>NC_142082.1:9819799-10419799 GCF_054644295.1 Miniopterus natalensis | reverse complement strand
TTCTCAGAGAAACTTTTTATTTTGCTTACACAACTCAGCTAAAAAGAATTAAAATATCCCCTTGGGTATACCCAAGATAGAGCAACATTAGTAACCATAGTTTATTAATTGCTTTTTAGGTTAAAAAGAAGTGATAAAGGAAGTTTAACATTTTTTAATAGTCATTAAAATAAAATAGAATTTAGCATTCACATGCTAAATCACCTTTTTAAGTTGATTGTTAGTACATGAGATAAGTTGTCTGGAGTTTTTGAAACATCTTTAAACAAGTTGTTTCTTTCAAGTTTACTTTTTGAAGAAACTTTGCTGGCATGTGAGAAAAAAGTTCATTTACTTGGGGGTATATATGTATACTGAATGTTAACTGTTTATTTTGGAAAGATAAAAATGGCATTAATGCACAAATTGCTGTTCAGTTCTACATTTTAAACATATTGTTAAAACAAATTACTCAAACATACCATAATTTTCAAAGTTATAATAAAATTATATCATGTCCATTTAATTTTCCTTATAAAATATTGATATACAGATTATATATAATATAAAGCATGATATAAATTATATATTATGGGGTATTTTATGTGTAAATACACACATAAGCTACTTCTCAATCAGAATGGCATGTTTTGTTGAGATTTTATATGAACTCTACTGTTTGACTAACATTTACCTTTAAGAAATGGTACAGCCCTTTGGACAAACAAATGTAGACAAAATTTCCCCATTTGTTTTCCACCAAGCTGGTTTAGTTGAAAACATTTAGATTTTTAAACCAACAAAGATATTTTAGCATGAATTTTATTTGACCAAGTCAGGGTTTCATCTGTTCTTTACTTTGGGGTTGGGGATTAAGCCTCTGGAATGACCTTGTCTAGTTGGAAAAGTTGTCAGACGCTAACGTGTCAGCAAGAATAAAAAAACCAGGGAGTATTTGGGGAGGATGCTTAATCCACAGTGCTTTGCAATCTAGGGAACATTTGAATAGTGTGATTGTGGTAGACCAGGGCCTTGATCGCATCTAGTAACACCTGACAGTGAGTCAACAACCACAGTCAAAAAAAGAGAAAGAACCAAGTACACTAGCGAGCCATGCATAATGTCTGCTACACCTATGTGGCTGGAACATGCTAACATTTCAGACATTGCAGGGAAATATCATAAGGGGGTGTTGTCCTTGCCTCTTTCATTCCTGCTTTACTGGAACTGGCCTGCCCACCCACTATCTTGCAGTGATCTTCTACGAGCCCGCCCTGGGCACTAGGCTCTGTCTCTGGCATCTTCCCAGATTGCCCTCCCACTTGCCTTCATGGTCCTATGTTTCCCTTTCCTGGACCTTTTATCACCTGGATTATGGCGTAGAGTTAAGAATATAAACTTTAGGTCATAACTGCCACTTGGGTAAGTTCCTTAACCTCTCTCTGCCTCAGCACCTTTATCTTTGAAACAGGTTAATTTCTTATATTAACTCATTAAAACTCCAAGCCTTGATAGGAAAGCTTACAGATCACAGGTCTTTTTATTTGCAAGGGTCAAGGAAGAGAGTAAAATGCAGAGAGAATTTAAAGGTAATGGGATAAAGTTAGAGGACTTGTTTAGATGGCAATTATGTTGTTTTATTTGAAATGGTTTATTTTATTCATTGATTTTGCAAACTTTTTTTAAAAATTAGGAATCATTTTATTTTATTTATTTTTATTTTTTAAAATTTATCTTTATTGTTGCGAGTATTACAGGTGTCCCATTTTTCCCCCCCAATTGACCCCCTCCACCTCGCTCCCACCCCCTCCCCAGGCCTTCACCCCATCATTGTCTGTGTCCATGGGTTATGCATATATGCATATAACTTCTTTGGTTAATCTCTTCCCACCCTCCACCCCCCTTCCCTCTTCCCTCTGAAATATGACCGTCTGTTACATGCGTCAATGTCTCTGGATCTATTTAGTTCATCAGATTCTTTTGTTCATTAGCTTCTTCTTAAAGAAGACTCTTCAACTTTTCCTGTAGTGCTGGTCTGGTGGTGATGAACTCCTTTAGCTTTTCCTTGTCTGAGAAGCTCTTTATCTGACCTTCAATTCTAAACGATAGCTTTGCTGGGTAGAGCAATCTTGGTTGTAGTTCCATGTTTTTCATCACTTTGAATATTTCTTGCCACTCCCTTCTGGCCTGCAAAGTTTCTGTTGAGAAATCAGCTGACAGTTGTATGGGTGCTCCCTTGTAGGTAACTAACTGCTTTTCTCTTGCTGCTTTTAAGATTCTCTCTTTGTCTTTAACCGTTGGCATTTTCATTATGATGTGTCTTGCTGTGGGCCTCTTTGGGTTCCTCTTGTTTGGGACCCTCTATGCTTCCTGGACTTGTAAGTCTATTTCTTTCCCCAGGTAGGGGAAGTTTTCTGTAATTATTTTTTCAAATAGGTTTTCAATTTCTTGGTCTCTTTCCTCTCCTTCTGGTACCCAAATAATACGAATGTTGGGCCTCTTAAAGTTGTCCCAGAGGCTCCTTATACTATCTTCATATTTCTGGATTCTTTTTCCTTTTTGCTCTTCTGGTTGGGTGATTTTTGTTTCTTCATGTTCCAAATTGCTGATTTGATTCTCAGCGTCCTCTACTCTACTGTAAATTATTCTTCATTTCAGTTCATGTAGCCTTCATTTCAAATTGGTTCTTTATTATGTCAGCGATTTTCTCAATTATTTTTGTCATACTCTTACTAATATTCTTGAGCATCCTTATAACCATTATTCTGAACTCTGTATCTGTTAGCTTGCTTGGATCTATTTCATTTAGTTGCTCTTCTAGAGATTTCTTTTGTTCTTTCCTTTGTGACATGTTTCTTTGCCTCCTCATTTTGGCTGCTTCCAGGTGTTTGTTTCTATGTATTAGGTAGAGCTGCTGTGTCTCCTGGAATTTGTAGAGTGGCTTTGTGTAGTAGGTGTCCTGTAGGGTCCAGTGGCTTGGCCTCCCCAGTCACCTGAGCTGGGCCTTCTAGGTGCTCCCCTGTCCTGTCCTAGTTGAGCCTTGGTTGCTGTTGGCGTCACTGGGAGGAACTGACCCCCAGGCCAATCAGCTGTGAGGACCAGCTGCAACTACAGCCAGAGAGCTGCTGTGCTGGACACACCCCTATGGAGCAGGATTTACTTCAGTGGAGCTTTGGTGTTCACCAAGTGTGCCCCTTGAGTGTGTCACTCATGAATGAGGTAGGGTTGTAATCCAGCGTGGTTGAGTCTGCCCACCAGGTGCACTGTCTCTGGGGCCTCCCTGGAGGTGCAAAGCCAGCCTGTGCCAGTGCCTTGCCCAGGGCTACCCAGCGTGAGCTACACAGCAAACCGTAGTTGGCTGCTACTTGTGCTGGGCTTGGAGGTGCCCAGGAGAGGCCCAGCTATGAGCCAATGCAGCTGCCGCTAGTGCCAGGCCTGGGCCCCTTATCAAGCCCTATGGGGTCCGCTGCTGCTTGTTTGAGAGATTTTAGGAAAGTCCTAAGCATGAGGCTCGAGAGGCCACTTGCACAGAAAAGCCCCTGGAAATGGCCTGGATGAGCTGCAGGTGGGGGGGCGGGGCCTCCGGGAATCACGGGGCGGGGCCAACGGCGTGACTCAGGTGCTGGCGATTCAAACATGGCGCCTGCCTGCGGGCTGTGTGCGGGGCGGACTCGCCACAGGAGCCATGGCCTCCGCCAGCCCTTCTGCCTGGAGGAAGCCGCCCCTCCGCCTCTCGCCCGGATCTCAGGCAGGTCAGTTCCTCCCCGAGTGTCCCGGGTCCTTTCAGGCTGCTCCCGGCGCTGGGCTCAGAGGGAGCGTCCGAGTGAGTCCGTGTCGGGCCCTTTAGAGGAGCTGCTGGGGCCCCTGCAGCCTCCGCAACCCTCAGGGACAGTCCCCGCTGGTTTCACAGCCCGGAGTTGTGGGGACGTCTCTTCCTGGCCCTGGAGCCCTGGGCAGGGGGCCTGTTGTGGGGCTGGGACCCCTCCCTCCTCCGGGAAACCCCCACCGCCGAGATTCCCTTCTGGGTTTTAGCCGCGGCACCGGGTGTGGGCCTGTGGCCGCGTCTTGCAATTCAGCGCCTATGTGCCCGATTTTGCAAACTTTTAATATTTAGCACCAGCTATTTACTGGGCACTGTGTTGGGCTCTGGATATACAAAAACCCCCAGATTCAGGGGCTCCTATTTTTGTGGGAGGAAAGGAGGGGAGAGACACGTGACCAGCCAGGTATAAATACAGTGCTGTGGGTTATGTCAGGCAAGGAGGAGGCACCCAGAGTGGTACAGAGTTCCGTCTGCGACACAGCATGTTGTCAGAGGGGAGGGGATCTTTGAAAGCTGGGTAGGTGTTCACTAGGTGGGCTGGTGGAAGGGACCTCTGGGCAGAGTCATTGGCATGTGCAGAAATGAAGAGGTTCTTTGGGAATCAGCAAGTGGATTGTCTGTGTGGCTGGGAGCCAGGTGCGCGTGGAGGCCCTTTAGGATTTGGGGGTGGATGTGTGGACGAGGGCCCTGGGACTCAGGCAGAGGCATTCAGACTTTATCCTGCAAGTACCAGTGACGACGCCAGGGATGCGATGAGGCCAGAGACACCAACAAAGAACACAGTTTTGAAAAGCTATCTCTGTTGAAAAGCGAAGCAAAGAGAGGAGAGACTAAAGTATCTGTGACATTTTCTGTACGAGAATTGGGTGCTCTCTTTGCAAGAGCAGTGTGAGTGGAACAGAGCAGCGGAGGGCAGGCCCTTGCGGGTTCAGCAGTGAGTTTGAAGGGAGACGTGGAAACCATTACATGCAGACACAGTGGCAAGACGTTTAGCTGTGAAGTTTGGTGAGTGGTGTCTAAAGCAAGGTTTCTCAACCCCAGCATTACGGACACATTGCGCCGTGTAATTCTGGTAGGGACTGTCCTGTGCACTGTAGGATGTTTAGCAGCATCCCTGGCCGCTGCCCACTGGATGCCAGCAACAAGTTCCCCCTATTATGTTTCCAGACTTCGCCAAGTGCCCTCTCGCAAGGGATGGTGGAGCAAAATCACCGTGTTTGAGAACCACTGGTAAAGAGGGAGACACAGGGCTGAAAAAGGATATTTTTTGTTTAGTTTGGAGAGAGAGAATCGTTCTTGAGAAGAAGGAGGAATGGAGGAATAGGATGAGTCAAGGGAAGAGGTGGAGTGATGTATGTGGGGAGTGGAGGCGAGGGAAGCCTGCGTCCAGGGAACGGGTCATGGATTGTGCTCTCAATTTGGTGGCTCTGCTTAACCCTGGTAGGTGCTAAGTGTCACCCTATGTGGTCAGAAGTCTCATTTTTAGTGTTTAAGGTCTGGCCAAGCCACCTTTGGTTACTACTCTGACCTGGGCCCTGCGCTGCTGTGCAAACTCCTGCTTGATCTGCCGCCCTGACCTCAGGCCGGGTGACAGTTGTGCTAGACTGGAAATGGTGGCTGCTGCGGGAGGCTCCCGTGAGTAGGGGGGCCCTTGGGGCAGAGGCAAGGGAAGGGGGTGGAGAGATGAGTGGGAAATAGGATTGTAGGAAGCAAGGAAGGTGCTGAAAGGAGACTTGCCTCTGGCTGTATTTTGTCTTAGCTTGTTTGGGCCGCAATGAGCCGTCCATTGCTTCTTAGCACCTTGCTCTGTGCTAGCTGCTGGCAGAAACATTTTAGTAACTGCAGCCTGAGAACAGCTTTTAGAATCAAGATTTAAAATCCGCCTTTATCCTTATGATCAGCAACACTTTTGCTTGTGTTTCTGTTTGCGTTGGAAGTGATGAGAAAGATGAAGGGCTTCAATGTGCGCTTGAGAAAAGACGAGAACGGGAGAATTAATTTTCACACTTAATATTTATATTCTCTCTCTAAAATTTAGAGTAAGCTAAATTTTTAGTGGGACACTAATCATGCTTAATTCCTATGGCATTTCATTTTTTTCAAGCTGGCTAGATTGATCTCTAATCATTCCTTTGGTGCAGCAAATTTTAAAATAATTTTTTCCTTTGTAGAGATCTAAAATTGTTTTTGATTTATAGTTTGTAACATACGAGAATGTTAAAAGAGGGCTTGTTAAAAGGTTAATTTGGCTAGAGAGACAGTTTAATTTTTCCCTAGTTTTTAAATGGTGATTGTGTATCTACAGCAGCTGAAGTTCCCACATCCACTGGGTGTGGAGACTGAGTAACATACATTCTAAGGGTTGATAAAGACGTTAAATACTTGCATCTGGGAAATATCAGCGTAGCAGATCATTGCTTACTCACTTTTCTGCTGGACATGGTAAGTTTCTATGCCACAAAATGAAAACAGGTGAGCAAATCAGGGGCCCTGGGTTACATGAGTGATGCGTGCAAAAAGTGGCAGCAATAAAACCTGGAGGTTACAAGGAGAGAGCTGGAATCCTTCAATGTACTGGGAATTCATGGGTAACAAGGGAATGGGGGACATCTGCCGTGGAAACCTCAGCAAACAGCAAGAGTTGAGGGGAAAAGCATTTTACGTAGTAAAAAATGTAACCAGCCAAATAATCAAAGAATATGTAAAATATCTATTGAGAGAGATTTCCACCGTATGAGACCAATGCAAAAAGTCCTTTTTTTGGTTTTGGATATAATTTTACTTAAGCAGAAGGATCATTCATGATTTTTCCAACCCTCCTTATCTCTACTGCTAATCAAAGTGGTATAAATAGAAAAGCCAGAATCCTATAGATTTCCATCCTTACCAATGTCCTTTGACTAAGTTTAAAATAACTCAATTTTCTTTATTCCAGTTTACCTTCTAAGTCATACTCCACTCCCTGGTTTCTTTACCTAACCTTTTACTTCATTCATATTTACCAACTTTTCTGAATTTAGGTATCTACATTTGTGTTGCCATGTATTTGCCTGAATTTCCTTCAGATCCTAATTTTCTTTAATTCTTGTGTAAAGTATATGAACTATAATTTGTTTTTGTTTTTTGTTTTTAAGATATAACATGTGCCTAAGCAGAAATGAGGTGGTTCTCCAGTGATCATTCCTGTTTAACTTGGCATTTTTGATCAGAAATGGTCAAAAGGAATCAGTTCCCAGGCCCTTGGGTTTATCCCTCTCCTCCCTCCTTCCCACCCTCTTTCCTTTCACGAACATTTATTGAGCACCTACTGCACGCTTGATTCGAGTGACCAGTGCTGATAAAGGGAGAGCTGACCCCGTCTCTGTGGAGCTTGAAGCTTTCTATTTAGTGGGGAACATAAGTATCAATAGGGCCCCATAACGTACGGCTGATCTTTCACTTAAAGCCCTTTGGTTTTGAACTTTTGAAAATAGCTCTAAAGGGAAGGGAAATGTATTGGAAAGATTGGTGGCAGTGATGGGAGTGAGGCTCAAAGAGTCCCCCGGAGGCTGGAAAACTAGTCTTGGAAATGCAGAGGACCAAAGGACCTCAGGAAGCAGGAACCTTTGCATTTGTCTCTGAGCAGGAAGAGTCAGGCCAGGCCCTGCACCGTGATTAACATCTGTGCCGCCTCCACCCTCCATCACTGAGCCAGGGGCCCAAGCCCTGAGTGAGAGGAGGTGCCCGCCTCAGTGTGGTCACACCCCTGCCTACGGGCTGCCCGGGGCTGGAAGAGAAGCCATTTTGATACCAGCATGAGGAAGGTTTCTAGATTTATCTTTCGAGGGAGGAGCCAACCTAATAAATGACGGAACTTAAATCAGGGCACTATTAGGGATAAAAGTAGCATAACAGGAACTGCCCTCTCCCACCCCAAACAAAAACAAGAGAGAGACAAATATTTGCTATGATTACTAGCGTGAATTTGCAGGAGAATTAATATATGATGGTCTCAAATTACGTCTTTATTTAAACTATATCCGCCTCAGAAAGGATTTCAGAGGCTTACAGCAGAAGACAGAAATCACATCAAATCATTGGAATGGTAGAGGAATGAGAATCCAATGCTGCTTTTGCAGAGTTAGAATTTTGTCTATGGCAGCAGCTCCTAGGAATTGGGCTGATGTAGAAGATGCTCAATAAACATTTATTGAGTGAATGCGGGCCAGGAAATGGAAAATGGTGATTCCTTAATGTAATTTTCTTGCATTTTGCTTGGCTGCCTGGGAGGGCACCAGGTAAAGTAGACGAAAAGGGAGACCCAAGGTTAGAGACTGACATACAGAATTAGGGAGATTTAAAGGGCCAGATTGTTCAGCGCTGATTGTATTGCTTTCCAACACGCTACACTGAGTCTCTTAGGGTCCTGGAAGCAGCTTCAGAAGGAGGTTCCCAACAGGAAAGACCTGGTTGGTAGCCTCTAACTTAAAAGCTAAACCTCAGCAAGTTACTATACTCTTTCCATCTCATTCTTGAAATTAGGATGCACTTGGCTCACAATATGATTATCAAAGTCAAATGAGATCATGAATTTGAAAGCACTTTGAAGACGTCAAGGTAAAATATTGTTATTCATAAAATCAGCCAAAGGGGACACCTTCATTTGCTTTAGAAGAATAATTTTAAATATGGACCCCAATCACAAAATTAAGGGCTGCCCTTTTTATTGAAGGAAAAAAAGCTTTATATCTTGTTTGAATCAGAATTAGCTCCAGGCAACCTTTCTTTCAAGCAGCTCAGCAGGGATAAAATTGCACAAAAAAACATTTCTTATGAAAAAAGATTGGGATGAATTAATTAGCACAAATTATTGAGTGTATTGACCGAGTGTGGGTTAGTCACCACAAAGCTGATAAATTGATTTACAGCTTATGTGAGAATATTCGATTTCTTATTAAAAATGTATAGGGATGGCCAAAAGTAGGTTTACAGTTGTGAGTATGTGAAACAGTCTAGTCTTGTTTTATTATATATTCATTATTGTATTTTCCAAATGAACAGCTATAAACCTCCTTTTGTCCCTGTATTCTATAGCCCAATGAACAAATATCATTCCCTATGACAACACATCTTTTTTAAACATTGTGATTATCAGGGAGCCCTATCACACGGCCAGGCCTCAAGGTTTAATGTTATTTAACTGCTTTCATGGAAGACGAACACAGAAATAAAAAGGGGAAGGAAAAAGAAATAAAACAATACTAACAACAACAACACAAGCCACACTCGTTTCTGCTTCTGAAATGAGAGTAAACATGGAGAATTGTAATTTTAAGAAAAACTAGAGCATGTACAGTTGTAAACTTATAGCAGCCTTCTCTGCTTGATGCCTAACAGTTCATTGTCGTAAATCACCGGAGTAGGGTTTTCAATTTCCTTTTATCTCGGGGAGAAGAATTGTCACCCACACACCACTTGAATTTTCCAAGTAATTATGGTGAATACGTATCATGATTTTCTTTTTAGTTTTCCCATCAAATATCATTGCAACATGTCATCGCCTTTTCATTGAACCCCAAACACATTCAAATTACTGAGGCTCCTAATTCTAACGCCACACTTGTTATGTTTCTTTTACACCTTTGCAGTGAGAGCTCTGCCAGTACTAAAGCTAATAGCTCAATTGAGGTTTTTTTCTTTTCAGATTTAACCCATTGGAATGAACAATTATTAAAAGTATGTATACATTTTGGGGGGACACCTTATACTTAAGAATTATTTATGTTTCAGTTTATTTATGGTCTTAATTAAAAAATAAGGTTCAAAATTCTACAGTGAGTAATGTTGAAATAGTATTTATTGGAACTAGTATAGTATTGGAAATAGTATTTATTGGAAATAGTATTTATGTAGAATTGTGAGGATGCATGTGTTTAGTTTTAAGTGCTTTTTTATGTAAACTTTACTGAGGCATGATTTATTTACATTAAAATACTCCCATTTTAAAGGTATAGATCAATGAGCTTTGACAAATGCATATACCTGGGTAACCAGCACCACGATCAAGATACAGAATGTTTCCTGTCCCTCCAAAAGTATCCCATGTTCCTTTGGAATTAATCCCCTCATCCCCAGTCCCAGGCAACCACTGACATGTTTTGTGTCAGTATCAAGTGGTTTTGCCTATCCTAGAATTTAATATATTTGGACTTCTACAATATGACTCTTTTATGTTTGGCTTCTTTTGCTCAGCATAAGCTTTTGAGATTCATCCAAGTTGTTTATTTTATTTTATTGTGTCTTTTATTGCTGAGTAGCAGATGTACAATTCACCTGTTGATGGACATGTGAGTCGTGTCCAGTTAATAGCTGCTATGAATGTAACTCATCGGAACATTCTTGTAGTAATCTTTGTGTAGAGATGTTTTTTATTTTCTTGGGCAAATGACTAAGTAAGGGAGTTACTGGGTCATATGGTATTTTTAACTTCATGAGGTATTTTTAACTTCACTGTCAGACTTTTTTCAAAGTAGTTCTACCATTTTGTTCTGCCACCTGCAAAGTACGGGTTTTTCAATTGCTCCACATCCTCACCAAAATTTGATAATTTTAGGCTTCATAATTTTAATTATTCTTGTCAGTGTGAAGTTGAATCTTATCATGGTTTAAATATAAATTTCCCTGATGATTAATGATATGGAGAATCTTTCATGTGGTGATTGGTCAGTTGGCAATCCTCTTTTGTTGTAGTGTCTGCTCAAGTCTTTTTCCCATGTTTTATTTATTGTCTTTAAGGAATTTGTATCACCTAAGTTGTTGAATTTATTGTCATAAAGTTGTTCATAATATTCTTTTAGAAGCTCTTTAAAGTCTATAGCATCAGTGATGATGTCCTATCTTTCTTTTTTTTAACCCTCACCTGAGGACATGATTCTTGATTTGAGAGCGAGAGAAAAAGAGAGAGTGCGCACGAGAGAAGCATGGATATGAGAGAGGAATACTGATCGGTTGCCTCCTGTACATGTCCGACCAGGGACTGAACTGGCACCTATGTATGTGCCCTGAATGGGAATCGAACCGCAACCTTTTGGTATACGGACGACACTCCAACCAACCGAACCACCTGGCTAGGGCTGATGTCCTATCTTTTATTCCTGATTTGATGACTTGTGCCTTCTTTATCTTCTTTCCTTTATTGGTCTAAGTGGTTGCAGTTTTATTGACCTTTTCAAAGAACCTCCTTTTGGTTTCATTGATTTTTCTCTATTGTTTTGTTTTCTATATCATTGTGTTTCTGTTTTCCTTATCTTTATTCGCCTTCTATGTACTTTGGGTTTAATTTGTTCCTTTTTTCCTAGTTTTCTTTTTCAAGATGATAGCTTAGATAGTTGATTTTAGGCCTTTGTTTTATAATATAAGTATCTAAAAATATACATACCAGGTTAAGGACTGTTTTGCTGTATTCCACAAATTTTGGTAGGTTGTGATTTCATTATTATTAGGTTAAAAATATTTTCTAGCTTTTTTTTTTTTTTTTTTTGCTCTGCCTCTTGGGTTATTTTTAAATGTATTGCTTATTTTCCAAATATTTAGAAAATTTTAAATAATTTAACAATTTTTCAATTTAATTTCAGTCAGAGAACTAATTGCATGAGATAATTTCTTTTAAATTTATTGATATTTAAGTCCTAGCATTTGTCTCGTCTTGGTGAATGTACCATGTGTAACTGAAAAAAATGTGTATTGTGCTGACAATTGCTCAAGTTATTTTATAGCATATGAGTCTTCATTATTGCTGATTTTCAGCCTACTTCTATGAAAGGAGAAGTGTCAAAATCTATTTCTCCTTTCAGTCCTATTAGTTTTTGCTCATGTATTTCATGTATTTTGAAGCTGTATTATTATATACATATTTAAGATTGTTAAGTCTTCTTGATGAATTGACCCTTTGTCATGAAATTTCCTTCTTTTTGTCATGGATATTTCTTACCCTAAAGTTGACTTTTTCTGATATTAATAATATAATTCCCATTTTTTATTATTAGTGTTTTATCATACATCTATTTTCATTCTTTTATTCTATTTCATATTTAAAGTGAGTTTTTTGTAG
The DNA here is from genome assembly GCF_054644295.1 of Miniopterus natalensis. Lineage (NCBI taxonomy): Eukaryota > Metazoa > Chordata > Mammalia > Chiroptera > Miniopteridae > Miniopterus > Miniopterus natalensis. The sequence goes on along the minus strand of NC_142082.1, from coordinate 10,407,908 downwards.
ATAGCATATCATAGGTTCTTGCATTTTTATCTACTCTGATCATCTCTGGCTTTTAATTGGAGTATTTAGCTTATTTACATTTAATATAATTATCAACAAAGTTGGCTTTAAGTCTATTGTTTGCTATATGTTTTCTATTTTCCCATCTGTCCTTGGTTGCTTATTTCTCTTCTTTTTGAGTTATTTTAGTATTACATTTTATAGAAACTATTGGCTTATTAGTTGCAACTTTTTTTAAGTGATTGCTCAAGGATTTACAATATGTATCTTTAACTTTTCATAGTTTCCCCTCACCTAATATTATATCACTTCGCAAATTATGTAAAAACCTTAAAATAGTATACAGGCAGTCCTTTTAAAGGTCCTGATATGCATGAATTTCACTTATTATGGATTAGTCAGATAATGCCATTTTCCCAACAACAGTTCAAATTTTAGTTACTATAGTGTTTAACTCTGAGTAATTGTACAAAGCAAAAACTTTGATGCTAGTCTGTAGTATACAAATCAGTGCATAATTAACGGATGTGCATCATGACTTCTTTAGATATGCACAGTTTCTTTCATAATTTGTTGGTGATTAGTCACTGTGCATCTGTCATTTCTTTCATACCCACACAGCCAGTGTGTAGTTGTGTTGACTCCTCATCTCCCAGTGATAAGCCCTTACAATTTAACTTTTATTTTATTTTACTATTTTATTTTAGTAGTACTGCTGTTGGATAATGGTTCAGGTCACCTTTATGCATTTGGAGACTTGCAAGAAAATGTGATAATTTGCTTTTTACTAACATACACATAATCTTTAATCCACCCATTGGACCAAGGAATCATTTGAACTTTTAAAGCCTACTATCTTAGATTGACTTTTCCACAGACTATTGATGCTGCAACTGAAGATCATACAATTTCTTTAGCTGAGTATGGAAGAAACGTTACTGAAAGAATGCAATTGAAAATATCCAGACATCATAGAAGGAAGGAACAATGACGAATATGCATGTAACGTGGTGGGAACTTTTATTGAACTGTGAAAACAACATACAGAATTCACATAGGATGTAAACGGAGTTATTGGAGCAATAGCTGACCATGGAAATGTTGACCACCACCATTTAGGTTAAACTTAGTGAAAGTGGGTTCATTGACATAAGTGAGGAAAGGGATTGTTGCAAAAGAACAAAAATGTGCAAAGAAGTGATGTCAGCTAAAACTTTACATTAAAGGAAAACTTGAAGGTATTTCACAATATTAAAAGCACAAAAATTGAAATGTTGGAAGCTGATGCCAACTTACGAAAGAGTTTGACAATTTTCCAATGCATTGACAAGATGCTTGCTTCATAGTGTAAGTTATACTTTGAGCAGAAGATGGCAAGCGCTGCTCAAACTACTCCTGAAGTTTTCTTTACAAAGAAATGAATCACTTTAATTCTTAATGTTTGTACTGTTTTAAATTATAGTGGACTAAATAAATGTTTCAGCATTTTTAAAATTTTCTATACATTTATATACCTGACATTAAGAGAGTTTTAAATGTTTTGACAATGTCTTTAAAGGTCACACGACAATTGTAACCTTTCTCTTTAGAAAGATCACTTTGCATGGCTTTAGTTCACATGGTCATTTTAAGAGTCTTACATGACCATACAAAGTGAGAGCTTCCCATACTTCCAAATCTCTTATTTTTGTGTGCTTGTCTTTGTTTCAATTGCTGTAATGAAATACCACAGACTGGGTAGGTTGTAAATAGCAGAAGCTTATTGCTAACAGTTCTGGAGTGCAAGGTTAGGGTACCAGCTTGGTTGGGCAAGGGCCCTATTCTGGGTTGCAGACTTCTCACTGTATCCTCATAGGGAGCAACGTGGGGTCTCTTACAAGAGCACTAGACCTCTTCATGAGGGCTGTACCCTCATGACCCAAATACCTCCCCAAAGGCCCGCGTCCTAAGACCATTTTTGAGTTAGGATTTCAACATATGAATTTTGGGAGGACACAAATACTTAGACCACAGCAGTGCTATTGTCCAATATTCTAAATCAATATTTTATTTTCATAATACATTGTTACTACTTTTGCCTAAAACAGTCAATTATCTTTTGAAGAAATTAAAAAAATATGAGAAAAATAGTCTCATACTTATCCATGTATGCAGAGATAAAAGTAAACAAGCCAAAATATATACACTGATGAATTATCACTAAGTGAACATGCCCCTATAACCACAATCTGGATCAAGATATAACACTCACCTGCACAGTAGTGGCTCATTTAAGTCCCCTTCTAGTCACTGCTCCTACTCCCCACCTCAGAGAAACTACTCTCCTGGCTCCACACGCCATTGATCAGTTTTGTCAGATTTTAAATTTTACAAAACTGAAATTATATTGCTCATTTTCCTTGTGACTAGATTATTTTGCTCTACATTAAGTTTGTGAGATTTAATACATGTTGCTAAATATAAAAATAGTTTTTTATATCTATTACTGTTGTACAAATATCCTCACACAAAATTGTATTGTTGATGGATTTTTCAGTTGCTTCCATTTTTTACTTACTTCAAATAATGTGGCTATTAACAGTCATGTACATGACTTTGGGTACATGTATATATTAATTTCTGTTGAGTATGTTCTTAGGATTGAAATTGCTGGACCACAAGGTCTGAAAAGGTTCAGTTTTAGTGTCAACAAAAAATATTCCAAAATGGTTGCACCATTTAGGTTTTCACCAGTATTATAAGAGCATTCCAGTTAGTCCACATTCTTGGAAACACTGGGTATTTTCAATTTTTGTTATTTTGGTGGATATATACTGTTATCCTAATTTTTTTTGTATTTCTCTGAAGACTAATAAGATCGAACCTCACTCTGGTATTATGGGTGTACATACGTTTCTTTACTTTGAACTCCTAGTCTCCCTGGACCATGTCTGGTCTCATTTTGGTAACCTTGGGTCACTCTGATAATATTCTAGAAAGTTGAAGCCAGATGGTAATATCTCAACCACTGTTCACAGTTCTAACCTTTTTCTCTCATCTTTCTTTTTATTTCTTGAAGCTTATTTCTAAACTCCTACAGGTCCTCATGTCTCTTCATGTCCAGGGAGAGCAGGCAGCAGGGAAAGAGGAGCGTTTACTCATATGGGAGAGGGCATCCTGATGGACGAGGGTGGTTGGGCAGCTGTTTCAGAGTCTGGGCTGATGTCCACACCTGGCCTGGTCTCTGGAAACGCAGGAAGGGAGTAGGCCGGTGGTCCTCGGTGGACAGCTTTCAGAGCCTTCTAGAAGGCATAGCTCCAAGCTCCATCTCTCTCACCAGTAATGTGATAGTTCCACTCCTATCTCCTCCAGAAAAGTCCAATGAGCCTCACTGAAGCCCTTTGATGAGGGAGACTAGTCGGCCACTTGTGTCCCAGGCGTCTCGCCTGACTCTTCTAGGCCAGCCAATGACCTGAGAACCCTTGACACACCAGCCTTTACTCTTTGGGGTCCAGGTGTGATCTAAATTTCATAAACTTTTTGAGTGTGCTGGCCTTACACTCCCCATCTCTCATACAATCTCACAAATTAAATGAAAGGTAAGAGGGCTATTCTCCAGCTTTCTGAATGCTCTTTCAAACTCTCTTTGTCCCTTGTTATATCTTTTTTGTGGTGGGTAAAAGTCTAAACCAATTCAATCTGGCCCTGATATAGTGTGGGAGAGTCTGGCACTAGAAATATAGCTCTCTTTGAACTTGGCAGTTAAAAGATTATCTCTTTGATCTGAGCTATAAATCGTCTCCCTGATATTTCTATGCTCTAGCTGAGCCCCGAGACTAGGGGTTGGGGGCGGGGGGTGGGGGGCGAAAAGTGGCTCTGTACTCCGGTGTGAACTTTGGCTCACTTTTGGTCCTTCAAAGCCTCTTTCTGTTTCATAATTTTCCCACTTCAACTTCTGTTGCCAAGTGCCTGATTGCTATATATTCCCCATTTATATTGCCAAGCAAGAAAATCTCACTGGTTCATTTTGGTCATGTTTGTGTGGAACTTTTAATGTCAGGTCATCTCCCAGGCTGCTGGTGACTCTGTGGATTGGCTGGTGTTCTATTCTGTTGGGCCTGAAGTGGGGAGGGAGCCAACCGGTAGCGCACGAAGGAATTAGGCCAGGTGAGTCCAGCTGGGTTTTTGAGTCCTGTTATTGTTCTCACCTGCCATCGATAGCATGTGTCTTTCCTGTAGCGTTTCCAGCCACACTGATGGATTTGCACTGCCTTTTGCATCTTGCTACCAATAGCATGAGAATGCAAAATCCTGGGGTTAGGAATGCAGAGTGTGAGACTGCGGCTGGATGTTTCTCTGTGTGAAACTAAGAAAAATACAGCCAGGGAAGCTGCATGGTAGTGCTTTTATTTTCTTTCAGTATAAGTCTGTCTGGATGATCAAAACAGATGGGAAAGAGGCATGAGGGTGGGGAATAATTTTGTTCCTTGGCCGCCTGGAGATTTAGCTTTATAGTGAGAGAGCTATCATCTCACTACCCTTCCTTCCTGTTTTCTCTCATGGCGAGGTCAGGTAGAGTTTACCAGACAGGTTTATGGGCATGGTACCTATATTCTTGAATAAGCTTATTCCTGGTTGCAGGCAAATTATAACTTTCAAATTTAGCAACTGGTTAGGAGTTTTTTTTATGAACTTGATAATTCTACACTTGGTGTCCTTTCATAGGGCTGTCAGAGATCCCTTGTATTGCTTTTATCTCTCGATTATTTATGGGCCTCCTAGATATTTAGCAGCATGTTATGTGTTTGTTTTTTCTAGAATTGCTTGATAAGAATTTTAGAGTTGACATTATTATGATCACAAGTATAAACAGGTATGTAAAGAAGTTGTCATGGATTATTGCAAGGCCGCTGTTATTCATGATGTGTAACCTAATGAGGGTGCAATTAATGCTTACATGAAGAAGTAGAATGATGTCAGCCCAGAAACTACACAGTTTAGGAAGGTGTTGGAGTAATGGAAAGCAGTGAATTTTTGTGCTTGGAATGGTTAATCATTTTTGTGCATCTTGGGGGGAAATTAGGCTAATTTTCAGCGTGATCCATTTCCTAGCATCATCCTCACAAGGTCTTCTAGATAACACGGTGACACAGTTGCTAATAGGCCTCGAGTCTACTGACTTGTTAGCATTTTATCTTGCTACATTGATAGAATGAGCTTCAAGACTACTTAACAGGGTGCAACAGCTTCCTGCTGCCAAGTGCTGGATTTAACTATTTGTTAGAACCAAGAGGAGTGCTTAGACTTTTCAGTGCAGCACGTGAGCATATGAAAATTGAAACCAGGGATCCAGTCAGACTCCATATAGAGTCAACCAGTGCCAGTATCGAAGGACCTTGGAGATGGTCTACTTCATTCAATTTTGTAAAAAAGAAATGAGACTCAGGGAAAGCGAATGAGTTAGCTAAGATGATTCAGCAGGTTCGAGGCAGAAATACAATATAATCTCAGTTCTCCTGCTTCTCAGCCCCAGAATTTTCCCACAACACAGGGCTGTTTTGTGGCCAATGCCTTTATTTTGCTTTCTATCCTATGTGTTTTGCCATTGCAACCTTATTAAGATTCTACCGTTCACCCCAAATGTTTAAATTTCTGACCACTATTGTCTCTAGAAATAAGTAAGTGCTGGTTGTTAATGGAAGAAAAACTACTCTGCTCATCCCTCGTGTTTCCCCTTTGTTCTCACGTTACTGTCACACTCACAGTTCTGACACCAGATGTGTGGGTATTTTTCCCCTCCTACACCACGCAGTTCTGTGACACCAGCGGCGTGTTCTCCCGTTTAGCTCCATTCTGACACTATCTACCTGAGACAGTGTCAAATCCACAGGTTAAGGGCTCGGTTCCACAAGACTGCCCGGCCCCCGCCCTTTAGATGCCTATCTCCAGTCTGAATTATTATCCATGCTTCTGACATCAGCTACGAATCCCAGGTTCCTGTGACAGTCTCCTCAGATCCCATTATCTGTAGCCCAGCTCACGGAACTCAGGGAAACATTTATGTCTACCAGTTCACTGCGTAATGCAGGTGTGGTCAGCACAGATGAACAGCTAGAGGAGGAGGCCCCTAGGACGAGGCCTGGGAGGGCTCTGAGCACCGGCGCTCTGTCCGGGGAGCTGGGCTGCGTTACCCTCCTGGTACTCAGCTGTGTCCGCCAACCGGGAAGCTCCCCAACCCCGGACTGCTGGGACTTCCTCACGTGGGCACGATCAACTATTACCTCCACCTCCAGCCACTCTCCCCTCTCAGGAGAGTGGGGGACGAGTTGAAAATGTCAGTCTCTAACCATGGCTTGGTCTTTCTGGTGACCAGCCCCCGTCCAGGAGGCCACCCAGAGTTACCTTATTAGAACAAAAGACACTGTTATCACCCAGGAAATTCTAAGGGATTTAGGGGCCCTGTGTCAGGGATGCGGTCAAAAGCCAACTATTAGAACAAAAGATGCTCCGGGTGCTCTTATCACTGAGAAACTTATAGGGATTTTAGGAACTCTCTGCCTGTGTCAGGAACTGGGGACAGATACTTCTTTTTATTATTTCACAGTTTTTATACACAATTATTCTCTCATTTTGCATTGTGTTTTAGTTTAGTATAAATTAGTAACAAAAGTTATGGGCCTTCGGAGCGTGATAGTTGCTCAAGTCTTTAAGGGCACATGGGATGGAGGCTAAGTGACAGCTATACTGTGAGTGAGTGGAAATGACCCTCTGGTGGACGGTTGCATATTTGACATATTGAACAGATCCATCAATTCGCAATTTTTTCTCTTTGAAAGTGATGGATTTTAGGTCTTACCATACTTATACTTTAAACTTTATTTTGAAATGATTAAAGATTTGTAAAAACTTGCAATAAAAAAATATACAGGGATGTCGTTTGTACTCTTGACTTATTTTCTCTTAGAGATGGCATCTTATGGAACTAGAGCACAGTATCAAAGCCCAGAAAACGGCCTTGGTACAGTCCAAGAGCTTGTTCAGATCACAGTTTTACATGCTCTCATTTGTGTGTGTGTGTGTGTGTGTGTGTGTGTGTGCGTGTGTGGTAACATAGTTCTTGGTAGCCAAACCTACTCCCTTTCCCCATAGCTCTTACCCTTGGCCATCACTATCTGTTCTCTCCATCGCTAAGATTTTATTTCAAGAAATCATATAAAGAGAATCACACAGCATTTTATGTTCTTTAAGTGGAAGGAACAAATCACAGAGATTTTTGTTAGCTCTGCAAAATGTTTTTGATTTGTTTTCAGTCCTGTCTTGAAAAATGTGCTTGTCCCCCCCCCCCCCCCCCCCCATATTTCCTGGTATCAGGAGAGAAAATCAGTAAGATACAAAAAGAATATTCCATTTTTCCCCCTTGGAACACCTGTTGTTCCATTTTCCTCTTTCTCTCTATTTTTCATCCCATAGAAAGTACCTTCATGCTCTTTACTTCTTCTAAGAAAGTTTAGTAATATAGTCTTTAATAAAAACCCAGATTAACTTCTTAAAAAAATTATGTTATATGCGTTCCTTTCTAGGCCTTTAAAATAGTTTATAAAAATGGAAATAAATATTCACAAAACTAAATACAAAATGAGCTTGCTCCACTCATGCATCATTTTTTAGAAATTACCCTCTCTTCCTAATATCTGTGAACATTCTTTACATTAATTCCCTTTTTATTCAAATTCTGCAGTTTTTACAAGTTTGTGTAACTAAGGTAATGAAGTGTGACACCAAGTGATTGGTTACCAATTGCAATAAATATTAATGATGGCAACTGGGAAGTTACCTATATGGCTACTGCACAATATTTAGGGTCTTGCTAGCTTTGCTGAGTTACAAGGGATTACCTAAGTACTAAGTGTAAACTTATTGATGCATGTAGGAAGCCATTTGTATTAATATAATTAAGAGACCCTACCTAACCCTGATGAAAGTAATAGAGGACAGAGTCCTTATTTTAAAGTAAATGAACTATTGGGAGTAATTACGATTAGTCAAACCGTAATTGGATTTAATGAGACTGAATAGAAACCAATTAGACATAATTGGAAGTTAAGCAAAAGTCAATTAAATCCTTATAATTTTAACTTTATAAAAGTTATTGAATTAAATTACCAGGATTCATTAGCAAAGGAAATAAAGCCATGAAATATATTTCCAGGAAATTGGTATTTTTTTTGAGGGGAAAGGTATTGTTTCACTTAAAGATTAGAGGTCACTGAAAATCACTTTAATCAGTTTTGAAGCCTTAGTCATTTAATAATTTCAAGTGAAGTAATTATGCAAATTTATAGTTTTATCTGAAGTTGTTTAAGGAATGAAGAAGTACAGTTTATTTGATAGACTAAAATAGCATATTCATAAATCTCAGTGAATTCAGGGGGTTTGGAATAAAGATGTGGCTGCTCTGACTCAATGTTCACTTCAGGGCTCATTTTGTCGTGTGAGAATTATAGTTGGCCTGTTGTGGAAATGGTGGGATTGAAAATACGGTCACCACTTTGCTCTTTATAGACTCTCTCTGGAAGTCAGTCCTGATTCCTAGAGCACCGCCATCCCCGCAACCACCACCACACTGAAGACCCCGAGTCCATTTTTATTCAGTATCATAAGCGCAGTTCTGTGCAACTGGTCACCTGGGACCTCAGCGCTAATAAACTGGTTACCACAACAGTCTGCTCACAATACAGCCAAGGTCAATCAGAGGGCTGCGATTGCTGCTTCCTCCATGATGCTATAATGACCTTCAAAAGGGCCTCTGAGCACGGACTGACACCACAATGTGATGCAATAACATTGCATTTTTGATTCAGTGCTGAACTATAATTCTCTAATGATGACAAAAATATTAATTCTGCAATGACGGCAACAAAGGAAAGAACAATAGTAGCAAGTTGGGCGAGGAACTAAGTCTGCATTAGATGCAGAGATGCAAAAAAGCTTTATAGACACTATCCTTTAAATACAGATATCCAAAATAAGCCAGTTTCACACACGTCGCAGGCATAGAGAATTCTTGGCTGAAGCATATTTTCTCCAGTTTTTTTGATAAGTGTATATTTAAACAGGTTAAAGTCAATGGGATTATGACATTTTCAATGCAGTGGGTAAGTCCGCTAATGATGCAGTAAGATTTTGTGCAAAGATAGGAACTGAGAGGTGTGAATTCAGACTTTGGAAAATAAAGAACATACGATTGTAATTAAGAGCTGTCCCCCACTTTCATTCTGTACTTATATACCATAACAGACCCCCCCCCCCAGCCTGATTCTTACATAATACATTGTCGTTTCCAACTCAGCAGGCCTGGAGATCCTTGGCATCTCAGGAAAAGGAAGGGGGTCCCCAAGATTCAGGACAAGGGCTGCTGCTTTCATGGTGGCGTGTGGAGAGATTTTTCTGTGTGCCTGTGGATGCCATGCGGAAGGTGATGAATTTTTCAAGACTTGGTTCAAAGACAAATGATTCAAATATCTATCACTGATCTTTAGGCTTTTCAGGGCTTCCACCATCCCTTTGTGTTAGAACCTGTTAGAAACAGTGTTTTAAGTTACAGCAGGTGACCCTGAGACAGGAGCAGGAGGGAAGGAAAAGGAGGAGTCGAGAAAAATCCAACACAAAATCAGCACCTTAGGATCAGGTTTTGCCCAAGACAAAATGGGTCAAAAGGTCTTGGGGCCCATTTTCTAGCTCTTACCCTTTTTCTGTGATTTCCACGCCTTCCTGTTCGATCCTGTCACTCTGAGTCTGGATGGAAGAGAGGAAAGCTGTAACTAGACGAGAGAAATGAGGTGGAAATGGTGGTGCGTGATGGAAACCTCAAAGTATGAAATAGAATAGTTTGAACTTGAGCTGTTACTGCTGAAGTTCTTCTAAGACCTGCTCTATTTTTATTAAAAATTTACATTGAATGCTTCTTTGTACATGACATTATGCTCAGATTTGATACATTTTGAGTGTGTGAGTCATCAGAAGGCAGGATTAAAGGGCTGAGTTTTTAGTGGTCTGGCTCCTTTACCAGTAGCGAAATACGCCACTATGCTTGTGCTGTCTGCTGAGTTAAAGAGCTGTCAGTCGGACCGACACATTTCAGCATGAACTTCAAGTCAAAAGATCAGTAAGATCCAGGATCACATTCCAGTTCTAGCTGTGTGATGTTTTGCAAATTGCTTAACCTCTCTGGTTCTCAGATTCCTCATCTATAAAGTGGACAGACTAACTTACAGGTTTGCTGAAAGATAGACAAAAATAACATGTATTGGGAGCTTAGTAAAAATTCTGGTAGGGATTAGGTACTTGATAAAAAATACTTATAATTATTAGTAATTTTATCTTAGCTTGGACTTTAATTTGGAGAGTAGAATTTCTCCAAATTAAAAATCACTTATACAAGTGGTATCTCATAAGTTCTTGCATGTCTTAGAATTCCTTTTGTCTTCATGCATGAATGACAATTTTGCTACATGTGGAAAGCTTGGTTTACATTTTTTACCCTTCAAAAGCCTACAGTCTTCCTGCCACTGTTTCTATCCTCTGGACCAGCATGAGTAAGGTTGGAGTTTGGAATTTACCTGTAAAACTATTTGGGCTCTGTGTGTTATTTATTGATTTAAATTTTAGTTATGAAAGGGTAGTGATGAAGTCTATTTTTACTTATCAATTAAATTTCTGTAAAGGCTGTGGTACCATTTAGGGTTTTAGCTTATTCTAAAAATAACTGTGATTACTGGATCACGTGGTAGGAGTATGTTTAGTTTTGTAAGAAACCATCAAACTCTCTTCCAAAATGACTGTACCATTTTGCTTTCCCACCAGCAATGTATGAGAGTTCTTGTTGTTCCACACCCTTGTCAGCATTTGGTGCTGTCAATGTTCTGGATTTTTGCCATTCTAATAGTGTGTAGTAGTATCTCACTGTTGTTTTAATTCCCCCCCCCCCCCCCCCCCCCCCCGGTTACATACGATGTGAAACATCTTCTCATGTGCTTATTTGCCACCTGTATACCTTCTTTGCTGAGATGTCTGTTAAGGTCTTTGGTACTCTTTTATTGGGTTGCTTGTTTTCTTATTGTTGAGTTTTAAGAATTTTTTGTATATAGCATCATGTTTTAGTTGGGCTCTTCTAAACTACATGTAGCTAGATTCAGCTTTGGAGTCTAGTCTCATTATTTGTGTTTAATGACTTGTTTAAACTGTGTAAAGTGATAGCAGTTATTGAAAGTTAGATTTATTATACTCTCTTATTTAGGTCTTTCTTTTGCCTCAATATTTTATGCTTCTCCATGCCTCCCACCTCTCCTGACTCCTGTTGGATTGATGGAATTTAAAAGAAGTTCTTGATCTCTTTCTACTTCTACATAAGGAAATAAGCTATCATGGGCCAGAGTTAGCAGAACCAACAAATAATTTCTGTTTTGATTTGTGGATGCTTGCTCAGCTATTCTTAATTGGCAAGAAGTCTGAAGTTCTGGTTGTGAGTATGTAACTCAAGAAAAGTTTTGTATTTGTTTCAACCTGGTGTTCCAAAACATTCTCTACCAGGGATTTCTTTACCTTTCTTTCTTGGCTTAGGTTTTCTCAAGCTCTGCTGAAATATAAATTCAAAATCAAAATCTGTTTCTGGGTAGGATTCTGATTTTTCATTCTCAAGGGGAATTTTCTTTCCTTAGGACTCAGATAGAGGTGGACAAGTCCCCCTTTTATCTCTTTACTTTCATAAGAAGCTTTTATTTCCTGACTTGTGAGTCCTGAAATTATGCAGGAGTCTCACATCCAACTCTACCTTGCAAGAGTCCAAAGCCTTGTCTTCTGTCTCCTTTACAGCCTTGAGATCCCAGTTTCTAGCATCTTGGCATTAACAAGTGTTCCCAGAGCAGTCATGGTTTTTGTATTCATTGACCATCTGGGTTTTCTGCGTTGTCTTATTGTCTTTACCCCTTGGATATTTCTCTCACTCTCTTGGAAGCACAACTTTGCATTTAAATGGATGTTTGTTGTACTTTATCTGCTTCTTCTACGTGCTTTGCAGTAAGGGCTTTACAAAATATCTAGTCAACTTACTGTTGGAAGAAGAAATTTGTTTTAATGTACCTTAGAAATATCCAATTCCATACAAATAATATCTTGTGTAATTAATTGCCTTTTAACACTTAGGGTTCTCAAGAACTGCTGAGCCACATGACAATCTATTCTAGGTGTACCATGTTCTCTTAACACAAATGTACTTTGTTGAATGAGTTTTGTAATTTCGATTGTTCCTTATGAAATATTGTCTTCTATTACCATCAGCACACATGAGTGTGACTCTTGCTGTCATTTATGTGGCACTGAAGTCAGCCTTAAATTCATGCTGTTCTAAGGTAGGACATAAATAAAGATTACTGAGACTTTAAAAATGGCCTTAATTAGACAATGTATTTAGTGTTCTAAAGCAATTCTACATTCTGTAGGCAACTTCGGCATGACCCAAAGTGACCAAAAAGCTCAGCAGAGCAAAAGAAGTGAAGTTTCCTATGGGTGGTTTATTTGATTCATTACTTCCTCCTATTTCTGTAGTTCAGCCCATTCTTTTTTTTCAGGAGCTACTTCTCTTCCCCCAGTCCAATCATAAATCTCTGACCCTTACTTTAAGGGTTGGCACATGAACCAACCTTAGTCAATGACAAAACGCCAACCCCCTGGCCACACAGCATATTCGAGAGTGAGTAGGTGATTCAGTTGGACACAGAAAGAAACAGAAAGAAACAAATGAAGAGAACTGTTTCCTCTCAACTTAGAAAGATGCTAGCTGAGAGCCCCTGGATGGATGTTTCCTGCTATGGGGAAGAAGCGGGTTTCAGGTTAAGTCAATACACCAAGAAAGTAGGAATGAAAGACTCAGAGATACAGAGCCCTAGCCCCTTTTCCAGCCCTGGTGCTAGCTTGAGGTCCAGCTTTGCCCACAATCTTCCTGGAGTTTGGTTAGGGGAGCTGCCAATTCCTGTTTTGAGATGGCTGATTTGACTTGGGTATCTGTCTCTTCCAATCAAGAGCCCTCATTCCTTATCTTTTTCATCAAAAAAGTATTTTTTAAGTACACCATTACTCATTGACATGGTTTTGATGCCAAACAAAGTGATTTGCAAAGATATTGTCTTTGTATTTAGTGGTTTACATTCTAAGAGTTGTAAGTTTGGCACTCTTCCTCTAGAATTGCTAAGCTCAATAAACCCTTAGTACCTCACTTTTTAAGTACCTAGTTAAAAATTAATTTGATAGATGAAAGTCACCTATCTTTCTGGGAGGCTCAGACCTAGTCCAGTTGACTGCTAGGCATTTGTGTATGCGTAGCTCTTACTGTCAAGGTGAAATTGATCTCTAACCCATAAGAAAATGGATGCATAAAAACTTTCAGTGTAATTAGTCATCCTTCCAGGCCCCTGGGCATTGGAGATTTAGTTATCTTTTCACTCAACTGACAATTGATCCACTGTTTGCTCTAGATAGTCTGGCTTTGTTCAAGCACAATGCTGTTTGCATTTTTAATTCCAAATCTTACCTCATTACTTTCTACCCTTTCCTCTGGGAAAATGCTAATGTTGCTTGTTTATATAGAAAGTAAAGTTAAGGAGTCAGTGTTGACATTTTGGCTTGCTTTCACAGGCAAAATAAGAGTAGTACTGTATTCATATGTTGAAGTTTCTTTTACTTTCCCCCTCTTAATGTAGCGATAAGCTAGTACTTCATTGAGGTTGCTTCATGCATTGACCACTAACTTCTGACAGTAATGTCTTTAATGAATGTTTTGTTTCTTTTGATTTTTGTCTCTACTTCCCTTGTTTTAAAGCCCAGCAGGTAGTGAGTAACCATATTTTAAGCGAATATTTGGAATAGCAAAAAGTTCCCCACTGTGGTGCTTCCTAGGCTTAAATCAAGACTTATCTAACATCCCTAGGTACCTGGATAGACTGGCGGGACATGGTAGGGCCTGTCAAGCACCCTTCAGTGATTTCAGGAGCTAAGTAGACTCACACTGTCCAATGAAAGCTGGCCAAGTGGGAACCTGACACTGTCACAGATACTGCCATTAGGCCACTGGGAGCAGCTACAGACAGTCAGCCATTATTGTGTTTTGAATGTGTTTCAATGAGCTGGAACCATTTCTTTTCCTCATAGAATTTTTTTCCATTGAGTTGTGCTGTTGACAAATGTAGAATTTTATAGAAACAGTTCAGTAAAATTCACCTTTGTGTCTCTTGTAAAGTTGTTGAGGATGCTTTTCTCCATTTCATAGTGACTTTTTGATGAGGAACTAAGGAAAATTGCTTTCTGGACTCACTATCTGAAAAACTTATGCTTTATTGAAGCAATTGTTTTATTTACAGTGAGTAGCCATATGAATTTTGCTACCCGTTTTGGACTAACTGCAGAGCATCAAACCAAATTTTTTACTCATTTCCAGCAAATACAGGGTGGGGAAAAGTAGGTTTACAGTTGTGAGTATGCAAAATACAGAGTTTATTCTTTTATTATTATTTATTAATTATTGTATTATTTTCCATATGAATAACTGTAAACCTACTTTTGCCCCACCCTGTATTGTAGATTGGTTGGCATACATTGGTGATTCTTTCCCTTTGCCTTACACTTCCTAATTTTTCTTTATGTAAACATTTTTTATCTTGTGATTTTTATGAGTTTTAATAAAATTTCTTTTTATAAAAAGAAAGGTAATGTAAAACAGAATAGGCATTTCTTACAAAGTGATGCCTAATCTAACCCAAACTCATATATGAACACATCTTCTATTAGGTGTAGCCCAAAGCAGTCAGCTCAAAGCCCTGTCCACAGCCACAGCAGACATCCCTAAGGACCTACATGACAATCTCAGGCCCATGGCTTTAAGAGATTCCCATAGCTCTTATTGCAGAGCCTAATCTTAGGTTACATACTATTTAAAGAAGCTTTAATATATGATTTCTTAGCCAACAGTAGATGTAAAATGAGAAAGTTAGAAATAGAGAGAAAAGCTGCTACATGGGGGCACTAACAGCAATGAAAAGGAAAGAAAAACATGAAATAGGTAAAAAAGCTAAGCAACGCAAACATCCCAACACTTTAACTGGCCTTTTTATATCTATTATGTGTATGTCTATACAATATCTATTATGTTATGTATAGATATAATCTAATATTCATAATGATGACTGACTCCATTATCTAGAATTTTTGCCTGTTCAGAACTCTCATATTCCAAAGACTTTGGGTAATTAAGTTTTATATTATATAAACTATTACATGACATTAAACCTCAAATTCATGTGGATTGTGAACCAAATCAAAGAGCCACACATGGAAAATTCAATCTCTGAACCTCTCATGGCAAAATTGATTAAATAGATTAGAAAATACATAAATATAGGCTTCACACCTTCTAGTTTCACTGGAAAAGTATCATTTAATAGTATACAAATGACTGCATAGACGTGTCTCCAGGGCCTGCATAGCAAATAGCTTCTGTGTCTAGCCTAGCATGCAAAAACACTTCATTTAAAATTTAAGCTGTAACTGTGCATATTGTATTACCTATAATTGCATTCTACTTGGGTTAATGTCAGATTTTTTTCAAGTTGAAAGAAATGTATGCTCATTGTAAAGTCAATTCATGTAGATTGTGTATGTATAAATATTTATTGATAGAAAACACTGAGTCCATTTCTCCCATGGGTTACTAACTGGTAAACTCCTGAGCTTATTCTTGGAAAACATCCAGTTAGCCTCTCTGAGGAGCACAGGGCTCTTCCTCTAACCTCTTGTCTCTGAGTATTGATTTATCAAGGGCAATCAAGTCCATTTCTCCTAAACAAGGAACAGTGTTCCAGTTTTGTGATACTGATTGGTTCACCTGTTCTACAGGCGGGGGACTTAAAGGGATAAAAATCACAGTGTGGACAGTTTCTCTACTCACTCGAAGCATCAGATCACTCAGTGGACATTTACCTCCCTTTTGAGATTCCTAGGAGTCAGCAGGAGGGTTTCAGTGCCTGCACCCTGGAAGCCTGGCCCTCAGCTGCTGTTTGACTGGGGAAGGCCTAGGTTAACCCTGGGCTGTGGAGGAAAGTTATTCCTGTTGTCTCCTTGTTTTCTCTTTCTCTGGCCCTGGTGGGTGTGTAACTCTGAGATTAGATTTACTTTGAAGGGGACAGATGCATTTAGGTCTCTACACAAGGCTGAGAGTATTCTCCAGGTGGTTCAGCCTATGGAGTTTGGGGCCAAAATCTCACTCAGCTAGTAATAAATGATGCTTTTCTCTTCTTCTTCTTCTTCTTCTTCTTCTTCTTATTCTTATTCTTATTCTTATTCTTATTCTTATTCTTATTCTTATTCTTATTCTTATTCTTATTCTTATTCTTATTCTTATTCTTATTCTTATTCTTATTCTTATTCTTATTCAATTCCTTCTTCCTTCTTCCCTGTAGGTATATTTTTCTGGACCACTTCATAGGAAAGAGTGGAGACTGGACTAGGGAGAATTATTTATTTGACCTATGTAATCTTCATTTTTTTAATTTTAAAATTTGATTCATTTTTAGTAGAAAATTAGTGCACATGGTATAATATGTATATAAAAAATTAACAAGTACACATTGAAAACGCTTCTTCCTAATCTCACGCTTGTTCCCCATCCGTTTCCCCTGCCGACATCATTTGGCTGTTCTGATTAGTTTCTTGTGCAGCCTTCCAAAATTTCTGTGTATCTTTAAGTCTTCACTTTTTATGTATGCTGTTTTGAAGCTTACCTTTCCTCTAAACAATATTCAGTCAGTACATAGAGTTTATACATTTTTTATGACTGCATAGCATTCCATTGAATAGATACCCTATAATTTACTTAACCAGTCCCCTACTGAAAAACACTAAGGTTAACTTCCAGTCCTTTGCTAACAAAGCTTTGATGAATACAGTTACATATGTATTATTTTGCATACATTTAAATACCTATATCTGTTGTATAAACCTACAAGTGAAATTGCTCAGTCAAAGATTGTACGTATTTGTATCTTTGATAGGTGCTCTTTGCCCTCCATAGAGACAGTAAACTTTTATATTCCACAGCCCCACGATGGCATATGTTATAAAACTCTGAGTTTTTGTCAATCTAAAAGGTGAAAGAAAAATGGTATTTCAGGGTAATTTAATTTGCATTTCTCATTTTGTAACTGGAGTTGACATCTGTCAAAGACTCATTTGAATTTTTCTGAAAACTATCTGTTTATATCTTTGGACCCTTTTGTTTATTGTCGTTAATTTGTCCCTTACTGATTTCTAAGAACTTCCTATATTAGAGAGACGAATCCTTCATCTGTGATATAGTTACAAGTGTGGTTCCCCAATCTGTCCTAGTCTTTAAATTTTGCTTATTATTTTTTGCCATATAAATATTTTTGCCTTTATGTAGCAAATTGTTAATATGCCATGAATTCTGGGCTTTCAGAAATAGTTAGAAAAGCTTTACTACTTTCAGGTTTTAAAAAGATTCCTCCACATTATTCTATGCTACTTTTATGATTTTACGTTTATTTAAATACTGTTTCTTATTTGGAATTTATTCTGGTATGTAGTGTAAGATAGGAATCTAATTTTTTTTTTATATATATATGTAATAACCTAGTTGTCCAAACCCCATTTATTGACATATCCCATCTTTTCCCCACAGTCTGAGATGTCACATCAATCTCCTTAACTTAGAAGCTGGTGACTGGTGTGGGAGATGCTGGCAACCTGCCTCTGGGGTGAAATTGGAGCTCTCATTTCCTTGGCCTCAATATGAGTAGACATTCTGGAATATCTGAGGAAAGGCTGGGAGAAGGGCCTGGCTCTAATGTCACAGACTTCCATTGTTCTTTTAGGCAGTTAGGAGATTTCCTTGAATAAATGCTTATTGATTTGCTTTATGCCTTTAGGTCAATTTCCAGAGATTTTAAATGTTTGAGTTTTATAATTTTTACTAGTTAAATGGTCGTGAAGTAGGGGGAGGGCACGTTGTTCACACAGCTTTACTGGAAGTCCAATAACATTCTCTCATGTCCTTCAGCAGTGTTTGAATGATTTATTTTTATATACATTATATATATAACTTTTGTTATATCACATTTACACTTACTGATATAATAGTTCTGCTTGGCCTTTCATCTGTTGTATGTTAGATTTTATGTGTTTATGAATTTTTAGAGGTTTTTCACTGATTTACTTGTGAACAATTTTTCTGGTAGCTATGTTTGAATAATTGCTCAGCATTTACCTCTTAAATGGTAACTTTATATAATATTTTAAAATTATACATTAGTTTACTCAGTATTTTGTTACTCTTCCTATTTTGTTCAGATTTTTGGAGTCTACAGTTTATCTCTGTTTTTTCCTAGTTTTGCCTAAAATGCAATTTATAGTTTTAAAAATTCTTCTGTCTGCTTTTAGTGTTATTTCCAGAAAGAATAGTAAGAGATGCTGTTTATGCAACTATGGTCATATTATTGGTATGTCACTAAGTAGTATTCTAGTCCCACATCTCTAATGGAACTCTAAGACTTTTCTAAGGCTTAAATTATATAGTAAATATATAATTTAATATATTTGTCAGTGCTTACTGTATTTTCTACTTTTACGTATGTTTTGTTTATGGTGTTTCAATGGGAGACGCCAGTGTTTGGCAAAAGACTAGCTGTCCCTTCAAAAGTATAACATTTCCTTTTCCTCGCCTCCATCAGTTGCATTAGACACTCCTCCTGTGGGAGCAATAAGTTTTGTTTAGAACCCTGTAGTCAGTGCTGGTCAGTAGGCTGCAATGGATCCGGTGGAGTCTGGGAACAGAGTTGTTAACAGCCATTATTTATACTCTCGAATGATAGTGGGGAAAAATCAGGAGAACTACTAGGAATCCTGGATGCTCTGGGATTTCCCTGTGTTCAATCTTCAGGGAAGTGTGAAGAATACTAAACCCCTCTTATAATGAAAGTGGAGGTAATTTTGAGAAAAACTGGCATCAGGTCATTTTTGAATTTAATCTTTAATATCACGTGCTATAACCATGGACTGATGTAAAAGAGAATACAAAAATGAAAAGTGGTGAGTGACATAAAGAGGAAAAAATTGCTTCATTTGGGAGGACATCAGAAAAGTTTCCCCGCAGGAGGTATTATTTGAAGGTTGCATAATATGTGTTGATTTCGAGGGATTTGGTGAGTTTTCTTAGAGAAAGATTATTCGAAGAGAGAGCATGTTACTGGACCTTAATTTTCAGGTTCTTGAGTGTCAATGTCATAAAAGTGAGCACTGAACTCAGTACAACATCAAGCAGATATAATTTATTGAAAAGAGCTTGTGCACAAGAGAGTCAACCAGAAAAGAGAAGTTGAGTTCCTGAGGGGTTTTTGGGGATGGCTTATGTAGGAACGCCGGGGTGGGTGTAGGGCTTGGGAATGAAGGTGAGGTCAGTTGTCCCAAAATCGTCATCTGGTGGCAGTTAATCCTGGGGTAGTCACAAGATGTTTTCCATGGTCAGTGGACCACCCAAAGGGCCTGTAAGATAATGCTTGTGCAAACATTCTGGTTACCATTTAATTGACAAAACAACTATTTTGCAGAACATGATGTTAAGAAAGATGTTATCATCATGCATTCTTTCCTTTAAGGATGTGGTTAGGTTAATTTTAAGTATGGAATTTTACTGAAAGCGAGGAGTCATAGTCAGGCCACTAAGATGGAGTTCTTTTGGTCTAGATGGAGTTCAGATGTTACCCCTATACTGTCTCATAACAATATGCAGAACAGATAAAATGTAGTCAAATACCCGATAGAATACCACCTTCCACAGAGCATGAGGGAGTATCAAGTAACATTCTAGCTTTAGCTTTTCTGTTTAATAGAAAATTATCAGAGTAGTATTTTCTCTAGTTATCAGTATCTTAAGGTAAATATATATGCATATTACATCTTTTAAAAACTGGAAAAAAAATAGATTTAATAATCGCTATTCAACTGGAATGCCAATGTCTGGAAAAAGATGGAAATGAACAAGAATTTACCTTACCAAGAAAAGGCTTCAGGGTAACACCTGGTCAGACCTTTAAATGACAGACAGACAGACACACACACACACACACAAACACACACAGGGATATTTAAGTAGAGCAGACTTGTGAATGACCCTTTATTTAGAGTAAATGAAATGAGTCTGGACTAATGATTTGCGTGGTGATCACTCCATTTGTGTTGGGAGCCAATTAGGAAGATTCTCTTGGCATTTTCCTTGTATCAACCTGTATTGCACAATGCAGGAAGCTCAAGGACTGAAAAGGTCACATCTTTATGTTTTGAAAGCTTGAGTGGTTACAGAGTACATAGGTCCCATGCAGAAAGATCATTACTTGCTATGTCCCTTGTTTTCAAAATTCTTAATTAGGTCGTCAGCAATAACAGTGCCTTTTCCTTTGGTTACCAAACAATGAGGCATTTATAGCAGTAAGTCACCTGAGAATAGTATCAGCCAACATTAATAAGTTAAAAGTACCACTGGGACGAGAGGAGAATTGGCAGAACTGCTGCTTTGTTTATCCTGTCTGTTATTTCTTCTTTCTCTAGGTTCATTTCTAGACAGTCTCTTGCTCTTTTCAGTGCTTGTGTGCTCATCTGTGCAAATTTAAAATGCCTTAGTGGTGGCAGAGAGTAATTAGCCTGGAAACTCAACTTATAAATTTTATTAATGAGCTGAGTTCCCCTTTATCTTTTAACTGACCCCAAGAGCATTAATGAAAAGTATCTAAATATGAATACAGGTGTAGCAATAAAGGAGAATTATCAGTCACCCTTACTTTAATTGGTGTCACCTTAGCTTTTACTAAGGTATAGGACAGTACTGCCACCTGCAATCATTCAAGACTACTTTGCTCACTAATTAACTCACTTAAAAAAATTAAATGACCTTTCAAAAGTGAGTGAAATAGAATCTGGTAAGAACCATTAAAATATGTATTTGTGAAATAGCATTGGCAGAATATTTAATCATAGAATTTCAGGGTTCTGAGGGACCTTAGTGGCTCATTTTATACAACCTCTGCCCATGAATCTCTTGAAACTGTTGGTGCATAGACTTTTCTAAGACTCTAGTAACTGGAGGTTATTTCACTTTGTCTGATATTCCAAGGTCTTCCAACTAGTGTCATTAATTCTTAAATTCTCTACATGCAAAATACCCTGTAGAGCTAGGAAGGGTACTTCACTCTTTCAGATAAAGGTGAAATTTATTCAACCAACATTTACCGTGGGTACATCGAATTCTATTATGACTACTTTTGGCATGTAGAGAAATATAAAACATAGTTTAGCTGCCCTTGAAGAGTTTGTAATCTGGGATCTAGGAAAAGACATACAAAGAACAGCTTCGTAAAAAAGTTGAATATTACATCCTATGTAAACACATTTACTGAGAATTGTGAGTAACCATGCACAATCAACAAAAGTAGATGTAACTTCAAGTCAAGCCAGTGGGTTTCTCTTGTTCCTTAAGAAAATGTGCCACATTAAGGAGCCTTCAAAATGACATTTTTACTTTGGAGACACACGGATCATTTTTATTTAGGAGACATTCAGAGCAGTTCACTGCCTTTATTGTATATGTTCAATGAAAGGCTTTAACATTGCTTGTGATTTTGATAGTTATTTGTCATACAGAATAGATCCAAGCTTTTCACTTTAATGAGCACAAAGCAAAATTTATTAGTATTCAGTGCCTCCTCCAAGCAGTAATCCAAAGCACGTTTCCCCATAATGAAGGTGGCTCCTTCTCTGCTCACAAATAGTACATCTCCAAATGAAGAGAGAGCCTGGTTCAGGACCCATGATGATGGGTTAATGATGGGTGCAATTGAGTTTACTTGGAACAGCTTGACTTCGCAGCATTTTTCTAACATATAGTTGAGATTTCCATAACCATTTCACTAGAATTGATGGTAAACATTATCACTCATATTTCCATGATTGGACCTGACCACTTACTAGCTCATATCCTCCTATTTCTGTATACAAACTGTCTACTTAGCAACTAATAATAACTATAATAATAATACTTGCTTATATTAGTTTATCTCTTAATATTTGTTAGGAAGTATGCTAAGAACTTTATATTCATTTATTTCATCTTTGCCACAACACTGCAAGTTCTGTTCTTCCATTCTGAAAAGCAAATTGAGGCAGAGAGGTAAATTTCCTGATAGAAGGCAGAGATGTGATTCAGACTCAGATCTGTTGGACCCCAGAACCAAAATTGGTGGTGTCATTTGCTCACCAGGAACATGTCAGTAATTTCCCATTTCTATATCTGCTTATGCAGCTTCCTCCATACTGAATGCCCTGTACTGCCCATTTAACTTTGTAGCTTCAGATGTTGATTTTTGTGTCTATCCTACTTTGGCAAGGTCAGTAGGAGCTATTCCAGAGTTACAAAAATGGAACTGTGCTATGAAGTATTAATAAATGTCAAAGTCTAGTCCTCTCTTTTCCATGTTTAGCATAGTCTTAAAACTTAAAATTTTATATTGAAAGAGTAAAGGATGATTCCAGGGAAATATTCTTAAAGAATCTCTGAAACAGATTCTTCAGTTGAAGACCATCTTCATCCTACAAATGTTCTTTCCTTTCTGTTTGATGAGCTTAATTCCATCTAAATAGCTCTTTGGGATTCCTCAAATGAAAGGAACAGTAACATCAAAAGATACATGTATTGGGATTTGGAGCCTAGATATTCAAGTTGTTATTAAAACTAATTCACGAAGATTGGTTAGGGAGTAGACACACTTTCTTTTTTTTTTTTTCACATTGAATAATTTTTCAGTTATAGTTTGCTTCTGTAGGATTTAATGCAAAAATAATACTGAGATCTGTTTTTTCTTTAATCTAGAGTATTTCTTATCTAAAATTTATTGAGTATGTATATTACATTATATCTGATATAAGAACAGTCTTTCATATTCCACTTAGTATCAGAGAATACAGGTGCTTTTAAGAAAGTGCTGCAGCTATTCTGTTTGTATTAATGTAGATGTGCCAAGGATGGAGGCCATGTCTCCTATGTGACATTATAGGGCACATCTGCCAGGAAATCCCTGATTGACTAATTGACAGTATTGAAGTACTGAGTTGGACTAGAAGTCAGGGGACCTGCTTAAACTCTTTCTCTGTTATCCAGTAGCTAAAGGCCTTGTGGGGAGCTATAGCCACATTATTTTCCTCCCCTATGAAAACAATGAGCTGTGCATGACGGTCTTTAAGCCATCTTCCAGCAGTTACGTTTTAGAATTGCAGAAGATCTCTTGTTCTTCTGTCCACTAGATTATTTCTTTTTATAAAATGGATCTGGATGGCCTTTCTCATTTCTTATTGACCTTAAGGGGATTAGAATATGCCACCCCAAAATATGTCATATGGATTGACATATGGATTATTTTGAGCTGAAGGCAGTTGAGGATCAACAGATGTAGAAAGGAATCTACTCAGAATTTCCCTTATCTGATTAAATGCAAACAATTCTGAGAAATGATGACAGTCAAAAATCTCTTCTCTGGGGGAATTTTGTGACTATGAAGAAGATGGAAAGTTGGCACTAAGAGTCTGCACAAATAAACCTTACTAAAATAACCCTATCTTTGATTAGTTTTGTAACAGGATCGTAAGAAGCTAGGAAAAATCCTGGCCATGTGGAATGGGGAAACTGAGACAAGAAAATTAAACAAGGCCAAACACTTTGGGCAGCTTGCAGTCAATTTGTGAATTGCAAGACCTTATCTTCCCCAACCAAGGACATGTGAGAGCAAATGGTTTATACCTCTCCTCCCTAACCAGAGAATACATAGCTTAAATCACCCTGGAACTGCTAAGGCAGGAGGGGGAAGAGGGAAGGAATAAAGAGGAGTTTTATCTTACTCACTGAATAAAGAAGTCAGCAGTCTTGGGACTTGCCAGATGTTCTCATAAATTCTGGAAAAGCCACAGCGAAGTAAAAGGGGGACCTTGAAATCTAGTCTGTGCCCAAGATATCCAACAGAGGAACTTTGAAACCTGTAGACAGAAGGGTATAAAACCCCTGGAACCTCCACTAGGTGCATGCTCAGATTAGCAGAGTGCTCACTTGTGCAATATGCCAAGTGTATAAATTTGCTTGCCCTGCTTCCTTAATAAATTTGCTTGCTACAATGCTGCTGTTTGTCACTAATTTGAATTCTTTCTCACTACATGACAAGGACTGAGGAAGGGATAGCACTCTTGGACTCGGGGTTGTCTGGTAACATCTTTTCTGTTGTCAGATAATGTCTTTTCAGGTGCCTGTAACAGTTTTGCCATATATTTTTCTTCCCACAATTTACTGCCCCTGGAAGCCTAAACTGTCCTTTCCTTTGTCTAGTCATTTCTCCATAATTTATCATCTTTCGTTAACATAGTATATAAATTTCTGAGTCTAACCATTTCTTTAGGGTTTCACTTATTTTCTGTGTAGTCCCTGCACACATAAAACTAAAAACATCAATTAAATTTATATGCCTTTTTCTTCTATAAATTTGTCTTGGTCAGTTTAATTCACAGGCCACAGACACAGAATAGAAGGTAGAGAAAAGTTTTTTTCTACTCTACAGAATGCTGAGGGTAAAAATATTTCTGTTTGATTTACAATAGTGTTGAATTTGATTCTTTTTTTCTCCACTGCCAAAATTTGAGGGTTCTGTAGCTTAGAGAACTCCCAAGCTTATAGGCACCTTGACACATTTAGCCCTGGAATGTAGCCAGCACTTTAGGATTTGAATACTTACTCACTACTCATACTGTCATAAAATAGGTGGAAATTATATTGTCTCCTAGTATGGATTTATATATATAACATGATGCAGCTTGTTGCCAGTTTTATATCACATCTCTCTTCTGGGTTAATGTTTTATAAACAAGGTCACACAGTCAATTCTGGCCTCATTAAAAACCAGCCTATATCTATATTATTAAATTGTTCACAAGGAGCCAGATTCTTTTAAGTCACTCTGGGACACTATCTTAGGCTTCTTGAGGACACAAAATTATTACTCTTACAGTGGAAAAACATTTGGCTAGGAATCAGGAAATTTACATTTTAATTCAAGCTCTGCTACTAATTTGCGGTGTGATTTTAGGAGGATCACTTAATTTCTCTGAGCCATAATGTCCTGAGCTCCAAAACCACAACTTTGAAGTTTATGGTTTTTTAGGCCTATCCTGAATATAAAGTTTGCTCTATACTCTAAGGCCTTGATTTAGTTTATTACTCTGGTAATTACATACTATCAGACAGTAACTTGGAATAAAATTCAAGTTTTTTATAAAATCTTCAGATAACTGGAGGAGAGAATTTTATTTCAGCATTGTTTTTCCTCAGATTGAAATATGTCTCAGGCCACATCATAAATCTTGACTCATTATAAAATATAATAAGTCTAAAGTAATGATTAGCCAATAACAAAGGCAGTAGTCCTGTCTCAAAATAGACTAGGTATCTATTTCTAGACCAAGTAGAGATTTGCAAGCATTTCTGCATTTGGACCAAGATACCTGTGAAGGGAGAAATACAATTTATGTAAAAACTATTCACTTACTTCTGTCTACAAATGTAGATACATATGAATTTTAGTTCATTTCTTTAGTATGTAAAAATGCTCTGGGCTTATTGTCCCTCCCTTTTGATTTAGAAAGAAGAGAAGCCTTATATTTACTCAACATGAAGGAGCCTCAGGGAAGTCACATCTATCAGATTCCTGAGAGCTTTGTAATGCAAATCATACTGCTCTTTTCTTCCTACCAGCAACTTAATTTGAACCAGGATTGATTGACTAGAATGTTTGCTAATCAGTTTGAAACCAAACTAGGCTGGGGGCCAATGGACTTCTGCCAGAACCTCCCTTCCAAAGACAAGGTCCACAGCTGGTCTCATTTTGGAAATGCTTTTGCCTATTATCTTATCATTTGGTTCATTTTATATGGTCCATGTCTCAAATTACAATAGTTATTTTGAAGGTAATCGGAGAAAAGAGAAAAAAGACACTACACACAATTTAGAGATATTGATTTAACAATACTTTGAAAATTAAGTTACCTTGTAAATTTAATGCCTTCCCACTCACCCCCCTTCTTTTTATAAGAGTTGCTCGGTATATTGACAGCTATGAATTACTGCTGAGCTTTAGTCTTTGGATGTAGCTAATGTGACAACATTTGTTAGTGAAGTAGGGAAACAAAACTTTGATTTGGCCATCAGAATATGCAGATTCTTTGTGTCACTCTTCAAACTCTTCTTTGTGTCATTCTCCAAAATTTAAAAATGAAGGTAAATTGCTTGGCCGGCCTAGCTCAGCAGTTGAGCATCAACCTAGGATCCGGGAGATCGCGGTTCGATTCCCAGTCAGGGCACATGCCTTGGTTGTGGCCTTGATCCCCAGTCGGGCGTGCAGGAGTGTCCCAGTTTCTCTGGAGACGTAAACGCAGGTGGTCTAACTCCCAATACGTGGCTATACCACCGTGAGGGTCGAGAGACACTTTAATTCAATGAGACCGAGCCAATAATTCAAGTTTCAAGAAGGGAGACAGAAACAAACATAAAGCAAATCACACAGGGTTTATTTACCAGTTCCCAATGGTTCTTGGCACCAGCAGGCCACCCGGAGGATCCGCTGAAAGACACACACGAGGTCTGGGGGTGCGGCCGCAACGGCGTCGGTCACTGCAGCCCTCTGGGAGTTCTCCTAGAGAGGTGCAGGGCAGAGCAAGGCAGGGTCAGCTTTCCTGGAGCTGGGGATGAAGTCTGTGGAGGGCAGACAAGCATCCAAAGATGTGGCCGAAAAGCCCCTGCTTTTAACAGCTGAGTTGAAGGTGTGGTGCGTCTTCAGTGTGTCTTATCAGGGTCCTACAGAGCGCGGGCCTGCTTGGAAGCCAGGGCTACAAAGTGTTAATCTTATCATGGCACGCAGGCATCACAATTACACTCAGTCACACAAGATGAAGTTACTTATTTCAAATCTAATACACACATCAAACTTATATTCCTGACTCTAATACACACACAAATCTATTTCTATAACAAGGAGGCAGCCGATCAATGATGCTCTCATCATTGATGTTTCTAGCTCTCTCTTTCCCTCTACCTCCCTCTCTCTGAAGTCAATAAAGAAATATTAAAAAATAAAAATAAAGGTAAATAATTGGGCCCAAACCAAGATGTTATGAAGTCATCAAAGTGGCAGAATCATTGGATACATTAATTGCAGAGGTTGAAATTTCAAACCTTGTAGGGACTCGGAAGGTCATGCTAATGTGTAAATTAGACAAAAAGATAGGACAATGGTGGAGATTGTTTAAAGCTGAAAGTAAATCTTTCTCCTAAAATTTTCAAGTTTAGATTTGAAAAAAAAAACCCCAACAATTTTCATAAAAAAATTATAACAAGAGCCCTAGTAGAAATGACCAGCTTTGAATAAATCAGAATTTGATGAACTATATTAATTCTTATTTCAGAGATATCCATGCAATTCACTGTTTTTTCTAAGATAGGCAATAAGAACTGGAGGAGAGATAACTGACATTCACCAAGTGCCTAATAAGAATTGGGCACTTGAGCATACATAATTGCATAAATCCTCACAATGACCATCCACATTAGGCAGTATTAATCCCATTTCATTGATGACAAATTTAGATCTCAGAGAGTTTAGGTAACTTACAAAAGTAAGTGGAAATGAAAGGATTTGATTACAAAGTCCATGTTCTTTCTTCTATTCTAACTGTATAAACTCGATCAAGCTATTTAACTTTCCGGTGACTCGTGTTTAAAAGAGGCATATTAATACTTTCTTTGCAGGCATAATTTAAGAATTTAAAAAGTTAATAGTTGTGAAAATGTCTCACAGAGTCATGATTTCTTAATACATTTGTTGAATATGAAAGCATGACAATGACTCTGTTGGAGGAATCATCAGCATAGCAGCTGTTTGGGTTGTTTCTGTTGTGCAGGCTTGGGCAAGGCGCCTAAGTTCTTTTACCTGGATTGTGTTGTGAGTTATACCCAATTAAGCTGGCTAGAACTTAGGGTGCAGCCTGTGGCTGTGTAATGACTGAAGGAAGCTAACACATTATGACTACTACAATAATGAGAGAAATAACAGTATATTATTCAAAGTTCTCCAGAAAAACAGAACCAACAGGATGTGTGTGTGTGTGTGTGTGTGTTTATTATAAGAAATTGGCTCACTTGATTATGGAGGCTTACAAGTCTCAAGATCTGCAGTTAGCAAGTTGAAGGTTCAAGAGAGCCAATGATGTAGTTACAGTCTGTGTCTGAGGGCTTGAGATTCAGGAGAGCTGATGGTGTAAGGAGTAGTCACAAGTCTCAGAAGAGATTTCAAGACCGTCTTGTAGACAGAGGTCAGTGTCCCAGAGGGCAGCCAGGTAAGGTAGGTAACAGAGATGAAAGGAGCAGGTGAGATGTAAGGCTCAGGGAACAGGAGGCCTGTGGGAAGAAGTGAGTCTGTGTCCTGCTGAGAGGGACAAGGCTCCTCAGTGCTAGCCAGCTGTGTCATTACAGGTCTTTGGTAACTTGTTTTACCACAGTTAATTTCAAATTTCAAGACCAACTAGAAATCCAGATCTTTACATAAAACTTTCTAAATTTAACCAGTGGCGATTAATTCTTTTTTTTTTTTTTTGAAAGCAGTAGGTAAACCAAACAAGATATGTCTTAAGGGCAAATCTACTTACAGCATGTTCAGTAAACAAATACAGGTCAGCTGTATATGACAAACATCCCAGGGTATAGTCCCTATATTTGAAATTTTAATAGTAAGTACAGCTGAGTATTGACTATGAACATGGTAGGCATTGGATAAGCAATGACAGTGCATATCCCTACACATGGTTTGTTAGGTTTCCTCTACTTCCTTCATCTGCCCTTCCCCTTCCCCTTCCCCTCCCCCTTCCCCTCCCCCTTCCCCTCCCCCTTCCCCTCCCCCTCCCCCTCCCCCTCCCCTCCCCTCCCCTCCCCTCCCCTCCCCTCCCCTCCCCTCCCCTCCCCCTCCCCCTCCCCTCCCCCTCCCCCTCCCCCTCCCCCTCCCCCTCCCCCTCCCCCTCCCCCTCCCCCTCCCCCTCCCCTCCCCTCCCCTCCCCTCCCCTCCCCTCCCCTCCCCTCCCCTCCCCTCCCCTCCCCTCCCCTTCCCTTCCCTTCCCTTCCCTTCCCTTCCCTTCCCTTCCCTTCCCTTCCCTTCCCTTCCCTTCCCTCCTTCCCTCTCCCTCTCCTCTTCCTGTTTTTTGTTTCCCCTCCCTCTCTTTCTTACTGGCCTCTTTAAAAATGGGATGCAGTTTTAGTAAATGTTATGTGACTCAAAGATCTCCCAGAAGTATTAAACCTGGACTGCATAGGACTGTCAGGATCAGAGCAAGGATGTTCAGTTCAGTGGTTCCTAAACTTCTTGGTTTTAGAACTTCTTTACACTCTTTAAAAAATCAATGAGAACCCTGAAGAGCTTTGGTTTATATAGGATGTAAAATTTAAAATGTATAAAAAAAAATACATAAGTAAATATATATTTATACAGAAGTATGTAAATATATATTTATATTATAATTGAAAATGGAGAAATTTAGAACCCTTAATTAATTTAAAATAATAATAACCGATGTATGAAAACAAACACTTTTATTAAAATTTTTAAAAATTTTTTTAATTAAAATTTTTAATTTTAATTTATTTAAAATTAATGTATTTACTTGTATAATTTAATTTAATTTTTATTCTTTACTTTTAACATCTTAAAACATATTTTTATTCTAACCTCCCCCCCTCAGATGATAAAAGAACTGTTTTACATTTTTGCAAATGTCCTTAAATGACTTCATAGCCGTCTGAGTCCCCGTCACTGCATTCGACCTGTGGTGGTTCTCTTTGCCTTCAAGCCTGTGGAAAACTCGACTCATTTGTGACAGAACAAGAGTTAAAATGGCAAATGACTTCTTAGTATTGTTATGAAAGTAGTTTTGGCTTCACATAACCACTGGCAGCCTCTCAGGGCCTCCCAGGGTCCCTGGCCCACGGTTGAACGGATGGTCTAGGTCCTTTCTGAGCTAGTTTATAAACTAGCCCAGTGAGCAAATGCCTTTAAGCACCTGGCCCTCCTCAGCCCTCATCTCTCCTATTAGCCTGCCCCAAACAATTCATTCTTTTGAGTTAAGGCATTCTTTTCTATCAAAGTGAAAATACTAGTGGGAGAGATAACACATTAAGCTGTTAACAGCTATCAGCCCCTTAGTTGGAACAAATTTAATTCATTTCAAGTTGAGAGTCCATGAGGACAATGAAAAGGGAGAGGGCCCAGAAACGGGGTTTGGAAAGGCGCCTCTCAGTCGAGCATGCACTCTATCGGTTGCCCAGCAGGGCCTGGCCTGGGAGCAGCCTGGTTTCGGGGTAGCACGCAGATCACAGCCATTCCCTAATGTGGCCATTCCCTAATGTGTTAATAGCTTAACCTCAAGAGCTACCTGAGTGACAGTACCCCTGTGGCTGCTAATATCCAATTTGGGACTTACTGATCTAAGAAATGCAAAGAGTTACAACTACTAATAAAAAGCCAATCTAAGCAAAACTCACTAATTTCTATGAAAAAGACAATCATGCAGGAAGCTCTTTATTAATCTTTCTTCATCTTATTTTATCTCAACTTCCTTTAAACCTAGAAATGCCAGCCTAAGCCCCTTGTACTTTTCCTGAAATAACTTTTGCTCTCATTATGATTTACTTATTCTTAGGGACATGCACTGCTATTTCTTCATTCCTGAGAAAGTAACCATTCCATTGGAGTGTCTGTACTGGGATGTCCTTGGAAATGAAATTTTAGTCTTTGTACGTAGGACAGAATGGCAGTATAGCGTCAGGTAAGGCGTGACAATTCAGCTTACTGGTTGTTTTTGCAGACGAAATTACAAATATACTTACTTGGTGGGGAAAAAACACCCAATAAACTTTAGCTACTGACTATTCGTGTCTTTGCCTCGTAAGTGTGGATATCTTCCCAGGTGGAGGGAAGAGATGGTTTCTCCTTTGTGGATGCCTCTGAGCGGATGGCTGGGCCTTTGAATTGTGAGGGATCGGCTGAGATTAGGCAATGCAGTCACTCTAGGGGTGAACTGAAGTTGTAGTTTGGTGAGATGCCTGAGTTTAATCAGGAGAAGTAATTCATGCCGGGGGTGGGGGTGGGGGGGCAAGGTAGGGGCAATGCAAGAGGTGAAGAATAGATTGAGAAATCAGGAGCAGGGAAGTTGGAAGCAAAATGATTTAGGATGCAGGTTATGAATGAAGGTGAGGGTGAGGGTCAGGTGCACACTGGTGGCGCCTACTAGTGGTGGAGGTCTGGATGGAAAGTGACCGAGGAAGGTGCTGTGGGAGACCAGCTGTTGTGGGTGGTGAATCAGTTCTGAGTCAACTGTGCAAAGTATCTTTCATGTTACCATGTTCAGACAGATCTTTATCTGCCAATGACTATTATATCAACATCACTGGACTACTCAATTTTATTTTTAGTTACAAAAGAAAAATTTTGTAAAAATGCCTCTTAGCCAGGAATATAAGCCAAAGATACATGGCATGTGAGGAAAAATAATTCCGAGGAAATTATTTGACTGGGGTTGAATTATTTTTAAAGAAAAATCCACCAATCCTTGGTCAATTACTAACATTGATTTATCGGTTAATCACTTGTGTCTATCGTTTCACTGCCAGCACTGTACGCAAGGCATTTCCTCAGCTCATCCTCAGAAACCCAGATTTACTTTATCAGCCTCCTTCCAGCTGCTGCCTGGGAGGAGCCCCTGACTCCTGGGGGTCAGAGCAGCTGCTGCTGACAGAGGCCCTGCTCTGGGCAACCCAGTGCTCAGGACATTATTAGGTCTAATGGAGACTTCCTCTCTCACAGAGTAAGTTATGAGAGTTTGTGAAGAAAATGCACAGCTGCCCAAATAGTTTGGAACAAGACTTCTTGGAAAAATCTCTGCAGACCTCTTCCTGTTAATAGAAGCGAGTCCTGTCCTTGCCTCCAGCCACACTCGTCCTCTTTTAGACAAGACCTGTCACCTGCCAGAGGGGCGGCCTGTGCTGTCCCCTGTGCCAGGAATTTCTACCCACCTGCTCATGCTGGACCTCTCGCTCACAAACCCTTCTCTCTGGAGTCCTTCCCCGACTCTGTAAACTGTCCTGTGCAGCACAGGGCGCCGTGTCATGTGTTTTAGTTTGAGTGATGATTACCTGTGCAATGTTTCCTGCCCACTGGACTGTGAGCAGGGTCTGTTTTTGTTCAACTCTCCATCCTCAGTGCCTGCTACAGTGTCTGACACATAGTGGGTGTTCAATAAACGCCAGTGTATGAATGATCGAAAGAGCGAGCAAGCTTCTATTGAGCGCCTGCTCTGTTCTAGGCCAGAGAGTTTCAGCCTGTCATTTCATGGCACACATAAACTAATTACTAAAATTCTGCGTCACAACAAAAAAATATATTGTTTGCCGATCTGACAAAAAATAGGAATAATTTTGATTGATTTACAAAATAAATTATAGTAGTAATTATCCACCTGTTTTGCTCCAAAGTGGTTTTTTAGAAAATCAGGTGCCTATGCTTATATACAAAGATTTCTGGTACCAAGAATTAATCAATCAGGTGCAACCTTATTAGGCAACATGACCAATGAGATGCAACTCTAATATGTAACCTATATATTTATGGTTTGAGACAGGGCATTCACACTGGAGGGCTATTGTGTTGGCTGTTGTCATTTTTTTTATTTGACAATCTAAATAATCACATATTGCATGGTTCAAAAATTCTTGCTGCAGTGATTGAAAATCCCGGTTCTAGATGCTGTTAAGTGATGAGAATACACCAATAAGATGTTTCCTATCTTCAAGGAGCTGGAGCTCACATGTAAGAAGATAAATTACCACACGGCATGGTAAGAACTGTTATAGGGATGTAAAAACCAACAACGAAGAAACCACCAGATACCCCCACCAAGCAATCAAACAGAAACCATGTGGGAACATAGAGTATAGAGCAACTAATTCTGTCAGTGGGTATTAGGGAACGTGGGCAGAGGCTGGGTGAAGAGAGCCAGGCCTTGGTCAGGCAGATCTGAGCTTGGATTCTAATTCCAGTACTTACTGAGTACTGGATTCTGTTCCCCTTCTGTAAAATATGAGTAATCATTCTAATACTCTCTGGTCAGGGAATTATGAGATTTATCTAAAACATACCTGACTTTGTTGCCAGCTGGGGTCTCTCTGCCCTTAAGGCCTGGCGAGGATTTGTGGTTTTCTCTGTTTTCTGACAGTGCAAAGTCCAAAGTCCTTCTCTAAATCTGTACAAACTGGCATGGGCTTGTGTTCTCATGGTCGCCTCCAGCTGTGACTTCTTCCACCGCTGAATTCTTGCTCTGCTGGCTCTTTGCTCTGTCCTTTAGGGCTGACCTTTGCTCTGCTCTGGTGTCCGCTCAGATTTGGAACTCACCCTTTCCTCAAATTCCACACAAAAGCCATAGAACTTCTGGAGGCTTCCTGAAATTTCAATTGGACATAACACATGACTTTTGAATGTTTTAAATTTCTTGCAGTTCTTTATTCGTTGGCATTATTCTCCAAACTCAACTAAAATTGAACTTGTCATAAGTTACAAGCTGTGGTTTAACTGATGAGTTATTTTAATTTGATTGCTAGTTGAAAAAAACCCCACCCCACTGTAATTCCTAATGACTACTCACACTGTTGTATTGTGATTTTATCGGGGAATGAGGGGGTGGGGTAAGAATAGAGTTGAGAAGTGTTCTTATCAGAGTCTCCTGGATGCTAATACATTTTGCATGTAATTTTCCACAGAGGTATTGATTTTCATCAACTTTTAAGCTGTAGCACTTCATTTATCAAGGCAGAAGACCCAGATTTGCAATTTTTTTTTGTTTTTTGTTAGTGGAAAACTGTTCATAATGAATGAGTCCAGATATATTAGTTATCTATTAACCTCCACATGCAAGAAAGCACTAGCTCATTAGCTTGACTGGTGATAAACCAGTGGTTTTCTCAGCCACTGCAGGGGAAGCCGAATCATCAGAACCAGTGGCCCGTGAAGATGGAAGCTTGTGAGAAATGCCTGGCTGAGTGTGAAGCAGCGGAATTATTAAATGAATGTGTGTGATGCACAGCATAATTATACCACTTATGGCAGGAAAACATCACCGTTTTGTCCAATGGTGTGCTGTGTACATCAGAATTCACAGTATCATCTATCTCAGGGATACTGTGTGAGTTTACAATTCTGAAAGGCTTGCAAGTGAAGTTTTAATTAGTTTTTGGTGGTTTTATTTGGTTATTGAAGTGTAGCTTGATTGTGTGTGTGTTTCCCCCTTTTTATTTTAAGTTCTGACAATCTTGATTAAATTTCCCCTGAGGAGTGGGAAGAAAACAGAAAAATACCTGCCACAAGTTCTTTGAGATGAATGCCTTTAAGGAGCTTGAACGTACATCCCTGAGTAACCTCTCTGGAAGATTCGTGGAAGGCAATAGCACTGTGAGGATCACGGTCCCTGGTAGCTGTAGATTTTTAAAAAATTGATAGTAGGAGTTTCCACTTAAGGCTCAGAGGCAGGGTTTATTTCTGTTTCTCTCACACTGCTTCTTATCTCATAATCAAACAACTGTCATACCATCGACAGAGTTGGATTTAGGGTGCAATATTTACATTGCATGGCGAGGGGTTCAGTTTTCTGACACTGCTCCAAATTTCTACTGTAAAAAACTTAAAGCAAGACCTGGATTAGATAAGACTTTATGCTACACAAGCATGGAGAAGAGAGCTGCTTACGGCTTATTCCCACGTGGACTTCGACGACTAGATTTCCACTATTTATTGCTTGTACCCATGTTGTAGAATATGATAAAGGGAATGTCACTCACAATTGCCAAAGAGAAGTCTACATGGGCTCCGAATGACTGATTTACCTACACATCTTTTGCAAATTACTTACAGTCGTATGTATTTACATTTGTGTTCTTTCTGACTATAAAGTACAGCCTGGAGTTAGCTCTGAGGGGATGTTTTAATGGATGAGC
The DNA here is from genome assembly GCF_054644295.1 of Miniopterus natalensis. Taxonomy (NCBI): domain Eukaryota; kingdom Metazoa; phylum Chordata; class Mammalia; order Chiroptera; family Miniopteridae; genus Miniopterus; species Miniopterus natalensis. The sequence goes on along the minus strand of NC_142082.1, from coordinate 10,372,705 downwards.
ACTTGCTTTATTTCATAAGCAGTTGTTGAGCACCATTTATGTCCCAGGACTAATGCCACACACTGGACTCAGGGAAGTGTAAGACCTGCTCACAAGGGTCTCAGAGTCTAGTGCTGCAGGAGCATGAACATCTGGGATCCAGAGCAGGGTGGACACAGGACATAAAAGCCTATCTGGGACAGTGCTTGCTTGTCTTTACATATGAAAATTCTTCATAGAACAATAAAATCTTCAAGACTGAAAGGCATTTTTATTTTAGCAAGTTGACCACCTTTTTCCTTTGAGCCTGCAAACATGATTGTGGAATGTTAGTGGGAAAATACAAGAGAAAAATACGGAAGAGAGACCTTGCTTTATTACGTTAAAATGACCAAATGACACATAGAAAGACACAAAGTGAAGTTTAATTTTAGGTTATATTTAAAATTTTAATGGAGTAATTTATTTAAAACCAAGTGGGTAGGAACATCTTTTCCAGGAGAATTTTTTTTTTTTTTTTAATCTTTAGGTCAGAGAGCAAGAATGTGAAGCAGTAAAGTTAAATTACACTGAATTGCACTAATGTGTCCTCCTGGTCTGACAGGTACACAGCCCACAAATTAACACACACACTGTGCATGTATGCAAACAGGCACACACGTGGTTTCCTAGGGCTGCACTAACAACGTATCACAAACCTGATGGCTTAAAACAACAGAGATTTACTCTCTTCCAGTTCTAAAAGCTAGAAGTCTGTAATCCAGGTGCTCGTGGAGCCCTGCTCCCTGTGAAGTCTCCAGGGACGAATCCTTCCTCATCTCTTCCAGCTTCTGGAGGCTCTAGACATTCTTGAGCTGTGGCTGCATGACCCCAATTTCTGCCTCCGTCTAGCTTTTGGTCTCACAACCCTGTTTCTAGGAATGTAGATAATTAGACCAGGATAAATAATCACAGCAGTTAATGATTCGAATCAATTATTTATATTGCGTAACTTACATAATATATTATACTAATAATTGTTTACATCAATACATTATTTTAATGAATACATTAATTACACTATTAATTATAATGGTGAAAGGACACATTATACGAGCAAATATTATATAGCCACTAACATCATATTTGGAAGAATATTTAACGACATTAAAAATGTTCACCATGTACTGTTAACTTGAAATAAAAATGCAAAACTGGATGTGCAGTATGATCTCAAATTTGTAAAATGAATCCATATATTTTAAAATATATACACACTCAAAGACTAGAAACAAGCCATCAAAATATTACCAGTGATAATCTCAAGGTGACAGAATTCCAGGTGATTTAAATTTTCTTTACTATTTACTGAACCTTCCAAATTATTTTTATAGTAAATAAGTTCTTAAAGAGAAAGTAATTATATGGTTGTTTGATCCTGTGGTGGAAAATGCGAATAGCTACCTATTACTGTATCATATTTGAGTAAGTTATCTCTTGTAAGACATTCTGCATTTGAAAGGATTGTGAAAATCTGTCAGAGGGGGTTTAAGTACTAGAATCCTGGATTTTTGCAGTTGGATGAGAGCGCTGAAAGTTTCTGCTCCAAATTCTTCACTTATAGACAAGAAAATGATCCACAAAGGGACTGCCTTTCTTGACCAAAAGAAGCACAGCTCATGAGAGGCATCTGTGTTGGAGTTCATGAAAAACTGCCTGTATTAGTCATCTCCTGTTGTATAACAATTACGACAACTTAATTGCTTGAAACAACACACATTTATCATTTCACGGTTTCTGTGGTCAGGAATCTGGCCACAGCTTGCGTGGGTCCTCTGCTGCAGTTTCTCGTGAGGCTTCTGTCAAGGTGTTGACCAGGGCTGGGGTCTTATCGGAAGACTTTTCTGGGGAAAGATATGTTTCCAATCTCATATGGTTTTTGGCAAGCTCAGTTCCTCTGGGCTGTTGGACTGAGGGCTTCACTTGCTAGCTGACTGGAGTCTGCTTTTAGTTCCTTGCCATGTGGGCCTCTCCAGTATGGCTTCCTGCTTCATCAAAACCAGCATGAGAAGTCCACTGGCAGATGGAAGCCTAACCAATGAAGTGACATCTCACCACCTTTGACATATTATATTAGACAGACACAATTCACTACACCAGCCTACAATCAAGGGAGGGAAGACACAAGAGTGTGGATACCAGGAAATGGATGGGGAACGTCAATGGCATCTGAAAATCTTGTACCACACTGGCTCTCTAACAATCTTATAGAGTTATGGCCAGATGCCGTGTTTGTTAGTAACATATCTATTATGAAATGAAAGTGTGTAGGCCAGAATCTTACATTTATATCTGTACATAATCAGTACTTAGTACATAGTATCTAATAGTTCAATATATGCTTGTTTGTTCAAATTTTCTGTCATTTAACACATATTTAGCTTGTGTTAACCGGGTGTCAGGAACCTATTTAGGTGTGGGGATATATCAATTAACAAAACAAAGTCCCTCCCTTCATGGAGCTTATAGTCTAGTGGAGGGAGACAATGCACCACATCAACGAGTAAATATATAGTCTATCTGATATGGAGAACAAACAGCAGAGAAAGGTGAGTGAGAAATGCTATTTAGATGGAGTGGTCAGTGGAGACCTCACTAAGCGGGAGTCTGAGAAAAAACTAAAGGAAGTTCAGGAACCAGTCGTGAGAACATCTGGAGAAAGAGAGGGAGCTTGTTAGGGCCACAAGAACGTGCTTCTTGTATCTTTGATGGCCTGCTAGGGGTGTAAACGACCAATAGCCATCTGCTGCTCTGAAGTCCATCGCTGTTTGCCAATGACTGAGTACGGCAGGGCTACAGGGACAGATCCATTGTGGGGAGATGAAGGACCTCTGTTGGGCAACCTGCTACAGACCTTGCCAAAAATTTCTTAGCATTGCACTGTATTTAAGGCTTTTTCTACCCAGCTGCCCTTCCTTTTCTTCTCCACAGGGATCAGACCTGCACTGTGGTTTGGCAGCTCTCGCCGCCTCCTCCCGCCTCCTCCCGCCTCCTCCCCGTGTCCCCTCACAGGCGCTTCTCCCCACATATCTCTTGCATGTCCGATATGTCTCTTGCTGTTCTGAGGACCTGTACTTCCAGTGGGCCAGGCAGAGGTCACAGACGTGCAAAGGCCCTGAGGAGGTTGGCATTTCCAAGGAACATCAGGGGGCAGTGCACTTTCTTGAAGTGCAGAAGGGGGAGAGTGGTAGGAGATGAGGTCAGAAATGCATCCCAAGTTGCTGCAGAAGAAAAAGAGTTGCCTTGGTTAATACAAACTTGTTTTTAAAGAAAGAGATAAAAAATGTTAAACAATGACTTGTGTGTCAGTTACAGAATCTAAGGGAAGGGCATTACAAACCCGGCATCTGATAACCTTCTCATTAGCAGCTCTCAGCATCTGCCTGGGCAGTAAATGTAAGTGGCCGAGTTCTGGGCCATTAAAATTTTGATGTAAACCATTAAGGCAACTTATGGGCCTCAGTTCAAAGGCTTTGCCGTTGTATCTGTGTGAGTGACAGCAGTGGAGTGTGTATATGCAAATCTAATAGATTCGTAATGAATAATCCTGCTTAATAAGCTAGTTAGGCCGTTTGATCATTTACTTGAGAGTGATCATAAATGTCTCTTTCTAAGACACTTAGAGAGCTGGCCCTTTAATTGTACTAGCACTTAATGTAAAGCTAAGCATTACGTTTATTTTGTAATTGATGATGAAGATAACGTGGTTCTTAAAGGTGTCAGTCGGCCACTCAAAGGAACCACAAATGCTAGTGAATGATTCAGATGAGAAAAGACTGGACACTTTCTTTTTGGAGGTTTGTGGCTGAAATACTGTTTGTTGACACTATAAACTTGACCTACCCTGGACTTCACAGCACTTTCCATGGGGCACTTATACCTTTTCAGCTCCTCTCTTTATCTCCATAACCCAGGATAGGTCCTCTGCTTAGCTTCTGAGAAGCAGAAGGTTGGAAAATCCTTTTAAACTTCAGAAACGGTAATGTCCAGTCACAAGATAACAGCTTCGGAAATTAGTCTCGAATATTATCGCTGTGTATTAACTGGAGTCAGATGAAGAGCTCTGCATTATCCAAAGTTCTCTTTCCTACTAATTAGACACTTTTCAAAGGTGTAATTACCATTTAAAAATTACTTTGGAGTGCAGGACAGACAATAGATATTGAATGTATTTTAATGTCTTTCTGTGTTTCTCATACTTCATTGGCATTCTCCTATTGCACCAGCGAATTGTAGGACTTTCAAAGACTTCCACTCCCTACCCCCACAAATTAAAATTTGAAACAGAAATTCAGTTCACATGAAGAACTAGATTCAATTACCAGGGAAAGTCTATGATAATTAAACACTTGATTGCATGGATTGTCAGTCTGCCCCATACTCCTCCCTCCGCTGCCAACTTGAGCAGGGGACTATTTCTGGCCCCTGAGGTGAAGCTGCCTCTTGCACAAGGGGAGGTAAAATACGGAGCTTGGCCATGTGCCGTTTGTCACAATTCGTGGCATAGCTGAGATTCAGACTACAGTAGGAGGCAGCCAAACCCTATTCTATGTAATAATACGCCGCTTGTTCTCTGAGACCCTGCCCTCTGCCCTCTGCCCAGGAATTACTCTATCCTGAATTTCTCCAGTTGGGGAAATGTATGCCAGCAGAGGAAGGACCCAATCTGAAGTGAAATCACCTGCTTTGGGAAAGTGGGTTTCAAGAACAGTGAATGGAGATTTGAATACATAATTCAGGAATAGGTTAAGATCCAGGGGGACCAAGTTAAAAACGTCATGGTTATGGACTAGTACTACACACAGAGCTTAGGGTGCTCGCCCTACATTGTCAATCTCTCCCATTGCATCAGTTTCCATATACTTGCCTTATGTTACAACCCGTAGGGACCATAGAGGGGAAGGGTGATAAGCTCCTATCCATCTCTGCTTATGTCTGTGGAGGGAGTTGAACTTGAGTATTTCAACAATGTTCTGCAGCAAGGTTTGAAGTGGCCCATGGGTAGGAAGTATGAGATGGGGAGGACAGGCCTGAAGTGTCCCTCTTTCATAGCATTTGGACACCCAACCCCGGTCAGAGTCATCCTAGTGAGGACAGACTACTTTTTGCTGTGGAATAAGCAACCCTAATACCTCGATGCTTTAACCCCAAAGCTATTTCTCACTCATGCTACATATCCAACGCTGGTCAGCGGGGACTCTGCTCCACCTGGTCACTCAGGAATCCAGGCTGATGGAGACACCATCTCAACACACTTCCATCACCCTGTGGCAGGGGGAGGGGGTGTGGTGATTCTTGCTCTAGCCGTTTGCCTGGAAGTGACACATGACACTTCTACTCATGATTCATGTCTAACTTGTTGCCCAGACAACTTGGGTCACTGGGGTGCATGTTCTAATCAACTTTTATAGATTTTGTAATCCATGATTTGACATCCATTAATCGTGGGGCTAAACTAATAGCTAAAGTTCCTTACAATCCTCTGTGGTCCCACTTTTGAGGGGGCGCGACAGTCAAGTTACAAACCCTCCAATCACAAACTCCAGCTTCTGTGTTTGGCTTCCTATACAATAGGGGGTACCCCTACCTAATAATTTGCCACCACTGTAGTCATTAAGGCTTTTGCCCAAGCTTCCCTCATGCCTCCCGGCTGACCATATATCCTACATGGTGTGGCAGGCTTCCTTTGCTTGGGAACTATAGGTAATCAACTCTTCTTTCAAAGACAGTTGTCTTTGTTATCTGTCACCTTACCATACCTGACCAAAACAAATCTCAGATACAAGTCTTGAAACATGGGGAATGCAACCTTAATACATGAATAGAAAGCAAAATGAAATATTTTTGGCACTCTAATGGCTAACACACTTGGTCAGCACTGTATTCCAGGCACATTACCTGATCTTGCCTCACATTGGCTTCAGTCTCTGACTTCCGCTTGCCCCACCTGCATGATAAAGCTATGGTTACGTTGGGAGAAGTGGCCCCTGCTGCTACTCTGCTATTTTGACTTTTTCTTGTAAACTGAAAGCACTATATTTATTAGCTTTTGGTGTTCTGTGAAATGGGGTAGGGGCATGATATTATTTCTCAGTCTTTGCAAAGGGAAAAACTGAGACACAGATGGCCCTGTTCTCCAATCCCATGGCTGTCTAATGCTAGGTAAGTCTGAAGGTCCAGGTCTCATAATGGCATCTTCACAAAACCATGCTGCCAGGAACTTAACATTGCATTTTAATACAAAAGAAGAAATATTCAGACTCCCAGTGGCTAATGGGGAGAAGTCCGAGTTTTTTTCTATATTAGTTGAGATAGCATTGGCAAATATTGAATTTTTATTGAAACAAAAAATTCATGATGCATGAGTATGCCATTTCTCTAAGCCTTAAGCCAGGCGGAGAAATCTGCACAATTGGTTTTGAGTTTGGGGGAATAGGGGAAAGATCTTCACAGGCTAATTCCAGAACCCCCACCACAGGAGAGATCTCAGAGCCCTTCAGGGCACACCTTCCCAGAAGCAGAACAGTGAGCAAGCCAGCTGTCTGTCCACAGAAGAGCGTGCTCTCAAAGATTTGGCAGCACTCACTGCCTGTGCAGCTTCCTCTTGCAGCCTGGATGGTTTTGCACGGCGTGCATGCATCCTGACATTAAAGACACCACTAGGGGTGAGCTGGGCTGTGCAACGCTTTCTCTTCCCAACTCCTGCAGCTTGGCTTATGCTGCTCGAGAGCCCCCCACAGCCCGGGCATCTGGTTTCCTTCTGGGAGGCATCTGCTCTGCTGGAAGAACAGGAGGCTGGGGAAAGAATAGATAGCATTGGAGCCAGAGGGCTCTAATTCTTAGGGGAGAAGCAACATGACCTTGGCCTGGTGGAGATGTTCATGAGAGGCTGAAGTAGAGACCCTGTTGCTTTCTATAAGAAGTTTGGACAAACTGTGATGATGCTGTTGGAAGGAAACCTTCTGAATGCTGTGAAAATCCATGCTGTAAACAAAAGAAGCCTTTTGTATGCTTTGTATGCCCCCTGCAAAGTGTACTCAATAAATAATGGCACGCTGTTCTGCTCTCCAAAAATGAAATGACTGGAATTTTTAATGCCATTGCTGAGATCTCCTGTGAGAGGTGATGCACACTTTCTACCAAGTTCAAAGCATCATCTTTCTCTGATTGTTTTTAATATTTCTTCATATTGTTAGTATTTTCAGAAAAGCATTGGCAGATTGCTTTCCTGAGAGGGAATAAAGAAGAATTAGAATTTTATGACTTAATCTTTAAAAATATAAGAAAAAAAAGTTAAAACATCTTAATTCAGTGGTTGTTTGTTTTAGCTCATACATGTTAAATTAATATCTAAATAATGTCCAGAAGTATGATGTCTTATGTTTACAAACCTGGATTACAAATAAAAAACTTTTTTATTTGTATTCTTGTTGCTAATGCTCTTAGAAACACTTGATCTGGAATTTCTGGTCTCCTTTATTTTATTTTATCTATTTTTTAAAATTTATCTTATTGATTTCAGAGAGAGGAACGGAGAGGGAGAGAGAGACATAGAAACATCAATGATGAGAGAGTCATTGACCGGTTGCCTCCTGCACCCCCCCAACTAGGGATCGAGCCTGCAACCTGGGCATGTGCCCTGACCAGGAATCGAACTGTGATCTCCTGGATGCTAGGTTGATGCTGAAGGACTGAGCCACACCCGGCTGGGCTCTGGTCTCCTTTAGAGTAGTTTCCAATTATCTGAGAAGCCAAAAATAGGGCTACTAAGTTCTGATAAAATAAAAATCTTTAGAGGAGGGACATAGCATGATCGATGAGGAATATATAAGGATTTTGTGTGTGTGAGAAGCACTTACCATTTATTGAGTGCCTTTAGGTTGGATCCTGCTGTGGACCGAATGTTTGCGTCCCTCCCAAAATTCCTATGTTGCAGCCCTGTCCCCAATGTGATGGCATTTGGATCTGGAGGCCTTTGGGAGGTAAATGAATTTAGATGAGACCTTGAGGATCGTGCCCTTATAATGGGCTTGGTGCCCTTCTAAGAAGATAAAGGTGAGCTTTCTCTCTGCACAAAGAATAGATTACGTGAGCATACAGGGAGATAGCAGCTGACCTCAGGCTGGGAAGAGGTCCCTCAGCAAGAACCAAATCTGCCAGCACCTTGATCTTGGACTTCCCAGCCTCCAGAACTGCGAGCAATAAAAGTCTGTTGCTTGAGCCACACAGTCTGCTATTTTATTGTAGTAGCCTGAGCTGACTGAGAAGGATCTTAATCTGGAGATAGTTTCCACTGACTTCATTACAGCCCTTCTGTAAATGAAGTGTGAGCTTCACCTCATCCTTGCAGGAAAAATATAGTGGAATCCGAAAACCTGGGATGTCTCTCCCAAAGTCCTAAAAATTCCAGAAGCAGTCATCTGTTCTCTGGGCTCTTATTAGGGGAATAAAGTGAAAGAAAAATTCCTTCAGGCAGATACTTTTCTCTGATGCCTCATTTCCAGCTTCCTATCTCACAGGTCTGCCCACCTCCAGGGTGGCTTCCCTTCTTACGAAACTGCTGCTGCTAAATCTTTCCTGTTCCATCAGGGGGTGATGGCAGTCTCACGATGCTTTCTGAACCAAGCCTCCAGTTCTGGTTTGCTGTAAAGCTCTTCCCCTACCTTGCCAGGTGACTTTATTTCCCTTCGTACCCCTAGTCTTCAAATCATGGCCTATTCTTTTGGTTCCTTTGTTTAATGCCAGGCAGCATGTGATGGCAGAATGTGCGTTGGTGTGGGAGGCGGGACAATTGGTTTCCTGCCTCAGCTTGGAAAAATATCAGAGTGTATGGCTGTGGGAAAGTGACTGAGGCTCTTTGGGTTAGGGGCTATTTCTAGCAATTCTGAAGAGATTTCAGATCAGTCAGCAAAAGCAACTGGTTCTGAGCATGAACAGTAGGTGGGAACTGGAATCATAGAGCCGCTAAGCTTGTCTCTTCCAGGGGGCTTTTAATGCCCCTTAGGAAGGATTATAGTCATATGGTCTCGGGTCTGGCTGCTGGTGGCATTGGTTGGTGATGGTCACTAGGTGGATTCTCGATATGGGATCCAGGTATCAGCTGGGGTTTCCCTGTTCCTATGATCTAGATTAAAGAGACCCAACAAGCATGCCACCTCCTGTAGATGCTTAGTTTATGGTGTGTATCTTTTTCTTATGTGTGCTAATTCTGTTCCACATGGCGTTAACCCATATATAAAATTCCCTCTCTTCCTTGATCTCCACATAAAACCACACTCATCAAAGCAAGATGCATGGAGATTTGAAGGAAACATAAGGATTTGAAGGATTACATTGCAGAAATGCAAACAACTTCTGGGTATTAGATGCTCTAGTCTTCAATGTTTCCTTCCACCCAACCCCACCCTCTCCAGGCTACATGTTCGATATGTCTGAGGCAGAAGTTGATGAAAGGGGCTATTTTCTTCTATAAATGGAACTCATAAAAAGGAATTATGAAAGCAATTCACTATTGCTACCTTCTCCACAACCCCACAAAACACACAAGTGAAGGAATTCCCCAAGAAACTGTTGAGTGGTACTAATACCATCATGATCCTTCTGGAGACGGAAAGTAGCCGGCTGATGAAGAGAAGCCAGGCCACACAAAACAAACCCTGCAGTTTACAAGGATGTTGCCAAGCTCTGCAGCATCCACTTTGGGTTTTCCAATAAATAGTATTGAAAAAAGGGACATACAGAGGACCCTCCAAAACCTAGAGAGAAAGCGTCTTTCTGCCAGGGAGACATTTCTCAGGTAGGATCCCAGCACCTGGAATATCACTTGCAAATGTGATTTTTGGAACAGCCTAGGCCAGTTAGTGACTAGAATATAAACTAGGATACATACAAATGACTGACTCCTTCTACCCACATTTGTCTATTTATTTAACAGACTCTTTGCAGTTCTGGACACCAATTCTGATATGATGTGTGGGTTTTTCCCCTACTCTCCAAGCAACACTCGGACACCAGCTGGGTGTCCTCCAATTCAACTCAGTTCTCACACTGTCTACCTGGGGATGGCATCAGATCCCACAGGTTGACTGTCCATCTAACATTCACTGGTCTTCCTGGTCTGTGGTGAGTCCAAACTCTTCTGTTCTGCCTGTCCTTGGTCCGTGCTGTTTTCTTATCTTCAACTTCGCCCCCTCCTGGAATTTCAGTGATGAATTCTTCACTCTTTAGTCCTGAGAGACCTTTCCTCATACCCCCTGCCATTCTCCATCAATCCTCTTTTTGGCCAACTTTTATTTATTATCGTTCTATTCAATGCTCATTGTTTCTTTTTAGTTTGTTTCTCTCATTAAAAAAAAGCAATGAGAGCGCAGGGCTGGGTCTGGCTTATTCACGATTGTATCTCCAACATCCTATCTGGTAGGCAGTTACAGATACGAATAAAAATATTAAATATTATGGATTACAATACATTTAGTAGTTATGTAGTTTTATCACACAATTGCCATAGTGTGTGTGTGTGGTGTGTTTAGGTTATCTTTTCATAGCATTGTCCAGGAGATGAATAATTTGGCCAGTGTATTGCTCAGGATTCTCTAGAGAAATGGAACCAATAAGATATTTAGAGGGATTCCAGTAGTTGAAGCAATAGGGGAGTGAAGACAGGCTGGCCATGGAGCTGCAGATAAATGTTCCCAATATGCCTGCCCTGATCCTATACCTCTGTGCCCTCTGAAAAACAAAGGCGGGTAGAGGCAGTCAGAGCCATGTTCTCAGCCACTGCTCAGGGCCCTCGTCTCTTTCCAACCTGCCCTGGTTATGCTGTTTCTGCTGGTGCTCAGTCTTGAATTCACCTGCCATTTGCACCAACATCCCTGCCCTTGGACTTGGTGCTGGTCTTTGATTTATTTCTTTGACTTTGATGTGGCCTTAGCTAACCAGACATGACTTGGATGCAGCCACCCTGGTTTTGTCTACCCCAGACCACCATGAATAGTATTGCCTGCACTACTTCCAGCTCTTGGCTGGACCTGCTCAGTGTCCTCCATGACTCAGCCTGGGACACCTCCTCTTTGGGTGTGTGCCGGGGCCTGTGTATCTACCCAATACTTCACATGGAGGAAGCTGAAAGGAAGGCTGAGTGAGCCCCTCATTTGAACATATGCTTTCCTAGGGCGAGCTGTTCCTTTCCTATATTGTGCTGAATATAGAGAAGGGAAGTTCCTAACCTGTGCCAGGCACCGTGTTCCTGCTTTATACAGATCCCCTAAGTTGCCTTTGCTCTTCTGAGAGTAATGGTTGACTTTCACACCTATGGAGCCATCTCACAGTATGGTGCTAACCACCCATAGAGACAATATTTGGAGTCAGGGAGAAGAGAGGTTTTGCAAATGGCTTAGTAGATATATTAGCTTCAGTGTGAGAGATCAATTTGCATTGCACTTCACTTCTGTGTTATAGGCTCTCACTAACGTGATTTCATTACAGTGTTGAATTAGGAAATGAGCCTAAGGCACAAATTGCTGTTAAAAAGTTTTGTTTCCTTGAGTGTTTTGGAATTTGGATGCTCAACAAGAGTTTACAAAATTGTGTGAAATTCCTTTTCTTTCTTTCTTTTTCATTTTGTTTACCTTGCCTTCTTTTTTCCTTTGGTTTTATTTTCAACCCTGAAGTTCAGACCAGACCACCCAGCTCCGTCCTTGACTGGAATTTCCAGGAACCAATGACTCCATGAGAGAAGTTTATCTGTCCTGCCCTGGGGACCCTTCTCTGTCCTGGGAGACTCCCCCCATGCCCACAGTTCCTCCCTGCCCCAGCCTGGAGCTTGTCCAGAATAAAGGAAATAAAGCAGACAGCTAGAGAGAGTGGAGAAAGTGCAGGTCTGGAGCCACCCACTCTGAATACATCCGAGGAAGGTGGGTGGCATCGGGAGGTGATGGACTGGAAGAATCTGGAGGAGCCTCCTGGGGTTGCACAAAGCTCCAAGGATGGGAGCTCACACTAAGCTGTGCACCTTCCAGCTCATTACGTCAACAGAAGTGTTTTGCTGGAGGAAAGACCTGAGGACCAGTTTGGTTTTCTGCTCCTCAAGTAGATTTGGACCATTGCTGTTCCTTTCAGTTGTAAACAATTTTATTTTTTCTTCAAATGCTGATATTCACTTAGGTTTTTCATTCTTGTGTGTATTCAGAAAAGAAGGGGGTAAATCCATGTACTAACAATTTTATCTCATTTAAATCTAGATTAATTCAAATTTCTAAAGGGGATTGCAGTGCTTACTTCACTTGTTTTAACACTTTTTTTTTTTTTTTTTTAATGTGAATTGATCTTAAACTGAATTTAGTGACAGTCACTTTTTTGAATGGTCTCTTGCTCTCTACAGGACGTATGGCTTGTTGCCTTCAATTCTGATTGATTTGCCCCAAATTTAACTCCTTGTTCTGCCCATTAAATGCCTCCCACTACCTAACTTCTTTCAGTGATACCACTATTCCGTTGCCTAGATTAAAAACTTACGCTACGTTTGATCTCTTTCAACTGTGTTTCTCCCGTCTGTGTGTTATCGAATCTTGTTAATTTGTCCTTTGTGCCCTCCCTGTGGCTTCCCTCGCCACCGCACCACTCTTGCTGCTCACTTTTGACTGATTATTGCCCCCCACAACTGCACATGGTTTAGTGTTGCTTTAGTTTCCTCTCACACATTTTAGAAATGGATCCACAAAGCTGTCTTACACAATAAACAGTATTTTCCTCACTTTACAGATGGGTAAACTGAGTCACAAGGGATTTAATGGACTTGTTCATATTCACACAGATAGTAAGAATTGAAACTAGGATTAGTACCCTAACAGGCATATTCAAATATTTGAGCAAAAATCAATTCAAATTGTGTGGCATTCGTACTAGATAGAAAGGAGCTCTGAGGAGCTGCACAATGAAAGACTTTATAGGCAGAAAGGAGCAGACAAGGAATTAGGTGAAAAAGCTGTTACTGCAAAGGCGCTTTCTTTAGGGCATGGTAGGGTCTGTCATGCCCATGACCTAACTAGTGCCAATCCGGTCATTTCTTGCTTTCTTTTAAAAATTGAATTTATTGGAGTCACATTGATTAATAAAATTACATAGGTTTCAGGGGTACAGTTCTGTAATACATCATCTGTATATTGTATGTTCACCACCCCTAGTCAACTCTCCTTCCTTCACCTTTCTCACCCAGCCTCCCTACCCCCTCATCTCTGACAGCTGTCAGCCTGTCGTGTGTACCGATGCATCTGTTTCTATTTTGTTCATTTATTTTGTTCATTAGATTCCACATATGAGTGAAATCATGTGGTACTTGTCCTTCTCTCGCTGGCTTACTTCACTTATCATAATGTTCTTCAGGTCCATCCATGCTGTCGCAAAGGGTAAAATTCTCTTTCTTTTTATGGCAGAGTAATATTTCATTGTAGGAATGTACCATAGCTGTTTTGTCCACTCATCTACTGATGGACACTCAGGCTGCTTCCAAATCTTGGCTATTGTAAATAACGCTGCAATAAACATAGGGGTACATATATATTTTTTGAATTAGCATTTTGGATTTCTTTGGAAATACTCTCAGAAGTGAAATCACTGGGTCACAGGGCAGTTCCATTTTTAATTTTTTGAGGTAACTCCATGCTGCTTTCCACAGTGGCTACACTAATCTGCATTCCCACCAACAGTGTATGAGAATTCCCTTTTCTCCACAACCTTACCAACACTTGTTTGTTGATTTTTTGATGGTAGGTGATTTCTGATTGGTTTAAGATTGCATTTCTGGGAGAGCTGGAACTATAATGAAGTTAAATCTCCCTTTGGGATGTGGAGCTTAGCACTAGTGATTCCATTTTGGGTCTGTTGTCTTGTTTTCAATACCAGTTCTTGTGAAAGTGGCCTGCTGGTTGCTTTGCATACCCTTCATATTCTTCTCTGTTCATAGCCAGGAACTATGAACAAATGTTTGTATCTTAAAAAGAAAAGTTAAACCTCCTTAGTTGTATTAAATATCCTCTCCAATCTTTATAATAATTTACTTACATGTTCTTCTCTTCATTCTTTTCAATTACTCAAAACTCTGCTTCAGCCAGACAGGTCTAATCCTTTGTCCTCAAGCACCCTCTGCACATATCTCCAGTAAGCTTTTGGTTATATGGTTCCCTCTATCCGAATTGCCTTTCTTCCTCCTGCTCGATCCCATATTTTTCATACAGCTTTCCCTGTCTGCTCATTTGGATCATGTGCTGCTTTGTAGCATGTAGGACAGAGATTCACTAGATGCTCTCTACTCTCTTTCTTCTTAGAAACATGCAAACACTACATTTTTGGCCTCCTGATGGTTATGTAGGGAGCACATGACTGTTCTGACCAGTGGTATGTAGGTGGAATTGATATATGCCATTTCCAGGGTTGACCATGAAGCACCATTGTCTTCCTTCTGTGATGACCTAAGCAGCCATGTGTTTCAGATGCCATAGTTATTACATGAACGCTGCTCAGATCTCAGAGTCTACTACTTGGAAGAGAGTCTCTGAGGAGACCATGACTTTGTAAGAAAAAGACATGTACTTTTATTGTGATAAGTCACTGAGATTTTGGGGTTGTTTTTTATAGCAGCTAGTGAGCATTGCCCTGACTCTGCTACTTTGTTTTTGACACTCACAATGCATCATTGTGCTGCTTGCTAGCTAATTAGCAGCTGCTTCCTTGGTCTTGTTTTTCCACCTGCCTGCTTTGATTGACATATGAATATCTTGATGTCCCAATCCAGATTTTAGAGTTGAAGCTAGGGATGCCACTTGTTTCTTCCCTTTTCTCCACTTGCCATTCTTTTCCTTCTTCCTTCCCTGCTTTTTTCCTTCTTCCCCATTTAGTCTTAGAGATTGTACCGGGAGGTAGATTATGGTGATTACAGAGATTTAATAAAATCTGATTTGGGTTCTCAAAAAAGTAACTGTTAGTAAGGCTCTTGTAGTCTAATAGTTGCTTACAATTTAAGCTTTTTACTTAAACTTAATTCAGTTTTCTAGGCATAACAGATTCTTAGTGACTAGTTATTTTATGCATGTAGCAACTTCACAGTTTCTCAAGACTGGCCTTGAATGACACTGTAGGGATGCTGAGTCAGGGACAAAATTTACTTTGTGCTAAACAGCCCCAGATGGCCATTGGTTGGGCAATGTGGTTAAACTTCTACAGCCCTGCAGACTACAACATAGAGAGATGACAGATCATCTTGATTTAAGGAGTGAACATGATGAGCATTGCACATTATTTGTGCAGCAAAAAACCATTCTGGGGTTCCTGACTTTCTGATCTGTGAACTCCTAATTCTCTGGCTATCAGATGGTATATATTCCCCTGTTTTCATCAATTGCCAGTTGTATTTTTCCATAGTACCATGTGATTCTGCATTTGGCCACTATTTTAGTTTGCAGACTTTTGCTCTGGACTGATTTTCCATCATTATGATGTCAGCCTCCATTTCTACACTGATGATACAGTTATATCTGCCTTTGATTTTGGGCATCTTTTGTCTGTCTTGGTCTGGCAGGCATTAAATCATTAATGTTTCAAAATCACATACAGCTGAAACTTTGTAAAACAGAATTTCTAGTGACGAGCTCCTTAAAATTACAGACACAATCCACTTTTCTCTCTCTCTTTTTTTTTTTGGCCTTTGCTGACCTCCAATTTCACTTCAAACAGGTATCAAGGGGGTTATCTTTGATTGATAATTGTTTTCCCTGATCTCATATGTATTGAAACCTGTCTTTTGTCATGGAAACCTTGCTAGAATGTAGGCATTTCTCTCCATTACTGAGGCAGGAAGCTTTTCAGTCATGATTTATATCTTTCAGATTAAATTACTGGGAAACATGGCCCTTGCTGAAGGCTGGCTATCTCCATAGCAGAAATAGTCCTGACTGGGCTACTTTGTTTTTGACACTCACAATCCATCATTGCACTGCTGGCTTGCTAATTAGCAGCTGCTCCCCTGCTCTTGTTTTTCCACTGTGGGGATTTTTGCACAACTTTCTTTCAAGTCAAGCCTCCATCTTACCTTACCAGGCATCCTAACTGCTCAAAGCCATGTATCTTTCACTGAGCAGACGGTGCCGAAAACCCCACAGGAATATCAGAGTGGCTCCTTTACTACATTTAGGAGAGCCCACCCCCCAGAAAACATGGGAAAGAAGCTGGCCATTATGATTTACATATAGACTAGCTGACAGACACAGCATTGTCCTTTGATGATCTCATTTAATTCTTACAACTGTGTGAGCTGAAGTCAGATGAGAAAACTGATTAATAAGTAACAAGCTAAGTAACTTGCTCAAGTCCACACTGCTAAAAAGCAGCAGATCGGGATATAGACACCGATATGTCTGACTCTGGAGCCCTGGTTTTACTCCCTATAAGAAAATCCTAATGGAAATACTGACATGGATTCTAATGTGAACACAAATACTCATTGAAATGGTGGAAAGAACATTGGAAACAACTTACAACAAGCAAAATGCAGATGTAACTTACGATGTGATATCAAAGATTTTCAAGCTCTTCCTGATAATATCTTAGTTACGTTGGGTGTAAGATTTGTATGAATATAAGCATATTGTTACTTATTTATTGTTAGGGAGCGTAATGCGTAATGCAGTGGGGCTTGGCTCTAATAAGTCTCTGTGGTTGGTGGTGGGTGGTCAGGGGTGTCAACACTGTGCTAGAAAGTGAGAAGGGGGAGTGGGATTGGCTACTTTTTTTGCTCTACCCTGTTGGTCCCCTGGAGGTGATACAGACTAGGGAAGTGGAAATGTCTTCAAGAGAACACCAATAATTGAAAAAAACACAAACCCTGCTGCTGATCGGTTTGAAAAGCATCACAGTCTTGCATGGGAAATAGTACTTCATTATGGGAGTAGCACATCCTTCATGGGTATTTTCATTCTTTTCCAGTTAGGGTAATAATTATAGCTTTGAATGACTTTCCCTTCGTGTTACCTACCATTTAAAATCTTTTGTGTCAGAATACTTGCCACTATCCTTCCTAGTAGCCACTCTCCTCAGCCCCCTACTGATACTCCACCACCCATGGCCAGGTGGGAGCCCTTGGTTAAGTCATTTGAAGTCTTTGTGCTTTCGCCTACCCCTGGTTTATAGAAACCCTACATAAGGTATGATATATGTAAGGTGAGTATACATACACACATATCATTAAATATGAAAAGCACCTTGACTCTATAGATGAAAAACACTTCACTAGAATACAGAGTTTCTCACTTAGGTCAGGTACCTGTAGCGTTTGGACTAAACATATTTTTTTCTGATTACATTTTAAATCGCAATACTGATGCTCTTTTAAAAACTATTTTTGATCGACATTTAAAAAACTGTATTTCATACTTTTCCACCTTAGTAAACAGGATAATCCAAACTTTCCTTGATATTTTGGGTCCACCATTGTCATTCATTCTCCTGCACTTCATTTTTTAAAATATTTTTTTAATAAAAATTTTTAATGTTGACATTAATGCAGATGTCCCCCATCCCTCCCTCTGCCCCCTCCCCCCCCTTGGCCTTCACCACACTGTTGTCCGGGTCCCCTGGGCATGCATATCCATTCTTTTTTTTCTTTTTTTAAAAATATATCTTCATTGATTTCAGAGAGAGGAAAGGAGAGAGAGAGACAGAAACATCAATGATGAGAGAGTCATTGATTGAGCCCGCAACCTGGGCATGTGCCCTGACCAGGAATCGAACCCTGATCACCTGGATCCTAGGTCGATGCTCAACCAACTGAGCTAGGCCCTGCCGGGCAGCATATCCATTCTTTAGCTAATCCCTTCATCTCCTTTATCCAGTCCACCCACCCCCATCCCCTCTGGCATCCACCAGCTCTCCTGTACTTTAGATGTAGATTTTTGGCTGTGTCTGCTTTATTGTGTTCCTTTAAATAACTTCCAGATTAATTTCTTTTCATTTACCTCTTTCTCTTAAAGTAGAATTTAGAATGAGCAGCTGCATGGCTTCCTGAGTATTTCAATTGGACGTTTTTAGCCACCAAAATAACTATGGACTCAAAGGTAAAGTAGTCCTCTAAATTGTCTCCTTGTGCTTAATTCTGTAGTGTTTAGTGTTTCTATCTTTATCAGTATCCATTGTACCTGGGCAGCCTCCACAGCCTCCTCTCATTTCAGCTCTGGTACCATCACAGTGCTGTGTTACTTGACCTATTTCCGTCTGACTTCTCCCTGGGCTAATTTTTCTTTTCTCTGTGTTATTTAAACACAGTTTTCTTTCTCATTTTGTTCTTCTTTGGTCTTCAGGACATCTCTCTTGAGCCCACATATACTCTTTTATTTTTGTACTTGTATTGATATATCTTTGATAAGAATTTCTTCTGAAGCCGTAATCAATATCATTGTCTTACCTAGCGCATGCAATCCCTTTCTTCATTCATGGATGAAATGCTAGCCCACTGCAGATGCTTTCAGATCACCGTCTACCTGCAGGACCTGGCTACCTTAGCAGCGAACTTCAAGGCTGGGGATCAGAGGGGGCTTCTGATCCTCCTGTGTTCTCACTGTCTTTATACAATAGAGGAGTTTTTCTTGGTCCAAGAGTCTGAGAAGAGAACCCTCTCTCTCCATATATATCTATGTATATATTTTCTTTACCTGTAGTCCCTTTACTCTTTTCCAGTTTCACTTTGGCTAGACCCCCTTTACTAATTGATCTAAATTGATATAAGCTCTGCTAGTGGCTACCTGAGCATGTCACCTTAGACATTTCTGTTATGGGAGTTTGTGAAGCCATTTCTCAGAGGCAAATATGGACCTCTTGTTATTAGGGAAGCTTTTACAATTTAAGTCTGAAATTGCTGTGCTCCACTGGGGAGTAGTCAATTTAACCATTAATAGAGGCATGTCACTCTCACACTGCAGCTTACCTATTACATCTTTTAGAATCAGGACCAGACTATAAGGCTTTCAACAACTCGATTGTGTCACTTGCTGTGTTGTTCAAGCACATTTTTTGAGGTTTTGATATCTTTTTAAAAAATATTTTTAAGCCCGACCTGGCATGGCTCAGCGGTTGAGGGTCGACCTAGGATCCAGGAGGTCGGGGTTTGATTCCCGGTCAGGGCACATGCCCGGGTTGTGGGCTCGGTCCCCAGCAGGGGGCATGCAGGAGGCAGCCGATCAATCACTCTCATCATTGATGTTTCTAGCTCTCTCTCTCCCTCTCCTTTCCTCTCTCTGAAATCAATAAAGATATGTTTTTAAAAAATTTTCAAAATTGATTTTAGAGAGAGAAGAAGGGAGAGGGAGAGAGAGGTAGAAACATCGATGAGAGAGAAACATCAATTGGCTGCCTCCTGCACGCCCCCTACTGGGGATGGAGCCCACAACCCTGGCATGTGCCCTGACCGGGAATGGAACCAGCCACCTCTTGTTTCGTGTGACGATGCTCAACCTACTGAGCCACACCAGCCGGGCGAGGCTGTGATCTCTTCTGCGCTCTGTAACCTACTCACATTGCCCTTGAGAAAGCCCTTCTGTGACTGTGGTCTCAGAGACGCTGAACCACAACCAGTACTATTTCCACAGAGTAATTCACCACAAGGCCCTTCTGCGAGTCATGAGGGGACCCTGTCTCTTTCCCTGCTTTTTTCTACTGATATTTTACAGAAGAAGCAGGTAGAGTCTCCCACCCCATTTTTGAAGTGATTGCACAAGAAAGAGGAAGGATGGACCCTCCATCCTCGGCATGGTTTCCTTTCATTCTGTTCTTTATTAGATGTTTCTGTGCGCAGAGAATTAAGGGCTGGGACACAGATTAAAGCAGCAAGACGCTTGCCGTGCTCACGGAGACTCTGATTGTTTCCTTGTGCTCTCTTCCCTCGTGGGAAGCATCTCTCAGCTGAAGT
Organism: Miniopterus natalensis; assembly: GCF_054644295.1. Lineage (NCBI taxonomy): Eukaryota > Metazoa > Chordata > Mammalia > Chiroptera > Miniopteridae > Miniopterus > Miniopterus natalensis. Next base: position 10,352,739 of record NC_142082.1, on the reverse strand, counting down.
CTCAGGTCTGAAAGGTAGCAGTGCCGGGCCCATCTCCACCACCTGGCTTACTCTGGGGTGACACCTATTGTTAGTGTTGAGATGACATGTTTCAAACCTTCCCTTTTGTTTTCTGCCTCCTTTTATTGCCAAGTCATTAAAAGTATGTGTGTGTGTGTGTGTATGTGTGCGTGTGTGTGTGTGTGTGCGTGCGCGGGCATTAGGTTTGGGAGGAGAAGGGCGCCCAGACACTGAAGGCACATAGCTGGCTTTGAATTTAGGACTGAAAGAATGTTTGTCATATGGTAAGAAGTTCTTTTTTTTTTTTTTTGCCAAAGGAAATATTTGATTTCAGTTTTCTTTTTTAAATACCTTATTTTCTTCTTGTTTAAGCATCAAGTGAGGTTTTGGCAGTTCTGCTCAGCAAAAGAGCATGAATCCAGTCAGCACATCTTCTAGCTACAGCTAGAGCTTGGGGAAAGAAAAAGTGAGGGATGGAAGAAGTTAATTGGAGTGTGCTTCTCATTTATCGATAATACTTGATCAAACTAGATATCAGGTTAACAAAGTAACAGTGTTGAAGATATTTTAATATGTCACAAGAGTTTTGGTGGCCAAAGGTATAGGTGCTGCCTTGTAAGCACCAGTCACTCTTTATATTATTGGTCAGGCAGAGAATGGATTCTCATTGGCCTTATGGAACTAAAATCATTACTCTGAGGTATGAAGGCGCCATAAAGGGAATATTCCTGTGAAGACTGGCTCGAATCTTCCGGTCTGTCCAACAGACCACTTTCAGAGGGATGACGTTTTCAGAATTCTAGGTTTCTAAGGCAATCCTTGAGGCTGATTATTTCCTTTAATTTCCTCTGTCTGTAGTTTGGCTAAGTTGCCACAGGTAAGTGGTTCTTATTTGTGGTACTTTGGTTCTTATTTGGTTCATATACTAAGGCATATCCTTTTAAGGTCCAAGTTGTAATCTCTTTACCAATTAAACACAGCTATCCTTTCCATATTTAAAATTAAAACCGAACGTGTGATAGCTTATCAAATTATGTAAACATAATAACCTCGGTCGGTAATTAAAATCCTTCACATTTGGAAATTTTAGAACTGAAAGAACTTTAGAATTTTAGAACATGAAGATCCTATCTAAGCTGCTCATTTTAAAGGTAAAAATAACACAGTTAAGAATTATGCTGCACTAAATATTCTGCTATCAGTGTTTTATACACAGGGTGGGGCAAAAAGTAGGTTTACAGTTGTTTGTATGAAAAATATACAATATTAATGAATATAAGAATAAACTCTGTTTCTCGTACTCACAACTGTAAACCTACTTTCGTCCCATCCTGTATATCAATTCGCTTATTTCTTATAACTTGATAAGGTAGTTGTTACCCCATTTTACAGATAAAACCTTAGGCCTGAAAGCGTCATTTCTTGTCCACGATCAAAGAGCTAGAAGGTCGCAGAACCAGAATGCAATTCAGACAGCGTGGCTCCAAGGTCACGTTCTGAACCATTCTTCTACTGCCTTGGAGGAAACCAGGGGAAACGACAAGGCCTGCCAAGGTCACACGCTAGTTGGTGGCAGCAATTGCATCATAAATCAAAAATGATTCAAGAGCAAAATTAAAAACAAAAACAAAAGACAGGGTCCTACTGGTTCTATTTTCTTAGGTCAATTCTTACCGTATTTCATTCTTACTCCAATATGAATCTTGTACACAGATTCCACTGGAATAGCCCTTATAATTAAACCAGATTGTAAGAAACTATATTTTTATTGACTTTTTAGAGAGAGAGAGGAAGGGAGAGGGACAGAGAGAAATGTTGATGTGAGAGCAGGACATCGATCAGCTGCTTCCTACAGGCCCCCTACCGTGGACTGAGCCTAAAACCCAGGCATGTGCCCTGACCAGGAATCGAACTGGCAGCCTTTCAGTACACAGGACAACCCCCAACCAACTGAGCCACTCCAGCCAGGGCTAAACCAGATTGTTAAAAAGCTTACATTAAAATCCTTTCATATTTCTTTCAACTTTTAGAAAAAATTCTCCCTTGGTAGCTCTGTCAGTCTTTCTGGCCTTTGTTAGCAACAAACTAACAGAGATAAGCTCTATATTTCTGTTTTGAAGGGGCAGGAGAAGAAAGGGTCCAGAGATCCAAGTCCGGCGGGCTTTGTGAACCTCGTGGTTGCTCGTCCAGTCAGAAGGGGGCTTCCTTTCCCTGAGTTTTCTAAATTAGAGAGATAGTGCTCCCATTCCCAGGAGGAACTGCCCCTGTGACACTACTTGTAAGTAATTTACATAAAATTACTTTAAAATTCTTCCATAACCAGCTATTTTGCATCTTCTGTTACAAATTATTTTTTGAGATCCAATATTTCTCCAGAACTTTAATTTTAAAAAAGACCACCTTTATTTTGGATTATTACATTAATCCATGTTGAATTATAGAGGAGCTGGAAAATATAAAACACAAGGGAAGAACTGTATTACTATCTTTAACATTTTGGTCTATTTCCTCTAGGCCGTTTTATTTTGCATATTTTAAAACAGACTGGAATCATAATATACATACGACTTGTATATTTTTTACCTTAACATTGTATTGTGAAAGTTTTCCATGTTATTAAATATTGATAAAATCATTCTTCTGTTTTTCTTGAACATCCGTTCAAGTTGTTTTCAAATTTTACTCTTATGAAAAAACGTGTCTTGGCCTGAGTTTCTCTAGACTAGATTTCTAAAAGGAAGAATACTGAGTCCAAGTTATACAAATTTTCAGTCTTGAAGTTTATTACCACGGCTTTTCGTGGCATGGTTTTACCCAGATACATTGCTACCAGCAGTGTGTGAGGATGAATATTTTACTCCACCATGGTCAATGTTGACTGAAAGCATTAACAAAATAAATCACAGCCACTCAAAAATTTAATAGGCATTTCAAAATAGCTCTAATATGGGTTGTTTTTTTAATGGGTTCTAAGATTAATATTTGGTTCTCTGAGTTTTTAGTTCAATCCCTTTGTTAATTTTTCTTTCGTCTCAAGTGTCTTTTAAAAAATCTTATGTATTAACAATGTTAATGCTGTCACTGTCACATTCCACTCCGATCTGTGCTCTTCCGGAATGCTCTTCTCGCATTTTCCGTTCCCTGATTGTGGTAGGGAACCTGCTGCTCCTTCCAACTCTGCTTTTCTTCCGTCTGTGTTGCCCTTTAGGAGGAGTGTGGGAACATCCCGGATCATCTGGGCCTCCGGGGATCTGAAAGGCCACACCGGGGGGAGGGGGGGACTTGTTCAGACACCCTCATGCAGCTGCCGGTCATCCAATGGTTTTTCCATTCTCTCCTCTTGTTCCTGTGTTATTGTTATAAGTTTCTTTGAAAACGTGTACTTGGTGTACAAAAAAAGCATTAGGATATGAAGTTGATGACCTGTAGGGAACAGAAAATTATTTGCCTGTCATATGTTAATATATATATATTTGTGTATATATCTCTCTCTATACAACTGTGTATATGTAATACACACATATATATGCATAAGAATATAAATAGCTATCATGTATAATATAAATATATATTTAGCAATCTCAATATATTAATTTTTAATATAGCTATATTATATATTATATAATAAGCATGTGTTGTATATTAATTATAATCAATATGTAAGAAGTTCAGCCAAGTTGTTTATGGTGCTTTTTCTCTTCTCAGCCAAAGTGTTTTCCCTCAGGGCCGTGTGGAGTCATGAACAGGGCATATTCTAGAAAGAAGAGGCTAGTTTGCAGTGCAGGGCTAATTTGGGTGAACTGGCCTCATTTTGGAGATTTTTGCGTGTTATGTTTGAGGTGTTGTATGTTTTGACTGATTAAATAAATTTTGCTGTTCGGCAGTAGGGAGCTGTCGAAAGCTGTTCTGTGGGAAACAGGCCTGCACAAATGATTTGTGTGAGAGCGTTACATTAGAAACAGTGGGCTGAGCGAGGCAGGATTGCAGGGGGGCCAGGCGAGTGGCTGCGGCCTTGGTGGAAACGTGCTGGGGAAGGGGTGGAGGCGAAGCTCGAAGCTCTCCTGCAGAAGGGTTAGGTTGCTGATTGGACGTTGGGGCTTGGGTCTCGGAGAGTCAGAGATCTCACTGCTTCCAATAACTACATAATTGGTAGAAATAACACAGTTGAGCAGGAAAGTTGGTTTTGAGGAAAGTGCATGCTCTGTTTTGTGTGGGCAAAGGAAAGATTCAGGTGAAAAGCATGGCACAGTATTTCAACTTGCTAATAACTCCAGTAAAACCTGTCAGGGACAGGGGTTTGCGATGGTGAGACATATTGTTATTACACCCATGCTCCTCCTTTCCCTATTAAATCTGAAATATGGAGACTGTGTTCAGATTTTCAGAGAAGCGTGGGTTCTCTCAGGTCATTATTTAGAGTCTGCAGCAGGATTTTCCCCCTTGGAACAAAACTGTTCCTTCTTACTGTGTCTTTCTTTTCTTTGTTCTTCCTTTTAAACAGTTGGTACCGATGAACACAATACTGGCTAACTAATACCTAAAATATTCCATTTAGAATTCTCTTAATATTGAAATCAGAATGTACTTTAAAGGAGCATATATACTTTGAGGCCCTAAGGGTGAATGATATTTGAACATTAGTATCTTTAGTCAAAATAAGGGTTTGGGCTACTGAAGTTTCTATCACAGGTTTTCCTGTGCCTGTGCTGGCGACGTGGATTGAGAAACTCTGGCAGTTCTAGATTAACTAGCAGCTATTTGTAAGTTGGGAGGAGAAAGCCTGTGGAACCGCAGCAGAGTAGCTATGTTGCTTCTCAAGGGTTGCTTTCTGGAGGCTGAGTGTAATGTTAAAGGGACTCTAATGTTTCCAGGCCAGGAAACATTTTCTGTGGGGGGAGAGTTGCTCTAGTGACTCCTGCTTGGGACTGAATGGAGCTGGTTGAAATAACAATACCCAGGAGCCTGGTCTCATAGTGGATCATGAAGTCGTGTCTAAAGATGAAATATTTTGGTTTAATTTACTAGAACAAGGCATCAAGTAATAGAAATGTAAAAGAGATTTACTTCAATTGCAATAGCCCTCTTGATATGACAAGGAGATAATAAAGTAAAAAGAGTATTTTAACTTCAAATTTCAGGTTAACCCTATACAAAGTTGGACATTCATACAACTGGAAATTCCTGTGTCATGTCCTGAAAACATTATAGCCATGGCACAAACATCAACATTTGGGGCAATGTTTTAGTTTAAATATTTTCCAACTTAATAGCAGGATTAATCAGCATATTGTAATTTTTTAGTTGGGGCTTATTGAGCTATAACTTATGGATGGTAAAAGTCACCTTTCTTAAATGAGTAAGTTGATGAGTTTTGATAACTGTATGTAATGCTTCACCACCACCACCACTACAACCAAGATAGAGGACATTTCCATCACCTCCCAAATTTCCTGTGTATGCAGTCCTGGGCCACCACTGATCTGCTTTCTGTTCTTAGTTTTGTCTTTTTCTGAATGGTGTGTAAATTACAATAATTTAAATGATTTGAATGCCTTTAGTGCATAGAGACAAAGTTTACATGACCATAGCAAAGCAAAAGTTTAAGATATTTGTTCAGATAACATAGGCATAATAGCTGTTTCCATTTGAACCATCTAAATTTCCCTCTTTGCTTGGATGAGAAAACTAATTGAAAAGAAAGACAATGTTCATTAAGGACAATATTAAAAAGAGAAAATTAAGGAGAGTCATAGGGCATTTTTGTTCTACTTTACACAACAGTTTGTGATTTAAGGGCAAATCTCTTGGATCTATGAGTGCTCTGGAAGCTGTCTTCAACATAACCATTTTAATACTTATGTTTATGAATAATAGCCAGAAATGATACCCACTAGAGTTACTGGCCAATGGATATTACTCTGTGATAATATAACAATTATATTTTATTTGATTCTGTGTAGCTTATAGAGTTCACCTAATGTGCTAGGTGTGTTTGTCATAGGTCAAGCTCCTTCCCTATGTAGTTTTTGATTTTTGTTTTATTAATTTTTTTTATTCTCACCCAAGGATATGTTTTTTATAGACTTGAGCGAGCGAGAGAAACATTAATTGGTTGCCTTCTGTATGTGCCCTATCAGGGGTTGAACATGCAACCTAGGTATGTATGTGCCCTGTCCGGTAATTGAACCCACAACCTTTTGGTGTATGGGACAATGCTCCAACCTACTGAGCCACCTGGCCAAGGCCCTTCCCTATGTAGTTTTGAGTAGAATGCAGCATGAATATTTACTGTGGCATTTAACATCCCCCCACCCGCAGTTATTGTCTGGTAATATGTACTTTCAAGTTTTGCCAGAAGTTTGTCAGGTATTATTTTCAGATTTTTTAAACTTACGACTCTTTATTTAGATGATTTATTTGCTTATCTGTACTTTCTTTTTTGATTGTGGTTCCGAATTATTAAGAACTTGAATGGATTTTCAGGGATTTATTTTTCAAGCCCACTGACAATTAATTACCTTGGCCATTTTCTCTCTTCTCTCCCTTAAATTTAGATGTCGTTTCCCCTTAGTGCTGGTTTATTTTGCATTCAATCATCCCGTAGAGAAAACATTTGTTTTCCAGGTTAAATGTTTTTATTTATCACTGATATGAGGCTTTGCACTGTTTAGATTGAGAGTTGAAATTCAGGAAAGAAACGAAACCATCCCGGCGTAACAGGCGGAATGATGGTTTCGCAGCTTTCCATCTGAGGCCACAGTTGAGAGACCATGGGAAACATTTGAGGCAGTAACACTTAGACAACTGTAACGCTTTATAACTTATGATATTTCAGTTGGTATTTACACCATATACCCAAGGGGTCGCTCATCTGTTTTGCCATATGGAAAGATTATAAATGTTAGGGTCCAGAGCAAGAGCAAAATGGGAAGAAGAGAGAATTCTAAGGTGGTTTAGGCACTCGGGGGCAGCAGCCTTGTCTAGACAGCTGCCCCTCTCGAGGGAGGTGGCCACAGAGGGCCTTCCTCCGTGTGCCTCCGGGGTCTGGTACAAATACGAGGGAATTAACATCCCGACCGTGCATTTTATTGTCTGCCCTCTTCTGAAGGTGACACTCTTCCATGACAAAGAGTTAACGGACAGAACCAGTTATGTCAAAGCGCTTAAGTGGAAGGCTTCTATTTCTTCCTTAAAATGAAGGAAGAAGCAACTCAGGCATTCAAAAGCAGTTTCAGAACCCAAGCTTACATTTCCCCTCTGTGCGATGAAGCTGACACCAGGCTGAAAACTATTTTATTTTTATTTTAAAAAATTTATCTTTATTGTTGAGAGTATTACAGATGCTCCCTTTCCCCGCATTGACCCCCTCTCCACCCTCCCCAGGCCTTCCCCACACTATTGTCTGTGTCCATGGGTTATGCACACATGCATCTAAGTTGTTTGGTTAATCTCTCGCCACCCAACCCCCCACAAGAATCATACAGTATGTAGCCTTCCAGATTGGCTTCTTTTACTTAGTACTATTCATTTAAGCTTCCTCCATGTATCTTCACGGCTTGATAGCTCATTTCTTTTTAGCCTGAGTCATGTTCCATAGTCTGGATGTACCACAGTCTATCCATTCATCTACTGAAGAACATATTGGTTGCTTTCAAGTTTTGGCAATTTTCAGTAAAGCTGCTATAAACATCCATGTGCAGGTTGTTGTGTGTACATAAGTTTTCAGCTGATCTGGGTACATACTAAGGAGCACAATTGCTGGATTGCGTCGTAGGAGTATGTTGAGTTCTGTAAGAAACTGTCAAACTGTCTTCCAAGCGGCTGTACCACTTTGCATTCCCGCCAGCAATGGATGGAGTTCCCGTTGCTCCACCGCCTCACGGCATTTGTTGTCAGTGTTTTGGATTTTGGCCATGCCAATAGTTGTTTAATGGTATCTTGTTTTAATTTGCATTTCCTGATGACATTGATGTGAAGCATCTTTATATGCCTATTTGCCATCTGTATATCTTCTTTGATGAGGTGTCTGTTATTGGTCCCATTTTTAATGGGCTGTTTGCTTTCCTATTATTGAGTTTTAAGCATTATTTGTATATTTTGAAGAATGGCTACTTATCAAATTACTTTTTCTTCAGTTTATTTATCACTGAAAAATGCAATATGGTTAAAACCTTTTCTCACATATTTTTTCTGACCTCATATTTTGTCGCCTGTTTCTTGAGACTTTAAGAGCTGAATATAATGTTGAAAATCTTGGTTGAGTGACTTATATTCCCACAGGGGTCATGGAAAGAATTTTCTATGGGCCTGTTTGAGGGCAAACATCTATCCCCTGTGGGTTTCAAGGACCTCATGGTACAGTTCAGTCTTTTTTGTCTTTAACAAGGTTTATAAAAGGCTTAGATTCCTCCACAAATAAGCTAATTTAAAGCCACAAATGAAATTAACATCTATTGCTTTTGTTTGGTCAGTCAATAAAAAGTACCTTTAATGTGGAAATACATTTTCTTTTGACCATGGAGGGAAGTGCTTTTCTGGTTCAGGCTTCCTGGTATCTTTATGTGAATAAGAGATACACACACACAGACACACACACACACGTGTGTGTACATGTACATCTCTGCTACTGACTAGGATTAGAAGAGCAAATTCTTAACGTTATTTTTTTTGGCCTCTGCTTACTTTTGATGTTTTTTGTTGAGAGGAGGCTTGGAAGATAGTGTAATGTAATCTAGAGTAGATTTTTCAATTTTGTAACTCTTGTTAGCTTTATACAAATTTCTAGTCAACTGGGAACTTCACAAGGAAAAGAAAAAAGATTAAGTGCTATTTTGATCTTCAACTGTAAGTCAATTTTATGGAACTATTTATTTTAAAATTGTTGTTTAAAATATGGCTCTAGTTTTCAGCATATTATTTCAGCATATCTGTATCTGTATCAATAGAGGATGCCTACTGTCTGCCTTTGATACTTTGCACAAGTTCATACACCGTTATTTTTCCTCAGTGCATGCTGGTAGGATGTTCAGAAGGTAATTGGTATGTGAGAGACCATCTTCAGGAGCTTGTCTGCTGTTAAGCCCTGCTGGTGTTTTTCTTTAGTATAGTTGGGGGAATGCCCCTCAGAAGGGGCACAGCAAACATGCAAGTTTTATTACAAAGCTGCTAGCATTTGACCTTAGAGCAGGTCCAATCGACAAAGGAGCTGCAGGATATGAGACATTCTTGTTGCAATGTCATGGCAACGTTACTGAAATTATTAACTATCCAAGTGGGATGATGGATGTTGCAAGGTGGTGATGTCCTTGGCAGAACATATTGCTTAATTATCTTCTTTTAGTACAAGCATATAGTCACGTTCCTGTGATCAACTACTACTCCAAATGAATATGAGATGAATTCATAAGGCGAGAAAATTTTAAAGATCTCACCCAATAAGAGAGCAGATTAAGTGTCAGATCTTCATTAGCGGTTCTTCAACCAAAGTTCTTTTTTGTGGTTTTATGACAAATCTTTCCATTTTGGCACTTGAACCGAAGGCCCCGAAGTCTGAAAGGAACTGTTCTGTCTACTTGAGCTAAAGGGGAATTTAATGATTTTTAAAAGTAAAGTTATGGTCTGGCGGGTAGGACTCATGAGTGGAACCTGAAGAGCCTTTCATTTTAGTGCTGGAATTAATGTCTCATTTCAGAATCCCTGTGACTTAGTTTCCCCAGGTGTTAAAAACAGAATGCCATATAATGGCATGAAGACTTATAATGTTATGGATAGTAACATGTATCAGGTACCGACAAGATTCTTGACAGTGTGTGGTGGACTTAAATAATTCTGAAAAAATATGGTGCCTTCAAGCAAGTTACAATTGCAGTGTAACTGTTGCAATTAGTTAATATTTGAGAAGTGCCTGAGATAGAATGGACAGTAGAACAGAATTCTGTTCTGGCCCGCAGCAAAGCAGACTTCAGTAGTATTCTGTTTTTCCAGATGGGACATACATTACATAGTAAGGAAGCCTCAACAACAGGGAGCTTTCATATAATCTTAAATATCAGATTTTAATAAAAGCACAGATTTACCACAGAGTGAGCTGATTGAGTAAAATAATGAAACTAAACTATTTTTGGTGATAATGAAATTGAAAATAATTTATCATCCATTTGCTTTTGTAAAACTGTGGGAATGCAGGAATAAAACTGGTTAACTAAATAAATTGGTTATCAGAAACCAGACATTCCATACTTTGGGAAATTATATGCTTTCAAAGCTAAAGCCAAGTATTTGGCTTATCTAAAAATTTTTGTGGCCTGGCTGGCATGGCTTAGAGGTTGAACATCGACCTAGGATCCAGGAGATTTGGTTCCATTCCCGGGCAGGGCACATGCCCGGCTTGCGGCTCAACCCCCAGTAGGGGGTGTGCAGGAGGCAGCCCATCAGTGGTTCTCTCATCTCCCTTCCTCTCTCTGAAATAAAAAATGAAAGAAAATAAGTTTATGTTTATATAAAAAAGTTTTTGTGTGAGAGGTTGTAGCATTACAACCATTATACTGGGTTTAAATATGGGAAGAGTAGTCTCAGAAAAATTCCCTTTTTGTCTATTAATCTGTATTATTAAAATAATTAAAGAAGACAATTTAGGTGATACAAATAAACTATTTAACACTTCATGAAGTAGGCAGTCTCCATCCAGAGAACTGAAAAATGGGGCAGAAGGCGAGAAGCTTTTATAACCTAAACAATAAAGAACAGGGTGAGAGAAAAATAGAAACTATCTGATTGGCTGGGACCACTTAGCCAACCTTGCTTAGGGTGAGGGGGCCCAGGGTTGTCTTGGTGTTTGGGGATTGGCTGACTGGAGATACTCTTTCTGGTCAGGCGGAGCCTTTACAGGGACATAAACATTGTCTAAGTTTCAGTTTGCAGATGTGACACCCGGGGCAGGAATGGCTTCAACAGTACTTATTTCAACAATATCAATGAAAACTTTTTGTAGATGGCAACCAATTGTGTGGTTATCATGTTGCTATTGATTATGATTTAAGACAGGCAATATTAAGACAATTACTTAAAGACAAAATAATCAAATTCTGGATCATCAAGGTTAATTGAGTATGTTAATTAAATTTTAGTTCTTCTAGAAACAGTAATCCATATATGATAAATATTTATTAATAACAGTTTTTGATGAATGAAGACATCCAAATTCTGGAAACTTGATATACAGATTTTGGTGCTTTTGAAGAGCAAATGAAATAAAATAAATTGTTAATCTTGAAGAGATTATAAAATATAAAAATTTTATTAAAGAATATAAGAACCTAAAATAGAAAGCTGTGATCAACTAGATCCCATATGAGTTTGCATTAACCATTAAACCATTTTTTTTTGGATAGGATACTGCTCCCATAGATTAAATATGGCAAATATGGCATCTGAGAAAGTTTCATATGCTTTCCTGGTGAACTAGTAGAAATATGGGATAGCAGATAATACATTTTCAATAGTTTTGGCCCATTTAAATAGCTGCACTCAGGATGTGTTGATGAAGCAATATTAGTCTTAAGGTGGAGTCCAGTAGTAGTCATGTTCCATTCAGTGTAAGTATTTTTAGCAATGGTTTGACTATTGAAGTTTCTCAATAGATAGGGTGTTGAATCAACAATACATGATTTACATAAAATATAGAATATGCTTTTAGATAACAAGAGTAAGAGAAATAGATAATAGAATTCAGATTATGTCATTCAAAGAGTCTCTGTTACTTCATAAGAAGAAATAAATGGATGCCAGGGCTGCAATGAAAAGCGTTAGACAATGCGTAGGTTTTTATCTGTTTTGCCTAGATTCTATTTTTCGTATCTGCAAATGGAGGCTATTGGGGTGACCACTGTGATATTGTGAGGGTCAATATTTTATTTATTTTTTATTTTTATTTTTTAAATATATCTTTATTGATTTCAGAGAGAGGAAAGGAGAGGGAGAGAGAGAGATAAGAACATCAATGATGAGAGAGTCATTGATCGAGCCCACAACCCGGGCATGTGCCCTGACCGGGAATCGAACCCTGATTGCCTGGATCCTAGGTCAACGCTCAACCGCTGAGCCACGCCCGGCCGGGCGAGGGTCAGTATTTTAAAGCCTTAGATTCTTTGAACCACTGAATAAAGGTACTGAAACGTATAAGAACACATGCTCCATTAAGCAAGGGGGGAAGCTCAGCCTACGAAATTTCTTTTAAGAGTTGCTGTTCACGATATTTTAAAGCATAATGGTTTCTAATGATTTTAGCATTAACTGTGTTATTCAGTGCTTTGCTTTTTCTCTAATGCTAATAATGGCGTTCAAAGATTGCTTTGTTTTATATTTAAATGCTTGGTTATATAAGTCATTAACCAAATAATTTTGTAAGTGAATATTATCTTTTCTGTTGTTGTTGAAATAATCATTGCCATGTGTGTAGAAATTGTGGCTTCTTTAGCTGATAGCAACCCCTTTAACTTGGGTATAACTTTACGAACTACATGTACTTTCACAGTTATATATTAACATGCTCGAGAAGTTACTTATTTGAGACAATTTATATAGCTAAGGTATAAAAAGGTAATGTTTTTAGGGGTAATTTTGCCTTGGCATTGACTCTCTGTTCAATATTTTGAAGATTAAAATATAGTAATTCATATTGCAGATTAAGAAAAACTAAACAAATTTACATAACAATGTAATTTAAAATGACTTATTTCAGTAATAAAACAATTTTAATCTAGACTTTCTCTTCCATAATTTAGTCTTATCCGAGAACTCATCTTTTCCGCATTACTACGCTGACTAGATGAGCCACTGATGAAGGAGTTGGGAAATGTGTTTTGAAACCCACCAGTAATTTTTCTCCAGTTTTATGTTGCGTCAACTTCCATTCCCTCCTAATAATTACATTGCACATCAAAGGTCAGAACTGTATAGATTCTTCGGTGAAACAAGGATATATCTCAAGAATAGCTTTTGACTTGGATGTTTAAGTGCTTCTCAATCCCATTGAATGCCATCATTATCTTAAATAGTGTGCGTTGGAGCCATGAATAGACTCAAGTGGCTCTAATATCAATAAGATATAGAAAGTAATAATAGATATTAGCCTAAGTAACATCAGAAAAATGAATCATTTTCTAAGAGATGAAAGATAAAATGTCTGCAATGCTTCTTGAACAGGTTCAGTGTACTGTCAATTCAATGTTTTCCCAGTTTGATTTGAAAACCATAGATCTTTAGTAGGTTTCCAAGTTAAGGCACAAAGAATACTTAGTGCTACATCAGTATCCATAAATGTTATTAGTATACTTTCCTGGAATAACACGATTCATGATTTTTACAGTGTTTTAATAGACATAGGACTAGTATTAAACATAATTCCTAAAAATATTATAAGAATCAGATGGTTAATTTTGTAAACTTTAACATTTTTAGAAGAGTAGAATGAACTGAAATGGACTCACCGCTCTCCATTTAGTGGCAAATACCTAATATACATCTTATCCCTTGATTTTTTTTGACATCTTATTGCATTTACCTGCTAGCATGTTGTGTCCCTAGCTCCTACCATAGTGCTTGTCCATCTAACCATGTAGATAGATAACATGTGTATGAGGAATGAATGAGAGAAATAATTCACTGGCTATGCAATTCCATTATAATATCTACAACATATATGAATTGAAGTGAGGGATTGTTCAGAAACTGTAGGGTCAGAATTTGGTATGACAAGTAGAAAACAAGTGCATTTTTATTTTAAACAAGGCCTTAGTCATCACGAACATTATATATTATAAAAGTGAAAATAAACAAGATAAGGAAACTGCAAACCAGCTTTCAGGAGTATTGAAAGCCTCTTGCTGTGATCCTGTGATATAGTTCAAAGACTATTTTGTTGACATCTTACTGAGTGATATTAGAAGCACAGATACAGAGCATTTCTGGCCAAACAACCATGACATACACTGTAGGTTTGGAATGAATGCTATTAAGATAACATGTCTTTCATTCTCAAGGGGCAGCTGACCATGTGTATCATCTCTTCTACTTTATCATCAAGAATGACTGGGTGTGATGGGACCAACAATGTTGATGGGCATTGATCTATTTCAGAAATGAATTAACTCAGAGTTTCAAGGGCTGAGAAAGGACTTTAGGCCTTCCCTTTTAAAAAGATATCTCTTTCTGAGTTCAGAGATGAGGGGAAAAAAGTGGGACTTGAGAGAAGCAAAGCAGAAACTCAAATAATTTGAATTAAGTCTGAAGGAGAACTTTTGTTTTTTCCTATATTGTATTTAACAGATGATCATCCTATGATGAAAGTTTGTGTTTTCCAGCCAGTGAGAGTTGGGACAAGAATATAGTTTGTTAATTTGGAAGGTGACTAGACAATTATAGCTGCCATAATATTTTTTTTCCATTTTGCCCTCTCCCCTCCCAAAAATAACTAAGGAAAATATTGCTTTCATAAAATACTATAGTGAACACAGCCATGGAATTCTAGCCTTATAACTACTTTCAGGTGGAGGTATAAAAATGATATTTCAAAATGTTAAAAATAGTCAATGTGAGTAAAAATTGGACTTTGACTGACTGTGGTGTTATTACTTCCTCTTGGTGGTGTGTTTCCAATTTTAGGGGCTGTGGGGGAAAGACAGGGTGCATATGCATGCAATCTCCCAATATTGACTCCATTTGTTTAGAAGATCTAATGGTTTTATTTTCAGGCTTAATGCCCTTGGAATTCCTTAATAAATTCAAATTCCATCAGAAATGGCCCTACCTTCAAAACCATGTCTAATGGAATCATTTCTTTTGATTTGTAGAGTGGCAGAGTAAATAAAATTAATATTTATCATAAATATTGCAAAACACCTTCATTAAACCAATTACTGAGAATGGTTTTAATGGGTAACGTTTGGGCACTCATGGTCTCCGTTTATTTCCCCTGTGGCGCTGTTGGACCTGGAGTGGCTGGCTGCACAAAGGCTTGGTTATGTCTAAATTTTCAGCAAACCCATTCATGTACCACGGCTGTGGGCGGAGAGAAGAATGATGAATGATCTAAATAGATTACCAAGAGGATGTTTAAACCTTAAAGATATAGGGCAATTATTATAAACACTGAAAGCTACTAAAAGCAGTATATAATAAAAAATGTGCTGGAGTCATAAAAAAACATATATATAAAGGCAAAAGAAGAGAGCCAAAGGGACAAAAACTAAAACTTAGTTATATTTGTGTGTCAATAAATCTCTCTTCCATTTTAAAAAACAACTAAATGTCTATGTGTATCACATTATATCCGATTAAGAATTCTTAGAGTTTAGGGATGAGTTTTCTTTTTTTAAAGCTATATACCCTGATATAGTCTATCACTTACTTACTTTGTGGATTTACTGTGCTGATTATACCCATGTCTCATGAACATTATCATAGATCAGAGTAAACTCTCCAATGAAACATTGTCTAATAAAAATGTTGCATTTCTTCCTTTGAATTTTATTCAGGAAGAAAACTTCAACAAGCCTGCTGAGCAGACCAGCTTCGTAGAAGACCAAGACTTTCCTTGAAATAGTAAGTTACAGTTTTCCTTTCACGAGTTCCTGGTGTGTATAGATCACAGGGTGTTTCTTTTCCTTCACTATCAGAGATGGTGCCTAATGTCAGAGGCACCTGCTTGAACCGGGGACGGACACTTGATTGAAGTCAGGAGGGCATAAAAAGGCTGGGTTTTCACTGAGTGCGCCCGTTAGGTTCTTGAGTGTGAAATCACAAGCTGAATCTTTGTCCTGTGTGTGCGCACAAGTCAGGAAACAGCTCTGCAGAGACCAGTTCTGAGTGATCCATTCATGGGTCACTGAAACCTGTCTCTTCTTACCTTTCTAAATGAAGCTCATCTTCATTAACGTGGTTTTTCTATGAGGTACATGAAGTCATCAAAATGTTACGAGAGGATACATGCCTTGGGTGACCCGTGAAACATCAGCCTGTGGCAGCATTACCCAAAGAAGCAATGTAATAGCTCATCATAGCACCAGGGGGAGAGTGCATCTAATTTGTGACTCCTGGGCTGTGCGGAGATTTGTGGCTTCATATACCAAGTTGTTAAAATAGACAGTAAACATACATTTGTCTTTCTGCAGCAACACTTTTCCCAGATACCGTTGAAAAGGTTAGGCTGTGTTCTGATGTCACCGCATTTTAAACTTTATGACCTTCCTCGGCATGCCGACTGCCCAGTTGGAGGCTGGCTGACTGATTTCTCAGTGCATCTTCTGTTCAAACGACAAGTTGCCAGACTGAGTGCTCTCTCTGTGGTTTGCAGCATGTCCGCAGGAGTCCACCAGTGATGCTTACAGGTTTGAGCAGAGGGAAGGCAGCCTATTGGCATGTACTCCCCATAGAAACATCTTCGGAGAGAAGTTGTACTTTTGAAATATTAGTGTGTGCCTTTTAACATATCCCCCACACCCAAAACCCCCTAAAAACAATAAAGTAAAAAGACAGATCTGTAGCTTCTATCATGAAACTACAATTAATTTCAATTAACAGTTTGTTCCTGCAACAAGAAACAGTTGTCTAATTATAGTAGTCACAGTAATTATGGTTGTCTAATTATAGTAGTCACACATATTATCCCAATCCTAGTTTATTATGATTATTGATTCCCTCAGATCTCTCAGAGTCACCAGCTAGTACATAAATACTCTTGCAGGATGTGAAGTAATAGCTTCCATCGCCTGCTCTTGCTACACTTTCTAACACCCGAGGCAGCTCAGACTTGCCCTATAGAATATTTAGCTTTTGTGAGAGGCCCTGGGGGCGGAGGGCCAGAAGCGTAGGAGTGACGCTGGTGAGGACAACTCAGTACCTTATGTTGAAAAACCCTTGGAAACCAAGTGATACTCTGTGTCGTCGGAGATGATAATAAGGGATAAGACATTGGAAAGGTGGGAAAGCACGGAGGGGACATTACATCCGATTTCCTGCACACAATATGGGTAATGCTGAGATCTATGACTTTGAAAACTGTACCCATCTCTTTTTAAGTTAAATGAGAAGGGAAACGGAAGACATTTTCTTTAATGTGATGGTAGGGGTGGTAGAGAGTCACTTGTGGGATCCAAAGGCCGTCTGATTTTTAAAAGGAAATGGTGGGGCTAATCTGGACAAGGTCTCACTGTAAACTCTGGACATGGAAAACAGCTGAGGTTTGAATTTCAGCTTCAGCCCAATGCCTCCGTGTTACAACTGTACTCAACAGGCTTGTGAGTGGAGGTGTCATGAAGAGGAGATGGCATTCACACAGTCCCGCTCCCTCAATTTGTAGAAGTCCCATTATTGCCAGGGGTACTTCTGTACATGCTCAGGTCTTCCTGCTCCATGAACCTCTACAGAAGATGATGATTTGTCCCTAAAGACTGTTCTACTTGATCATTTAACAATGTTTCCCAGTCTTAGTGTAGTATTTTCCTTCTATTTCTCATCCCAGGGTTTCTCAACCTTGGCTCTATTGACATTTTCTGAACTGGATAATTATTGGCTGTGGGGGACTTTACTGTACATTGTAAGATGTTTTAACAGCATCCCTAACTTCTACCTACTAGATGCCAGTAGCATCCTCCCCAGTTGTGATGACCAAAAATATCTCCAGACCTTGACAAATAACCCTGTGCTGGGAGCATTGGAACAGGCATAGAATCATTCTCAGTTGAGATCCACTGCTCTATGCCTTTCACAGCAAATTAACTTAGGAAATAAGGTACTTGCTAGCTGTTCATTTATGCATCTAAAACATATTTATTGCATAGCTGCTTTACACATGCAAGTCAACAAATACTAGTCCAGCTGTATGCTAAATTCTACAAAATAGTCCATGATCTTTTTAGTTTTATTGGGCAGTTTTCTCTGTAACAAAATTATGGAATAGTTCATGTTCCTTAGTTGCTCTGAAATTTGATTGATTAGAATAGTCATTAAAATAAGTGCACTTATTGGTTAGGGCTGGACTTACAAGGGGCCTGGAGTTACCAAAGGTTGGGGAAAGCACACTCAAAGTCCATTGCATGCATGGTCAGTGGGGCTTCCTCCCTCCCTGAGACTGTGTGTCCAGACATCAGGAGACTGGAATGAAGACTGAAGAACTGCAGGATATCTGCCGTGACATTGCCTCCGAGACACTAAAGATTAGCAAAACGATATTGCTTTTTGCTGGCACCTCAGATGCTGGTACACTCTGAGTCCATCTGTGAAATGATTATGAATTTTTGTAATGAGCCAGGCCAGCTGAGCCTTGGTGGGTGGACTGTTCTGAAGTGTGGCTGGATCCATTATCAGGGTGTTTCAATAGACTAGGCCCTAGGACATGGCACTTAAAATCGGCAGGCCCAGCGAGTACACCACACCTCTTAAACTGAAGCCTGCAGTGCAAAAATAAAAATGAGAGTGAATTAGTCTTCTGGGGACTAACCTCCAAGTGGAAATGCATAGAAATCAGAGCCAGTAGCAACTTTTAAAATTATTTCCTTGTGCTTCATGCCGTGTTTTAGTCTCTGTTTTTAGTGCTTCCCCCATTAACTTCATTCTCTTCCCTGCTATTTCTAATACATCTCCAGTGATGTATTTTCAACACGATTTCAATTACCCAGAGAGGCAGATATGCTAAAAGGCAATTTGGGAATTATTATTTTTTTCCCGAGTTGATTTCAAAGCTGACTCATGATCCTAGCTCAGGTACTGTCAGGGGGGAATAGCGTCAACAAGCTGTTAAAAATGAAACCTAATAATGAGGGAGACTAGATGGAACATCAGTAAGTCTCCTTGTTCTTGCTGATTGCCTCACTTAATTGGCACTGTTTTATTGAATTTTTCATAGAATGAAATGAGATTTTAATGTAATCTCGAGTTTAGGCCTAATTCAATATATTAATGTATTATGAATCTTTCCTCATTAATTTGTTTTGTATGACATTATGCAGTGAAGTTTTCCAAATTTCCAGTTATTTGTAAACTTCCAAAATTCTCTTCTGAGGAGTTTTGTTATTTGTAATAATGCAAAAAGCAAAGTGAAAGCCTTCAATAGTATTACTGTGAGTTGTGAGACAGTGCCTATTTATATTTGCTAAATGTTTATGAACTTGGAGATAGAGCTTTAATTATACTAACCCTTTAAACTGATAGATCAAGGACAATAACTGTATAGTCCTGTGATGTGCCAACAATTCAAAAAGTGAGTGGTAGGTTTTATTTAATGGTGTTATCAGAAATGGGTCTTATAAGTTATTTGATTCATATAATATAACTTTTTTAAAGGAGCAACTATAGGTGTCCCTGAAAAAAATGTTGAGGATGCTTTTTCTATTGACTATTTTCTGATTATTTTAATCCTGTGTATTTAGGGAATTGGTATCAGACTTCTCAAACAGGCATTTAATGAACTGCAAATGTGCAAAGTCCCCACTGTTAAAACAAGGGGGTAATGAAATCAGGAAGACATGCTGAGTCGCCCAGAAGGCAAGTTACAGAAAAATCAACTGATTTATTGGCATCTGTGAATAGAAGAGCTTTTGGTAAACTTCACAATAATTCATGCATCTATAATTTTCTAAAGAGTTTATCTTTAGATACCTTTAAAATTACATAAGTAATATGTATTTATTATTGAAATGCTATAAGCATAAATAAATAAATAAAAATCACTTGTAATTTTAACCCCTGAGAATCACTGTCGATTTGTTATATAGTCATATAGGCATTTCTATTTGTGTGCTTCATATAAGATGAGGGGAAAAAGCTGTTCATAATATTTTGTAATGATTTTCTACTCAACAATATATTACTTGTCAACAATAGTATAACTAGAAACATCCTTTTTGGTGGCTGCTTAGAATCTTTTTGTGTAGTTTTACTAAAATGTATTTAATCAATCTTCAGTGATAGTTATTCAGTTTATTTTACATATGTGACTATTTTAAATAATACTGTGATCAACACTTTGACCATAAAATTTTGTGTATTTCTTCAATCTGATCTTATGATAAATTAGCTAGAGTACAAGTGAATTCATATTGCTGAAAAATGACTTGGAGAACTTTGGAATCTCACAGATAGCCCAGTTCAGCTCTTCTACTGTGGTTTAATCAATGGAATACAATTCTAATAGATACTTAATAGAAGAGATACTTATTTTTGGGGTAGATGGACAATAAAGAAAAGAAAGAGAATGAATTATTCTTTTATTTATGAATCTGGAACAGAAGTCTCTCATAGGTCTAGACATTTCCCCGAGGGTGGATATTGCTTGTGGAGTGTGTAGAACCGAATATCTTGACCCTTCACTAAGCTGCATTGTCTTTGTTATGCCAACTTATGGAAGAGAAAGAAAGATACTGTTGGCCTTAGCACATCATGTTGGCACTGTGGCCTTCATACTCAGATTATTTACAGGCTTACCCTACTGAATTAATTTCTTACCACTAACTTGATGGCTTAATACAAGAGCAAATCATTCTCTCACAGTTCTGGAGGCCAGAAGTCTGAAGTCAAAGTGTCAGCAGGACTATATTCCCCTTTCCTTGCCTCTTCCAGCTCCTGGTGGCTCTGGGCTTTCTTGGCTTGTAGCTGCATCACTCTAATCTCCACCTCTGTGATCTCTTCACTTCCTCCTCTGCTCTGTGTGTCTCCTAAGAGGATACTGTGAGTGGATTTAGAGCCACCCACATAATCCAGAATGAAGTTTTTAAACTTTTTTGTTGAAAATATTACAGATGTCCCCTTTTTATCCCCATTGATCCCCTCCACCCCACATCCATCCCACCCCTAGGCCTTCCGCAGACCAGTGTCTTTGTCCATGGGTTATGCTTATAAATATGTAAGTTCTTTAATTAATCTCTCCCCACCTTCTCCCCCCTCCCCACCTTCCCTCTGAGATCCTTTAGTCTGTTCCATGCATCTATGTCTTTGGATCCATTTTGTTCCTCAGTTTATCTTGTTTATTATATTCAACATATAAGTGTGATCATGTGGTACTTGTCTTTCTTTGCCTGGCTTATTTCACTTAGCATAATACTCTCTGGTTCCCTCCAGGCTGTCCCAAAGGATAAGTGATCCTTCTTTTTTACAGCTGCATAGTATTCCACAGTGTAAATGTCCCACAGCTTTTTTATCCATTCATCTACTGATGGGCACTTGGGCTGTTTCCAGATCTTAGCTATTGTAAATTATGCTGCTATGGACATAGGGGTGCATAAGTTCTTTGTGATTGGTGTTTGGCTTTCTTATGATTTGTGTGTTCCCTGGAGTAGCACTTTTAATTTCCTTCAGAAACTTTTCCTTTGAATTCACAGCTTGGCTAACTGGTGCCAGAAGCCTAGCTTTCAGCCTATTTGGGATTTTGACATGCCATCTTACTAAGCTTAATCATTTCTAAATTTTTATTTAAGGTGAGAGACATGTGACTCTTCTTTTGCTTGAACAAGTTGTCCTCACTGTGTCAAGGTGCAGCAGTGGCATCCTGGTTTTTCTTGAGGACATGGCTGAGCACAATCTGGAACAGGGCTTCTCAACCTCGGCACTGTTGACATTTTGGGCTGGCAAATTCCCTGTTGTGGGGACCATTCTGTACATAGTGAGATGTTTAGCAGCATCTATGGTCTCTACCCACTAGATGCCAGTAGTATGTTGTGACAGCTAAAATACCTTCAGACATTACTGAATGTCCCCTGTAGGCAAAATTGCCTCCAGGAGAGAGCCACTGGCCAAAAGGAAGGGAGAGTTGGCTCAGTATGAAAGCCATGCAGTTGTTTTGATGGTCTTGGTAGCATTTGAGGGCCAAGAAAAGGCCTGGTGTTTACTGTGAGTTTGATAAATGTCTGTCAAATAACAGTCTATGCACAGTCAATGATTTCACATATTTCTGAATGTGGATTTATGCCTCTTTTCTGGTTGATATGTGACAGATGGAGTCACTGCATTCTGTTTACTATCCAAGGCAGTATTTTAAATGGTAGTTGAAACATTTGAAACTATTGACTTTCCATAACTGGGTTTGCTTTGCTAGAAACTATGTATTGATCAATTCTTTTATCCCCAGGTATGTAAAGCAATTGGCTGACTTAATCTACAAATAGAGTAAAGCCTTCTGTTATTTTCTGGATGAGAACTGAACACTAAAATTTAGAGAAAGGATAGAAGAAAAAATATTTTATAGATCTTGGTTAGGGGCTTTAAATGTTGATCAAGATATAAGTAGGGTGAATGCTTTGCTGAATTTATTATTTTTATGACTTGGTGGAATCGTATGGAAATGTTATGATGGGAACACACACACACTCCCCCCCCCCCCCCCCTTTGCAGGAACATGGACTTCATAGTCTCAGCTAGAACAGAGACTTCTCCAGACAAGGCTGCTGTGGCAGATCATGCCATGAACACTTGACTGTCTTCACAGCTGTGCCACTGGGGCCACCTTTTGGGGATCCAGTGTGGATATACTGGGCAAATCCTGGCTGTGCTATGTCACAGTCATCTGCCCCTGCTTCTCTTAGCTATACATCTTTGGGCTGGACTAGTGCTATTCAAAGAGTGGTCTAGGGACTGTTACCAGGTAGTGAGTCCAGAAATTGAATATTTAGAGACTTGTCAAGGAATCTAATGTTGCAGTGGAATGTAAGGATGTGATCTGTTTTAGTAATACGTATTTACTGTAGTTTATAAAAATGTTGGTCTACAAATGATTAGCAAAACCAAACAAACACCAACCAATGGGCTCTCAAATCTGGTTCTTTCCCACAATTTGAGAAGAACAAGAATAGATAGCTTAATTTTTAAATATGGCCTATTTCCATATTTAGAATATAGTCTGTTTTCAATATATAAAATACATTTTCATATTTCTGGCTCATGTCCCATGGAAGCTTCACCGAGAGTGATGTTAAACTTCACGGATCTCTTGAGGGAGGTGACAAAAATCAGAGCAGGCCGAGTGGCTGGCTGCTATGAGATGAGACTCCACACCAACCTCCACAGGAGACCTTGTGACTCTTCTGCCCAGCTGGAGAGCTGCTTAGTCAGGTTCCTCATGTCCATCCTGGACCATCTGTGCTTCCCTCAGGGGCATAGTGTGAGACTGGGATCTTCATATGATATCGGAGGACCTGGCAACCAGGACTGGTACATAACACACTCACCTGTGCACTCTGGAAGCATCCCGTTGTGCATATCTTCCAATAAGGTTGGCTTACTTGGGTGCCATAGCATGAGTCCTAGCATGCTCATTGATAGGATTGTGTGTGTGTGTGTGTGTGTGTGTGTGTGTGTGTTCTGCCTCTGTGCAGTGGGCCCTGGGAGACTGTGTTGATGATCTGAACAGCCATTTTTAGCAAGTGGCTGACTCTGAGCCCCGAGGCAGGTGGAGGATCTGGGGACTGAGGTCAAGGGCAAGGGTGGGGCGGGGGCACATCTTGAGAGTGGAAATGATGGACAGACAACAAGATGTGGTTAAAAGTGGACAAGGGGACAGGAATAAAAGGAAAATGTAAAAAGCAATCATCATAGCTCAAGAGGCTAGGTGTTGAAGAGAAAAGTAATGTGAAGCAGTGAGACTGTGACTAAAGATAGCTGGGCAGGGAAAGCAGGGTTGAGAGAGGAAGAAAATGACCACTGGAGATTTCCTGATAGTCTAGAACAGGTGCTAAATAGGGATCTTTTTACAATGTAACTGAATCTTGACAATGGGCAGGGAGACAAAGGGCCCTACAGCAGTTCAGAGGACTGACAACTGGGAGTTTTAGTTAGGATTTTGTGGTAATATTAGTAGCTGACTTTTAATGAATATATATGTGCCAGGCCCTGGGCAGATAGTCATTAAAGGCCTTACTAATGTTGGGAAATATAATTAAGAAACCACTGGCTTCTTTAATATAAATTTAATGTGTTTTTTTGGTAGTAATTATAACACTAACAGAAATATCAATATTTATTTAGCTCTCCTTTTGTGCTGGCATATTCAGACTCCCATCTATTGCGGTAGGCTGAAAAACATAGCCACATGATTTTGCAACTTTCCTATGGAGATGTGTAGTCTAGTTCCCCCGCCGTTGACTAACAAGATGGTAGAAGAGTGCAAGCTTCCAGAGCCTTGCAGCTTTTGCCCTCTCTTCCTTGGAATATTGCTGCCTCCCTGTGAAGAAGCCGACCTATCGTGTTTGAGGAAGAAAGGCTATGTGGAGAGAATGGCAGAGCCGTGCCAGCTGAGCACAGCCTCAGCCAACGCTCCAGCTCAATTCCAACACAGCGTGGCCCACACAAGACCAACAGGAGAAACACTCAACCAACCCAGAGGATTGTGAGAAATACGTCAGTAAAATGTGGGGTGCTTTGTTACGCAGTATTTGATAACCGATTAACCTACAATTTGGGTAAACCTGCCCATGGGCATGTGTCGTCACCCAACACAGTGATACAAATGATAAACAATGTGAGGTCTAGGACAGTGCTAAGTGGGGTAGCATGGAACACCTCTCTCTAGGTCATGTAAGAATTTTTAAATAATGTAAGTGGACAAAATTGTGCTGTTGAAAAACAAAAAGATTGACCACCATGGCCATTTGAATTTAACATCCTGAAAGCACTTAGTCTTTCTCCAGACATAAGATCTCACATTCAATATACAGTTGTTTTAAAAAGAATTAGGATACACTATTTCTCCAACTGTTGTACGCTGATAATCTGCATCCAAAGCAACTGGAGTTCATGTTTAAAATGTTGGTATCTAGGCTAACGATAAACAGTGATCATTATAATTGTTTTTAATTTTTAGAATACAGTTTCTTGATTATATATATGTGTGTGTATATGTGTGTGTGTGTGTGTGTGTGTGTGTGTGTGTGTGTGTGTATATATGTATATATTTGGTTAATCCTCACCTGAGGATGTTTTTTCCATTGATTTTTAGAGAGAGTAGAAGGGAGGAGGGGAGAGAGAAACATCAATTTGAGAGAGACACATTGATTAATCGGTTGCCTCCTGCAAGTGCCCCACGAGAAGCTGGGGATCGAACCTACAACCCAGTACATGCCCTTGACTGGAAATAGAACCTGTAGCCCTTTGGTTCGTGGGCTCATGCTCTAACCACTTAGTCACACTGGCCAGGGCTTGATAATATTCTTTTTAAAATTTAATATTTACGGCATCCACTAGGATAGCTAAAATGTAAAGATGCAATATTAAGTGTCAGCTAGAATGTGGAACGGTTAGAACTCTCATACACTGCTGCTGAGAGTGTATGTTTGGTAGCATTTACTAAAGCGAAACATATCTATGACCCGGGAATTCCAATCTGAGGCATGCTCCCAATAGAAATGTGTATGTGTGTTCACTAAAAGACATTATTAAAATGTTTATAACATCCCTACTTGTAATAGCTCCCAACTAGAAACTACTCAATGTCCATCAACAGTAGAATGGGTAAAAAAATTAGAACATTACACAGCAATGAGAATGTATCAGTTACAACTATAATAAACTACAACATGGATGAACCTTGTAAACATAATGTTAAATACAAGAAGCTAACATAAAAGTACATTCTGTATGATTACATTTCTTCAGTTAAAAAAATGGCAAAACTAACCTATGGTGTTCAAGAGCCAGGATAGTAATTACCCTTTATAGGAATAATTGTGATGGGAGGGGCCTCAGAGAGTCTTCCGTGGTTCTCGGTTTTTATTTTTTTATTTTATTAGGGTGCTGGTTAATATGAAATCCAGAACATATTTATTCCATTTATTCCAGAACATATTATTTGCAAGAATTGCAGTGATGCATTGATTGGTTTTCTGTGCAGTCCTGCTTCTCCTCGATGCTGGCAGACCTAAGCAGTCAGCCTTTCCATCCTCAGGCCCTGGAGAGAGAGCACTGGCCTGTCCCTTCTCCATCAATACTATTCTAAGACAATCTCATTTCTGTCCTGGGATCTTCTTTGTAGTCTCGGAGGTTATCTTTTTGTGTTATTTAAAAAAAATTGTTGATATGATATGACCATCCCAACTTTATTCTGTGTCTCTGTGGTACAGCCTTTATTCAAAATTCTTTCTCCATTTTCCAACTCCTTTAAGGCATTACGCATGACTTGAATTGTCTGTAAATAATTAATCTGATTTATATGCTGAATTCGGGGTATAGTCCTTTAACTCTAGTCTATGCATTTCCTGTATGCCCATTTACAGCAATATGAAAATGAGTTTTAAACTGTAGAATCATTGTTATTGTTGTCTATTAGGTAACTTAAAACTTGCCAGTTGGGTTCACTCTAGCAATGCACACTGTGTATTTTTCTTTCTACCTATATGATATCATAACATACACATGTTTATTGTCTTGTTTTTGCTTCTTTCATACACAAATGTAACATATAGCATATGCTGTGTTGCACCCCCACCCTTAATATTTCCTGGAAATCATTCTACTTTCCTTCACAAATATCTCCTCGGTAATGTTTGCTTTTGCAAAAATAGTCCACGGTGTGTATGTACCATCGTCTCAACCAAAGTTCTGTGCTTTGACATGTTGGTAAATCCAAAATTTCTTGACTCTCTACCCATCCCATTGGTCTTCTCATACACCAGTTTCACACTAATTTAGATGCTCTAGCATATATTTTAATTTTTGCTAGATCAATGTTCTGTCCTGATGTCTCCTTTTCTTCTGTTTTTGTCCTGAGTTTAATCAACAGAATTAAATACAAATATACAAAATCTATCATTTTTTCTTCCTTTTCTGTTCTTGTTTTGTATCGAACATTTTTTAAAATTCCCAAATGCTAGTTTGAGGATGTTTAATCCACTTTAGAGCCTTGTATTAGTTTTGTTTAGTTTTGTGTTTGTTTCTAATGGGAGGGCAGTTATCAGCATAATGGTTTGTTACCTTTTCTAATTTTTACAGTAGTTTTATGTGGAGGTGGTCTGAAGTTTTGGTTCAATATGCTCCTTTATGTCGCTTCCGCCCTCTTCTCTGCAGTTTCCTTAATGAGCAGCAGTGAAGGAGCAGGGGAGGGCTTGGTGTTTCTTCTTGCTCTTTTGCTTCCGCACGATGCTCAGTTATCTTTTATATCGTCTTTCCTTCACCGCCTCACTCCCAAAGTGTGCACCACTTCCATGCATCTGAGTGTCGTCCTCCGCGCAGCGCCAGGCTGCCGCCTTGGGTCCTGCACATTGTCAGGCTCCTTTCCTGTCACTGTGACATGTCTGTATTTTGGCACTTTATACTGGACTTCCCCCTCCTGAGGGTGACATTGTCTGTGCTTTCCTAAGCCCATCACTTTGCTCTTTTCTTTGGCCGTGAAGGCTTGTGGCATTGGGTGGGCGGTGGGACCTCGGGTGGAATTATAGGTAATTTGAAGATCATACTGATTGGTTTCTTAGTTATGTCAAAGGCGTGGGTTATGTATGGTTGCATTTGCTCTCCTTGTGGATTTTATGATTCTTTCTTTACGCGAGGTGGAGGGGAAGGCTGTGTAGGAGATTGGTAATCCGAAAGCTGCCATTAAAAAATAAATCCAGAAGTTAAATTTCCATTTATTTTTGATCTTGAGGTGACTTTATGACAATGACAAAGCATTGTTGAATGGGCATTGAGGGAAGAGAAAGGGGAATTTGTGGGCTATTGTTGGGGAAGTAATTCTTCTCTCCCCTCTTCTTCCTGCAGCCTGTGACTCTCTGCTCTCCTAGGCTTGCTTGGTTCCACTGTTGAAGTTCCAAGCATGCCCAGGTGCCTGAGCACTCACAACGCACTGCATCTATTTACACAGCCCTGCAAGAGGGTCCCTTCTGCTGACATGCTAAGTTCTTTCTGAGGAAGAACAGTAGTATCATGTTACTGATATTTTTATCGTATGTTTACAACACAGGAGCAAGTCAATCAAGCCTCAGTGGAAAGTCTACTGTTTTAAAGTCTTAAGTCTTTTTAATCAACTTATTTCCATAGAGGTTTTTTCCCCTGATATGCTCTGTAAGTGTGTACAAGTTTTTGATGCTGTAGTTTTCTGTACCTCTAACTTCATTAAGCGCTTTGGGTCTGTGTTCTCCTTGGTATCTGCATTTTCTTAGTCGCCAGGAGCATTTTCTATTCCGTAGTGATCGAATCGGCATTTTAAATCCTGTGTGGCAGGAACATGGTTTCGTGTTTAGGTCCAAGATGAAAATGGCTCTCTATGGAGTAGGATGACATTTCCTATGTTTAACAACTAATGACCGAATCCAATTCTGGTCAATATTTTGGGGACCACATAAGTAGTACATGAAAATACACACAACAAAAAAAAAGAAAGATAATTGATTTTAATGACTGACTCTGGAGCCTGCCTAATGGCGCTCCAATCACAGCTTTAGCAGTAACTTCCTCTCTGACCTTGAGCAACTTATTTAACCTCTTTGTGTCTCAGTTGCTTCATCTGTAAATGAAGACAGTTATTACAATTATCTAATAAAGTTGTTGGAAAGAATAAGGTGAGTTAGTATTGGTGAAGTGCTTGAAATGGTGCCTGCCACATGATAGCCCTATGTAAGTGCTAGTTAAAAATAAACTATAATAAAATGATGAAGTGAAATTAAATAAAATTAAAGATGTATAACCAGCTGGGTGAATGGTAATAGGAGAGTAAAGGCAAAGGTGAACGGTCACAGCTTTCTTCCATATTTAGTGACATGACATGACAGCAACTTGGAGTGACTGACGTATTTATCTAAAATTCTCACACTTGAGAAAAAATATACAAAGAAAATCTGTTGCTATTCAGATTTTGCATAAAGAAAGCCATGATGATAAGGAATTACTGTTATCTAGGTTCATGAATTATCATACTTTTATAATAAATTTTAAAAACTTGGGCCTTAAGTGACTAATATCTTAATGTTAGACCTGTGTAGAGACATTTTAAAAACCTAATTCAAGCCTTTATAAACCTAAATACCATGAGACAACTGGCTTCTAGAGGAGGACAGTGAGTCTATTTGCATTTGAAAGTGATGCTGAACTTTCTGTCACTGGATCACTAGACCGATCTTAATCTGCGTCACAGATGATTTCTT
This sequence comes from Miniopterus natalensis, assembly GCF_054644295.1. Lineage (NCBI taxonomy): Eukaryota > Metazoa > Chordata > Mammalia > Chiroptera > Miniopteridae > Miniopterus > Miniopterus natalensis. The sequence goes on along the minus strand of NC_142082.1, from coordinate 10,323,628 downwards.
GGGTCATGGAACCTAAGAAATGTCTGTGTACAGGTGCTTTTGTGCATTTTTTGGGGTGAAAGGTCAATTAGATGATCAAGGGAGTCTGTGTCCCAGCAAAAGTTAAGAATCACTGGTACAGAAACTGATCATCTGATTCTCTAGTTATAATTATGCGACAGTACTTATTTTAAAAGAAATAATCTATTCATCATTTTAAGATGAGGTAATCTAAAACTTACCCATTTTATATGAAGAAAGGAAATTAATCAGAAAAATTAAACACATACTAATTAGCCTTAAAATTCTCTTTATTCTTTATTTGCTTTTATTTCTTTTCTATATTACTAATATGGCATTATATTATTATTATTTTTAATTTGGTAAGCACCTATATTCACTGCCATACTACGAATGCTTGGTCTTTTAAAAAAATTTCAATAAATTTTAAAGACAATAAATTTAAAAATTTTAATAAAATTAGGGGTACAGGTAGAGTATATTACCTAAAGATCGTATTTCAGGGTGACAAATGGGGTGTCACATTTTTTTAAAAAGGGGGCCTTGGTCTAACAGGATGGGGAACCATTCTGCTGTGCTGTATGGAAAGATTTTAACTGGGTAAAAGCTAATACTTTGCAAACTGTCCCCAGAGACCTTATTGATTTTAGAGCAGACAAAAAGTTCCATATGATTCTATTTTCGGGGGAGGGGTCGAGCTAAGTTTAGAGAAAAAACAAAGTTCTATAATAAAGTAAGAAAGTGGAATCTGGGTCTCGTTCTTTCCGTCTTAATCTCTGTCTGTCTCTCTCACCTGTTTATCTCTGTCTTTATCTCTCTGTGTGTATTCTCTTTATCACGTCCTGCCTTTCTTTATAGCTTATACAGAGCAACACTTGCACGGAGCAGGCATATAATAAATTTGTTAATAGATTCATACTCTGCACAAGCACCAGTTCTCTTGTCCTGTCCCACCCATACCAGGGTTCGCTAGCACTAACAGTGGCAAGGATAAGAAGTGAATCTAAATTGAATCCCCTCTTGTTTAAACTGATCCCTGCCTCTGATTAAGGGTCGCTCGTTCCATTATTGCTAATGGACCAGGAGACGGTTCTCTGCATCTGTGCAGGGAGCCCTTTGTGAAAGCATCAACTGCAAGCCAGGCGCTTGGTGATGAAAGGGCGTCTGAAACACAAGGCTGAAGGCACCCTTCTGCCTGCAGGGCGCACTGCTTAACTGGGTGCATCGTGGCCTTCTTCACACGTTTTCAAATCCAAGTGTGCTAAGGGTTACACACCTCAGAATAGTAGGTTACATAGAGGAATGGAGGGGAGGGGGGTGAAGGACCCAGCAGAGAGCGGGAAGTTACAAGGAAAGTCTTAAAACATTCGCAAGCCGGCCCTTCCCCAGCACCCATGCCCGCCCCGCCCTGCTTGAGGTCTGGCTCAGAAGCCTGAGCCTGGGTCTGACTGCGTGCAGGCTGAGAAGCGGCCTCTGGGTGATTTCTGTGCCACCTTGGACCTCCATCCCAACACACACACACACCCTCCCCCCCCAATCATACACACACACACACACACACACACACACACCACACACACACACACACACACACACGTGAGGACCACTGTAAGAGGCAGATGCTACACCAGTACAAGTATGCTTTTTTTTGATAGGACCTTGCTTTTTTTTAAAAAAGATATCACCTTTTAAAGTAAACTGAGAGCTTTGGAGTCATAATACAAAATATTAAGTGTTAATGTTTCAAGTATCGAAACCTTCTGTGTGCCAGGAACTGTGCAGGGTGACGGAGGGTCCAGGGCTGGAGGACAAGTTCCTGCCTGGCAGATACTCTTGGGGCAGGTACTCAGAGACACCTGTACATCGCAGAACTCAATAATTAAATGTTGAATTAAACAGAAGTCTTGGTGTGTATCTGTCATATGTGTTGCTTTACTGAGACTTCCAGATGGTATTTTCAGTCACCTCCAGAAGAATCTAATTACATATATTTCATGAAGACACTATCAGTGAAGTCATACACCCTAAAACATAGCATCGGTGCTGAGAGTACAACCCGACATACTAGAGTATGCTCTTGGGATGTTAGTTCTGTCCCATGGCTTCAACCTTCACTGTAGTTGGGACTTTAGTCATACTACATGTGAAAATGTCTTTCTAGAGATGTACAATTACTGATAGACTCCAAATACAACACTTTTCCTCAGATATCTCTTTGAGTCTAGGGCTCAGAGACATTGAAATATAGGGTAAAAACCACAAGGACGATGTTTTATGGTTATATGCATTCTGAATAAGTATAATTGCTTATTTTGGTCCATTGTGATTGTTAATATATAGTTTTGCTTTAAAAGCACTTATTAAATGCTTACTTTTTGCTATAACTGGAGGAATAATAAATAACAAAGTCAAGTACAACAATGGATAGGAAGATTTCTAAGAGGAAGTCACCTGCAAAATGTTATTCAGAGACGAAAACCTAAAATCTGAAAAAAAGGCCATTTTCTAAGAAGGAAAGGACAAACAATCTTATTTATTTTGTTAGAAACAAACATGATATACCTGGGAAATCTGTGCGAAGACTAGATAAAGAGCCATTGAAACAAACAATCTGGGTAATATGGTAGGATTCTGATGACCCAAATGACCACTTTTGGGGGGAACAATTTGGCTCACCAAGAATAGATTTCAAGGATGGCTGGAGGGCAGGTATCAAACTGCCACTTGTATGATACTAAGGTGAGCTGATAGGTACGGAGCAGTGTCCCCCCCACCCCTTCTATGTCTTCATGCTTCCCTGTGCTTTTTCCTCTCAGAGCATTTACCATAATTAAAAAGACCCTTTTCATAACACTGTCTCCCCTATAGCTTCTTGAGGGCTGGGCACGTGTCTCATCTGACTGTGCATCTATATCTGCTGTTATGGCACGGTGCATGCATATGACATACAATATTCGTTGTATGAATAAATCATCAGTATGCCTGGAGGAAGATTTAGGCAGAAAAATAAAATGTTTGTGGTAAGTCTAAATCAACAGGAGAAAGCTGCTGGGGGTCAGTGCTGACAAGCCTGCGAAGGCCGGAGGAGATGGGACCTGGGACAGAGAGGAAACAGCAGCTCCTCTTATGACGGGCTGTCATTCGAAAGGTTTTGTATTTTTCTGTGCAGGACTTTGAGGGGGTTTCAGTGCATAATTACAAATAAAAATATTTTCCGTGTCATTTTTTTCTTGGCTTAATGGTTTAAACCACATTGAATGTGTTGGTAACTGAAAGCAAACTAAATTAGGACCAGGGGGTGCTGGTGCCTGTGAGAAAGGTCTTGGCCTTTTAACCCTTCTTCCGCCAGAGGGGCCTGCTTTTTACCATCCATGCAGGGTGAGGCCAGTGTGCAGAAAGCTGCAGAGCCAGAGCCTGGTTTGAGCTTGTGCTGTGGAAGGAGACAGAGGAAGCCGACAGGCCACGTGGCTCAGTAGCCTCACGATTCTGGGCCAGTGTGTCATTTGTATGGCACACAGTCGAGCTTGTTGTGCCACCTTGGTCTTGGTCCAGTCGCTCTGTGCAGTGTGCATCAGAAGTGACCGCGGGCAGACAGTGCAGTATATGTCTGGAGTAAGAAGTCGTCCCACTCTCAGCCTGTCATTGGTTTCCTCGATGATGTGGGACAGCTACATCTCTCTGGCTGGCAGTTTCGTCTCCGTGTGATGGGGATATTAGGGATTCTCAGGGCACGCCAGTGCGCCCTGTACCTAAAGCAAGCGATGTCTGGAAACAGCAGCGTCACCCTCCAGCGCACTTGCAGAAATACACACAAAGCTCTTCCCACTGCAGGGCCTTGGGGTTTTCTCTGCCCTGGCCTGGGACTCGCTCTCCTCCCCTCCAGGTTGTCTAGCTCTGTGCACGGCTGACTCTTCCTCTCATTCAATTTCTTATCTCAAGTGTCATCTCCTAAGAGAGGGTTTCCCAGCCACCCTCGCCAAGCTTGCAGTCACCATCACATTACCTGTTTCCATCACCTGAAATCATCTCGATTATGTGTTTGCTTGTCTTTTATCACCTCTCTTCTCTTAGAGGGTAGAATCTAAGGTGCTTGATGAAAACAGGTATTTTGTCTGTCATTCTTGCCACTATATTCCCAAACCCTTGAAAAAAAAGTACCGGGACATGGGAGGCACTCCATAAATATTTTTTGAATGAATGAATAAATGAACCTAATTGGGAATTTCTTCTTAATAACCACTCTGAATTTTTTATGTTATTTCAAATTATAGTATTATTCTTTTCTTTTTCTCCAGTTTCAGAAAAAAAATGCAGCCCAATTTAGGATGCTTGGGGCAAGCATAACAAACACGCCCCATCTCTGCCTGTGGCTATTCCTTCAGTTTGAACAGAAAAGGTACAGCCAGGAAGATAAAGGAGTAGAAACAAAAGAAAAGCCCATGTGTACTTAATATTTATCAGTGTGGTAAATTTTTCCAATAGTTAAAGAAAAGACAAAGTTAGTCTAATTGGATCCAGTCTCTCCAAGTTCCCTTTTCCTATTTTTCTCCGAAGAACAGAACGTGGGAGAAGGGATCTCGCCAAATGATGATTTAAATTTACTCAAATATTGTTTTGGGTGCCAGGCCAAGGGGTTGCTGAAGTTTATTTCTCTTTCTTTTGCTGAATTTCAAGCTCATACACATGACCTGGAATGGGATAGAGCCATCAGTTATAAGGGGAAAAAATGCATTTGGTGTCTGCCTCTGTTAGCTGGGAAAGTAATTGAAAGCATGACTGTTGTGTGGTTTCCCTAAAACTTCAAACGTGAACCTAATCACAGAAAGGCGAATGCCATCTGTTTGTTGTTAGGGTCGTGTTTTATTTTCCTGCTTACAATCTCAATATATTCAGCAAACTTAGCTTTTTATAAAAAATTAATTATTATTTATGTTAGTGACGGATTACTCATTTCCCTCTTTCCATTAGTAGTAGAAAGGCATTAGATAATAGATTAAAACCATTTGGCAATTGATCACAGTCCTCCACTCTTAGAAACTGCTCATTGGCCAAAATAATCAGTAGGAACACTACTCAGAAAGGAAAGAATCCGCCTTTTGTATATCTAATAGCATGTTGGCAGGTGTGCAAAGTTTGGTAACAATGACTTTTGTTCTACAGTGTGTAAGGGGTGCGTTGTCAAAGAGGATGCATAGGCCATTTGCTATCAGTGCCCATCTCCCGTAGCATCAGTGGAGTCCCCGATGTTCAGGGGGAAGGGTGTAGAGTGGACAGTAGAGAGCATCCAAACTTGAGCCTTAGATCCTGGAAGTGCAGAGGTTTGCTCATAGCAACACAGCTACTTAGTGACAGAATCGGGCCCGGAACCCAGTTCTCCTGATTCTTAGCCCAGTGACATTGGACAGAACCCCCAAGTGTTCTGCACTGTCAGTGTCATTCTTTGCTAGACTAGGTGTAGCTCCGATTAACACGTGTGTAGCTTCACATGCAAATTCAAACATGTCTTTAGGGCAGACTGTGTTCTAGTTGTAGGCTATGCTGTGTAAACTCCCATAGTTTCCACACAGCATTTATTCCATAGGTTACTTAATTAGTTATTTTACTATTTTGAAGTTATGTAAAGCTCAGTCTCTAATTCATCATCATTTGTGGACTTAAAGACACTGTTTTCAATTGTTTGCCATATGAAGATCCACGATTTGATACAAGGGATACAAAAGAAATATAAGCCCCTGCCTTTAAGGAACACGCAGACGTGTCATACAGAAGAATGGGCAGAATGATACTGATTAAATTCAGCATTCCTCTAGGACACTGTCTTTTCCCCCCTCCCACTTCCTAGGCCATTCTTTCTCAGTCTACTTCTCTTCCCTCTACTGGTTTCGTTAAGTGTTGGGGCTCTAAGTCCTCTGCTCTGTTGTCTCCCTGAATTGTCTCTTCCAATCATGCAGCTTCTGGTATCATCAAGAGCAGGGCTTATTAACCTAATGTCCACGGATAGACTTTAGGGGTCAGGGACTCCCCTAAAATTACATGCAGAATTGCTCTGTAAGTCCATAGCTTTTTTCAGATTTGTAAAGATGACCCCAGCTTCAATGCTCTGTGATGTGGAGGACTCCCAGGTCTTTATCTTTCCTGAGCCTCAGATGCCAAATCTGATCTCACCCCAGTCACCATCACTTGGAGAAGGCGCGATGCTTATCGCAGTTTCTCATGGTCTCCCAATACCTCCCCGCCCCTCGGTTTTGTTTCTCTTTTGTGTTTTCTGTCATCGTGAATGACATCATTATTCACCAGGTTGTCCAAGCTAGATACCAAGGACTTTCCAGATCCTTCCCTCTCCCTCACTCCACACATCCAACCTAACTCCTTAGGCTTCTTTCTCTTGAGCATCTCTCGGATCCTCCCCTCCCATCCCCAATGCCACTGCCTCTCCCAGCTGTCATCATCTTTAATTTGGTGCAGCAGGTTCCTGGCTGGTCTCCCTCCAGCCTATCTTCAATTGTTCTCTATACTGAGGCGAGAGTTGCATTTAAAAAAATAAATACAATGTCATCATTGCCTGGCTTGAATCTGTTAGTGGATCCCCAGCCTCCAGAATTCAACACCACAGTGATTATGTAGCTTTGCATAAATTGTTTCACTCCCTTCAGGGTCATCACTTGCTATAATCACTCATCTCTTTGTCATATATATCCTACACCTCCTCAAACTGGCCATGCTCTCTCCCATCTCCCATCCTTGAAATTTGCTTCCAACCCTCTTCTGCCAACCTTCCCCAACCCCTTTTACCCCCTCCCCTCTTTTCTCCCACCCTTTCCCCAAGCTGACTGCTATTCATCCTTCAGTCTCATGTCCTCATGGAGGATTGATCTAACCTTCTTGAATAGGTAAGCTCTCCCTGCTATCTGCTCCCACAGCACCTCCCCTTTCATGATATCCAGCATTTACCACACCGTGGTGACTGGCTTGTCCTTTCTCCTTCAAGGACAGTAAGCCTAATGAGGGCAAGGCTCACATATGTTATATTTACTAGTATCTAGAATAAGGCTCAGTGCTCAGTAGGTGCTCTGTAAACACTGAGTGAGTGAATGAAAAGGCCATTTGTGCAGACAGACAGTGAAGTGCAGTTAGAGGTCTGGGAGGAAGTCTCACCATTGGTTACAATTGTCACCCAGCTAGGAGGACTTGAGCTTGGTCTTGAAAGAAACAGAAAACAAGGGATGGAAAAAATGGTGTTACACTTTGGGAAAAGTATGAGGGTGGACTGAGAGATGAAAAGGCAAAGATGTGACCAGTGGGTCGAGGGAAACCAGAGTCTGGCTCATGGGTAGTTTATGTCTAGCGTGGGCGGTGGTTGGCTACAATTGTAGACGTTGGGCAAGAACAGATAGAGAATGGCCGTGAATGTTAAGGTGAAGGGGCGGCCCCTGGAGGCATCTGAGCAGGGGAGTGACATGATGTAGCCATACAGCGTTAGGGAGTAGCAGTGCTTCTAAAACTTCAGTCATTAGGGAATAGCTTTGGGATTTTTTTCTCCTATGTTTGAATACCAGTTTTCCTACATATTACTTCATATTTTTCTTTAAATGATTTTTCTATTTAAATGGTTTATTTTAAAAAGAAATTACATCACTGCTGTGCATGAAAAACAAATACCACTTGTCATAAGTTGAAATAAACATAAAAAATGTGTGCAATGAAATATGTTGAATTCTAGGTAGATACTGCCTTCTGCCCGAGTTTCTAAGTCTGAGGTCTGTTTGTTCTCTGTTACAAACAGATGTAAACAAGTATTAAAAAAAGCAATAAAGATTCCTTAACCAAACAAATCTTCTTCATGTAACTATAACAATAGAAAGAAAATTAAAAAGGGAATACATTTGTCTCTATATGATTAGATATTCTTTGGTTCCATATCTGGATGCCACATAACATCATCTCTTCTTCCATCAGTATTACTTTCCCTCACTGGGTAACAGTGGAAAGAAACAGGGGCCTGCAGACTTTTTCTGTAAGTATTTTAAGCTTTGTGGACCACACCAACTCAGTTGCATACACTTGCCTCTTGTGTTGTAGTGTGAGAGCAGCCAAAGACAAAACATAATCAAATAGGTGTAGTGTGTCCCCATAAAACTTCCTTTCTAAAAGTAAGCAGGAGATTTGGCCTATGGGATGTAATTTGCTGACCCTTGGTCTATATCAATGGTTCACAAGTTAATAGTGTGATAAGGATTACTTATGTTATGCATTGAATTGTGTCCTCCCCAAGAGAAGATAGGTTGAAATCCTGACATCCAATATCTCAGAGAATGATCTTATTTGGGAAGAGGGTCTTTATGGAGGTTATCAAGTTAAAACAAGGCCATTAGGGTAGGTGTAATGCGACTGGTGTCTGTATGTAAAGGGGGAATTTGGACACAGAGACACATGCACAGAAGGAAGGTAATGGGAAGACATAGGAGAAGATAATCTGCAAGCCAAGGAGCCTGAGGCGACAGAGGCTGGGAAGGAGAGCTGGAGCAGCTCTTTCTCTAGTGTCTTCCAGAGGGAGCATGGCTCTACCAGCACCTTGATTTCAGATTTCTGGTCTCCAGAGCTGTGAGACAGGACATTTCTGTTGCTTAAGCCACCCAGTATGTGATTCTTCCTTACAGCAGCCCTAGAAACAAATACAAACCTGTGTGTGTGTTTAATATAGATATGGGGACCCCACCTAAGACCTAATAAATAAGAATATTTATGTGTGGGGACCAGGCATATACTTTAAAATGAAAATAAAAGCATCATAAGTGCCACAGTTGATTCTAAGCCCACAGTTGTTTTGGAAACAACCTGTCTTCATGGTAGAGCGGAAAGTGGAGAGATTGGGCTCAAGCAGCCTCAGGGGAAGCAGCTATAATAATTCACAGGTGAGGTGATGGGGATTGGATTAAGATTTGGGCAGCTGGAACAGAGAGGAAGAGGCTTTGTTCTAACCCTAAGAGCCACTCAGTAAATGTTTGGGGAGTTGGGATTGGGGGTGAAACAGGTGCCCATTTCCATCCCAGAGGAAGTTCACTACAGGCAATGAAGCATGGGCATGAGGTCTGGGTTAGAGGCATGTTTTAAGATTATGCCCATAAGCACCACGAAAATCAGTGGCAAGAGGGCAGAGATGGCTCACGATGGCGGCGTCATGCCGGAGTTAAATGGCCAAGGAAGGAGAGAGAGCTGGTGAAGGAGACCGAGCAGGGCTGGCCTTGTAAGAGGGATGTGGAAGTTATTGGAGCAAAGTTTTAAGAATGAATGCAGAGTTGGAGTCAAATCTTACAGGGAGGTCAAAGGAAGGGACTGGAAGAAAGCACCTAGATTTGGGATTCATGATGCTTTGCTGGCGTTGAGAAGCCACTTTCTTAGGCATGTGGAGCGAAGTGAGATTTGCAAACATTAAAAGTTTTCTTGTAAAAGAAAAGAGAAAATAGAAGGAAAAACATTGCCAAATACATATCTCTTTTCTAACATGGGAGGCCTGTGCCTGCTTGAAGGTACAGAGGAAGAAACCGGCGAAGACATACTGAAAAGACTAAGCAACTCCAGAGAGAGAGCATGGTCCTGTTAATACCCTGCTCGGAAGCAGGATCCCCTTATGATGGGAGCTGGGGGTGGGGGGGATTCTGTGGTTCTCAGTGTTGTTCCTCTGTTCCCAGTTTTTGTTTTCTCACGTAGATTAGCAGTCCTCCCTCCCTCCCTCCCTCCCTCCCTCCCTCCCTCCCTCCCTCCCTCCCTCCCTCCCTCCCTCCCTCCCTTCCTTCCTTCCTTCCTTCCTTCCTTCCTTCCTTCCTTCCTTCCTTCCTTCCTTCCTTCCTTCCTTCCTCTCTCTCAGCAAGATCTGTTTATTAAACACTGTGCCAGTGGTTTGGAGTCTGCCGTTTCTTTAAAAAATCTAATCTTGATTGTTATAGTCAAGGCAATAAGAAGACAGGGCTCACACTTGTCTGAAAGCATCTTCTAAAGGCTCTGATGTATTTATGAATTATAATGTAGTGAAAATTACTCATATTAGTTGAGTAACTAATTGTCTCTATCAGTTTATCTTTCTACCTACCTGTCTGACACTTATTTCACCTATTTCTAAGGAACCACTTGAGGTGGCTGTTATACAATTATCATGAACTATAAATGAATAGTTATAAACAATTACATATTACTCAGAACAGTATAAAAATGAAAAGTAGAGAATGACAGTCACTTTGGTCATGAAAACGAGCAGCAGGAGATTCCAGTGTAATACGCATTTTGACAAGGGAGAGAATGACTTGAAGGCTTTTCTCTGGGCTGAGTGGATGAGAGCACCTAATATTACCAGCGGAAGGTAAGACAGAGCCAGCTGAAGCTTAGACCAGAAGAGACGAGGCACATGGTACTGTGCAAGCCCATGCGCTCGATCATGACGTTCATGACTGGCTCCAGACTTAAAATACATGGCTATGGAAGAGAAAGGCCTGTGGCCAAATTTTTCAGCATCTTTTCCAATATCAACACAAAGAAAAATAACAAGTTTGAAGTCTACAATATTAATGCAAAATAGATATGATCAAAGAGGACAGAGGCTGCAAAGAGCCTGAATGTTAAGAATTCACCAGTGGCCTGCAGGGGAGCATGTGGAATTGAATGCCACTTCAGGGCAATAAAAATGAAATGTCCCACCATCTTAAAGGTTTGGGACTTCTAATAGAATAAGCATTTGATTAATGTAACAACATGTACTATAAAGAAGAAGGGATCATAAAAAGCTGGTTTTTAACAGCCTAAGTACCTTTTGCAGCTTGAAGTCTTTTATCACCTTGTAAATCACCCCTGGGGAGAAATAACCAAAGTGAGACCAGGCAGATTTCCATTACCAGCGTGTCTATCTTGGGAACTTGGCTCTAGCTTCTCAAACATATTATCTTTGCTAACACTTCGTGGTACCTTGCCTTTATTACGAGGAAGGGAGGGTGGGGTCATTCTGGTGGCCTTGCTCTTAGTAAATGCCTGAGAACTAAGATGCCTCAAGAGGCACCTTCCTTTTCCTTGATGTCTCTTTTCTTCAGTCAAACATGCCTCTGTTGGTAGAAATGAACAACCATTGGCATTAGCCAGCTAGGGCCCCCCAAATCTATTGGTTTGTAACAACAAACATTAATTTCTTCCAGGTTGTTGTGTGGGTTGGATGCTGGGAAATTCAGGTCCGTTCCTTATGCCTTTTTTATTTCCAGGCCCCAGATGGAAGAGCAGTGCGCAGGGGCATGCTTTCCCCATGGTCCAGGGAAGGAGCACAGGAAGGTGAGTCAAACCACAATCGTGCATTTGGGGCGTCGGGTAGACCTGGTATGCTTTCAGTCTGCTCATGTGCCATTGGCCAAAGCAAGTCACATGGCTAAACTCTAAGTCAGTGGGGGAAGGAAGTGTACTAATGCGTGGCAAATCCTGGCCAGGATGAAGAGCCAAGGATGAATTGGGATCGAGTCATCCCATTGATTATACTGTGGATTATTCAAGTATGTCCATCCCATGGGCACCTAATGAGAGAGCTTGGATCCTAACTGACGATCTCTGAGATCAAAGTGGGTGTTCTGTCGGAGGAGTAGATGCTCTGCATGTGGTATGGCTCACTAAAGCGTCAAGAAACAATCGTGACTTTCAGACTTTGACTCACTTAGATTTACAGCCTTGGCCTCAACACATTCTTGGCAAGATCACGATCAACACTAAGAACCATGCTAAGCAGGTTATACACATGATTTCATTTAATTCTCACAACAATCGTGTGAGGGGGTTGTTATTATCTCTTGTTTTTGGAGTGAAGGAACTGGAGCTTAGAAGCCAAGTTTCACAAAAGGTCACCACGCTGGGAAATCCAGAGTTGGGATTTGAACCAATGTCTGACTGACTGCAGATTACTGTGCTGTGTTGGGAGAAGGTCTCAGGCTTAAGCATAGTGAGAAACTGGCACACAAAGTAAACCTTTGTGTGTAAAGTTTTGTCTCCTGTTCATATCTTTTGTATCAGCAATTCCACTGTAAGAGATTTATCTTAAGGAAGATGTATTAGATATAAAAAAAGTATTCAAAGAGTGAACATTAATGTATACTGATGTATACTGTGAACCTGGAGTGATGATGATACATCAATGTAGATTCATGGATTGTACCCAGCGTCTACTGTGGTGGGACACTGAGAGTGGGCACTGAGAGGGGGGGAGGCTGTGCATGTGTGAGGTCAGAGGGCATGCAGAGACTCTCTGTACTCTCCACTCAATCTTGCTGTGAACCTGAAAGTGCTAAAAAGGAATAAAGCTTATGAATTTAAAAAAGTAGGAGAATGCCATTATCCACAGAAGAAAAGAAAAAGATATTTGCACAGAGGTGCTCATGGCAGTGCTATTTATAATGGTGAAAAATTGGAAATAATCTAAAGGATTAAGCATAAGGTATTAGCGAAGCCATTTGATACATATGTAGGCAGCCATACAATTTTTGTTTAGAAGAATATTTAATGACATTGAAAGTGTGCACAGTGAGAAGATTATAAAACTGTACACATAGTGGGACCTCAAATTTGTAGACAGAATACTCTAATATGAATGGTGAATAACTGGGTAATAGGCCTTTAGGTGCCTGCACACACCCACCAAATCTGTCAAATGAACACGATTTCCTCTTGTACATAGGGGCTGTACCCTCTTGCCAGCCCACACTCCCCCAAATGGGCTTCCATCCAGACTCAAGCCGGGAAAACTCATTTTCACCTGTGCCCTGTGGGTCCTGCAGGGCAAGCGGCCCTTCAGCGCGGCTGCCTTCTGCAGGCCCCGACTTGGGACCCAGCGGCAGTAAGCGAGGAAGGGGCGGATGGTGCAGGAATTGTCCTTGCGTGGCAATGGTGAAGAGCAGCTGTGCTTTCTTCATAGATTAGACATACTTTATTATCACATTTTTATTGAACTAAACACATAACACAACACTTACTCTCTTAACCATGTTTAAGTGTACAGTTCCGTGGTATTAAGTGTGCACATTCGTGTTGTGCAACCATCACCAGACACACTTTATTTCAAAGCTTATTGTTTATACGTGTATAGAAGTGATACATATTCGTCGTAGCAAATTTAGGAAACAGAAATTTTTAATGATAAAAAATTGATATTCCCATCTTATACATATAATTTTTAAAATTTGAATTCATATTTCTGTGTATAGATATGCACATATGCATAGCTCTATATACACATGCATATCTGTGTACACACATGCACACACATGATGTTGTACATAGATTAACTACAGTAAATGGATACCTTTATAGCGCCTTCCACTCCCTTGCCCCTTGTTTTGGATGACAACTTAGAGGAGGCAATGGGAACATCATTGATACATTAGGGTGCTATGGTATTTAGCATCACACTTATAATTGCTTTTGGTTTTAATGAAAAAGGCTCTAAGAAAAACACTGGTTTGGGGATTAAGTAGCTAGTGTGTATGTCAAAAAAATGGTAACAAAAAATAAAAAAACGAAACAACAAGCACAACCACCAAGTCCAGCCTGCTACGCCTCATTTCCATTTGAGAGGAAGGGAGCACCCTTCTCTGAAGTGCGTTCTTCTTCAGGCAGAGCAGACAGGAAACCAGAACTATCACTATTGACTGTCTGTCAATGTTAAAAATTCCTGCAGCATGAAAACAGAGCCTCAGGCTCTGTAACGATAATTGTCCTTAGGAGAGTTAACATGTATTGAGTGTGTACTACGTGTATCAAGCATTTTCCTACCCAAAGCATGTTTTGGGGCCATTTTGCAGCAACTAACTTCTACCTTTTGTTCATCTAATTTGTTCAAGTTGCTTGAAAACATTAGATGGTTTTACATCTGGTTTTTCTTTTTCTATTAAAAGAGTATTTTATAGCTTAATCTTTTGTTTTTTTTTATAAAACCCATGACCTATTGGATAATCCTAAAGTCATCTCGTCTTTATTATTATAATTTTTTCTTATGTAAGATGGTAATGCTGAGTTTATTTTTACCTCAGGATCCAAATTACTTTCAATGAGCAATTTAGGGCACCATTAGAGTGAAACAAGAATTTAACTTAGAATGAGTGGATAATAACTGTTTTCTAGAATGTTTGCTAATAGCTATTAACTTTTTAATGTAATGCTAAAAACTTCGCCCAACTAATAAGTCACTGAATTTATGTAAATATTCTAGGGACTGATCCATGACAAGTCTTGAGGATGCAAAACTATCATTTTATTTAAACCTTTACAGTTTGGAGAAAATGTTGTCCTATTGTCCAAATAGTATAGCTCTACACTTGTAAAGTACAGATAGAAGAGACCAAGTTAATTTGACAAAGATTTTAGAATGGGGCTCTGATAGTCACATTTTATATTATTCAAAGGAGGAGCCATTAAATCCAAACAAAGGATGCAATTTGTTGCTCTTTGCGACAACCTTGAATAAAGATCCAAAAATGATCAGTCAAGGGATCATAACATTTGGGAACAAGAATTGTCCTCAGTTTACAGATGAGACACCAGAGGCTCAGGGAGATGAAGTGCTTTGTTGAAAGTCGCACAATGGGCATTGTTCCACTGGCTTTTGAATCTTAGCACATTGCCTTCTGACATTCACTAAGAAGCCACTGGAAGGAGGAATTTTGAACTCTCTTTGGAAACTTTGCTGCTTTTAATACCCACCATTATTGAAAATGCCTTTATGTGGAGAATCTACATTAACTTTCATGGAAATGAAACTGGGGATCTTTGGAGTTAATGTTTCATTAAGGACTTAATTGCATCCTGTGCTCACCTTGCCCAGGTAAGCCCTCCACAAGCAAATGAGGGGTGGATGGGGAGAGAAGAGTATTGAGAGCTAGTATTACACTCAAGGGAAAGTGAGAGCATCTGTGGCTCTTCTCTGAAATAAAATGGATTTTGTTAGGAACTGTATTCACAGCATGAAGAACAGCATAGAAAGAAAAGAGCTTCATTTGCTGACGGATAATGGCCCTCGCTAATCCGCAGGGCCCGAGTCTAAGGGATTGCGCACCGTAGAGCCAGCGAGCAGCGTCGTTAGCCACCTCACTTTTTAGGCTTAGAAGGAGAGCGAAAGCCGTGACTTCAGCCCTCATCACAGTCCTCCTCGTTTGTCTTGTCTCTGGTAATGAAAAAGTGTGCAGCTTGAAAAGAAATGGCCGAAGCGAGTAGTTGAAATCACCGGGCATTTTTTCAGCGATCGGGTTTCATCTTCTCAATAGGGAACACGTGAGTGATATGTATGTGGCTCACATATAAGGCCCTCTATTTTTCTTGTTATGTAAACATTCCAAAAAGGGAAACAGCATTAAAAATTGAACCCAGGAAAGGTACATTGTCCTGAATTATAATTTAGCGGCAAAGCCACTGCAGGAGAGAAAGAGAGAAGCTGTGTCTCGCCGCACCCTGATGGCACTTGGGATAAAATACAGGAGAATGTGGCACCGCTCTCCTTGATAAATTGAGCACTAGAAAAGCCATGAATGTGAAATTATCTAGCACATGATAAATCTGCTGTGATAAATAAAAATCCAATCGTGGGAGAAGTTAGGAGCTGCGCGAAGTAAACCTTGCTTCCAACTCTGTCTCCAACATCGGGCAGAATTCCTGAGGACTGCTTAATTAGATTCCTTAGCTCGTGATTAGCACCACTAAGCCCCTTGCCTGGAAATGAAAAGTCATGGACCATGCATGTTTCACTTTTGAAAATATGCCCAAAGGATTCATCCTGATAAACAGAGTTAGTTGAAAAGTTGTTGTTACTTTCAAATTAACAGGCTGGTGCAGCCCTCCAGTTGACTCTCTGAGAGGCTCTCATATGTAGTAGGCACAACATGAGTCTTTGGTACACGCTTCAATGTCCTGAAAAACCTGCTTTTGGCCTTCAGACAAAAATGAATATCATATTTTAAAATAATTAGCAAAATTCCAAATAGCATCATCAGAAAACCCTAATTCCCCCGTCCATTTAATATATTTTTATGACAATAAGTGGAGAATTTTAATTCATTTTAACTAAATTTGGGACAAACTCCAGGATTCAGAAGTTTGTTCCTACTATTTTCTCATTGTTGAAAACTTAACTGTCTTGTACATTGAATTGAGTAGGAGTTACATTAAGTGATATTCTATTTGTTCTAAAGCGATTTCCAATGCCTCAGTAGGTTGTTGAATGGACGGATCCATACTAAGCTTCACACTTACTGTGGTTTCCTTAAGCTCAGTCAGTAAGAGTGGCCAGGCCTGCAGGTAAAATGCAGTAGATCTGAGAGACGGGTCATAAAAGTTGAGCAAGTAAGTTGGAGAAATGAGGCACTGGTATGATATTAAAGATAAACTTTATATTCATTTAAAATCTTGCTCTGCGTCATGTTATTCAATATAGTTAAAAAAATAGTGCTATTTTTCATAGTTTAATAAATTTTAAATGCCCTTCCTA
Source organism: Miniopterus natalensis (assembly GCF_054644295.1). Classification (NCBI taxonomy): domain Eukaryota; kingdom Metazoa; phylum Chordata; class Mammalia; order Chiroptera; family Miniopteridae; genus Miniopterus; species Miniopterus natalensis. The sequence continues at coordinate 10,307,136 of NC_142082.1, read as the reverse complement.
TGGGTCTCTTTTACTCCCTCCCCATTTTTTATTGCCTTTCATCTTTGGTGATAAACCACAGCAGAACTCAACACACTTAGTCATTTATTTCCAACCTTTGTTGCCTTACCCCTGCTGAATCTGAGTCTGTGGCTAAAACTATAAGGAAGTTTGTCTCTTCTGACTTTATTTTGAAATATCTATGAGGTTAGGAAAACAGAGAGGATCCTAAGAAGCAAAGAGGAACTGGGATTACTTCTGTCTTATCCTCAAGACTAAAAATGTCTCATTGGATGGGGTAAAGTGGGCTACTATTAGAATGAGAGAGAAGGCTTACTTTCTGTCTCCCAGACATAGCTCTAGGTTATCTGCAAATCCTAAGAAAGCTTTGTGGGATCAAAATGCAGAGAGGACTTACATGCGGAGAGAGCCATGAAGAGGGGATGGAACGGAGATGGCTGCAGAATGATTCTGGGCAGACAAAGTCACCGGCAGGGTCATGAAGTTTCTCCCATGATATTGGGTGGCACAGAAATGTGAGATCAGATCTTGTGTCTCCATCTGTGGGATAGAAGTAGTCCAGAGATCCATCAATTGGAAGGAAAAACATGGACAGAAATGTGTGACCAGTGGTGACAAGTATGTATGCATGGGGACGGAGTTCTCCAACTTGATGACAAACATCTCATCTGATGGTGGACTGGATAGATGATCTCCAGGACCACATGCTTTCCCTATAACATGGCTCCCTGGAACTTAGGTATAATTTCTAGAAAAGAGAGGGAAGCAAATTGACTAATATTAATTTTCCCCGAATCCAATGGAATTAGAAGCTGAAAAAAAGAATTTAAAAATGAAAAATAACTCCCACATTAGTTTGCAGACTGAATTTATGTCTACTATGTTTTTCTGAACTTTCAATAAAAGGCTTAATTCCTTAGGATCTATCAATACACATTACCTGATTGCTTGTATGAGAGGCTGCATGGGGCCTTGGGAAGAGGTTAGATAACGAAAGCAGAAAAGAATATCTATCCCCTTTTCTGTGACTTCACTCTTGGCCTCAGTTTACTAATGTGTAAAATGAGGGGCTTGGGTGGTATGATCTCCGGAACCCTCCCAGCTCTGATGATGTTATTCTATGCCCCGTACTTATCCTATTAGTCACTTGGTTGGTTAGTGTGACCAGATCCAGTGTTGCCTGTACAACACTTGTGTGGGAGCTTGACACTTACGTGATCAGTGAATATTAATTCCTGTCACTTTCCCTGCTCCAGGTAATTTTCTAATGACCATTTTTCAAATACAAAGGTGTGACTCCTAAGATCTAATTCACATTGAAGGGCCATTCTTTTTTTCTCTTTTCTCTAAGTTCCAAGTGCAGGTCCTATTCTGGAAAAGCCACACAAGGGGCTGATTTGCCAGTGTATTTGTTTCCAAGGACACCTCTTCTGCAGCTCTTCTTTCTGTGCTCTGAACAGGAGTGGTGGTCAAGCGCTTGGATGGTGGCTAGGAAGGTCTGCTTTCTCACTGGTAGCACACAAAGAGAAAATTAATCATGGACTCAGAGTGGTACTTGGGTAAATTCCTGACCAGGATGAGACAGGGCTTTCAGCAATCCTGCTGCGATCGACTCAGCTCTCCTTCTGTCACTGGGCTTCTTATTTGGGCACCCTGGCCAGTGGATCAGTGTACCATTTCAGCAGGAGCTATAAGACAGTTGCAACGGTATCCCTGTGGGTTCACAGAGAAGTAGGGAAATTCGGATCATCCTAGAACCTGAGGGTCTCTGTAAATCAGTGTTCACAGGTGCTGTCGCATATATGGTATATCAACAAGGGATGCAGGATTTTATTTTGGTTGTGAAACCATCTGTCTGTGTGTCTGAACCTTTCCCTGTCAGAAGACTACAGCTGACTATTGCCCAAGGAGACACCATTTTTAATAGGCTGTACCTATAGGGTAGCTGAGGGGGAGCAATTTTTTATGCCTGCCCCAACATCTAATCACTTCTTGTCTCACTGTTCTCCTTCTCTGCATCTTCCACCTGGTTCTGAAGGCAAAGAACTTGTCATTAGCCCCTTTTTCACCCCCTTCATAAGTCAGTTTTGGTCTTTTACCCACGTTCAGGGTTCTGTCCCCGTGCCTGAGTTAGACTAGATATGGACTCTCAAAGATAGTGTTTTGGTTTGGCTCTTTACTTCTTTTATTAAAGAATTTATGTGCATATATACACAACCCAAGGACATGGACAATGGTGGGGAGAGGGACTGGGAAGGGGGAAGGAATGGGGTGGAACGGGTCATTGGGGAGCAAAAGGGACATCTGTAATATTTTAAACAATAATAAAATTTAAAAAAATTTTTTCTCAACTAGGAGCCTCAGCTAGTTTTTCTCAAAGTGTGGTCTGCAGATCACGTGGATCATCATAAACCACAGGTGCCTGTTGCATACAAATTTGGAGGGCCCCACTCCAGATCTCGTGATTCACAGTCTCCAGTGGGAGTCCGTAGAATCTGTACTTTTAACAAACACCTGGATGCTTCTTTTACACATTAAAGTTTGAGAGACATCACCTACTCATCCTTTCCTACTCTGAAATTTCCCTGCTAGGAGCCACTCGGCTCACTCATGCTTCTCTTTATAGGAGAGCCTTTCAATTTTTTAAACAAATATATTTTTATTGATTTTTAAATTTTTTTTAGAGAGGAAGGGAGAGATCGAGAGAGATAGAAACATGGATGATGAATGCCTGTTGCCTGCATGCCCCCTACTGGGGATCAAGCCCACAACCCGGGCGTGTGCCATGACTGGGCATTGAACCAGTGACCTCTTGGTTCATGGAAGGGTGCTCAACCACCTGAGCCGCACCAACCCGGGCAGGAGAGCCCTTTGTTTTTCCACTGCTAGAAGAAGCTAGGGTCAATTTTCAGAGCAGTTCACATGCCTCACTCCAGTAAGCACATATCAGTAAGGGGCACATTGTTGTAATTTTTCCTTGTACACCCAACAACCACAGCCATGAGCTTAACATGTCAGGGCATGCAGTTTCTTCCAGTTCTCATCAAACCACATGCATGTGCTTCCATCCAAGAATACTCTGTGTGACCGTAACATTCCCTGTGTCTTTTCACTTGTTATTTGCTAACAACTAACAACCCACACGAGGTAATGATTGTCAACAAGTGTTAGGAGTTCCACACACTTGTACCTTCTTGGGGGGGGTGGGCTGTTCTGTAGTCTGGGTCAGTCTGCCTGCTCCATTTGCCTGCTCAGTAGTTCTTCCCACCCGAGTCACTCCATCCTGTTCTGTTCTCTCTCTTAGCATCTCCTAGTTACACCCCTGACCTGAAGTTGCACTCAATGAATTTCAATGTCCTTGTTGTTTGTAGTTGCCACCTCCACTCCCCATATGGCAGTTACTTCAGTCCCCTGCTATTGTTTGTCCTTGACACGTGTCCCAGCCAGCGAGGCATCTCTGGTTCGGAGCTGGCAGATTTAGAATTCTACAGTGTTATGGAGAACAGACCTCAGATACTGCCAAGCCCGGGGGACCTTGTTGGCACTATGATAAATCCCTGTCTCAGAACGACATTTAAAAAGTCATAAGCTAACATATATATGATTATAAAAGAAATGAATAATGTTCACTATATTTATCATAACACTTTTAAGAATGTTGTGATACAGTGTGTGTACATGTCTTTACTAATGCATTAGGTAACAAGAAATAGCTGCGAGTTTGATGATTCCTGTAAGTTTGAAGAGCTGGTGATCATAAATATGTTGAGATATCTGTAACAGCTGTACTGTAATATGAAAATGTCTGTAATTAATATTGGAACAAAATCATAAATATTGCTAATAGTACTGTAGTTTACGACTTCTGCTCATCAATGGAGGAAATGCTGTATGTGTTAGTTATTTTAAAGAAAATAAAGATGCCTTTTCCCATTTATGTTCCTGGTCCCCTTTAAGTGAATTTTAAGAACCCCTGATCTAGTTCAATATCCCAATTTTATCACGAAACAAAGACCCTGAGATGTAAAATGAATTGGCAAGATCACACAGTTTACTGTCGGCCATATGGGATTCAATCTTGGATTCTCTTAATTCATTTCTCTTTTTTCTGTGCTCCACTGCTTCTGTTTGCTGCACTGCAGGCTGACCTTTTTTGGTGATTCTGCTTTATGATTCTCCCATGGTTCTGTTTTCTTTGTGTTACATTCGATTCCAGCAATTCCATACAATTCTCCTTCTCTGCGGTGCTTTAATTTTGTCTGAATATTAGTGCTGTGAGAATGCCCTGCTAAGAGTTTTCCTTCCCTAGGATATAACAGCAAATTCCCTAATACTTTTCATTGTTATTAACTAAAGCACGTGCTCTTATTTATGTAGACAGAATTAAAAAGAATCAGAACAACTAGTTGGTATGAATAGTGTTTTTCTTTTGGGCAGCGCGGACTTAGAGTTTACTAGATAGTACCTTGCAATGTGAACAAGATACGACACTTAGAGAGAGACCAGAAGAGATTAACCAAATTAATTAAGCCATATGAGAAAGGGAATTGTCCTGTCCGAGTGAGTCACTGGGAGACTAGAAGAGAAGTAGAATACACTTTGCATAATGGAAGTGCTCAGTTGAGCATTTGGAATGTGGGCTGCTATTAGAATACACCTGCTAATTTGGTAGGCAGTGGTCCAGGAGTTCTACAAACTGGGGTTGCAGTGACATCCAGCTGTGCCAAGAAGGGTGAACTGTGAGTGGACAATTTTTATCATTGTTGCTTGGACCAGAGTTCCTTTTCTTTGACCAGCTGGCCACTGCCTGCCTGAAAGACTGCGAAGCATCAACTGGGATTGCTGCAGGAAGAACGCAGCTGCCACATACCCTTGCACGCATTCCAGCAGCAAGGTTCAATAACTGCTTGCTGATCGATTGATATAATATTGATTCTTGAAAGGAAATTAAGCAAATACGTCGATATTATGAAATGGTAACTGCAATACCAGGGCTGCCCTCCTGGCATGCTTTAAGTTTGCACATTCGTTTGGACAATTGATAATGGTCTTATCTTGGATGTTTTCAGTTTCAATATACTGGATGGAGTTGGAGGGATAAAGTAACCATATTTCATGCATTCTAAGCAATACAGTTTTTTATCTCACATTTTAGCTTTTCTAAAGTTAGGCTGCATCTTACAATTGATTATAGCCTAATATAAATTGCAGTGTTTTTTAAAAAATTTCCTCTGTGTTGCATAAAGTAATGATACATCTTACTGTCTTTGGTGTACTGGATTAGATCAATGCAATTATGCTGAGCACTTACGAGGTGGCATACTTCGTGCTAGAGTCTGTGCTGGGCATGGTCTAGAACTCTCATTTTATCTTCATTCTACGTCCCCCATACAGATGGGGGAAGAATGGAGGTGGAGAAAAGTGAAATAACTCACCTATTTTCATACGTTTAGAAAATTGTGGACGCTAATTCTCCGACGGCAGATGCTACGTGTTAAATGTTTTCAGCTGTCTGTGCTCCCCCGCCTCCCTGTATTTGAACCAGGCTCTCTTTGTGCCCGAAACATGTTCTCACCCCCCTTCTCCACCTCTGACGCCCCTGTCGAATTTGGACAGATGCCACCTCAGTCAGGAATCCATCTCTACGTATTTGAAATGGGGGCCGATTCTAAATGTTCCCACTGCACCCTGGTCTTATCTCCAAATTACATTTCAGTCTTTAATATTCTTAACCCCACGACAACGTGGACACTCCTGCATGCTTTAACAGCTGGCAGAAGGGTTGGCATGGATAAGACCATCAGTACATATTTGTTGACTGATTTTAGGATTTAACATAGTTAACTGTTATGATTCACTCATTCTCCCACCCTCCCTTTCCCTCCCCCCCTCCCCAGTTTCTATTACTTTTCTTGAGTTTTTCCGTATTTCACTCCCTGCTTCAGCGAAGCCACCCTTTTGTGCAGGTCCTCATCACACATCATGATCCCCGATGAATTTTGCTCCTCTGTCCTATTTCTATGTAAAGACCATGGATATTTCCATATTTACACAGATATATCCCTTTGTGGTTATGTAATACACAATTCCATTTTTCGAAGACTTTATTGGATTTTTGATATAATTAAAGTCCTATTTAACTACTTGGCCTCAATCTTTGTTTCCCTCTTTTATATTCATTATCAGCTTCTCAGCAGAAAAGCAAAGCATTCTTTCAGGCTATTACCAAAACAGATCATGTGAAAGTGAACTTATATTTCCAAAAGAAATATTTTAAAAATTAAGTTATATTTCTTAATTAAGAAAAAGATAGGAAATATAGCCAAAGATAAGAATTGACTTTTTAGCAATAGTAGATTATAGAAGAGAGATGGAAGAAGGAATTGGGTGCTAAAAGAGGTGCAGAAAGCAGTTGATGACAGTAAAGGCAAAGTTGAGTCTTGATTCTCTGGGGGTCTTGAATGACAAATAGCTTCTGATTTGTGGGTCCTAATACAAGACTCATTGACTCAGGGCAAAAAGCCATGTGGAAAACTGCTTAATTCTTGAGGCAAGTGTAAAACTTTTTATTTGTTCTAATTTTAAGAGTGGGGCTCTAAAACGTAGTTCAACAAATACAACAGCTAGGGTTGAGCTTTATATTATATACAGGGCCATGTAAAGAATGAAGACAAAGAACCGAAGTCAAAAGAGCAAAAGAAAGAGAGAAAAAGAGAAAAAGGAGAGAAGAAAAGGAAAGAGGGAGAAGTGAGGACCCATGAACAGAGGGAGACACAAAGACAGAGGAAGACAGGGGTGGTGGGGGGATATGGCTGGATGAAGGAAGGTGACAGAGCCAAAGAGCACATATGCACGACCCGTAGACACAGACGACAGCCTGGTGATGGCCAGAGGGAAGAGGGGCTGTGGCTGGATGGAGGTGGGCAAGGAGAGAGGAAGGGGGCCATCTGTAAAATGGACAATAAAAAATCAACAATAAAAAATGATAGATGGAAAAATAAAACATCTGCTTTAAAAAATTAGATAACTTACACATGAAAAAAAAAAAAAAAAAAAAAAAAGAGGAAGGGAAAAGGAAAGGCACCGGAAGGATGAGAAATCGGTGCAGGACTTGATTGCGTGGTCTGCGTATAAAGTGTTAGAAAATGGCCTCAGGTGCTGACTCGGCCCCTGGCCTTCCTTCCATTACATATCTTCCCACTGTGCTCTGAAGTGATTAACAATTTGGTCTGTATTCATAGATAATTCACTGCTCTTTATTTTTTTTAACTTTCAGAGATGCTGCACTGAATGGAATGTCATAAAAAGCCCACAAAGTATGAATTACTCATGAGCAGTAGTGTCAGTGATGAGGGCAATATTAATTTGAGGTTCAACGGAAATCAAAGGAAGGGTTAGGTCTATCCATGTATTAAAGTTCTCTTATTCTGCCTCAAGGACTCTAGATTTGGAGTTCGTTGATCATTTGGGAAAGAAGGCATCTATAAATCTAATACATATCTGAAAAGCATAAATGAAATAGCATTCCTGCCAGTAAAATGCTGAATGAACATCGAGAGAATTAATGGTCTTTCAAAAGTGTGCCATACACCCCTCACCATCTTGAGGATCAGACCTGCACAGGTTATTTCCACTGTGTGACCGCTGGTCATGTTGCTTGAGCTGTGGTTCATTGCTAAATCACTGTCCCTGCAGATTATTCTGGAGGCAGACTTTGGAGTGACAGGTTGACTTTAACTCATCTATCATGCTATTGGGCCTAATTTTTCTTTCTGATTTTCTTGGCAGACTTTGGCTTCCCTTAAGGAAACTGTGCGGCACTTGCTGTCCTTGGGACATTACTAGAGGTGGATAATCGATCTAGTTATCCCTGAGATATCTGAGGGTCTGTCATTAATGTGTTTGAAATTTTTTATTTTCTTGACTTCATGATTTGGTAGAGTAAGAATAAGGTAACATGAATTAGATGTACAGTGATAACTTTCTGTGCTGCTGTGTTTATTTTATGAACATTAGATAAATAAATTCTAAATATGTATACTTACATATACCCTGAACATATATATTTAAATATATTCTAAATATATATTAAATGTATATATGTATATACATATATGTATACTCTCTTATAATTTGAATGCCCTATTATATACCCATATACTCAGCTTCCAAGGGCAGATAATGCAGTGTAGGCCTTTAGAGTTGCCTAGATAAAGAATGTGAGGCTAAGTGATCTGTCCACAGATCTATGTAGTGCCAGGAAGCAGAGAGCTGCAGTTTTAACCAGGAGTATCTGAACTCAAAGCTAATATTCTAAAGCACTTTATCATTCCACCTCTTTACTCATAAACTTATCTACTTTGGAAACAGATACTGTAGGTTCTGAAGGCTACAGAAAAGATTAGAAAGAATATATGTGAAGGATTGAAAATAATGACTAGGACATAGGGGGCACTCAATATGTAGTAGTTTTCTTTACAATAATTGTTAACTTATATTTCCCCAGAATATAGCTGGGGGGGAAAGCTTCTGAATGATTAAGTTATCATACAAAATTGATGGCTTAAAGCTTATGAGGCTATTTTAGCTTTTATTTATTCACAATTCTAATAAATTTTGTTATATAGTTTCTAGGTCCATTCAAATATCTGGAAATCTTTTATCTATAGAATAACTTACTCTGAAAGAGTTTTGGAGGCAGAAACTGACTGTGGCCCAAACACAATTACAGTATTTGGGAAGTTAATATGTAGGTGCCTTTTGGGAAAATGTTTTCTGCTGAAAAAACAGAATTCAGTGGGATGACTGCGGCAAGGAAGTATGGCCAGAAAATGTAGCACAGGGGTGGGCCCAGCCTCTGTCAATACTTGTACACTGTCCTTCAACCTTTAACTCCTAGGGCAGGAAACTCCTGGGAGATTCATTTATAGGCATTTCCTTCTTGAAGCACATATGTAGCTACCATGTATCTTAGTATTTTTATTTTTTACTTTTTAAAATGAAGCTTCAAGAATAACTGCTGTTGACTTGCACTCTGTGACCTTCACAGATTCCAGAATGGTTTCATCTGTGCCCTTTCTCCTAGTTTGTGCGGAGATTGTTAGCACGTGTGTATGTGTAACTAAAGACAGACACACTCTCGTTATTTCTTGTATCCAGTTGGTGGAGAAACCTGTATCCATAATCAGGTGGAAGAAGAGAAAATGATTTATTTCTCTAAGGATCATCTTCAGGTGTTATGGAGAAATGCTTCCATGGTAGCTTCTGGGCCTTGTGAGCCACCCTGGCTGTGTCTACCTGACTTTACCACACTCAGCTAAATAGCAAACAATTCTGTTGTTTTTCATGATGTAGAGCACCTGATATTTCCTGATTTTTAGACATAATCCCAATTCCCTTGTTTCTGGAAGAGTAGGCACAATGTTTCTGTTATATAAGCAAATTAATATGGAATTATGGTTATATATTGTATTCATGAATACTCTTGGGGAATATTTTATGCATGCTATCTAACATAGAGATAATTAATTCTTCCAATGGATTTGGAATTCTATGAGAGCAGGGACTGAATCTTTACTCCTTTCTGTAATCCAGTGATTGAAAATAAATATATATGTATAGTATTCCCCCCTTATCCACGGGGGAATCTATCCCATAACTTCCAACATATGCCTGAAGCCACAGATAGATCCAAATCCCCATATATACTATGCTTTTTCCTATACATACATACCTATGATAAAGTTTAATTTATAAATTATGCACAATAGAGATTAACAATAATAAAATAGAATGATTATAACAATATACTGTAATAAAAGTCATGTGAATACAGTATCTTTCTCTCCATCTCTCAAAATATCTGATAACAGGTCTGATGACCCAGATGGCTACCGGGTGGCTAAAGGGCAGGCAGTGTATAGAGTGTGCATGTGCTGGACAAAGGGATGACTCACTCCTGGGGGCATGGAACTGGACGGTGTGAGATTTCATCACGCTATTCAAAATGGCACACAATTGAAAACCGATGAATTGTTTCTTTCTGGAATTTTCCATTTAATGTTTCTTGAGTGCAGTTGACTGCGGGTAACTGAAACTGTGAAAAGCAAAACCATGCATAAAGGAGGAGTACTGTACAGTGAGCAAATACGTTAATGGATTATGGGCACGCCAAAGCAGCGTACTAATGTTGTAGTATTCGTTGTAAGAAAATCACACCCAAATATTACTGAGGAGCAGGGCAAGGCCCATAATTTGCAGGGCCCAGGAAAAATGAAAATGTAAGTCACCTTGTTCAAAAATTATTAAGAATTTCAAGACAGTGACAGTAGTAGAGCATTGAACCAAATGCTGGGCTCTGTATGGCCCTACTTATTGCACGCCATGAAGCCAGCCCTGTTAAGGAATAGGAAATAAAATCCAACTTCAAGTGCAAAGAGCAAAAACAAAACGATACCACACAGGTTTGTTAAGTTATCCAGAAGTGGAGACTCCAGTATTTCTTCCAAAGAATAATAGGTTGATTTGAAAAGAATGATTACTATGGTATATATGATTGTTCTAATTAAATTTTCTATACTTAATTTTGTCATAAGTTTGTAGCCTTAGACTTTTAAATTCTAAAAATAAATGTGGGTATTGCAATGACAGTTATTGAGCTTTCTATTTGGAGAAATGTTGAAGTGATATTTCCCTGCTCACTGAATATGCCATGGATATTTGAGCATCTTGAATTGGCCTCACAGCTTCTATATTTCCATTTTGTATACTATCAGAGTGAATGCAAAACGTAAAGCCTTAGGCTTAAATTAAATACTGAGGTTAAGACTACTTACTAACTTGAACGTATAAAACTAGGCTCCTTGAAATACCCCACATAAAAGATACTTGTCTTGGGGAGCTGAATAATTTTCTGGGAGCACATATTTTCTTTGTTTGATTTATTTGGTTCAAAAGTCCATATTATGGATTATTGTGCTGTAAAATTCCAGTTTAAAGTCTCTGAAAACCAGAGTGAGATGAACTACAAAGTTGTCAAGATGCGCTTTGGCCTGTTCTCCTCCCAATTTTTTCTTTTCTTCAAAGGATTTAAAGTGCAATTGGGGTGATAAAAATCACATTAAGACAGAACGACTGTAGGACAAGTTTCACCTGGGTGTGTGTTAAAAAATGCAATTTCTGAGGTTTCATTCCAGGTCTCCCTTTTGAGACTCTGCAGGTGGGTGCCGGGAATCTGCACTTTTTACGCTTTCCAGATGTGTCTTATGCGCACTAAAGTTTAAAAACCACAGCCTTGAGTTTTAACTGTCAGTTAAAAGGGCTTTTAATGGCTACAGCCATAATATCATAATATTATTGATTAATAGAACCTGCTTTTAATGTGTAATGGCTAAAATACAGAGCTGTAGGGGCTGAAACATACAGATGTGTTGCCTTGCCTACAAGAGACAGAAAGTCAAGCCTCTCCCTGAGCCCTGTTCAGCTGGGAGACGCGATGCCTTTTAGGGAATCTGAATGCCAGGCAGAACGTGCCCGGTCCCTTCCCCTCCGCTCTGACACCATTTCACCCAGGCTCATCTCCACTCCCTGCACTGCCACAGAAAGCCTCGGGTTCCAGGTGGGGGGCCGCAGGCCCCTCGGCTTCTCCTGCAAGCAGCCAGGGACACAGAGCTCGCCCCTGAGTCCATTTGATCTTCCCGGAGAAGATTAAAAATGTTGTTCTCGCCCCAGTTAGAATGTCGCCCCTGAGCCTCAATGTGTCAGAGGCTTTCTCGTTTTCTCGGTGCCAGCGCAGGCTAGGAGGGGAGTGACACCGTCGCAGGATTTGCCTTATGCTCCTTGGCTGCCACATTTGTCAACCGTGTCGGGGAAGGAGAGGTGACCTGAAGGAAAACTTACAGAGAATATGAGACGGGCTCCCGGGCCGCGCTCTGAAGGATGAGAAATGGGCCCAGACACCCAGAGGCGTGAGTGACGCCTATGGTATACCTGCACCTCTCCTCCATTTGTGATTTGAAAAAAATATATGTTTTTATTGACTTCAGAGAGGAGAAGGGAGAGAGAGAGAGAGAGAGAGAGAGAGAAACAGAAAAACAGAAACATCAATGATGAGAGAGTCATTGATGGGCTGCCTCCTGCACGCCCCCCCCCCCCCCCCGACTGGGGATGGAGCCCGCAACCCAGGCATGTGCCCTGACCGGGGATCGAACCTTGATCTCTTGGTTCATAGGTCGACCCTCAGCCACTGAGCCACGCTGTTCGGGCAATTTGTGACGTCTGTACACTACTGGGAGATGCCACCACTTCGCCTTGAAGCTGGAGGCCTCTGCTACGAATTCTGTAACAGTGTCCACAAACGGGCCTTCGCTTAGCAGTCAGTGTGTGCCCAAGTTAAAGATGATCGAATGCGGATCATGTCGCGTTTGTAAAAACACTTTGTACTTGTCGAAATGTTGGCAGACATGTTGTTTTATTTAATTCTTGCCAAAATCCTGCTAAGTATGCAAAGCAGGTATTATTATCTCCACTTTATGGATGGGGAAACAAGCTAATAATTAGTGAAGCCAGCACTGGGTTCCACATTTTTGAACTTTAAGATAAAAAGAAATCTTATCTCTGGAAAGAGAAGAGTTGTACATTGTATGCCTGGTTTCAGAAAAAAAAGAAGTGATCTTTTTCTGTTGCCTTATATCTCGATTGGCGGGCTGTGAGCCACGCGCAGCTCTGAGGGTAAGACGGTGCCGCCCCTTCCATCTGGAGGCCATGGGGTGACGGGCTTTCAGAAGTTAGAAAGAGTTTTGGTTATGAGCGTGTCCTGGGGAACAACATTTACTGTTCTCATTTGTTACAGAGTACACAATCAGATAGAAACAGCCGCTGTGCTCCAAGATGCAAAATGATCTGCTGCTCGATTTTAGGAAATCCAGTCTGCTGATCTGATTGGCTAGTATTCCATCCCTCCTCTGTTTACAGCTCTGTGACCAGTGGGATTTGAGAACAGGCCTGAGTGCTCACCCTGTCCGGAGCATAAAACAACAACAGTGTAGGATTCTGTGGTCAGAATTTATTTGGCATTAAAATTCTAATACCTCATGCTTGAGACTAAGATGATAATAGGAGTTGAAAATTCCACAATATGAATCTCTCCTTATGACAGAGATGGTAATGAGAATGGGAAAAGCTGCAGAGGGAACCCATTCTCATTATGTTCTGCAGCCAAATTTTTTGCCTTCAGCATGAATTGTATTGCCCGGACTCTTTAATCAGGAATGTTCCATTTGAAGGAATATCATGACTAGCAGAAAACAAAAATTCCTCTTCTGAGCACCCATCTAGGAGCATAATCTGTTTCCTCATTCAGTTAACCAAATTGGAATAAAAAGCACAATTTTGGAAGCCTCATCATAGAAGATATGTGTGTGTGTGTGTGTGTGCGCGCGTGCGCGCTCACATGTACATGCACACGTGATGATTGTTGCTGATTAAAAATGAACTGTTCTAGATTTGAAGCAAAAAAAGTGCTCTCATTGTCTTCCTCTTATTGCAGTATTTACAAAGGTCCTGGGCTAGATGCTCTCTGCCCAAATTATTTTGCTGTGTGGTCATAATGCTCCCAGTTATGATTAGTGGGAATGAGTTTAGTAAGCATTGAAAAAATATTTCGTTAGCTTTGTTGTTGCTGTTAAAACTGCTTTAGGTGTTTTAGGTCTTTGTTTTGTTCTTCCTTGAAAAGGGTTTACTACTATTAATGATGCCCCGCATTGCTCCCAGCAATAGGAAAGCATATTACCTTATTTATTTTACCCTCATTGTCATTTGAGAAAGTAGACTGGCCAGATGTGCCTGTAAGTTGGTGTCCTTTTGAAGCTACCAGCGTGGTTACATTTTCCAATTTCGCATGTGATCGAGTGTGATAAAGCAGCTAATGAAACCCAGCAGGCGATGGCAGACCAACGGTAATTCTGTCTGTCCAGCAGCCTCAGAAGCTGGCTCTTTGCCACGCTTTTCTGGGAAGATGAGGCGATTCAGAGCAGAGAGTGCTTTGAAGTTCTTTTGGAGATGGAGATAATGAAGGATTGCAAAGTGAGATCACCGGTATTTCAGACACTGCAGATACTGATGTTGTGAGAGGAATATTTAGTCCACGCACGGCTAAGAAAACTAAACATTAATTGACAGCTTTGGAAATCCCATCCCATGCACAAGGCCCTTTCTGACACGTTTTCCAAAATTGGAATGTTTCTACTGACCATTTTCCATGGCTTCCTCTTCTCAAACTATTCTCCAATGAGTGTGCACTCCTGGTGTATTCCTCCTAGAAAGTTAATGTATGTGTGTGTTCGTGGAGCACCCAGCGGTCTGGATAACGTCAGTGTAAGTATTGATTGAGGATGCGAGGCAGAGGGGAGGCAGAAGACTGAGCATGGAAGAGATAAGAGGTGCAGGTTTGAGAGAACAGGAGGCGGAGGAATCGGGCGTTGAGCAGAGGAGGAGTGAGACAGTAAGCATGTGCTTAGGGAGAAGTGTGAACAGGGTGGGAGGAGAGGGCTGTATATTTGCATAAATTGCTGAGGACCAGGGAGGGTGCTGAGAGGAAGTGGGAGGAGTGTCATATTTGGGTGGAAATTAACAACTGAGAATCGACTCATCCCCTATCTGCAGAGGAGGGTGCTTCCTTTGGCACATCAGTGAGAATTCACTGGATACATGGTTCTTGAACAAACCTGTTCACATGGTGTGAGTTTGTGAGTTCTCCTGATTATTGACCTCTAGAGTTTTAAAAGCAAAAGAGATGGAGGTCTCAGTGGAATCAATATTTCTATTATAGATAAAAATCTCAGAAGGAGGGCCTACACAGATTAATCTGTGTACAACCTAATCTAGACTTAAGAATCTTTTAAAGATAATACTGGGATTATGTCTCACATTTTATTTTAAGGTTCTTTCTTCATTGCACTTGGCTTTCTATTTGCTCTCTCCTATTTTATCCCTTCTTGAAATGAAATTGGACAATAGTATGTTATAAATATAGAATCAAGAAATATTAAGAAATCTTAATCTTTTCAACTGCTATAATTTAGAGTGAAATGAAATGACATGATTATTTTGACAATTACTGGCAAAAATTGTCTTTAAACCCCCAAATCCTGTAAGTTATTATCAAATCCACACCGATTCTTTATGATTGTCAATCCACACCCATCCAATGATTCTTATAAATATCTAGTTTTTCTTCAATAGGAGGAAGACAAAAAGAAAGAAGTACTGTTAGGCAGAGAGAAGAGAAATGAGGGAATAGATTCCCTCTAGTCCACTCCACATGCCACCTGAGCCAGTAGGGGACCACTGCTATACTAATATGACTGTGATACCATGGCATCCCGCACTTTAATCCAAACTTGAATTATGCATGCTTTTCTATCGTCACTAATTTCAGGTAGTTCAAGACAGAAAGGCTTGAGCTCAGCAACTTTCTGTGGTTTTTAGAACTTGGGAGTTGTTTTTATTCTGATTTAATGTAACAGCCTTAATCCGTCTTTGGTATTCCTGTTCAACCAGCGGAAAAACAAGTGCTCATCTGGAAAGCGTAGAAAAGACAGAATTTGAGCTATGCCTGGACTTTTTTTTTTTTAATTTAAAAAATTAAGAAAGTCATTGCCCACATTAATAAATGTATATTTAATTCATACTGATTAATGTTAAATTAGAAGAGTAAGAGATTAATTAAATTATTCTAGTGGGATTAAAAAATCTTGCCACTCTGTTCAATTTCTAGTACTAGTTTGGAAATAGATAAAGAGCATTTTCCTCCCCCCTTTTAATATTTGAGTATAGTACCTTTCAAGGTCCTAAGTTTATTGGCATAATTTAATGGAAAAATTTATGCTTCGAAGCATTCATTTTTCTTCCCAAGCTTTGTGGTTTTCAATTTTTCAGCTACTGGGTGGCTTTCAGTTTATATGCAGAACAGAATCTTCTCAACTTTCTGAGTCCCTTAATAAAACATTCTGTGAAACACTAAGCCAACATTTGAGTGAACCAACGATCTGATTCCACCCTTATTTGTGTCCTGTGGTTGTTGAAATGCAGTTATTTTTATAAGTATCTAGGTAATAAGCTGAAGCATAATTCTTTTGACTAATTTATTTCAAAAGTGATTGAGACCAAGTACAAATAATATAATATGTACAACAATAAAATGTCCTGAACACAGCAGCACTAATACCATTGTAATACCTCAAGACTGAATTACACACTCCCTCTCTCCACTCCTTCCCACCCCTCCACTCCTCATCCCGGAAGAGAAGTCTGGGAAAAGAGATACTACCTTAAATCTTGTTCACTTTACACCAATGTATATCACCAAGCAGGCATTTCTGAATTGACTTGAAAGACTGTTAATGGATTTAAATGCAAAATTCTGTATTCTATCGCTGTGAAAACTATTGGATTGAGTATAGGATTGTAAAGCAATTTTAGAGTTAACCTCGAGGGGCTGCACTAGGCCACAGTTTGGTTTCTGGAGGCTGCCCCCATAGAACATCTGTTCTTAGCTCCAGGTAGGAACCCGCTTTCTCAGAATACTCCCTGAAAAGCTGGGAGGTCCAGGATCACCCCACTCAGTGTCTCTCTCATCTGTGAACATCCTAAACTGAACTCTGTTAGATCTAGTTGCATTAGAGCTACCCCTCAAGCAGACGATAATTCTTAAGAGCCCTAGAGTTTTCTTGTTAGTCAGGTAGTCACAGGGAAGACAATAGTTCCTGGGTTTGGTGGGCACTTATTGTGGGTCATGAAGCTTGTCTCAGTCCAGAACACCTCCCTAATATGAATTCCAACATCCTGTGTCTTCCCCTCTAATACCAAACTTCATGGCATTGGGCCAGGTACTCGAACTTACTCAGTATGAAAATTAACCTAAAATTATTTTGTAGTCGGTGACGCAGTTTGTTGTGCAAATTAGCATTGATAACTGATAAACCAAAAGTCTGGTTTATGTACCTCCTCTCTGTTGCACAGCGTGGTATGTATTCAAGCTGGAAGTATCCTTCCTTACATTTTTCAGAGTTCATCTTAAAGATGAGAGAGTGGAGGCCCAGGAATATTAGGTGGCTCACACAGCTACAATACTGGTAGAATCAGCTCAGCCAAGTTCTTTGATGTCCTGTGTCAGGTCAAAAGTTGTTTTGATAACTCAAAAATTACTAAGACTCTAGTAGCGACGGGAATTAGGTCTCCACTTTGAAACATGGGCCACTTTATCGGGACACTCTAAGGGAGTTTTCTATGCCATCCTCTGCCTGACAACGTCACCTTAGATTCAAGCGGATTGTGTTCAAAAGAGCTACATTTCTCCCAGAAGCCAGTTTTGTTGGGAGCATAATATAGGCCATAGTTCCATCCAGTTTGAAGCATGCTGATTGTAGGCAGCTATATTTATTATAACAGTTGAAGGAGAACATTGTAAAAATAAAAGTTTCCCACAATAGAACACTATTTCATTGGATTTAGAATGTGGGAGCTGAAAACAAAAGTAACTGAAAGCTTTCTCTAACATTTCTTTTAAAAAGCCCTAGGAAGGAAAAAAAGTTTTTTTTCTTCAGTGATTTCTAAGTAATAACTCTAGACATGGATGCAATTTTGGAACATATATAACTACTCCAAGTGTAATATCCATCTTTTTGACCAGCGTCACTTCATATTTCTTTTACTCCCTGTCTTTTCCTCATTATAGTGAGTGAAAAGGGGATCTGTAAGTGTTTTATGCTTGTACCAAGATAGATGTACCTTTTAATTTTCTTGTTCCAAAGCAGCATCCTTATTTATTTGTTGCCGCTTTTGACGCTAGTGAGGTGTGAAGTCATTCTCAGATTTTCCTGCTCAGAAGAATTGTCCGGGGCTTGGTAAAAGCATATTCCTCGACCTGGTTCTCTGAGATTTGTTCCTCTGGAGCCGCCCTGGGTGGTCATGGCCGTGGCTCCTGGACAGCTGGAGAGCACTGAGGGTGTGAGCACCCTCAGGGAGGTGGTGTTACCATCTTCACCTCCCTGGCTGTAGTGCTCTCAGTGACTCGGGATTTCACATTTCTCCATCTGTTTCCTCTGATGTCAAATCCTTGTTGTTGAATCTTTAAAAGCTAACTGGAAAAAACTGCAAATATGTTGAGCAGTCGTATAAAAGATGCTGATTCCTTGGCAACCCAGGAGGAGATCCAGAATTCAAGTGTTTCCCTCTTGTTCAGTTAACTGGGGGTTTTACAGTAGCAGCTGACGGTGCTGCAGGAGCTGAAGATGGGAGGAGAGACACCCTTGCTTTCCCTTCCTCCCGCTCCCCAGTCTCTTGCCTGAACCCGGCCAGAGGCCAGAGGCTTCTGAGCCGGTGAGCCCGGCAGACACAGCTGGTGGGCATCACCCGCTGGCATACAGAGCAGAGCAAGGGAAGGGAGATGCAAAGTGGAACCTGAGGGCAAACAGGCCGGGATGGGAGTAATCTTGGCCCTCTAGAGAATCGGGGAAAGCAGATTATCTGGGGTGAGGGTTTGGGCAGGAGAAACAAACCCCAAGGGATCGAAAGGCTCACATCCGTTCAGAGTAGTAGAGTCGGGGCACCGTTCTGAGGGGCAGACCTGAGGGCCACCAGGTCACTTTCTGTTGAGGGAGTCCAGGCTCATCAGAAGGAAAGGATCTTTTCCATGGGGTGGCCTTCTCATTTCACCTTAGCAGCCAGACAGGCATTTTTGGTAGAAATACCTCAGCTTACTTATCAGAGAGTCAGTGCTTCAGCAGAGCACACGCACATCCATGTCCCCTGTCCCCAGTCCCCAGTTCTTGTCTGGGGTCCATTTGGAATGTCTGATCTCGCTCGCTGCCAATGTGATCAGCATGCTGCAGAAAGCTGTGACTGGATCCTGTGGGCAAGTTAAAAAATTAAGCAACCACCAATTATATTAACTGTGCAAGAATAAAAAATCAGAGCAGATGTTCTTTGGCGAATGTTTATTTCCTATGGAGAAATAAACTCAGTTCACATTTTCAAACTGCCCTCTGGATGATAAAATAGTGAATTTGGAGTCAGGTAATGACTAAGGAATTTGGATTATTTCTTTCCAAGTACAAACTCTTTAAGGGCCAGCATGTAATGAAATTTGTAATGTGTGCATAAAATGAGCTATTTTAAAAGCCATAGTTGCGCCCTGGCTGGTGTGGCTCAGTTGGTTGAGCGATGTCCTGTGCACTGAGAGGTTGCTGGTTCAATTCCCAGTCAGGGCACATGCCCGGGTTGCAGGCTCAATCCCTGATTGGGGCATGTGCAGGAGGGAGGCGATCAA
The DNA here is from genome assembly GCF_054644295.1 of Miniopterus natalensis. NCBI lineage: Eukaryota > Metazoa > Chordata > Mammalia > Chiroptera > Miniopteridae > Miniopterus > Miniopterus natalensis. Next base: position 10,287,809 of record NC_142082.1, on the reverse strand, counting down.
TGCTTCACTCTCTCCCTCCCTCTTCCTTCTTCTCTCTCTAAAAGTCAATAAACTATTCTTTAAAAAAAAAAAAATCAGAGTCGGCATGCTATTCCATAAATTCACACCATGGAGAATTGTCTAAAGGGATTTGCACTCCATGGACTTGAGAGCCTCCTTACCTGGCCTCTACTCAGCAGCCAGTCAGAGGCCCCAGCTGAGAAGACACGCAGCTCGACACAGCCACCGGGCCACCCACCATTCCAAGAGCACTGAGGACTTTTGAAGTGGCAGTGAAGAACCGACCCACATGATGTTTTCCTACAGTGAGCTTGGTTTTAGCTTCATTCCTTGCTTAACAAGTTCTTGTGTTTCAGACAGATGTAACCTTTTCTTTTTGCTTCCTGACCGAGGACACTGTGAGGTGTTCCAGCTAACTCTCTTAGATCCGTCGTTGGTATTTTCGCCAGCCTTGTTTTTAAAAATCTACATACTACTTTCTCTATTCAATCCATCATTTTACACTTGAAAAGGTCATGGTTCTCTCATCAGGAAACTTGGGAGAGATCCTTGGCTGTGATTTATCTTGTTACATGCCCTGATGGAGATTCTCAGGAAGCGAGGCCCATTAGTCCCTTGTAAGGTCATTCCCCTGATGACTGGTGCAAAATGAGTTCCGATTGTGCGTGCTTGCATTTGGAGCATTTTCTTGGATGATTTAAAGGGAGTCAAGGGCGTGTTGGTTTCTGTGCGGTGATTCGTGTGGGTTGGACAGGTGATGTATGGGAGGAAGTCTTCCCTTGTAGGTGGTACAATGTCAGGGATAGGACTTAAGTTCAAATTTGCTCGTCCAATATTCAGTACAAAGATAAGCCTGCACCCAAATATTTAATATTTTATTATCTTATTATAGTCATAATCTGTGGTTGTATAAAAACCCTTTGGTGTCTTATAAGGATTTCCCCTTTCAACTTCTCAGGGATATTTAATTATTACTGACATTGAGGAATTAAAGGAATCCTAGGTATTATATTTTTAAAATCACAGTATTTGAAAATAATATTCAGTGGATTTCAGAGCAGTTTTGTCTACAGTCTTCAATACTGGACTATGTTTAGATAGGCTATTTGTGGGAGTACGTATTATGAAGTCAAATAATTTGTTTTCATATCTAGGAAGACATTTTGAGGGAGGCCAGTTTTGGTTATTTGATTTCTCTGTAATAAAGTTAGGTATTATATAAGACAAACTTAGGTATTATATAAGAAGCATTTATGCTACCCATTCAATTGTAAAATTTTATAACTTTTCCATCCTATAATCTCAACCACCGAAAATACGTCAAGTGTATATATTCTGTTCTCTCCAAATTTATTCTCACCTCAAATATTAATTTCAACCAAGATTATTTGTTCAAGAAACACTTCTTGTATTTTTCCTGTGTATAAGGTCCCATGTAGATTGCTGAGAACGTCACACTGAACAAGAAAGAAAGTCCTACCCTCAGAGTTCCCCAGTGTAGTGAATCTCCTGGCACTAAGTTCTGCTAATAGGATGGAAACACTTCGCTGACTGCAGAGGAGAAGCTTCCTAAGGGGTGGAAGGTAACTGTACAAGATCAAGGTCAGGTATATGTGGTAGACCTGACGCTGCATGCTATTAGCTTGCTGAACCAATGTTTTTTCTTCAGATAGAAGTTGAAGTTCATGGAGCACAGCCTCAAGGGCTGGAAATAATGCTACAGGAGAGTGTAGCCTTTCAGCAACAGACACAATTTCATACCACACAGTATTATTTCTCTTAAAAGCCTTTGCTCCCTTTCTCATCTCTAGATCACTGGATGACAGGGCTGGCAGAAACAAAGAGCAGGTGGGATGACATGTATTTGTGGATTTTAGGTTATAGTTCGGCTTTCACATATTGCCACGTCTCTTTTTCCAGACTTGCCTTCCTTTCACGGGCCCAACACCTCTACTTAACATAATGATTAGATTCAAGACCTGCAATTCAGTCGAGATGTAGGTACAGGTCAGCGTACCCCTGTTATCACAGCTGGGGCTGCAGCCCCGTGGCCTGTACCAGAACAGCGAGTGTATTCATCTTGGCCATGCCATCCTGGGCAATGTCAAACACTCCTCATGTTCTTTTCCAAGGAGCTGGTCTCTTACGTTTCTTTGTTTTTTATTAGTTCAGGGCCCACGAGGGATGGATCAAATGCCTTCCAGATCTCTTACCCTTTAATTTGTCCACATTTGCCTTAGAGGTCATTTCTAACTAGATAGGATTTTAACAGCTAAAAAAAATAGTCAGAATATGAAGGGGCCAGTATAAGGGACAAGAAATTCGAAAGGGCAACATAACTGGCCAGTTTTGACCTGCCCATAGGTAAAAGTTGATTACATCTATCACTACTACTCATAAAAGTCTATCTTAAAAAACGAGGAAAGCATCTCTTTAAAACATTTATGTCTCCTATGGCTGGCAGATACCCTTGCTGTGGATTTTGGCCATTAAAAACTAGTTCAACCTAGGGAAAAAATTAAGTTTTATTGATTAGTAGTCAAAGAGAATGAGAATTGCATCCATTATTTCCACACCAATAATGAGGAATTAAAGACACAGTAGAACCTCAACTGGACTTAAAAAATCTTAGGGTTGCAAATATTGACTCGAGACAATGTTTTGGTAAAGTATGGTTATCCCCTTTCTTGAGGATTGTTCTGCAGTAATCATATAGTAAGAGAATTCCCAGCAGAGAAACTTATATTATGAGCACAGAATAGTGTTGAAAGACTAAGGTCTTGAGCGAAGCAATGAATAATTTTTGTTAATAAAAAAATCAGTGAGATAGCACAGTGATTACAAAAACATTTTACATATCTTAAATGAGTACAATATGATTGACTTTCATTTATTATTAAAAAGTCACAAGAAAAATTTTAGACTCTCCTGCCGTTTGAAAAATACGACTTCAATTATGTACTGAGTCCATTTCTCTCTCTCTCTAGTCAGATATTGAAATGTTCATTGCCATGGTGATTTTGTGACTGTGAGATGGGGACTCCTCTCCTCTCCACTGGCCTGGGACCAGGCTGGTGCCAGAAACAGAGTAACTCAGACTCTCAAGATGAATAATGTTGGTTGGGTTGAGTAGCTATTTCTCAGACCTCTTCTCTAGTAGATAAGGCTGTATTGCTTTCATTCCACTACTGTGACTTCGGGCCCTCCTGCACACGGACACTGGCGTTCTATTTTAAGGAAGAAGATTATTGTAGATTAGTTTCCCTTTTAAAAGAAATATCTTTATTGACTCCAGAGAGAGGGAGAGATAGAAACATCGATGATGAGAGAGTCATTGATCAGTCATGTGCCTTGACCAGGAATCGAACCATGATCTTCTGGATCATAGATTGATGCTCAGCCACCAAGCTACTCCAGCCGGGCTAGTTTCCCTTTTTCAAAGCTGTATTCCAACCACCTTCATGCATGCTCATCCTTAGCTGTTCAGTGCTCCCCCTCCCCCAACTTCCATCTGGTTTCTTTATCTTAAAATGATCTCAATCAGAGTAACTAAAATTGTGCACATACTTCAAATGATACTGTTGCAGATGCATAAAATGTTTAGAAAAGCATATACAAGCTTATTAGAGATTTGTGGAAGACAAATGAAAACAATGATAGTGATAAAATATAACTTGTTTAGGGCCCATCCTCTGCCAGGCACAGTATCCCCTTTAATTATTTTCAACTATCCATGGTGGCTGACTTGTTCATCTTGGTTTTAAAGAGGGACTAGGTAACTTGTCAGAGTTGTGCAGATAATAAGTGGGCAGCTAGGACCCAAGAACACATACTTTAGCCATAACACTATATTGTACTTACTGGCTTGTGTATTGAGGAATATCAAATTTGGGGCGATAGAAAGATGGAGTTTTTATCTGTAAATAACTGCTATCAGCTGTGCTAGGTTGAATGCCCTTGCATTTAATAGTTCAATAATATTACATAATATTTTAGTAATTTGTTTAGAATTGTCTTATTTTGTTATTTAAAGCTCAATTCTGATTCTTTTCTTATCGAGGTATAGTAGACATGCCAAAAAGTGCATAAAAGGGCAGCTCAATAGATTTTTACATATATACAAAATAAATAACCACCATCTAGATAAAGATACAGAACATTTTCAGCACCACTATTAGGTCCCTTCCCAGTCAATAGCTCTCCCTCCAAGGTAATTACTGTTTTGAATTCAATAACCATCAGTTACTTTTGCCAGATCTTGAACATCATGTAAACAAAATCATAGAGTCTGTGTTCTGTAGTGAGTGCTTGGCTTCTTTTATGCAACACAAAGCCTGTGCGTCACTTGTTTTGCATGAAACAGTGGTTAGTTATTTTATATGCTACTTTTTGAGGATATAAATACTGATTTATCTATTCTCCTGTCAACAGGCATTTGTGTTGACTTGGTTTTTGGCTATTATTTGGAATAAAGCTGCTATAAGCATTTCTGTAGATGTTTTCTGGTGGACATATACATTCATTTTTCATGGGTATATATATGCCCAGAAATAGAACTCCCATGGGTCATGGTGTAGTGTATACATGCTAATAGTTTTCCAAAATGATCAAACCAAGTATATACCCATCAGGAACTAAGTAGAGTTTCTATTGTTTCACATTTGTAACTACGCTTGACATTAGCAGTCTCTTTCACTTATGTATTCTGGTAGGAGTGTAGTGATATCTCATTAAAACTGGAATTTGCATTTCCCTTATGGGTTATGAAGATGACTCCTTTTTGAATAGTTATTATTTTAATATTTGATTTGCTTAAGCATATATTAAATACTTAAGGTTTCTGCACATTTAAAAAATTAGGTTGTTTGTTTTTCTTATTGATTTGTAAGAGTTCTTTATATATTCTAGTAAAGAGTTCTTTTTCAGGTATATGTATTGTATCTTGTTCAAGTCTGTGTCTAGCCTTTTCTCTCTTTCAGTGTCTTATGTGAATAGAGGTTCCCAATTTTAAAACAGCTCATTTTATTAATTTTTATGTGTAGTGTATTTTTTTGTTCCTGTTTAAGAAAATTTGGGTTACCCAGTATCATGAATGTTATTTTCCTTATAATTTCTTCTAAAACAGAGATTCCCAAACTTTCTTGGCTTATAGAACTTTTAATATGTTAGCATTTCCCCCCAGAGAGCTGCTAAGCCAAAAGCAACACCTAACAATTATGTTTATTAATTATGTAGGTCCAAAAAATTAAATTTTTCCTAAATGCAGCTAGAGTGGAAATGTTAGGTGTGCACTTACCTGAAAAAGCAGCTCAAACAGATGACTATTGATGCATCATTTTTACTTTATTATACAGAAGAAAGCATATTAAACCTTGAAAGTCTGAGATGATTGAACTCCAATCAAAAGTGATTTTTTATTTTATTTTATTGGATGCTGTAGAGGCTACCTAAAGATTACCATTGTGAGGTCAGCAGTAGGCCAGTAATTCACTTTTATGTTCCCAAGTTACTTGTCTCTTTGATGTAGAGAAACAATGAGAGGTAACATTAGAGATAAATGGGGGGAAAAAGACAGAACAAAAACATTAATTTTACTTTATTTAGCTTGTTGACTTCCAAAGACAGGAATTTCCAAAAATGTATATTTCTTATGATTTGATTGTGTTAAAACTTGGTGTTTGGAGAAGTCAAAGAAACAGAATTATAGTTTCCTTAGATGTCTAGAAAGTGCAAAGCAATTTCTGCTTTCAAATGAAGTTCTTTTTCTTTTAACTTTTATTTATTTATTTTTTTAGAGCAATATCCAATATTCTTATTAGATGTACCAATGATTCTTCCCAGATTGTTTGGTAATTTTAAAATATTTTGATATTTATTTATTGCTATCCACTTTTAACTTAGTGATCATGGCACAGGTTGACATATACTTTATTCTGTTGGAGAATCTGTTTAAAATGTGTACTTTTTTGGTTTTAATTTCATATATATTATTTAAAAAACCCCAGTCAACCTGACCAGAATATGGTTTAAACTATAATCAGTTGAAGCCTACATGTTTTTCATTAAGACGTTAGAAAGTCTGAATTTATATTTAACACAATGTGTAATTAATTGGTTTTGCTCTTTGATGCAAATATGAGCTGTGTTTCATTCCTATGATAAAGATATAGGAATAAATCCATGCCTTTATTTTATCACATAGAGCAGATGGCCCATATCAAAATTTACAAGGTAAGTCAAAGCCTTTTTTCAGGTACTAAACTAAAGTTGATGAAGAATCTTTCCCCTGGAATTGGAGAGAAAAGTGTAAATTACAACCCATTACTTCCTTTACTGATTAAAGTCTTGAACCCTTCAAAATCATCTATGAGGGCTGGAATCAACTTCTTCCAAACTCCTATTAATATTGATATTTTGACCTCTGCTCATGAATCATGAATGTTCTTAATGACATCTAGAATGGAGAATTCTTTCCAGAAGTTTTTCAAATTACTCTGCCAGATCCATCAGAGGAATCACTATTTCTGGCAACTATAGCCTTACAAAATATATCTCTTAAGTAATAAAACTGGAAAGTCAAAATTATTCCTTGATCAAAAGGTTGCAGAATGGATGTGGTGTTAACAGGCACAAAAACAACATTAATCTCTCTGTATATCTCCATCAGAGCTCTTTGGTGACCATGTACATTGTTAATGAGCAGTAATATTTTGAAAGTTATCTTTTTTCTGAGCAGTAGATCTCAAGAGTGGGCTTAAACTATTCAGTAAACCATGTTGTAAACAGATGTGCTGTCATCCAGGCTTTGCTGTCCCATTTATAGAGCACAGGCAGGGTAGATTTAACATAATTCTTAAGGGTTCTAGGATTTTCAGATGGTAAATGAGAATTGGCTTCAACTTAAAGTCAGCAGCTGCACTAGCCTCTAACGAGAGAGTCAGCCTGTCCTTGGAAGCTTGGAAGCCAGGCATTGCCTTCTCTTCTCCAGCTATGATAGTCTAGATGGCATCTTTCTCTAATATAAGGCTGTTTTGTCTACAATGAAAATCTGTTGTTTAGTGTAGCCAGTTTCATTGATTACACAGGTTTCCTGAATAACCTGCTGCAGTTTCTACATCAGCACTTGTTGCTTCACCTGCACTTTTATGTTATGGAGACAGCTTCTTTCCTTGAACTTCATGAAGCAACCTCTGCTAGCTTCAACATTTTTTTCTGCAGCTCCTTCATCTCTCTTACTCTTAGTAGAATTGAAGAGAGTTAGAGCTGTGCTCTGGATTAGGCTTTGGCTTAAGGGAATGTTGTGACTGGCTTGATCTTCTAGCCAGACCACTAACACTTTCTCCATATCAGCAATAAGGCTGTTTGGCTTCCTTATTGTTCTTGTGTTCACTGCAGTGGCACTTTTAATTTCCCTCAAGAACTTTTCTTTGCATTTTCAACTTGGCTAACTGCTTAGTACAAGAGACTTATTAGCCTTTGCCAGAACTTGACTTTAAACATGCCTTCCTCACTGGCTCAACTATTTCTAACTTTTGATTTAAAATAAGAAGCATGAAACTTTCTTTCACTTGAACACTTAAAGGCCACTGTAGCATCATTAATTGGCCTAATTTCAATATTCTTGTGTCTCAGGGAATAGGGAGGCCTGAGGATTGGGAGAGAGATGGGGGAATGGCTGGTGGGTTGAGCAGTCATTAAATTTGCCATCTTTATGGGCATGGTTCATGGTGCCCCAAACATTTACAATAGTAACATCAAATACCACTGGTCACAGACCACCATAACAAATGTAATAATAACAAAAAAATGTAAATACTGAAGAGTTATTAAAATGTGACAGAGACAGGAAGTGAATGAATGGTGTTAGAAAAACTGTGCCAATTCAGACTTGCCCAATGCAGAGTTGCCACAAACCTTCACATAAAAAATGCAGTATCTGCAGAGTGCAGTAAAGTGAATTGTAATAAAATGAGGGGTGACTATAATCCCCTGCAAATTTAGATGAGAACTGGTTTTCCCTGTCACCCTTGTCTTTGTAATCTCACATCTATACTAGCTTTCAAAGATCATTCAATAATTCTACTTGATTATTTAAATTTGCCAAACTGCATATTACTTTCTATAATTTTCTTAATGTTAGGCTTTAAGAACAAAGATGTTATGTGGTTTATAGATTCCCTTGGAAAGCAAGGAGGAAGGAACTAGAAAAGAGAGTAAATGAAAATTTTTCCTGCCCTGAGCCTGATGTTGATCATTTTGGCACTTTGTAACTTGGCATTTTGGTTTTCCTAGGCATTAAATATTAGGATGTATAGCTACTCTAGAGATCATCTGGACCTAGACCTTCAGAAAATGAAGAAATTAGGAGCTAGGTAGAAAATTAAGAACTAGTCGCCACATCTGATGAGAAGAGCCAACACTGAACGCTTACTCTGTGCCATGTGTGATTTTACTGGAAGAAGTAGTTTGAAGGAATTTCCATTACATCACAACTGCTCTGCTCCCCTTTCTTTCTCTCTTGCCCAAGTGATCGAGACTCAGGCAAATGAATGGGACGGCAGGACCAGTTTGTTAGCACTCAAATTGCAGAGAGACAACACACCTTTTAGGCCCGAGAGAACTTGTCAAATCCAATAATGGTGGAGTTAGAAAGAACCTTAAAGCTCACCTATTCCAATCCTGCATTTTTAGATTGAAAGTCACCACCAAAAACAAATAACTAAAGTCCAGAAATTTTAATTGGTTGAATCAAAACCACATAGGAAAATGACTGTGGACAAATCACTTACCCTTTCAAAGTCTCAGATTGCTCATTTGTTAAAAAGACACATAGGGCTATTGGGGGAAAAATTAAGATTATGTTTAAAAAAAATACCTTGTGTAATGTTGGACATATATGAAGCTCCTAATGAATGTGGGCTTATATTATTCTTGTTAAAATTGTGCCTTGAGTCTTCATCTTATTAATAGTAATTATATTTATCATTGGCCCTGAAAGCAGATAGAACCCAGCTCTTCTAACTCCATGTTCATTTGTTCCCTACCCCTTTGCACTTCCCTGAAACCCTGCAGTCTCCTTTGAGATGCATGTTTGAAGGTAGGATCTTCCATAGCTAGAAAGGTGGAATTCAAAGAGAAAGGGAAACACTGCTGGTACCGCCTGAACTCTAATCAGAGCTGCAGAGAGCTGGATCCAGAGCCTTGTCACACGTGTGAGATCTCGTCTCATTTGAAGTTATGATCAAAGTTCTGCCTGGTTCATGCTGAGAGGTAGTTTCTTTTTTTTCTTTTTCTTTTTTTTATTATTCCTCCCATGTGCCCCTTGCTTTCGTTTTGCTCAGCTTTAAAACATTTGTTCTATTTACATGAATGTATTCAACAGGCAGATTGTTCCTTGCCTGAGACGTCTTCCTGTGAATGCAAATCACATTTCTTAATCTCTCACAGCTGCTTCAAGAAGTATGCCTGATGAATCACCTAGAAAAGATTAAAAAAAGAATGAAGAGAAGAAAAACAAGTGCAGAACGTTATACAACCCTCCAGCAGCCCATTAACTGTTTAGCTTATGCAAAATATGCACTAGGTGGGGAACTATTTGAGACAGACTCCACAGGGCTTTGTCAGCGTGGGCAATGGAGAGACAAGGTCAGAGCCACGATGCTTTAAAAATGCAGAAAGGCTAGGATCACTTGAGATTTCCATGCCAATCTTGTGAAACAAACTTGGGTCAAAAAAAAAAATCTTATTAAAACCATAAATGCTCTGGATAGGTTTATACCCTTCCCTTGCTAGAAAGAGAAGGTATTTTTCTCAAGATACAGGGACTTAAGTCCCTTTCTTTTGGCCCTCCCCAATGCTTTTTTAGAGGGACTTGGTACTTACAAAGATCACTAGCATGTCTCAATTTTATTTATCAATAAAACACTACTTGTATTAGATTTGTTGTTCTCTCCCTCAGAGAGATGCTTGGAAATTGCTGGAGGCTGTAAGCAGGCCTGTGAGCAGCACAAAAGGGCAGATTTGACACTCCCGTTGGGTTTGTAGAGCCAGGTAACATATTTGCACACAGAACTGAAGTAAAGAAGGTGCACATCTGTTCCCCTGGAATTTTCCTTAACTCTTCCCATGGCTAGGGAGGAGACCAGCAGCAGGGGGTAAGCAAATTGCAAACTAGCGTTTTTATCAAATGCAAAAGTTAGCAAGCAATTCTGTGTGTCTCCATATCTTTCAAAGGGTAACTCTATGCTGGCATGTGGCTCTCGTCGCCCAGTGAGGTCTGAGCATGGAAAGAAGTGAGTTTTACGGAAAGAGATTGGCTTTCATACTGCCTAAAGTGACGATGAAGACCGTGGTGCTGAGAGGAGGGAGTGGGAAAAAGACAGGACACAGAGGCACAGACTGTATCTGAAGCTGTGGGGGTGGGAGGTGACGCCACGCACTAATTCATTCCTTCATTCACCCAGCAAATATCTATCCTGATCCTGTTCCTCGCCTGGTTAATACCCCTCAGGCTTTCTCTTTTGTACCCAGCATGGAAAACACATTTTTCTTCTAGGTTATCGTGGCTCAATTGACTTGGTCCCTGCCGCCTCCCTCAGCTTCACCTAATGCCATCCCTGCCTTAGTTCTACTGTTCAGGCATGCTGTTTTCCTTTCTGAACCAGCCTTCCCTCCCTGTTGGAATGACTCCATCCTGCCCATCCCCTTCCAATGGCTGGTTTCATCTCATCTCTCTGATCTCGGCTTAAATCTCAATTACTCAGAGAGAGCTCCCCCCCACCCCCGCTCTGACCATTCTATCTAAAGCAGTTAGTATCCTCTGCCCCAATATTTATCTCTACTTCAGAGCTCTATTCAGTCATTCAAGCTCTCATCACCAAGCATAACTGTGTTGTGTGTCGGGGCACCTGTTTTGTGATGTGCTTCTGCCCCTAGACCACACACTCCTGGAAAGCTGTCTGTCCGCCTTGTTTCTTGTTGCATCAGCTGCTCCTCTCACAGTGCTTGGCACTGACTAGGTGCTCAGTAGTGAGTGGATGATCCAAGGTTGCAGAGGTTGGGTAGGCGAATGACGGTGGAAGAGGTAATCAAGGAAATCTACTTATTCTCAAAAGCAGCCTGTGGCTTTTATTTCTAAGCCGCTTCTGGGACAGCGTCCCCAGGAGCAGCGGCATCCAGCCGCAGGAGGGAGCGAGGAGTGCAGTCAGGCGAGCAGTAATATACCAGGGTTTCTAAACTCTAGGAGGAGGTTGCTGGCGGAACCTGATCTGAATGCCTTAGTATTATGAGAACAAGTTTTGCCAGTATGGGTTCTATCCCATGTGTGGCCTGTTAGTCTAAGGCCCTTGCGGATGGTCCTCTCTGTGCTGGAAGAAAGGCAGACGGTGCTGGTGTGTCCCACATGGAAGTGTGTCCAAGTGTGGATTTTCTAGTCTTGGTCCCTGCCTCTCCCTGACCTGAGGCTGGTGCCTGGGTCACCATCAGCGCCCCTCTGGAAGGCTGTCCCAGCAATGTGCAGCAGAGTACTCAGTGCCCTGACTTCCAGAGAGGGGGTCTTCCAAGAAGCCTGTCTACAGCCCCCTGGAGGGCGTTAGGGAAGCAAATGTGCTGAGTACCAGGTTGCTCCTCTCGCCCTGCCTTGATGAGCCCACTCCCCTCAGCAGGGCTTCTTCCCTCCTGCTCCTCAGGCTGCCACATCCTAGATCATTCCATGGCTGAGCCTCTGACGTTCAGCTAATAGTGTGTGAGCTCAGGGGCCTAAAGAACTTGGCAGTACCCCTCATTTCTTCCAGAGCTCAAGAACAGATATGCAAATCAGTTCCTAAGGATCTCACAGCTCCCAAGGTAGTAACGCAAAGTAGACTCAGATAGTGATTGCTTTGGCTTCCCCTTTTTTGTAGATTAGTGAGAATTTAGCAAAGGACTTGGGGGTAGGCTCCTGTAGTGATTGCCATCTCAGTTCTCTTTCCAGTTTCTTAATTTCTTCCATTCCTGATTTAGAGATGGGACCAGAGTTCAACTCCAAGGCAACACACTGAGTTCAGAAGATAGGTGCTGGGTGAATTTAACAGAATGTAGTGTCATCGCAGTAAACCTACCGTGGAACAAAGAAAGAGTGGCTGCCTTGAAAAGAGAGGGGCCTCTGCTCTCTGAGGCATGTCCTGTGGGCTTGGGACTCAGCTCCTTTGTAAAGAAGCCTGTGTGTTGACAAAAAGAATGGAGGGTGTCTCCACTGTGCAGCTTAGAGGCGCCGATAAATGAATCTGCATGAAGAGGCGCCAATAAATGCCTCTTCCCTGGGGATGCCTGAAGCCTGGCGTGTTGTGCCGGAGGGATATAAAGCATTGACTTTTAAAAGCTGAACATTAAAAAAACTTCCGCTCTTTCATGCAGAATTAACAGTGTTTCCCACCTGGTCATTTCTCCCACAACAGGGAGAGTTGGTTTTCTGTTGGAACATGAAAGCCAGTTAGATACGAGCTTACCGCAGAAATGAAGACCCTGCGCAGTGCCAGGCTATTTATAAAACATCTCAAACTAGTTCTACATCGGAGTCATGATTTCTATGAAATGCACCTCTACTGGGTAGGGACTAATAAGCCCAAGGTCGTGCAATCATGTACACTGTTTAAATAGCTCTGGAAACAGGTGTTCCACGGTGCTCCCAGTAACTCACTTCGATCCACCGATGAAAATTGTTGTCGATCAAGGGAGGCTCCGGGTACTGAAGTAATAAAGCAGAATTCAGATGATGATCAAGTATCATGAAAAGAAGCCCTAAAGGTTTAGCACCGTGTGATATCTAGTAAGTGCTTAATAAATGGTAAGCAGCTATTATTGGTAGTGCTGTTTTTATTAGAAAGTTTATTAGCACTACCACTGAGGCCGTGACTTCTAAGAGTTGAGTTTCTCCTGGCTGTACTCTTTGAAAGAGGTGGAGCCTTTCTCCTTGGGCTGTCACCAGTGGGGGAGCACTGGTCCCTTAGTGTGCCCTTTTCTCCAAAAACACTCTGCTGTGCCTCATATGGAGCCTTTCATTCTCTCTCTTCAGCTCTCTGGGATGGATGTCTTGGGAAGAGAGCTGTATAGGCATCTTACATTTTATTTATACAAATTGCTTTTTAAAACAATTGTCTGGACTAACAATGCCTGATGTCTCAAGGCTAATTATGGAGAAATTTCTATCAGTGTTTTACAAACTTAGACAAAATAATTGCTTAATTGAATTAACCTTTAAGAATCTGTAAATTCCATTAACACTTTTCTAATTCACCTTTGATCATGACATGAACTTTGAAGAGTGTCTCTGGGCAGCTAGATTTTATGAAGTGAAGATCAAAGTCCTCATCTCATATATATAGGTTCTTAAACTAGTTTACAATTTTTTTTTTTTTAAACTGCCATGTACAAAATAGAAATTGCTGACATATTAAATTTGTTTTATCTTTTTAAAAGACCATGGCTCTACTAAGATGAGCCAAACACAGGAAACATCTCTGGCTGAGAAATACCTATTTTAAAATCAGGTTTGCATTTCTCTAAGTTGTTAAGATTGTACCTGCTTTCCCCTTTCCTTGGTAATTAAATATGAGTCCAAAGTAGAGTTTTAATTTGGTCATCAGTTTTCTAATTTGTAGAAGTTCAATATTATTTTTAAACATTTATATACAAATTGTCTTATAAGGTGACTGTGAGACCTGTTTTCTTGCGACAGTCCCAGGTTGCCTGAAGCATCCTGATTTATGCCTCTTGTCCAGGTATACCAGGAGTAGCACTTTCTTCACGTTCAAAAGAGTCCTGGTTTGGACAATAAATTTTATGGTCACAGTATTTATCCACCATTGGTAAATAAAATTCTAAACCTATATCCACACCAACGACATCAAAACAGTACTTATAGAGTAGTGAGGAGGAAACTATTTTGGACAATAATAAGAAGAGCGTTAAGGTGAATCGATTTATCTGCTTTGGGTGATGTGAGTTATGAAGTATTTGTGGCCTTGTAACCTGCTCCTATGATCTCCTCCCCAGCTTATAGTCACCTTGAAAACCAGCAGCCTAGCAGCAAGTGGAAAGGTCACACTGGGTTTGGAGCTCCTCAAAAAGCCTCATTCCCAAAGGATTGTCACTATTTAACTTGTCTAGCATCTCCCTGAAAAGCCCCATTTGCAGGCTACTCTCATTATTTGACCTGACTCAGAGTTTCCTCTGTGGGAAAAGACGGATCCACAAGGCACTTGTTAAAAACAATCAGCAAAATTGCTTAACTCGCAGCTGCAGAGTCTGTGATACCATTTGGCACAAATAAGAGCCTGGTCAAAATCTTAAAAAAATACCTGGGGATTGATATGCCCACAGGGACCTATGTAAAGTTCTGTTATATTCCCAGGGATCCAGAAGGTCATGAACATCTACAGAACTGTGTGCATGACAAGGAGACCTGAGAGGGCCCAGATCTTTTTGCCTCTGGCTGACCTTGAGGCTTTGTACAAGCATAACGTATACACTAAGGGATACTTGTAAACTGCCTGAATATTGAATGCATGTTCCAACACACACATAGAGACTCCTGAAAAGTCTGAGAGACTTACTGGCTCAAGAAAATCTCTGAAAAATTATTAGGTTATTTAGCAGAGACCTCAGGTGCCTCACATTACAGGGACTACACACTATACAGAATTAGTCCTGGAAAGTCACTAAACAAACAGCAGCAGCAATAAGAACAATAAAATAGCAGCAACAATAAATCTGGGGAAGGGTATCTGATTTATATATTTGCCACATTATATTTGCTAAAATATCCAGTTTTCAACAACAACAAACTAATTATAAGCCATAAAAAACAAAGTAAGGCCACACACAAGGGAAAAAAAGGAATCAATAGAAACTTTCCCTGAAAAATCATAATGCTGGACTTACAGGATGAAGACTTTATATAGCTATTATAAATATGTTTAAAGAATTAAAGAAAACATTGTCTAAAGAATTAAAACTATGATAACTATGTTTTAACTAGAAAGGAATATCAATAAGAGATATAAATTATTTAAAAGGTAGAAATTCTGGAGTTGAAAAGCATAATTGAAATGAAAAATTCATTAGAGTTGCTCAACAGCTGATATGAAAGAGCAGAAGAAAGAAGAACTGGAAAATAACTAAATTGAAAATATCTGATCTGAGAAACAGAAAGAAAAAAGAATAGAGAAAAATAAACAGAACTTCAGACACTGTGGGACTTCATCAAACATACCAAAATGGGCATAATGGGTGTTCCAAAGAAGAGAAGAAAGAAAAAGGAACAGAAATAATATTTGAAGAATTAAAATCCAAAAACTTACTAAATTTAATGAAAAAAATTAATCTGTATACTGAAATATCTTAATTACCTCTGAGTAGGATAAATTCAGGAAGTCCATACATAAACACATCACAGTTAAACTATAGAAAGCCAAAGATAAAGAAAAAATTTGAAAATATCAAAAGAGTGATTCGTCATGTACAATGGATTTTTAATAATACCTGACTTCTCATCAGAAACCATGGAGAATAAAAAACAATAGGATGGCATACTCAAAATGCTGAAAGGAGAAACCACTGCCAACCAAGACTTCTATATTTAAAAGCAATATTTAAAAAATGAAGGTGAACTTAAGACGTCTCCAGATAAACAAAAACTGAGAGACTTCATCGATAACAGACTTGTCTGACAAGATATAATACAGGCATTATTTCAGACTGAAATCAAAGGATACTAGATACTTGAATCCACACAAAGAAATATTGACCAAGAAAAAAAAGAGAGAATCAACTTAATAAAATCAGGAGTGTAAGTGGGACATCACTACCAACCTTGCAGAAATACAAATGTTTATAAGGGAATACTGTGAACAACTTTATGCCAACATATTATACAACTTAGAAAAAAATCTTACAAAGACATAAACTATTGAAAGTCCATGAGCTCTTTTATAGTTCATGTATTATGCTTCCTTGGAGCTCCTATAATGTTGTGCACATAGTAGGTGCTCAGTATATATATTTTTTCTTATTGTCTTTTTCTTCTTACTTATGAATTAAAAGTATGGTACCAATTTCCTACTGTATGATTTTCAAAATGTTTTGTATTATTACAAAGAAATAATAATTCTTCAGACTAGTAAAACGCTGCTATTAGAATATAGCAAAGAGGCTTCTTACAGCCGTAAGAGCTAAAGTAAAACCTTATGGTACCTGCCAACAATCCATATTGGCTTCAGTCTGTTATCAGAACTATCCCATCATTAGACACTTGAACTTGGTTTATGTGGATGAGATCAAATAAGTTACCCAGTTGTATGCGAGTGTAGATATAGAGAAATTTCCTTTGGCCCAAGCTTCCAGCTGCAACTCCGTCTTCATACTGTATGAGTAACAGGGTTGGGCTGGGGGAGGGTGACAAGTCACTAAGTCACTGCAAATAATTTAATTATAAATAGTTTTGATGGGAGGTGTTAATGTGCGCTACCTGAGCTAACCTGACAATAAAGGCTTCACAAGCTACAGCGACATCTGGGACCAAATCACATGTAGAAATTATGCAGCGGCAATAAAAGCCACTTAATTAGCATTGCAAATAATGTTCCAGCATTCATGAGATGTCTGAAAATTTGCATACAGATACGTAATTACATAATTTGCAGCTGTGTGTTTGTTCCATAAGACCTTGTCACTTCGTTAGCAGAATATGTAAATCAGGCATTATTCTCTATCTGTGGTGAATCATGGTGATCTGGTGCAGCTCTTTATCCGACTTCATCACCTTGTCTTAGACTGGGTTCAGAGAAAAACGTATCCCCTGACTTAGCAAGAGAGATATTATGGATGATTTGTAAATATCATTTGTTAATGAATGAATATCATTTATTAGCCAGCTTTGGGTTTCCCTAGTCATCTTTGAAATTTTCCACTTGCTCTGTCACCCTAGAAATATGGCCTCTTTGTGTCCTACCAGTTTAAAGAGGCTAATTATATATTTGCTTTTTTCTGTATCTTTCAGATAGTAGCAACTATTTTATATTCTAGATTAATACAGTCCACTGAAATGCAAGAATCTAATCAAAATGGAATAGTACCTAGTAAGAGTATTAGATACAGAAAGCTAAGTAGATCTGGCAGCTAAATACAGAATTGAAAAGCGGTGTACCCAGCTTCATTTATTGTCAGTCCTTTTGATGGAAAGGCTAGTTGAACTAATTTAACAAATTTCATTAGTACAATTTCATGTAGTAGGACCATAAAATTTTTATATTTCAGATTCAGGGGTTGTGAAGGAAACGTTTTACTATGGGTTTGTGATTCATTATGATCTAATCAGATTAAAATATGCAGTTGAGTGCACTGTGATGGCTTGAGATGGTCTGAGCTTAAGCATGGTAAATCCAAGATAACCTCAGAGAAGTCTAAGGTATCTTTTGAGAGACAGGGACTTCCGTTTTACATCCTTGGTATTGGAGCAAAAATTATTTCAGGCCATCAGATTAGACATAGAAATAAATAGTTTCGAGAAAAAGTGCTTGAATAGGATGGGATATGAAAATATACACTTCACTGTTTAGTCATGCATTTATCTATTTATCGTTTCTTGAAATAGGTGCTAAGGAAGAGGAAGGCTTGAGCTAGGTAATTCAGCTAGGGGCTGAGAATAAATATAACTAATATGTTAAGTCTGATCTATAAATGTCACAAGTTAATATTAGCCACAGTCAAATATGTTTTCTGAATGCTCACCTTTATGAAGCGCTGGGTGGCTACAGTTCAATTTTAATAAATAGATATTGTCCTAGCTTTAGAGGAATTTTAATCAAAGGTAAAACCCATGAAACTGGGCATGTATACTTTTATGGCTTATTCCCGGGGGGGCGGGGGGCACTTCATATTTAAAAAGAGTTAAGGGAAGAAAAATCCTCATATACTTTGATATTAGGTTTCCTGAAGTTCCTTCTATCTTCATGATAATAGCCACTAAGTAATGTCTTTAGTCATTTAGCGGAGCAAATATCTTGCCTGTGATTGAACTCACTAGGAACCTAAGGAACTCTCTTTAGCTTTTCTTTTCTCTATCCTACTCACCCTTTAAGAAAAGGGAACAATACAGGATGGGGCAAAAGCAGGCATACAGGTGTTCATATGGAAAATATACAATACTTAATGCATGGCAATACAAGAATAAACTGCTTCATGCACTCACCACTGTAACCTACTTTCACCCACCCTGCAGGGTCAGTTTCAGGAACCCCCGTGTTCCAGATGCGGTCTCTGCGCTCATGGGCGTGCTGCTGAGCCCACCTTCCACCCACCGCCTCACAGGGGTGGAGACTGACACCATTGCCCCTGGGCCTTGTTAACTTGGAAGGGAAATGGTATAATGGGAAAAGATGAAATATTGTTTACATAGGGCTTTTGTGTTGAAGAGAATCTCGTAAATGGAACGTTGTTTGTGGTCTTTTGTTCTCTCTCGACAGGGTACTTTTAGTCTTTTACAGGTTATTTAGCCATGATAGTGAGCATCTGGCTGTTAGCATTGCCCTCTTTTAAAATCACCTTTGCAAGAAATACATAATTTGGTTGACAACGGAGTAAATCAAATGGGATCCTGCCTCAAGCTTGCCTTACATTTTTGATCACTAGACTCTTTAGTGACCTCCAAACTCAATAACATTTATCGGAAAGAACTTTCGCTCTGGACACTTGATCTGGTGGCACAGTGTGCAATCTGAAGGTTGGTGCATTGATTCTAGTAGTGTTGCTATGACAGTACTTTCATAGTGAGTGTTCTTTGAAGTGTTGAAAAGGTGACCACACACAGTGATGGTAACATTTTTCCATCGTGTGTGTGTGATTAGCTCTTTTCCCTTCTTTCCGAATTTAGCTCAAGATCGTTTTTAGAGTTTTACAAATTATAATATTGCACACAAAACCAGTCACAAGAAACCATCCGTTCATTTTCTCAGTGTGGAACCCTGAGCATGTTCAGAGCGAGCTGTGACAGTGTCAAGGCTGTTGCATCCATGGCTTTTCCTCACCTGCTCCATCTCTAGAATCCTATGGATTCAACTTCAGAAGTGAAATACGGGATATTCTGGTCCCTCCTCCATTCCCATTGTGCCAACTTTGTTTCTTAAGTTGTCCTTACTATGTTCATAGGAAAGTGGAATGATTATTATAACTGGGTCTGACACTCATGCAGCCAGGAGGATGACATAAGGAGGCGGCTCAGAATTTTTCTTAGCCAGACACCTATGTCCCTCACCCCCCTTCTGAAGACTTGCCCTCTGGTTCTCTTATGTGTGCATGGGTCATGTCTTTCGCTGCGTAGGATAGACTTCACTTGTTTGAATGGGTAGAACGATTGGTCTGTAGCTTTAAAGATGCTTATGAAATAATAAACCATGCTCTTTTTTTATAAATATCAGAAATGGTAATTAAGATAATAAACATTTTTCTAATAGAAAGGTGAGAAAAATGAAGAAATACTTAAAGGATAATTTGGAAATTTTCAGCATAGGCAATGGAAGTGAGTTAAAATTATGCCTAAAATTACAAGGATTATAACATTATAACAGTAACTAAGACATTTCAGTATAGCCTTGATTAAGTGACCGAGCACTTCTCTCCTGGAGCCAACTGTACTCCCTAGAAAGAACTGGAACATGTTTCTTTTATGCCTGAGCAGTCTTTACCTTCTTCCTTCTCTTGTATTACAAATGGAACCAGTTCCTGAACTGTATGGCTTCTATTACGTTTCAAAATGAAGAAATCATGTCCAAAGCCTGTAAAGTTGGATTTATCTCAAGAAAACAAGTATATTATTAATTCTTTTGATTTTGTGATAGCAAGAATAGCATTTCCATAGGTTCTAATGATATGATTTGTATAATATTTCAGAAATACTTAATGTTTAATCTCAGGCACTTTCATTGGAAGTAGTAAAAAATAATTCTAGGTTATAAAAACAAAGTCTTAAAAACATACTATTGCACTAAAAATGACGAGTTTTTATGTTAAGACATGTATAAAGAAGAAAAAAGTGTTTTCAGTCAGAGTTCTGTCTGAAAAACTGAAATCACTGTAGGTTTTTCAAGCAGCATGGTATTTAATCCAGGGAATTAAACGCTTGGAATCTTTCTGAGGTGCTGGGTCAGTGAAGGGCAGGGCCAACCACGTGAACTATCAGGTGCATTGTAAGCTTTTAAAGAATCCAAGGGTCGCAGACCCAGCAAGCAGAGACCAATGATCATATTTTCCTCCAACATTTGCAAAGGGCATTTTCAGGAGAACACTTACGTCCACCATAAAAACCTCACATATGCCCCACGTCCTCATGCTTGCCTGCCACGCCCAGAGACATGTTAATAGGGCCTGTGCCTGCCTTCTCCATTCCAGTTCCTTCGCGGGGGCCTCTCATTGGCGACTCTGCTAGCTGGGGATGCTGGGGAATGCAGTTCCCAGGCTTCCAAACTCACGCGGGGCAGCTGCCAAGGGGCAGGGCAGGGCAGTGCTGTGTGGTCACAAGAGGAGAAGCCACAGCATGGTTTATTATGAGTACCCTTGAGCCTTCTAATAAGGTCAAATATCTCTCAGTTTGAGGGCTCTGGCGTTGCTTACAGAAGGAAATGGCATAATTAAAGAAAGCAGTAACTTTAAACCCTGCATGGTACCACATTCCTAGTGTAATTTAGTCAGAATGGGAAGGCTCACCTACCATTTTCCCGTGGGTGGCTCTCATCTGCATTTCTCGTCACCTGTAGAACACCGTGTTCTGTGCAGCTGCTTGTCACCGACTCCTCCCCACTCGCCTTCCCCACTCACCTTCCCACCACATTTATTGCCCTTATCAGACAGGTGTAAACGTTCTGTTCTGTTTCCTGATAATGCCTGCCTTCCTTTTTTCCCTCCCACCTGCTCTTTTCCTTATTTGTATCACTTCTCACCATGGGAACTGGCTTAACAGCGTGGTGATGGTTAAGATCTTTACATCCAGAAAAGGCCTGTGAAATCATATTTAATCCATTACTGGACTGGGGCAGGTCACTCTAATTGAACAATCGGTGAGTTGGGCACTTTTCCTTCTCAGTTGCAGGCTGTTCCTATCTCAGCCGAGTTTAAGGAAGAGTGAAGACTAATGTGGGATGTAGCATATTCTATTTTCTAGAAATTTTCATTTCACCTGATGAATCACGCACAACATCTGTCTTACACTTCTTTGAGTTCCTCTGCTTTTACAGTCTCCATCTCTGCTCCATTGTCACCACTCATGCTTATTCTCTGGACTCTGCTGTCACCTGGAATAGCTTAGTATCTGAAATGTGCTCTGACATTCTCCCCGCTGACTTTTATTGCTAGTATCCCCTTCCTCACTGACATGTTCTCTGATCTCGTCTGGACCTTCATTCAGCGTCTTCACCCCTCATTGTCTTCTAATGTTTTATTTATTTTCCTCTTGATTTATCACAAATGCTATTGCAGCCACATCTTGAATTATCTTGACTTAAAATTCCACTATATAATGTTAATTCCTAAAGAAAAACTAAGTAGAACCCCATAGATTGTTAGTTTTCATATGTTGGAATCACTAATGACTAGATTAGTGTTTGACACTTAGAAGAAACTCAATTTTTAAATGAACGAATGAAACTCACTCCTTGTTCTCTCTACTCTTAGCCTTGGGATGCTGGGAAAATAATCATCTCTCTCTACTTACTGACTAAATATAAATTACAATTTTTATCTTCAACTAGGCCTTTAATGAGTTATTAATCATTTTTATTATTCCTAGTTGGATAGTGTCTCTGCCCAGGTTCCCTAGAAAATAGTGTTTGAGGCAAATAGTAGGAGCTACACTTCATTATGAATGCAATCTGAGGAAGGCAAAGTTAGGGAAAAGGTGAGTGCGGCAGGGACAGAGGGACTAAAAATACGCTGGAGTTGTGACTGAGTTGGTCACAGCCACATGCCACAGAATAGCATCAGAAAAGCCATAGAAGGTATTGTGTCTTCAAACAGTCCATCCAGAGGATGGAAGGTACCAGAATTTACCTGCTAGTAACTATCTTCCATTGGTCAAGTTTTACTCCATGGGATATCATGTCCCTCACACTTTTGGGTTCCACATATATGGATGCTGAGAAAATCTTGTGGCATCTTGCGTTTTAGCATCAACCAAAACTCTGGTGAGGGAGGAAACAGGTGCATGACATTGGTATCATGTGGGTGCCATCACGGGTAGTTCATGAGTGATGTAAGGGACCTGGTACAGCCACCACAAGAGGCCCCTCAGTCTTGTATCAGCAGAAACAATGTGGCTCCAGGATCCAGGGACCAGCACATGCTCTTATCAGGGATTTTCTGGCCAGGACACAAGCCAACTTCACATATCTGGGCTGGCACATGAATTAGCCTGTCACTCTTCTTTCCCCATGGAGGTTGGCTCAAGTTATTACTATTATCAGTTCAGAGGGAAGTCTGGTCCATATGCTAGTATGAGTGGCATATTCATAATGTTTTGATATTGAGATTTTTATTATTTTCAAGGACAGAATATTTTATACGTATATTTTACATTGTACTTTATGTAAATGTGAGTTATATCAAAACAACCCAACGGATAGGTTTGGTCAGTGTTATTACATTAATTTTTATATTGACATAGAAACTCAGAAAAGTTGAAAGTCTTATCAAAAGTCATAGAGCTAGAATGGTTTTGTAAAAAGAACTTTCAATTGGGAATCAAAAGACTAGAATTTTAATTCTAGCACCAGATTTTACTTTTGTGTTATTATTTTTTAACCCAGTGGCACCAATATCCAGATCAACTGGAGTGATGGGCTCAGCAACCCTTTGACTTTGCAGTGGGCTTATAGTAAATGTCCCACACATTCTGTGGAAGTCTGTGTGTCTGCACAGATAAGATGAGGCGAGGAAGCGAGTGAGGAAAATGTGGATTACTTGGCTTATGACTTTTATAAGTTAGAAGCAAAAGCAAGCCTGTTTTCTCTATTTATTTTGAAAATGTCCATTGGCTAAAATGGAAGAGAATCTGGTTCCCACTAAAGCAAAACAAAACAAAACATGAAAAAAGTTCTTTCCCTTTCTCATCTTCTCTCTTTTGACAGTGAAAGTCATTTTGGTTTTTAAGCTGCAATAGTTCATGGCATTGAAGATATTATTCTGTAAACATAAAGCCGATTGAGTGATTACTTTGAGGTTGAAATGTGTAAATTAAGTTTAAAGTCAAGGTTTCCTTTTCCTTCAAGAATGTGGCCTTATGAAAAATTTCAAAACTAAAGAGGTTTTCATAAAATTCTAAAGAACTGTAATCAGAAGTAGCAGAATCTGGTAAACCTCGCCTGCAGTTGCAAACACTTCTGGCCTTGATGATGGACAAGTATAAAGACCTAATGAACGGAGCATCACAAAAATGTTAGCCTCTCTCTGTTACCAGGGAATGATGTAGGTTTTATGTTTTATTTCTCTGAATTGACCTGGGCATTACAACGTAGCTGGTGGTGACCTTCCACAATCAATCCTATATGTTAGTTGCTTTAAACATTTCTTAATAATAATTTTCCAGAATATTTTTACTTTCTAGTAGAAATAAACAAAGCAATACAAAATAGCCTAGGCTTCTCGCCAACATTAAATGTGGGTGTAAATTAAACTATGTGGTTGGAAGCTGATTCAATATTTTTTTTCTTGATCAAGAAGAGATAAATAGCCCATCTACAAAACACATGTAATCTTTATTATCTTGAAGACTGCCACAATGGATACATCATTACCTGTGCAAATGAAAAAGTAGAATGCCACAATTCATTTTCTGAACTGTTATGAGTGGGGAGGAAAAGCAATTCAATCTTATCTTCTCCTTATAATTAGCATTGCTGAAATGACTGTAAAGGCAGAACCAAAAGCAGATAAAAATACAGCCTGGTAACAAGTTGGAAAGAGTTATTATAAAAGAGACCTGCAATTATTTAAAGAACATACTGAATGGAAGACCTGGGCTTTGAAAGTGTGGAACGTTGAGTGTTGGGAAGTTCCGGACCTACTGATGCTGTAGAAATAAGTAAGAGAAGGGATGTAAAGCAAAGGATTAGGCTCCCTTAGAAAAACTGAGCTGCAGAAAAGGAATAGATTAACAGCTGGACAATGAAATATGCAAAACACGTCTTTACATTGCTGATAAAGTTTGCAAGGCTGAGCTTTATAACTGAGCAGAAATCAGGACCATTGGGATATAATCTTTGATCCTGTGCCATTGTTTGTATTCACAGAGAATCTTGGTTGTGTCAGGCGTAAAATTAAAACAAAGTCCATGGCATTCTCTAGTTTGCCAGTGGGCCATGTTCCAAGATTGTTTGGGTCCTAAAATCTAATGAAAAGGAATTGTGTAGAGTTTTTCGTTTCTCTGGTTTTGTTTTGACTTGGGGTACCAGGAACACAGAAGCATCCCCTTCTTACATATCAAATGGTGCCCACAGCCAGAGGCAGGAGCAGCTGCAGTGATCCAGGCGATGGAGACTCCTGGAAGTTAGGGACTGAGCATTACAGGCAGATAGGATTTTCTTCCAATAAAAACTCTTAGGGCTGTTTCTCAGCCCCGGGTCAACTCCCTGGTTTTGCCCTAGTGCTCTAACGGCTCATGGGCCTGCCTTGCCTGCTCCTCTTTTAACCACTGCCACCTGCAGCTTCCAGTCAGGACTCTGTGCTCCTTGACCTGCTGGAGGAAAGGGTGGGGTGAGTCACCTGTCCTTCTGCTCCGGAAGAAGCCTAAGGCTCTTTTGAGGTTTTATAACAATTGTTACCAGTAGCAACATTTATCCTTTGAGTGAGGATATTTTGAGGACTTGTTATTTTTTAGGCACATGATTAGACACTAGCAACTTAAAGCTAAAAAAGGCATGGTTCTCTCTCTGAAAGGAAGTCAGTGCCAGACAACAGATAATTAAAATAATGTGACAGTCACCTCACACATATTAGGATGGCTACTATAAAACAACAAGAAAGTAAAAATGTTGATGAGGATGTGGAAAAACTGGAACCCTTGGGTGCTTCTGGTGGGAATGTAAAAAGGTGCATTCGTTTATATAGTTCTTCAAAAAATTAAAAATAGAATTGTCACATGATATAAACATCTCGCTTCTGGATATATAGCCAAGAGAACTGAAAGCAGGGAATTGATAAAAATGCATCACTCAGTCAAAAATTATGTTTCGGGCCCAGTAGGAGGTAGGAGCTATCCAAACAACACATAAGATTACTAAGAAAACATACGTGGTGTGGAGTTTTTGCAAGAAATTTGTGAATGCAAAGCCCTGTTCCCGTGAAAGAAGGAAATAGACTAAAAGGTAACTGTTTTTTGAGACACAAAATGTTGATCAGAAGTTGGCAAGAGGTTTCAGCAATAGGAAACTGAAGGCTATCATGTGATTTTTTTTTGGCGCAGTCCTCAAAGTATTTCGGGCCTGGCGCCCCTTTTCCCATCTGCTGCTCTGCCCAGGGGTCCGCGTGTTAGTTTGCTTCCCTACTTGCCTTGCAGGCAGGTCCACGGCCTTCTGGCGGCTTCAGCGTGGAGCCCACACTAATGCCACATTGGGTGGAGCCACAGTCGGCTTTTTCACGATAGACAAGGCCTCAGTTATCTCATAAACATGAGTTTTCAGGGAAATGACAGAAATCCACTTATATTAAAATATAAAAATATTCCATTTTAATGATTACGGAAAACACAAGATATATAGTCCTTTATAAGTAAATTAGGACATTAGAATGCAACCCTTTACGTATAAACAAGCTTCATTCAAAGGTCCTTAGATTTTTTTCACTGGGACCCCAGTGTCAGTTGAAAGCCTCTCTTGGGCTTCCTACTCCTGAAGTCACATGAAATTTCTTACCTTACATTATTTCTTGTCTGAAATTATTTACCAGTCAGGCATCTTGCCTTTCAAGACCTGGACTTCTGCTTCTCAGATGACACTGTGAAAAGAGGATGCAAATTGGTCGGCAGCTTAAGTAAAGTAAAAGTTCTAAGAGCGTTTGGGGCCCCATGTTTCTGTGACTTTGGTTTTTGTTCTAATTTCTGGGAAAAGTCCCTCATGCCCCACCCCATGGACTTCATGTTTCACGTATTTGGTGTAGTTTGGTCTCGTTCACCCTCTTGTGACACCCATCCCAGGAAGCTCCGCCACTGAAGGTCCCACTAGCTTCCATCAGCTCCCGGGCAAGCCAGGAGCGGTGACTTGCCACTGCCTCCCTGCCCACCCGCCACAGAGAAGGCGGCCTACCCTGCGATCTAATGGGCCCATAGTTGCAAAGAAGTAGAGGGCTTCCTTTTTAGAAAAGAATTGGGGTAGAATATCATCTGGGTTGAGACTGAGAAGATGAAACATGGAGAGTTAATTCAGTTTTTCAAGGACAGAGCCCAGCATGCTGAGCAGAATTTAAATTTGCTGGTGGTAGAAGGTCTTAGCGCCAGCCAGATTGGTTAGCAGTGGCTCACCCACTCGTGCCCCCCCCCACGTTTCCCCGCTCAGAGCTCTTCCCCCACTGCTGAGGAGGTGGCTGAGCCAGGTGAGGCTGAAGGGACACACCTTTCCAAAGGTGTCTCCTTTTGCTTCTCCTATAACACCATTTCCAAAGAAGGAGCTAAAGCAGCAAACACCATACTTGCATTTTCCTAGACTAGTAGTTCATGAATCCTTGTAGTGATATATTCTTTAGTATATAGAAATATTTGCACTCAAGTTCAAACACTGGTTTTTCTATTAGAAATGATGAAGCTCTGGTATTCTTCCTTTATAAACTGTAATTTTGTCCTAATAAAGCAGGAGAAAACAAATTTACTATGACTATATTTAAAAATTTTTGTGGGTGCTTATAATAATTAACATTATTGTTTTTTTATGGGTTTGGTAGTAAAAAAAAAAAAAAGCATGAACCTTGTTAGGTAGAAAACCAGGCTTTAAATCCATACTCTCTGCCTCTTATTAGCTGTGTGCCTTCAAATTAATTAGCCTTTCTGAGACTCAGTTTCTTTATTTGTAAAATGGAGTTAATAGCCTCCACTTTACAGGCAGGTTGTAAAAATTAAAATGATATAATACAATATTACATTATTTTAAGTGCCACATTGATAGGCACTTAAAAGTTGCAATTATTATTATTGTTGTTTTAGTAGCTCTCAAAATTTAGTCCACTCACTTAGTTGACAATGTGTTGGTTTTATATTAGTCTAAACTACCATCCACTGGCTCACAGTGTGAGCTTAAATAAAGCAGGTTGGAGAAAGTTATTACTTATTTTTATGCATTTGTGACTTTTGTCTTCACACAACTCAGAGGGATCTTTTAAAAACACTGGTAAGACCATGTTGTCTCTGCTCAAAATCACCCAGTGGGAGCACATCTTCCATTGGCAAAGTGGCTCTCAACCAGCACTGCCAGGTCTCTGATCTCATCCTGTTATACTCCCCTCCCCTCACTCTGATCCAGCCACACAGGCCTCCTCCCCTGTTCCCCAAACACACCAGGCGTGCTTCTGCTCAGAGGCTTTTCTTCAGATGTTCCTTATGCCTGGAACTCTTTCCCTCCAAGCTCCTTGGTTCAGTCCCTCCAATGTCACCATCCATGTCCACTCTGTTACATGTACATGCACACGCATTCATGCACACACACACGCTCCAGGCTCTGTTCCTGCTTTACTTGTCCAGCGCACATATACCCATTAGACATACCATCCTGATTTAGCTGTTCTCTACTCATCATTTTAACCGCTGTCTCCTCTTCGGAAATGGAGTCTCTGTGAGTTGGAGGAACATGTGACTTCTTACATATCCTGGGATACTTTGAGAGTGAAATCATCTCTATTAATGGTTACAGCAAACTCCTAGTCTATGCAAATGGGGATGTGGTCACCCTGTTCATGAGAGCTGAGATTTTTGACTGTTCTCCCAATGGCATATTTCCAGTATCTAGTTTAGCACGTAGCACCCAGTAGATGCTCATTGAATATCATGATGAGTGTTATATGAATGAATAAATTCTGAGGCCTAAATTCATGTCTACATAATTTCTAGCTTCTGATTTGTTTTCCTGACCCCTTTCTGACCCACCCTTCTTCTCAGTGCTAAGCAGCAAGTCATCCCATTATCTAAAAAACAAAACAAAAACAAACAAACAAAACAACAAAAACCATTAGCATCCTCGTACTTAGAGTGAAAATTCTTACCATTTGCCAGGACCTGCGAGTCCCAATGCCATCTTGGCTTCTCCAGCTTCCTCTTCAGACACATTTCTCAACCTGGCTCCTTAGATTCTCTGAGCTTTCAGCCCCTTCCTGTTCTTTTCCCAGAGAGCAAGCCTCTGCACAGCGCTCTGTCTGCTTCCTAACATCGTGTTTCCTCCGTTAATTTTGCAAACTCACAGTCATCTTTAGTACCCCATTCTCAGAGATCTTGTCACGTCCTTCGGACACCCAGGCATTTTGTTTAGCCAAGGGGATTTCTTCTACATTTTGAAAGAATAATCATTAGGTATCTCATGTGTGTTGCAAGATAATTTATTTGAAAACACCTTAGTATAATACTTCTCCCCCTCTGTGTGTATGTGAACCAAAGTCAACCCATATTCCAGTGACTGTTAGCTTGCATTTGAAGGACTTTAATAAGGATTTCACACTCTAGAGATAGCTATAGCAAGTAGTTCAAATATCATCTGCTCCACAGCAGAGGGTTTGTTAATTAACATAAAGAATGCTGGAAATAGTTCTTCCTTGATGAGATAAGAGTTCTCAGCTAGACAAACTTTATGGACTCTGCCCCACCCTGTGTGAATGAAGTCCTGGAATCTGGCCAACCCCCAGGGTCACACCTTTAGTGCTGAGTCCAAGCTCTACATGCCCATTTGGCCTTTTTACCACCCTCTTAGGCAGGACTGTTCTGCCTAATCTAACTCACAGGCGAACCGATCCTGCACTAGACCAACTGTGCCCCGTTTAGAGTAAACCGTTTATGTCAAGTGCTTGTCAGCACGGTTAGGATAGAACAGGACATCGCTGCGTCTTTTCCTTTTGTAAGTGAATGACCATTTTGAGGCACCTTTGCTTCCAAATGTATGAATTTGTGGCAGAATTGGTTTGCAACTTGCCTTTCGTGTAATTTTTCACCTGGTTAAAAAAAAAATATTGCTGGCCTCTTATTGCTGGAGGGAACAGATATTTACCAAAGAACCGCATAGAGGCTAGTGGTCAGATTTGCATGGGTCACTCTGAAGTTGTGTGATGGTGATATGATCGTGTGTGGAGGCCTGGTCTCCCCACTAAGCCTGTGACCCTTGGAGGGGTCTTATTCTTCATTGTACCCGTCAAGGGGAGTTGGCTCAGCAAATGCTTTTTGAGTGAACAAAGAGTTACTTGACCTTTTATCTTAGAAACAGCAAAAGGAAATATAACTTAAAAGGCTGAAAGAGACCAAAATGGGTAGGGTTGTAAGGGAACAACCAGCAGGGGTGTCTAGATATGAGACTGTTAAAGCTGGGACAGGCCTGCATGGGCAAAGATGGCAGGTTTCTGCTTTCATGGGACTTTCATATGATGAAGACCATGGATGAGTAAATGCATACATGTGGGAATGTCAGGTAGAAATAAATGCTAAGGAAAATGATTGCACAGCTACGTGGGCAAGACTCATCAGGAGGGGACCTTTTGAAGGACTTTTTAAAGAGGAGACATAAGAGCTAAGATTGACAAGAGTCAGTTTGGTAAAAAACGAACACACAAACAAACAAAAAAGCCTGTGATGAAACATTCCAGGGAACACTAATTGCAACTTTACAACTATAGAAACTAGCCAGTTGCCATTATACTAAGATTTTGCATTACATAGTGTTTCAAGAAAAACAGGAAAAAATTTCTGATTTGTATGCAAGGCTAGAAGTCGCCTCTGTGTGATACTACTGGGCCTGTGCATCAGAGGCAGGATTTATCGCTTTATGTAGGAGACATGTTCTATTTTAGAGAAACGATCCTTCACTTTTATATGGCACTTTAGACTTTATAAAGATCATTTACATTCTCGATTATATGTTTTGGTAGATATTGGTTTTAGCCCTAAGATGATTGCATGGCAAATGAAAGAAAATTTAGCTCAAATAAATGGAAATTTGTATAATTATATAAGACTCTGAGAGTTTCTAATTTCAGGCAGAGGTGGATTCAGAGGCTAATAATACCACCAGGAAATAGTCTATCTGTCTCTGTCTCTGTATCTCTATGTCTTGCTTCTGTTTTCTCTCCACTGCGTTTATTCTGAGTTATGCACTCTGTGGTAGCAAGCATGGTTGCCAATACTTTAGGCTACCCACCCTCTCCACGAGGCACACCTCGCTTGGAGATGGAAAGAAAAGACTTCTCTGAGCGCTGCAGCAAAGGTCCAAGATGGGACCTGTTAGTCTCTGTGGCCAGCAGCATGATCACCTCCTGTTGGTCAGGAGTGAAGGTCAGCCTCATCCAACCCACAAAGACTGAGTGTGGGAGAGGCTTGACTCTCAAAAGGAGAGAAAGGGGTGCTGAACTGGCAATGCAACAGGTGTCCACCATGAAATTATTACAACCCTTTTCACATGAGGTTAAGAAACTTGTCGATGTTGCACAGAAAACTTGCATTTCAAGCTCTGCAAACAGGGTTCTTCCCACTAGAATGTGTCGTATCTTCTATATGAAACAGAGGAGAGATGCCCAAGAGAATTCAGTTAAAGAGTGGAAAAAGCACATGATGAGTCATATTTTTAGTGAGCATCTGCTTTACCAAGGGTGCTCCATTTGGGTTGAGACAGAAAGCAACTCCGTGCTTTCTGCAGGGCTTGCTAATGAGATGCCAGCAGTAGTTTGACACAGGTTTTTTCACATAGGCTTGGCGTAGTTTTCCTCGACACATGGCAGATGATGTTATATTTTGGAGCATGGCTGCTGTTGACTGAGGAATGGAAAGCCAGGAGAACCACATGCCACATGGACGACTTTGATGCTATCAGGCAAAAGGAACCAAATCCTTTTGTATCTCTTAACGACTGCTCACTCCACCAGATCCATCAGGTTTCTTCCTTTTAAAAGATGAGTAGTTCATACCACAGGTTTTGAGGGACATCTCAAGGTAAATTTAGGACTATGTACATGCAGATGCAGCACCAAATATTTTGTGAAAATGGCAAGTATGTATATCACATAGAGATGATTCCATTTGGGATATATATGGCCAGGTATAGGTTTCAAGGCAGTCCTGCACTAACACAGAGAAAAATCCACATGTCATGTTGCATATGTGCAAAAGAAATAAGAACCAATGTATGCTTTCTCCACCACTTTAAACTAGTTTTCCCAGGTGTTAAGTATATTATACTTTAAGGACTGCTAGAAAACAACAACAAGCAGTACAACTCCAAAGGCTTTGTTTGTTTGTTTCTACCAGCCATAGGTTGGATCAGATTTTGTCTTCCCTCTGTTTGAGTGTTTATGTCACAAGGGCTCAAAAGCCTGCCCTCAAGTTGTTCTCATTTCTCCCAGGAAACACAGATGGCGTGACTAAAGGATCAGATGCCCTGCTCTGATACACCAAAATTTCTGAGGTAGGTGACTCATCTCATGAAAGCTCTCATTGTAGACTGAGACTTTCATCGATTTGAGCGTACCTCAAGAAATTTCTGTAGGGGGAATGGATGTGTTCCCATCCAGGTAGATGAAAACACATCTTTTCTCCAGAAAATACGATTAAGGACAGATTTAAGCTTGCAGAAACCCAGATCACTGCCTAAAGCCCTGGTGGATTCTGGAATTTATTTTACTGACTTTTATATCTATTCTAGAAGACTGCCCACTCCGCAACCTTGTTTTCTTTTCAGCCTTAAACGTTGTCTGGTAAATGCGCCTCGCCCACCTCTGGACTCAGTGGCACGGTCCTGCTAAGGCCCCCGAGGACCCGGCCTCCTGCTTTGCGTGCCCCCTGGTCCCGAGGAACCGGTCCTCGTCGGGAGCAGCGCCGGCTCTCCTTGGCCATGGGCCCCGGCAGATGGCTTGTGCTCTGACTGAAAGCCCGTGTCTAACCTTCCTGCCTGCTCCTGTGCGGAGCTGCAGCCCTGGCCTGTTTCCTCACACCAGCTCCTCTGTAGATCGCTCCTGGGCCTGTGCTCTTCTGCTCCAGGTGCCCAGGTTCAGACTCCGAAGCTTCCCCGTTTCCTCCCCAATTTACTCTGCTAACCCGCACGAGGAATGCCAGCTAATTCTTCAGCTTCATTCAGCGAGTTTCAAATGAGAAAACTAGGCTTTGGGAAGGGCCTGTTTCAGTCCTTGTCACTCGCTGTTCCTCATAATTACCACATAGAAACACAAACTAACAGGAATCAGAGAGCCCAGAGCCCGTTGTATCATCTCAGTGTCGTAAACTCCTAGAACCCAGCACTCATGGGGGGAGGCTCCCATGTGCTCGTCCTTCACAGGGGTGAACCGGAGGAAAGTCTGCCCTGCAAGCGATTTCTCAGAGTCAGTGCTGTTGAGGAATTCCCTGGGCAGCTTGTTTACAGGAAATCTGTCTGCCTATCATCTATCTACCTATCTTTCATCAATCTATATCTATCTATCTATCTATCTATCTATCTATCTATCTATCTATCTATCTATCTATCTATCTATCATCTATCTATCTATCATCATCTATCATCTATCTATCTATCTATCTATCTATCTATCTATCTATCTATCTATCTATCTATCTATCTATCTATCTATCATCTATCTATCTATCATCATCTATCTATCATCTATCTATCTACCATCATCATCTATCAATCTATTATCTATCTACCTATATCTATCTATCATCTCTATCATCTATCTATTTATCTCTCATCGATCTACCATCTATCATTTGTCTATCATCTATATCATCTATCATCTATATCTATCATCTATCTCTCATCTATCTGTCTCTCATCTATCTATTATCTATCTATCTATCTATCTATCTATCTATCTATCTATCTATCTATCTATCTATCTATCTATCATCTACCTATCTATCATCTATCTATATCTATCTATCTATCTATCTATCTATCTATCTATCTATCTATCTATCTATCTATCTATCATCTATCTATCTATCTATCATCTATTTATTATCTATCTATCATCTCTATCATCTATTTTTCTATCTATCATCGATCTATCATCTATCATTTATCATCTATATCATCTATCTATATATCTATCATCTACCTGTCTCTCATCTCTCATCTATCTATCTATCTATCTATCTATCTATCTATCTATCTATCTATCTATCTATCTATCTATCTATCATCTATCTATCATCTATCTATCTATCTATCTATCTATCTATCTATCTATCTATCAATCTATCATCTATCTATCATCTATTTATCTATCTCTATCATCTGTCTATCATCATCTATTTATCCATCTTCTGTCTGTCCTTTCACCTGCCTATCATCTATCCATCTATATGATCTATCTCGAGCATCATGTATGGATTTGGGGGAGCTATGCTTTTAAAATCTTAACCTATAGCTCAGAGTTCTCGCTGGTGCTGTTGGACAGGAAAATACTTGATAATTTTTAGGGCAACATACAAGACATTGTTATGGTGTCTTAGCTTTTTAGGCTGAGATATTTTTATTTTGTGTCTTCCATCATTAATCAGCATTAAAAAAAATTGTTAGAAAATTCCACTTCAAAACTGAAGCTTCCAGACACCAACTGAATTAAATATGCTTGAGGAAAACTTTTCAGACCAAAATTGAATCATGAAATTTATCAAGTGGTTACAAAATAAGGGGTTATGTTGGTTTTGAAAGGAATGAAATCCATCAAGCTGTTTAGATGTTGGAATACATTCTTCTTGATGATGATTACATGTTAGGATTTAAAAATTTATTTCATTATAATAATTTATGTTGTCAGAATAAAACATAAAAGGATCAGTAGGTCTGGGAAGCAGATATTATGCATTTTAAAAGTGCTCAAGTAAAGCAATTACCTGATAGGCGTCTACTCATATATATATATGCTATAAAGTATCCACAAGTATAATTTGCACACCACGTAGTAATGATGCTCCAGGGACTCTGAGTGTCTCTATTCTTAGGTTCTTGTTACCAGAAATAACTTTCTGAAACTGCTTAGAGTTCCCAAAATAAGAATTCAGGTAAGAAATCAAAAAGCCAAAGAAAGATTAAAAATTTTACTCACAGGAAGCAATGGATGAAACCCATCCACTTTTAGATGTGAGCGCCTCAGAGTCTCAGATGGGACCTAGCAAGGGAGGCAGGGCATGGTGGCTGCTTTCCTGCCTCCTGTCTCAGGAATGAGCAATTTGGCTTAAATTCCAGAGCTCTGGCTTTTACCTACCTGTTCTTTACCGTCTAGTTCAGAGTTGTGTCCTAAAGTCTGGGCCATGGTTCCCACCGATGTGCAGAAAGGCCCTCCGGAGTCTCCCAGGATTAGTGAAGTCTGACCCAGTTTTCTTATGCTAACAGCTCTTTAGGCACGTGGTATTTCTCACTTACTGGGAAAATTTTCCCCTGAGGAAAGGGGGTCTGTGGCCAGCTGGGGCAGTTGGTTAATCCGGTTGTCTAATCCCAACATTTACACTGGATTTCTGACTTGAGGAGTGGATTAAGTTGTCAGTGCTGGAATCAGGCAGAACTGAAACCTGGGTTAAGCCTAAATAAATCATTTTTGTCCTGTGCTCTTAATTAATACCTGTCAAGAGTCTGGGGGAAGATTTGCTCCTGAACATAAGGAATTATTTGAACGTAAATCCCTATTTTAATTTCTAACACATTTTCCCATGGAGAAAAATATGGAAGCTAAGGCCCTGCCTCAATCAAAGGACAAGCCAAATGATCTGCTTCATTGTTATAATTACCAATAATAAAACAATTTGTTTTCTTAACGTTTGTGGGAGAGGTTCACTTTATATATGTTATGATATTAATATTTTTACTGATAAAATTATGTCTTTATTTTCATGATAATAGCTAACATTTATTTAATTCCTCTTATTGCCAGGGCTTTTCTTAGACTATATATATATATTGCCCAAGGACACCCACTTAGTAAGTGGAAGAAAGAGTTGGGATTCTAACCCAGTTAGCCTATTGACAATCTAAAACATCATAATTAAAATAGCCTTAGTTACTTAATAAGAATAGAAAACACTTACTAGGGATTACTATGTAATAGACGCTACCCAAAGTAACTTTTCTTATATTAATGCATTTAATCCTCAAAGCAAATCTATAAGGTATCCATTATTATTCGTGCTTTCATTTTACATGTAAGGAAGAGTAACTTTCCCAGGGTCACACAGTTAGTAAGTAGATGATCCAGAATTTCAACCCAGGCAGTCCAGCTGCAGAACCTCTGTTCTTAGCTGGTATTTTATTGGCTTATTGTTAATACTTCTATGAAAGTAGCACTGATACCTTCATTGTTAAAATAGTAGCATCTAATGTATTCATCAACTATATGTTCCAGGTTCTGAGTTCAGTTTTTAGTAAACTTTATCCCACTTAATTATTTTTAAAACCTCCAAAGTAGGTATTTGAAGCCCATTTTGGAGATGAAGAAGAAATTAGGGAGATCAAGTCTTCCCAATGCGTCAGAGCTAATACATGAACAACTGTAATTCACTCTCAACTCTGATTCTCAGGCCTCTGTTCTTCCCCCACATCCCACATCGACTGTCTGGACTTTCTGTCCATACCTGCTCTGCTACAGTGACAGCGACTGTGGGCTCTGTACAAAGAATAATGTAGTGGGAATGTTAAATACTCAAAAAATCTCTCTAAAAATCAATGGAAAAAATATCCTCGGGTAAGGATTAAGAACAACAGAAAAATCTAGCAGCCCATTAACCTACAAAGGAGCAAAACTAAACTAACATAACTTTCAAGAAGGGAAACTATAAGGAGCTAAAATTTGACTCCATTGAATGACATCAAGAAAAACAAAAATGAACTGAATAACTAAATTATCAAAAAATAAACAAGCTAAACAATTAAAAATTATAATCGATACCACCAATTTTATTTTCATTAAGCTATTTTCAAGTAAGCACATTTATATATGCTATTGTATTTCATAAATATTATACATATACATACACTTCTGATACACATTCAAAATTTGTCATTGATAAATGGCTTCTCCAATTAACTTTCACTTTAAATGATATTAACCAGGCTCATATCTTTCTGGTTTACAAGCTTACTTGTAACAGAATTATTTTCTGCTTTGTGGTATAATAGACTTTTTTTACTTAATAACATCCATAGGACGTTAGTTTTTTTTACATATGTTATTAGTTGCTCACATGTGTACGTGTGACCGTGCATACATATGAGAGAGGTGGTAACGCTGCTTATCTCAGGGGCTAATGTGACATTTACCAGTGGCTCAAATAGTGTCACCACTTCATCAATCATCTTTTATTTTTCCAGCTGCCCCACCATGAAAGTTGCTGAACCAAATCTTTTCAGATACTGTTGTTCTGAACTTGGAGGTCTTTTAAAAATAACTAAAACAATTTGTGATATGTAATAAATAGAAGACTTGAGGAAAATGAGATACAAATTGGGCATTGCTTTTTATAAATATGCAGTCTCTAGATAGGGACTTTAAAGTAATACCTATGGGGCCATCATAACTTTCACTATATTGCTTAGTAATTTCAATAGAATCTAAATCTAAGGTCATGTTTGTTTTATCAGCATTTGCTGACCATTAGATTCCTGAGTTCAGAAGTGCATAAATCCTTAGACTTTGGGGATTTTGTACATGTTCTTAGGAATAAAATGTAATTGGCTTATGTAAATTCATAAATATAATCTCTTTCAATATGTGGCCTTATTTTATATTAATTGACTTTATTTGAAGACATTTAACAAGCGTGTCTAAGTTACTTTAGATAAATATGTTTACTGTTCAAATATTTACTTCTTGTGTCTATAAATAAATCATTAACTTTTATTATTACTGCTATTTTTGCTTCTGTCATCACTACTTCTCCTCCTGGCATCTTAATGGGAATAGACCATCTTGAGCACCATGTTTTGCAATTAGAGATTGTCTTAGGGTGAATTTTCTAAAGAAACTTTCTCTTTTGAAGTCAGTCTTTTATGATCATTACTATTTAAAAACTGATGATCTAATGAAACTTATCGGCAGAATGATTGTCATAGTCAAGTAACTATCAAAACCAAACTTACTTCCCAACTGAAAAAGACAGTTGTCCTGGTTTGGAAAATATTTACATTGTCCTTTTACTTTTCATGTTTATGCAGGGAAGTTTCAAAGCAAGATGGAAAACATTTCTCTCTGAAAAAAAAGAAGATTGTATGAGATGACACAGTATCCTAAGAAAACGATTTAACAAAGATGCATAGGAAAACGTGATTCAATCATTGGCATGTAGCATAACATGGTTTAGCATATTTTCCATGAATCAAAAGCTTAGCTCTGTGACCTAGTACAAGTTAACGTTTTAGCTTGTTAATATCTTGAGTTTTTTAAAATTTATCTTTATTGTTAAAAGTATTACAGATGTCCCCTTTTTTCCTCCATTGGCCCTCTCCATCCTGCCCCCCCCCCCCCCCCGCAGGCCTTCAACACACTTTTGTCTGTGTCTATGGGTTATGCATATATGCATATAAGTTCTCTGGTTAATCTCTTCCTGCCCCCCCCCCCCCCTTCCCTCTAAGATCCCTCAGTCTGTTCCATGCTTCCATGTCTCTGGATCTATTTTGTTCATCAGTATCTTGAGTTTTGATAACCAATCTCCACTATCCAGCTTCTAAGAAGTAGTCTGACAACACTAAGAGCACAACTTTAATTCTAAGTCTTACCAAAAAATCCTGTGCTGCCTTAATGTTTGCTTTTAGTTCTTCGCACACTGCCTTTCAGAATTACAATACTTTATATTTCAATGACACAACATTGATTAACCAGTTTGTGGATTATCCAGGCTTTGCATCAGACTCAGTGTCCCTAAATTTTGCCTCTTTCATGTTGTTGATCCTACATTGAAAAGCACTGAGGAATTGAGGGACAGCAGAAACTGAAATAAGTTACTTTTATAATAATTTGCAATATTTCAAGATTATATGTGAAAGGTTTTATTAGGTAGGAGTAAAACATAGTCTGTCCTTGCTATCTATTGCAAACCATCCCAAATCTTTGTGACACAAAACTATAATGATCATATCTATTGTTCATGAATTTGCAACATAGGTAGGGCTTGGTAGAGATGGTTTGTCTTTGTTCTGAGTGTCATATCTTGGGACAGCATGACTGGAAACTGGAGGATTCTCTTCCAAGGTGGCTCACTCACAGGGCTGGTAAGCTGGGTTTTCTCTTACTGCATGGAGGCTGGGTTCTGAGAGTGATGTTTCCTAAAAGCAGAAAGTGGAAGCTGCACATTCCTTATGGCCTGGGTCATCATCAATTATACATTAGTCGATTAGTCAAGCAGTCAAATAGCTTAAATTCCAGGGGAATGAAATGGGATGCGTACCTTGAAGTGAGAGAATCATCAGACAGAAAAATGCAGTTTGGGGCAAAGTAAGAAGATGTATTAGTTTTGCATAGTCTAGTTCAACTGTGGAACTCATTACTCAGGATAAAATATACATTCATGTAGGAAGGGTATGGTAACAGATATACACATAAAGAAGATTGGATGTAATTGAGGGTGTATCTCAGTCGGGAAACTGAGGTATCCCTTTTCCCACTGAGTGCTGGGGGTGGAGGCCTTCTGATATCTCAAGAAAAAGAGTTTACTGAGACTAGCACAGAAAGTCCAATTTCCCTTAGTGGAGTCATACAAGTGTAGAGCTATAAGCAAAGCCAGTGTCTAGCGTTTATGTTCCATATTGCAGTCAGGCCCAGCTCAGCATCAGGCTGGCTGCAGTCCATTAGTCCCTTGCGAGTGGGGTCCACATGGCTGTGGCCCATGCGGGTAAATGTAGGGGGGCCAGAAGAGCGCTCCCCCTACAACAAGAGCCCTAAGAGAGCCGAGGGGAACCAAAGCGCAAGAGCTCAAGGGAGCAAGTTTCTTTGTTGAGGGTATTGAATATCCCAGCTCTTCCCATGCTTGCAGCGGCCGTGCCCATTCTGGCCAGTGACCTGTTCCCAGGTGTCACTGACAGCAGACACCTTGGCTAGGCCCCCCAGCTTTACTAGGCATGCGTCTATCTCCCCTCCGTTGGACCCCTGGGGAGTATAAAGTTGTAGCTTCCTGGTAAAGCTGACCAAATGACATGCTATAATATTTGGCCTTCCCTCTTCCTTCCCATTATTAATAACTAGGTTAATTACAATGATATCGCAAGCTTTTGAGAAAGATGTAATTAATGTAGGAGACAGTTCTGTGTATTGAGTTAGATTTCTTAGTGACATTTCTCAGACAATATAAAAGTTGAATGGCCATGGACCTGAAGGCATTTCTACTAAGACTAATCACAGTCTTAAATTTGGGGGACCTTTTATTGTGCATAGACTATTATATGATGTTTATTGTCATTGTGGTATTTGCTTATCCACCTTTTCTCTAAGCACTCAGGCTTTGAAATTCATAATCAGGTCCTCAATTGTCAAATTTGTTTTATATAATGAATTGCTTATACTACACATTTGAATGTGAATATACAATTTAGTTTCTAAATTAGAACATTCTGGGAAATCTCAAAAAAAGACACTAAATTTTAAAGTTTTCTGGCCTTCTGAAATCTTTTATGAGCTTCATTTCAGCAAAAAGCACCACTTAAGCCTTGGACCCAGCATGGTTGTATTCTTTGAAAATGTTCCCAAAGTCTATATCAATATATTATGTGTACATTTGAAATGAGGTTACACACTTCATAAACCTATGTTCTGTATTAAACTTCATCTGGGGAAGTCTGTATCAGTTTTCTAGGGTGTAAAGTGATGGAAAAAATGAATCTTGTTTGACTTGATGTTAGCTTGCTTATGAAATGGTCTCTTGAGGGATGAAGGAGAGTGGCTGGAAATTTGTGTTTGCAAAGTAGGCTGGAATCTGTTTAAAATTACCTCCAGATAAGAGGAATGAGCTGGGTAATGAAATGATTTCAATAGTATGAAACATTTGTTTTTAATGTAGAAGTCATTGGACATGAGAATTGTCTGCCTCTCGGTTTTTTCTCTCCCTGACGAGGGATTTCCTGTCCTTAAAACATCCTTTCTAAATTTCAGTTGAATTGCTTGCCAGTGCAATCCAGAAATCTTGTTAGTCTAAGGCGAGAAAATCGGTATTAACTTTCCTCGTGCTAACATTTCCACTATTGGCCTAGGATTAAAAAGCCAAAAGGGGTTCAACCCTGGAAACAGACTTGAAAATAACTGACACCTGTGTTAGTAAACTCTAGGAACAAAATTCCAGCTAAATTCTGAGCATGTGATTTGATTGTCATTGTGAGCATCATAGTTTTTTAATTTTATTCTAATGTTAAAACATGATATTGTCATTTCATGCAAAATATAGTAACACTGTTAGCTCACTGTAAATGTACTTTTCTTTCCAGCATGTATATTAAGGAAATCACTAATCTCTGAAAAAAATTAGGAGGCTGGGTGCAAGAGGTGAAGGAATTAAGGAAAAAATTTCATTGACACAGATAACAGTATAGTGATTACATGAGGAAAAGGGGGGGAGGCAGAAGATGGCAAAGGGGGTGTAAATGGTGATGGAAAAAGACTTGACTTGGGGTGGTGAACACACAATACAAGATACAGATGATGCGTTATAGAATTGTACACCTGAAACCTATATAATTTTATTAACCAATATCACCCCAATAAATTCACTATAAATTTAAAAAATAGGTTGATTTTAAGACCCGTAACCCTCTGTGTCTTTCCTATATGCTATTTCCTGGTGCTTCTCTGTAACCTGCCCTCTACTGTGTTTAGAATCTGGGTGAATTAAAGAGAAAAATATCCTGTCTCTGTCACCACAGGAATATTTAAAAAATATATTCTAAGTGTAATCGACAGCTTCATTTGCAATCACTGTTCATTTTTCTTTCCTCTGAATAATAAATTCAGAAGTGGAATAATAAATAACAATGTTTCTTCTTGAATACTATTTGCATATAATATTTCCTAATGTTCATGGCGATTTTATGTTGAAAAAATGTCACTAGCAAAGGAAAAACAGTCAAACTTCCAATACTAGTGTTTGCAAATCCTCCTGTTAAGACTTCTGTTCCTTTCCAGAAGAATCGAACGGCATGATCTGGCGTTGCGGACATGCTCTGACCTTGGGCTTGCCCGGGGAGAAACGCTTTTATTCCGCTTTCTTAAGTGCGAGTGCTCTTGTCCTAGACGCAATTCAGGCTCACCCTGTAGGGTCTTGCCACGACTGGCCACTCGCAGCCAAAATCTCACCCTTAACGTGACCTTTCCCTGCACCAATGTAGATACTTCTGGTACTATTTTGTTTTCAGCTGGGGTGGTGGTGGGGGGGGAAGAATAGAAGAATAACCAGCATTTTGATAGTAAAAAAAAAGGCCCAGAAGTGAAAGAAACCATAGCCAAACAAAGGGGCACACAGAGCAATTGTTCCTTAAGTGGTAAATTCTTCACATTGGGCCTTAGAAATCTTCCCTGTGCCGGGTGGGCCTCTGGGACCGGGAGGTTTTTAGGCTGTTTCCTGCCAATGTTCTTGGCACTCTGAGCCCTCAAAGCAAAATACAGTGAGGGGGCTGCTTTCATCATTTGGCTTGCATTGCTCCTGGGTGCTCCTTTAGGTGTCAGACCTCTAATTTTTAAAAGATAGTTCCTTTTTGAGTCATTTATGCTCTCAGGCGTTCCAAGGGAGGTGGAGCATGTGACTGACACTGAGTCTCAGGACCTCTTTTCTTCTTTGAACTTCCAGCTCTCAGTAAGTCCACGCGGGAGCTGGGGCTGGAGCTTGGTAGCTGCATCAGCCTCTGATCGGTGGTGCTTTTGTGTTGAAGGCTGTGCCAACTTTCTCCCAACTTCATCTTTCCCAGGTAGTTCTAGCCTCCTTTCTCCACGCCTAGGGTGCCAGGCAGTGTGCCAGGGCCAAAGAGGGAAACTGTGGTGATGAGAGCGTGACGTGGCATTTCTGCCTAAACCTTTCCCAGAGCTACCATCATTACACTTGATTTTGCTCCGTTAGGTTTTTTTTTTTTTTTTGCTAGCACAGTATTATCATCTTCCAAGTATATTTTTACATACATATTTTCTCAAAAGGATTCACTGATTTGGGTCCTATTGATTGTCTCCCTTGCAATAAAAAAATGAAACCCTCTTGATTATTACAAATTGATTTTTTTTTTTTTCTTGCTTCTCAAGAAAGAACCTAATTTGGTTTAAGGTACTCAGAGCTGTTGACATTACCTGCATTTATCTACTCTTTTTGGCTTACATTTAAAAATCACAAGGATGCTTTTGATAATCATAAATGTTTGGACAGTGTAGTACTAGACGTCTCCTTTAAAGTCCCAGTGCTTAGCTTGATTACTTCTTGGGTGTAAGAAATGCCAAATGTAACAGATTTTGAAAGTATTTTTTGAGAGTGGCTTTTAGTACCTATCATCTCACTGTGGGATTATGTTGTTTAGTTGACTCACTTGAAAGTGTATAAAAGGAACTCAAAAACATCCAAAGAGAAACAGCAGAAGGCATTGTGGAAGAAATTATAATTACACATTTTGAGAAGGAAAAACTCGTCAGATTGTATCTGAGCTTAAAAATATAGAAGCACATTTTATCAAACTCACAACTAATGAGTGGTGAAAAAATTATGAACATTTTTTTTCTACCTAGGAGACTACCTTTCCCTTAGGGTTTTTTGCAGGATAATTTTTTTTCAGAAATATTTGCATGGATTGAATAGCTCAGTTGCTGGCTTCCAGAGCAGGAAATAATGTAGAAAATGTAGCAAGAGAACTAATGCTAACAAAGTTGAAAACAATGTAAAGACTCAACAAAAGGAAAACGGTTAAAGAAATGGTGGAATAACCAAAAATATAGAAGTGAGGCAGCCACTAGAAATGCTATTTTCAAAACATGCAATGGCAGTGGAAAAATGCAAGTGAACAGGTCACCGCATTTTAAAGGGGTAGAGCTATATACACACATCGACATGTACGTAATACATACATGTCCATAAAAAGAAGGAAAGGACAGGAAGACATGATATGTTTATAGTGATCATATCTTCATAATGGCAAAGAGAAAAGTTGTTCTTCTCTTTTCTGTTGAGCACTTTTCTTTATTTTTCTAGTGTAGGTGGTTTTTTTTCTTTTAATAATTAGAAAGGTAATATTACTTGAAACGGAAAACAGCGAGAGAAGAAGCTTTCCATACTCCTGGTATTTCTGTTAACCTCAAAACAAACCCAAATCCCTCAACCACTAATTCAAGGGTGGGAGCGAGAGTGTGGCTTCA
Source organism: Miniopterus natalensis (assembly GCF_054644295.1). Classification (NCBI taxonomy): domain Eukaryota; kingdom Metazoa; phylum Chordata; class Mammalia; order Chiroptera; family Miniopteridae; genus Miniopterus; species Miniopterus natalensis. The sequence goes on along the minus strand of NC_142082.1, from coordinate 10,244,267 downwards.
TTAAATGGCATTAGGTTTTGTTGTTACACAGATCTCACGCCTCAGCCTGGTTCTTCCCGTCTTCAGTTGTACGGCTTTGCCTAAGTGCTACTTGACATCTGGGGCTTGGTTGTTGTGAATACATGGTATTAATGAGACTGCCTAGAAAAAGCTTGGAAGGGTACTTCTTGTTTTTAAAATTGTATGGATTTTTCTTTGGGGGAGTAATTGCTTACATTTCACTTTGGAAACCGATGATGCTACAACTGTCTCCTCCAAAAAGGGGGTTCTCGTCTCTGGCCTTTGTGTGCCCCTTCCTAACATTTATTGAGTAAATGACTGAAAGCTACATTTGTTTCATAAAGTTATGTGCTCAATTATTGCTTTTCGCAACTGAAGTATTTTGCAGTATATTTTGGTATCTACAGCTTGAGCAGGACAAAACAAATTATTTTTAGATGTGCCTTACAAATCTGAATGTGTCTACTACTGGGAACATTTGCTAATTTCTTAATCTGTGGCAGAACATTTCCTGTATTATAATTTCTTAAAAGCACTTGATTTAGTAATTTGTGACTATGGAATTAATTCCATATTACTTCTATTAGTGAGATTTTAATCTTAAACTCTATTTTTTGACTGTGGAATCAAAAGCTTCATCTTTACTAAAAATAATTGACATATTTAGCTAGTAGGCAGGAAATATACAGGGGGCAGGGAGAGAGAAAGGGTTCAGAGTTCTTTAATCCCTGCAGCATATATTTTAACAGCTATATATTGAACCATATGTCACGTGAGCATGTGAATATTGCTACCATTGACTGCTGAGAATGTTTTACAGGTTTCAGAGATGTTTCCCAAGACTATAAGTGTGGGCAATGGTGTCTGTGTACTCACTGTCAAAGAGCATTTGCCACCATTCGAAATAACCTGCTTGATAATTAAAAAAATCATTGGGGTGCTATTCTTAATTACTACAGAAAGATTTTTACCAGGCAGTATTTTCTTATTAATCAACACATGAACTGATTTCACAGATGTCTGTCTAGTATCTACTCTGTTATAGGAACTATACTAATTCTTTATATGTTGATTAGACCAAAATAGGAAAAAACTGAATATTTCATCAATATTTTAGTAGCTGGTAAACTCTTTCCATCCCCATTCTTGTTACTTAATACTTATATTTGAAATAGTTGACAGTTAAGAATATATAACAACATATTTGTTTGACTCTCACAACAAACCCTCAATAGATAGGTACCTGGGATGCTAAGCACAGGGAACAGATTCCAGACACTTTTACTGAGAGGGTGACCAAGGCTCAAAGATGCTGAGCAACTTCTCTTATATGATATGTTGTCTAACTTTGATTAACAATCTATGATTTGACGTTAATGACATCAGCAGCCTTAGGCAAGCAAGGTCAGGTCCACCAGGCTTGGAGACAATCCTTTTTTGATATTTCCAACTTATAGCAATACTTTCTTTATTCTTAGACACCCTTCTACTTTCACATTTTCTCACACACTGGAGGGGGTTGATGAGTCATGTGAGCGAACGCACTCTGCACAGATGTTTTAACCAATGGCTGGTCTCCTGGAGTCTGTTGTCTGTCACTGTCACAGAAGGAATCCCTGTGCAGACTCAGGTTCCTGGAACAGAGAGCACTGGGGCTCCCGGGAGTCAAGCAGGACTTTACAGAAAACAGTCAGATCTTGAGGAGTTGAGTGAAGTAGCTCCAAGAAGTAAAACTTAGAAAAAGAAAGAAAGAGACATTTGAGAGAAGATGCCATTCAGCATTTAGATGTTGGTCTTAAATAGTACAGGTGATTTGGTATTAGGTTTTGATCCTAGAGATAATTTAGGGAGTGCAAGTTACCTTAAACCACACTGAGAGGCATAGATTGGGTCATGGGACCTCATTTATTTAATTCTTACTTTCTAGCACATTTTCACTGTGTTAACTTCCTTTGAACACAGCTTTCAATACAGATGAGAAATCAGTGAAGGTGTAATGGTGAGATTAATGGAATTTTGTTTCCTTAATGACCACCTACCTCTTTTCAAAGTGGCTATTTCCTAGAATGTAATTAACCACAATTTCTATAAAACAGAATTTAAATTAGATTCATAGAACAGAAATATGTAAAGTTTGCAGGAATTGAATTTTGTTGTTGCAAGGAACTATTTCATATAGCATATTTCTTGAAAGAAATGGGTAAGAGGTGGCAGCAGACATATATATAACTCTCAGGTAACTAGCAATATTTGTATATTAAGCTTGCAGACATAATCATAATAACACCACAAATACCATTCTTTACATTTTTAGGTTATTTACAGCTTGTAAGTAGATCCATATAGAATTTTAAATTAATTCTCAAAGTCTCTCTGATATTAGACCTTATTTTGGTAGGGAGGAACCTGAGATCAGGAGATTAAGGAACATCCTTAAAACCACAGTTTGTGATGACAGAGCCTAGACTTGGAGCGGGACAGTCAGCCTTTCCTGACTGGTCGAGTCCTGCTATTCTGTGCATTCTTGAATTAATGCTGACCAGTGGGAGGGCTGTCTCGAGAAAGGGATCCTCATGGGGAGTTACCAATCAGCCTTGGTTTAATATATTAATAAGGAGTTAAGCCTTTTGATTAAATCCTAATAAATAAGGGAAGTAAGAGTAAAGGAAAGCACAGAACTCACAGATGCGACTGATATCTAAGACATTGTTGGCCATCTACATGTCTGAATGGTCATTTAAGAGCTGCTTCCATTTAGAAAATGATTTAACACGTGGCTCATTTAAATAGAATAGAGAATTTGAAATGTGTTTTGATTTTGACAGAACTATTCAGGAACAGACCAACTGGATAAAACAATACACATCTGTAAACAGGTTAATTACATAGAAACAATGATCTGACGTTCTCAAGAGAACATAATATAAATACAGATGTGTTCTTTTTATTGCCGTACTCAAGGTTAGACATTCCTATGCTTGGGTCTTATTCCATTCTAGTTATGGGAGAAATTTGTTTGTGCTTCAAGCCTCTGCTTGGTCTGAGAATGAACTAGGCCGATTGATAAGTTCTGCATCTATGTGCGTGTGTGTGTGTGTGTGTGTGTACCACCAACTACCAAATATACTTAGTCTGGCTTGGAAACAAGGAATAATGGGAAGACACTCTGATAATAGAACATATTATCCTGGATCTCAGTATTTCATCCAATCAAAAAAGATTTTACAACTGACAAAGAATGAAAAGACAAGCTCCCATTTGCTGTAGTGACATTTAGTGTATGTAATGGGGGGTGATGGTTCCATCCGGAGCATTTGTGGGATGGAGAGAGAGGCAGGAGCTTTGCTCTCAATCCCATCCAGATCCACATTACAAAAGGCCAACATTATTGCAACTTTTCTCCAACAAGATAGAGTGCAAGGATTTTTTCACTTATGTAGTGATAAAGTATCTTTTTACTTTCTCTTTTCAAATTTAGTGGAGAGTGGGGAAAAAAAAATCCAAACTTGTTCATTCGCTCATGTCACTCACCAAGGAAACGCTATTTTCATGAATAAAGCACAGTTTAAATATGATGGAGGCTTTCGCTTTGTGTAATGATCGAGTATCAAATAACGTACCAATGGCCCTTCTGAGATCAATTATAAAAGCTGAATAAATTATAAAAATCCATCTCTTTGAAGGCACCAGAGTGCCTCTGAGACAGCCAGGCTTTGGAACAAGGATCCAGACTGAAGAGGCTCTGAATTCGACTTTCTGTGGGCTTCCTCTCCCCTTGGGTCACTGGCTGAGCTGGGTGGGGAAGGCCTGCGGTGAGAAGGTGTGAGCGGGGAGGGAGGGAAGGGGAAATGTCAGGAAGAGGGCAGCTGCTGGAGGTAGGCAAGTGAGTCCAGCTTTAGGCCATCTACTGGAAATGAACTGAAATGAAATGAAAGCTGAAGTTTGAGGCGGCCAAGGCAGCCAGAAACAGGGACACCAAGAGCTCTGAGCGAAAAGAGCCTAGAGATGTAAGTCGGACACTTGTTTGTTCCACTGAGGCATTTTCTGGAAAAAAAATTTTTTTTTCAGATCTTCATTTTCTTTCTTTCTTAAATGTATCTTTTATTGTTGAAAGTATTACAGATGCTTCCCTTTCCCCCTCCCTTTGACCCCACGTGCCCCTCCCCCCCAGGCCTACCACGCTATTGTCTGTGTCCATGGGCACTGCATAGATGCATGTAAGTTCTGTGGTTAATCTCCTCCCACCCCACCCCCACTCCCCTTCTGAGATTCATCAGTGTGTTTTGAATTCCTAACATGGGTAGGGCAGGAAAATAACAAGCTAATAATAAAGCAGCTGAAGATGGAACAGAATTTTTGTATTTTCAAGGTGTTAAGGATCCCAAAATGTGAATTCAGGAACTTTCGAGGGAGAAAAACCCTGGGAAGCACCCAGGTTCTTGGCTGGGACCACTGCTGGGGTCCTATATAAAGACTGAAACCCTGTCTCAAGACAGCTTGGTCTATCTATCATGAGATTCATGCAACCTCTTTTATGCATTTTATGTCCTATGACTCTGAATGTCCATAAAATATTGTTTCTCTTTCTTTTTAGTCATATAAAAAACCTAGAATAAATATTTTGCTGTGGATTTGGTGAGATGATACATGTATAAAAGTTTTGAAAAATCGGTCCAAATCTCCAACTTCCAAATTCTCCAAAAGCAGGAGGAGATCATCGGAAAGGTTCGGTACAGAAGAGCTATCTCAGGTCAAATTTATTAGACAAAATGAAAACGCTCATCATTCATGTTCAATATTAGCTTAGAATGGTATTTTGAAAACAAAACTAAACAAAATAAAACAAACCATTTCTTTTATTAATCAGAGTAGGGATAAAATGATCTATCAAGATCCTTTCAAATGCAGAGTTTGTTTCTCTTAGTCTTATTCCTTGTGGTTGATGACAAGTGAATAGTCATGTATTTATTTGCCTGAAAGCATTTTTATTTCACTTTCATATTTAAGGGATATTTATGCTGGATACTGAATGCTTATTAGGCAGTTATTTTCTTACAAAGCATCTCAAGGATTCTCTTCTCTTCTGACTTCCTTTAACTTCTATTGTGAAGGCAGCTACAGTCCTAAATTTCTTTCCATGGAGAACAATATATTTTTTCTCTTTTGCTGTTTAAGATTCTCTCTCCCCTCTCTCTTGTTAGCCATTTTGGTGTAATCTGTCTAGGTGTTTCTCTTGAACTTAACCTGCTTCTTCTTGAATCTGTGAGTCATCTTTTTTCAGTTTGGAAAATTCTTGGCTGGTGTCTCCGTAAATATTAAGCTATTTTCCATTCTTCTTTCCCTCCTCTGGAAGTTTTTGATAGTTTCTTATCTATGTCCTACTCTTGGTTTCGTATTTTATTTTTATCTTTTAAAATTTATTTGTTTAAAGATTTTTTAAATTAATGTTTAAAGAGAGAGGAAGGGAGAGAGAGAGAGAAACATCAATGTGAGAGTGAAACTTCGATTGGCTGCCTCCTGCACACCCCATACTGGGATCGATCCCACAACCCAGGCACTTCCCCTGACCGGGAATTGACCTGGCAACTTCACAGTGCACCGGATGACGCCCAACCAGCTGAGCCACACTGACCAGAGCTTGGTTTCATATTTCTCATTTCTTTGTGTTTTAGTTTAGTTTCTAATGACCAATGTTCCAGTTTGCTGATTCCGTCTCCTATATCAAATGTACAAACCCATTTATTAAAGTTTTCAAGTTAGAGTGTTTTTCAATTCTATAATTCATATTGTATTCTTTATTAGCAGCCCCCACAGTCAGAAGGAATTCTTTTTTTTTTTTTAATATCTTTATTAATTTCATAGAGAGGGATAGAGAGATAGAAACATCAATGATGAGAGAGTCATTGATCGGCTGCCTCCTGCACGCCCCCTACTGGGGATCGAGCCCACAACCCGGGCCTGTGCCCTGACCGGGAATCAAACCCCGATCACCTGGATCCTGGGTTGATGCTCAACTGCTGAGCCACACCCAGCTGGGCAGGAATTCTTTATCTTTTCATTTATTTCCATCATTTCCTCCTCTATTTTCTGAAGACAGTAATCACCGTTATTTTGGATTTCTCATCTTCTAAGCTCAATATCGCATGAATCTGTAGGTCTGTTTCTATTGTATATTTTTGTTTTATTGGATTTTTAGTTAGGAAATCCTGTTTCTTTTCTTTCCTAGTTTTAAAAAACTGAATACCACTTGCTGTGCATAAAATAGTTGTAATGGATCCATATGATGCCATCTTCCTCCAGAGATGAGTTCCCTTTCCCCCGCCAGCTGAAGTGGGCTAAGGTAGTGGCAAGAAGAACAGATTGACTCGGATGCCTCCTATTTATAGGATCAGCAGGACTTACTTTGGGTGGATGGTGGGTTAGTGTCCAGGAGCTAGAGAATGTGAGGGACCAGAATTGATGGCCAGGGTTCTGGCTCAGGCAGGTTGGCAGTGTGTGGAGTTGTTGCCTGAGCTGGGGAGCACTGAAGAAAAACCTTGTTTGAAAGGTGGTATGAGCAAAAGTTCACTTTTGTACATGTGCATTTATGGTGTCACTGTGCTCTCCAAGCAGAGGCAATTTTGCATGGAGTTTTCTATATGAGACTGCCTTGAGTTGTGTTTAGCTTTGCAAAGTCTCTTAATTCTTACAGCCTTGCTCCTGAGAAAGGGAAAATAGTATAACAATTAAAAGTTACTATGTTTTACCAAGCATGTTTTCTTCAGTTAGTACAATCTGGCCTCATGCCCTCATCTTAACAATTACGGAGAAATCTGTTAACTACCATCTGCACCATCACCAGGAAGGCATGCTAACTGTTGTTTGATTTAAAATGGGGGTCTTACTGTCCACATCTACTTTCTTAGTTTGCAGTTCTTAAGTTTGCCTCACCTGATGTTGAAAGCTACATGTGTGTGCAGCAAGCTTGATTCAGCTCTCCCTGGGAACAGCATGATCACTCTGGGGCATACAGTGTCTTTGACGTACAAGCTTGTATTAAAATCATGTATTACAGCCCCTGCAGCCCCAAAGGAACTTGAGGACTTTATCTTTGATAGTTTTCTCTGCAGGAATAACAATTAAAACACTCCCTGGATTTCAGCAAACAACACATTTATTGCATAAATAACTCTCCACCTCATGCTGACTCCTGTGTGTTGATAGACTATTGCTTATTGTTTTAGAAACTTTATTGACAAAAATAGAGCTCAACTCATTAAAACTGGTATTCTTAATTCTGAACATGTTTCAAATTCTAAATTTCTCAGAGTTCAGGCTGATTCTGAACTATTCTCTTTATGGGCAGTATTTGGATTGAGGTTATTTACTCCTTCGAAAATGTACATTGGAATTTTATTTTTATGAAAAACTACTATTTAATTTGCTTAAAATTTTTTTTGCACTTTTTCTTTTCTTAGTCTTTTTTTTTTTTTTAGCACAGGGGAAGAAATCCTGCCTGCTTCTCATTTGAAGCTAGCTTGTTTTCTACTTGTAAGACCCAACGTCGTCTAAATTTTTTAAAAGCTTAAATACTAGGTCCATAAAACCAGTTGAAGGCATACTATATCAGGAAGCCAAGCCTCCTTTTTATTTACTATTATATCCCCAGCCCCTAGAGGTACCTAGCACATAGTAGGGATTCAGTTTTTGAATGAACCAGTAAATGGATAAATGAATCGAGTAACCTTGATTGCTTGCCAATGAGGGAAAACGGTGCACTCAGGTAGACCTCTAAGTTCTGGGCCACCCATTTTCCCCAGCTCAAGCTCAGTCTATTTTTCCTTGAATTGTTTACAGTAGACAGGAGATTGGTCTTCACGTTTAGTGGAAAGCTGTGCGGCATAAGGATAGCGACTCAGGAGGTTCAGGCTAGTTCATGATAGCATTAAGCCTTTGTTTTTATTGTACATATGATACTCAAGGAAAAGAAACATGCATGAGCCATTGTGTGCATGGAAAATACGTTTTTGAGACCCACTCTTGTCAGGTTCCAAGGTTTCCTGGGATCATCCAGAGTCTCTGTGGTAGGGAATCTTTTTTGGGCAGCTGGGGTGAATGTTCTTCTGTCAACTTCATTTAATATGTATTAAATTCTCAATGAACTGTCAGCTGAGAATTATTGCTCGGGATCAAAGGTGTGTGATAAAAAAATAAATCTCTAAAATGTGGCCCAGTGCCCTTGACTGGGTTAATGGCCCAGACTCTCTATCCTTGTCAGGGAAGGTGCTCACGGAGATCAGCAAAAACTGTAATAGCAAATCTGACAAGGGATGAAGGCCACGGTCAAAGGGAGCACAGAGATGCTTAGAAGAGAAATTATGATACTGTTAAGCAGAAAGACCTGGGCACTGGGAAAGGCCAGAAAACAAATGCACTTTGCAAAACGGGATATGTTGATTTAAGCTTCTTGCTGTTGTTTGTAAATGATGCCTCCTTGATCACATTTTATCAAAGGAAATAATGACTATAAACAAAAGTGTTCCAATAGGATCAAGATCTCGATTGGCACTCTTAGACCATTAAGTGTTAGCAAGTTAGTTTACTTACTGTTCTTTCTTACATACAACCGTAAATGATGGGTTCTGTTCCATTTTAACCAAAATTGAATATAGACAAAGCAATGTTTTTCTCTTCTGTTCCCTCGCTAGCTAAGCAGGAGGCATAGTAAATCTAATTCTAATACGTACTAACACTATTACTAATGCTTTATGTGCTGAGGACTTAATAAGTGATAGGCACGATTCTCAGGTCATTACCTTCATAAACTAGTCCTCACAGTAACCCGTGAGGCAGGCACTATTATTTTGACCATTTTACAGATGAGAAAACAGAGGCAGAGGGAGCCAGTCATTTGCCTAAGGAGCAAGCCAGAGTAGAGATTCCAATCTAACTTATCTGCCTGTGGAGCCCACGCCCTCACCGAGCAAGTTGTGCATTTTCGGCTTCCTTGTTACCTTTCAGGTGGTGGGGGTGAGGTCTTAGTCTAAAACAACTATGGTGAGTCACTGATAAATACAAATAAATTTAAAAAGCTTCAAGTCATCAATCAAAAGATATGCTGTTATCTTTGTAGGAGAAAAATAGCCCCATAGCTGACATAATATCCGTGAGTGGGAGAGAGAGCTTAACAATGCTAGGATTTCTACTTGTTTCTAGAACATGCACCTGCCAGATCTAAAGTCTGTTATTAACTAGGGTCTATAAAAGATTCACTAATTTCACCATTGTTGCTACTTCAGGGCTCAGCCTAAAGGATTATTTATGCAACTGCAGGCTCTTTATTCCCAGGTCATTAGTGGGCAATTTGTATATATTATTTTGTGTTTATTTGTTTGTTCCTAAAGCTAATTATAATTGTTAGCTATCTTGAATCCTTTTCTGAGGCATAAAAACTTAGACTTTAAATAAATAGTTTCTTAATACTCACCCCAGGATGTAGTTTTATTGATTTGAGAGAGAGAGAGAGAGAGAGGGAGAGAGATATTTGTTGTTCCACTTATTTCTGCATCATTGGTTGACTCTTGTATGTGGTCTGACAGGAGACTGAACCCACAGCCTTGGTGTATGGGGCAATGCTCTAACCAACTGAGCTACCCGGCCAGGGCTGAATGACACTTTCTATTTAAGCTTTATCTAAAAGCTCAGGTCTACAGCGTCAGGCATAGTTTACAGAGATTATTCTGGAAGTGATGTGGCTATTTAGCAGAAGGCACAATCTAGAAATTAGAAGAAGCTGCTGTATTGGTTACTTTTAGATATGCAAATGTACCAAAACCTCTGAAAAGTTGACTCAAGATTTTATTCCTATATTTTTGTTCAAGGAATTGACCTCCTGATGTTAAGTACCAGAAATGGAGTAGCCAGAAAGAAAGGAGGGCTGAATTCAAACACCCAGGGTAGTTTATCACTAATGCGAGCCTTGCAAATAGAACAAAAAAATTTTTAGATTTAGTATCCTAGTTCCATGGCTGCTATTCATGGATTTATTTTTCTAGTCAATAATTTTTATGTTTGTGGGAAATATTCTTTTGATGCCATGAATCCTTGTGATTGGAAACAGACTGACTTTTTTGTTATTACATAACCATGATGTTTTCAGAATGACAGTCTAATTAGCCTATTTAGAACATGTCTATAAACATGTCCACGGAGAAAACATGAGAATTTAGAACTTCCTTTGAGGACTGGTTTTGAGAATGTACTGGGATTCTGTTAAGCTGAATCTGTTTTTTGACTTTTTTCTTTCTTTAACAAGATGTCATTCACAAACATTCAACTTTCAGGGCACCACACATTCCCACAAAGGTTGATCCCACTCAAAATGCTGGGTTAAATGATGTTTAAAAAATTAAATAACCCCATATTCATACCCCAAGGCATAGTGCATATCTTCAAGGAACTGGCCTAACTAAGGAAGGAAGTTACACACATGAAGTTGTTAGCTGGCCGCGTGGCCTTGTTAAAGATGCCTTTGACTTCTTCACCCTCAGACTCCTCCTAGGAGAAATGAGAGGGGTAGACCACATGACAGCCGAGTTCTATAGTTTGGAATTGAGAATCATTCCAGAGCCAATGGCTAAAATAGTGAAAAGGGAAGTTGTATATTTATATACTAAGACTAGGGGTGTGTGTGTAGGGGTCCGTTACAATCCTAGACGAGAAGGTGGTGCTCTGGGCCCTGGCCTGATTTTAATCTGTTCGATACACTAGACTCCTGAGTGTGTGTGATTGCAGTTGAAGCAAAGGCTCAGGTGCTAAAAGAATTGTTTAAAAAAACTAGACAGAATTCCCCTCAAATTGCCTAGAGTGACTGAAATCTTCTCGGCTTGCAGACTACGTAAGGTGAACATTTTGATCATTCATTCTGTTACGTAAACCAGAGAACTACAAGCACTGTGTTACCTCTTTAACAGCTTCCTCACTAAACATTTTTAAAAATTACATTGAATCCTTTCCCTAGGAAGTTAATAGACAATCTACCCAACTTTCAATGGCATAGCATGGCAATTTTCAACCTTTTTCATCTCGTGGCACACATAAACTAATTACTAAAATTCTGCAGCACACACCAAAACATATATAATTTTTGCTGATCTGAAAAAAAAGGGAATACTTTTTCTTCATTCACACCGATGGCTATTGTTGTGTTGTGTCATTTTCTTATTTGACAACCTAAGGGAACGGAAGTCAGCGCCCCTGACTAAGTAGTCAGATATTGCAGGTTTTAAAAATTGTTGTGGCGCCCTGGTTGAAAATCACCAGCATAGAATACAGCAGGTCCAAAGTCCAGTGAGTATTTTCCAAGGAAGGCAGTTAAGATGCCGGATATTAGCAGGGAAGGTGTGTTTTGTGTTGGCTGCAAATCACAGTTCTGCTTTATCTTCCATCCCTGAAGATGGAAACTATAAAATCAGGTTATGTCCTTGCTCGTCCCTGCAGCTTCCATAGATCAGAACTTATGGTCACATATTTTCTTTGCATCCATGACCACTTCAAGGCTCTTCTCCCTTCCTGCGCTTTGTCTGGTGTTTTTGGGGCCCCTTCGGTACAAAATCTATAGCGTTCGGTGTATTTTATTTACCGCTTCTGTTTCTGTAATGTGGTTGAATGTAATGTGGGAGTAATGCCATCCTTAAGATCTTGAATTCATAGGCTCGTAACAACTAAAAGTGGCCAAAACTTCAAGGTCAAACAAGTAATTACCTAGAGGCCCTGAGAGAATTATAAGGCAATGTGTAGAGAAAGGAGACAGTGTTTAATAGCTGGATAGATTTAATTTCAGAACAGATAAGATTTCAGAACAGATTTTTTTGTTTTACTTCAACAGGCTGAGAAATAGATAAAAGGGATAGAGAGGAAATTAAGGTTTAGAAGCAAGATGAAAATCAGCAAGCAGATATGAATATCCACTATTCTCAGTAATAGCTATCGTTTGAATTTCTGTAGTATTTGTTTAATTTATGTTAATTGCAGATCATCATAAAATAAGTTTGAAAGCTTTACTTACCTTTAAATTTCCAGTTCAAATTCATTTGGGTTTGGGAAAACAAATTAAGCATAGATTGTTGCCTCCACTCTGAGATGTAAAGAAATGGCTATGATATGCACCTAACCAGTTAATTAAAGATAATTATTCTTGGAAGAATAAACTTGGAGAGATACTTGAAGAAGTATATTTTTAAATTTCATAGTCCAGCTCTGCAGTAATTTATATCTTTAAGTTGACACCATGTTTATAGTAAATTTTAGCAAATTATAATAAGCAATGCATTCATAGTTTCAAGCTGCAGGAACCATTTTTTTCCCATCCCAGTTGATTGCTTAATAAATAAATAACAGAGCCTCATTAGGAGTAGGGGTTTGGGTTGACACATTATAACCAGCAAAAATAAAAGAATAATTATGAACACAATTTTTCAATGACCTGGAAGATTGAATTCAAGTTAACCTTTTGGTTAGAAGCAAAGGTAAACAAGAATTGGCTAAAATGATATTCAATGTCCAAATAGTCTGGAAATTGGAGTGATGACTAAAGGTGAACACAACCAATTTTTTAAAAAAATATATCTTTATTGATTTCAGAGGGAGGAAGGGAGAGGGAGAGAGAAAGAAACATAAATGATGAGAGAGTCATTGATTGGCTGCCTCCTGCACGCACCCAACTGGGAATCGAGCCCGCAACCCGGGCCTGTGCCCTGACTGGGAATCGAACCCCCATCTCCTGGATCCTAGGTCGATGGTCAGCAGCTGAACCATGCCCGGCCAGGCTGACACAACCAGTTTTGCTTCTTTCAAATTAGCCCGCATCAAATGATGATTAGTAATTGAGCAAGAAAGGTCATTTCTGTCTCTGTCTCACTTTGTGATGCAATAATTTCTAAGCCATCTGCTCTTGCTATTGTCAGTCTTATGCGTTCAGCCGTTCTAGCAGACATGTGGTAATATCTTACTGTGGTTTTAATTTGCATTTCCTTACTGACTAATGATGATGATCTTAAACTCCGTATGTGAAGGTATGATCTTAAGCTCTATTTCATGGGTCCTCTAGTTGCATATATAACCTAATATCCCCCCTTTATTGACTTTTTACTTTTTATGTTTACCCTCTACTCTAGCTTTATTATATGTTAAGTGACACTCATAACTTTCTTTCATATATGTCCCAGTTCATGTGTGAGTCTTGCATTTATTATTCATAACATTTTGAGTTTGAGCTTATTATGAAGGTTCCTGTTATGCCACATTGATTCCTGAATGTGCCTGTTCATTTTCTTCCTCACAGTACAGTTTACCATAGGAGCCAGAATTTCCTTTGAAATGATCTCCTTGCCTTGTAGAATCATCATAGAAGTTCCTGCTTTTTTCTAATTTTTTGAAATTTGCCTTGTAGGTTTATAAACTTAAGGTGTAGGTAGGATGATAACATAATTTTACTTTCATGTAATTATTTACAGCAAAAAAATGTTTTGCACTTATTCAGAGTCAGGCACCATTCTAGACAAAGGAGATACAGCAGTGAACAATGCAAACATACAGTGTTGGGAGAAGCCACTAATGCTATGTGACCTTCCAGATATTTTCTATTTTCTTTATTGCAATTTTATTAGCTTGTTTGATTTAACATTAATTGAGCATGTGCATATGCAAAATACTGCAAGGCAAAATAAATGAATAAATCTTTTAAATTTTTAGTTTTATAGCAGGGAATCATTATTAGTTGAGTAAAAGTCATGTACCAGGAATGTCACCGGGTTCTGGAAATACCTTTGCCAGGAAACCAACGCATGGTCCTGGTCTTCAACTGGTGGTGGGAAGGGGTGGCAGGCACTATTTAAACAATTAGATAGACATTTAGATTTAGATTTTAGAATCTAAATGTAGATTTAGACTGTGTGATAGTACCATGAGGTTGTGTAACAGGAAGATCCAATCTGGTGGGTGGCATGCTGCGTTCAGGGAAGACCTTGAAGAGGTAGTAACATTTGAGATGATTAACTCTAAGAAGAAAGTAACCTGATAAAGAGAAAGGAGAGAATGTTAAGACCTTCATCCAGAGGGAGCACAACATGTCTGAGAAGCTGAAAAAGGTCAATGTGCCTGAGGTTAGAAATCAAAACACACAACATTAGTTGTGCTTTTCAGTGCACTGAGGTCTTGCTTCTGCCTCCAGTTCACCACTGAAATTATCGCTGCCAAGCTCAGTGATGACCTTCTCACTGTGAAATCCAGTGGGTGCTCTTCATTCTTCTAACTTCTTGGACTTTTTCCAATATTTACCCCTCTCTACATGAAACTTTACCCCCCCCCCCCCATGAAACCCCTACCTTGGTTTTCGGATGAATCACTGATTATCCTGCTTCTCTCATGACTCTTCTCAGTCTACTCTGCTTCTGCACGACATGTGAGCGTCCTGGATTTCGGCTGCTGTCAATCTTTTCAGTGCTCTGTAGTCATGAGTGATGTCATCGTGCATGACATCTGCCCAACAGGCACGTGCTGTGCTTTGCTTCAGTTATTGCAACGGCTGAAACGGATCTTCAGGATTTTAGAAGTAGTTGCATACCCAAGTTTCAGTTAGGTAAAAAGGTTTTTCTCCTATTTTATGTTTCTAACCTAAGGAGACCTTGCTAATCAAAGCCTTATCTTTGTTGTTTACTTACAATGTACCCAGGCACTGTAATAGATGCTATGGAACCAGACACTCAAGCTTTCTGCTGTAATTGTCTTTCTGGGCCCAATTCATGGGCCATTTTTTTCTGGAAACCTTTCCTGAACCAGGTCCCCCTGTTATGAGGCACCATATGCTTTCCCCTTGCATATTTTATACCGTACTGTAAGCTTTAGGTTACTTTTCTTACTCCTTTCCAGTGTGTGAGCCTCCTTTACAAATAAATCCACACTGTCTAATTCAGTGTCTGGCAGAGCAGGTACCCAATAAGCACATGCTGCACATACACACACTAGTCTGTCATCCTTACTCACAGATTCCATGTTTGCAAATTTGCCTATTCATTAAATGTGGTCATACCAAAATCAATGATCATTGCACTTTTGCAGTCATTCACGGACATGTGCAGAGTGGCAGAAACTTTGAGTCGCCTGATATGCATGCGCTCAGCTGAGGTTGACCAGGGAGATACTCTGCCTCCTTCTTTCAGGTCTCACACGGTAAACAAGTGTCCTTTTTACAGTCATTGGAGGTAGGGACGTCAATATATGGATCTGGGGGGAACATGATTCAGTCCATAGCAGGTAGCAGTGTCGTAAGGGACAGAAGGGAGCAATTTGGAATGCTCTATTATTAGATACTTGAAGTGGTATAGTGCTACTTGAAGGTGAACTTGCCTTAATTAGAAATATATATTATATTCTCCAAGGAATCTACTAAAAAATCTTTTTAAGAGACATGGCTTTTCGTTTTGAACTTCAGTGTTCAAAAAAATACAGCTTTTTTCAACTCTGTTTCCCCACGTGGCTAAATGTTCTCTCACATTATTTTCTTTTTAAAATTACAGTTTACATTCAATATTATTTTGTATTCGTTTCAGGTGTGCAGCATAGTGGTTAGACAATCATATACTTTACAAAGTGGAATTTATTAAAATTTTTATAAAGAAGTATAATTGATATGTTAGGAGAAGAGATAAAATAGAATCATATAAAAAGCTCAATTAAAATGAGAGAAGGCTGAAAAAATAAAGGAAACAAAACAAAGAATAACAAATACCAGGAATAGAACAGTTACAAACAGGATAGATATTAATCCTATTACATCAATAATCACTTCAAATCTGAACGTCTTTTTGCACAAAGACAGATTATCATAATGATTAAAAATATAAGACACAACCATATGTTGTCTACTTGAATCACGTTTTAAATATAAAGACTTAGATGGATTAAAAGTAAAAAAAACAAAAAAAAGGCAGAAAAAAGTATCATGCCGACCAACACATGCCATGTGTATGGCAGAAGTAAAAGCAATGAAGTCAGATTTATATGCTGTTGCTTTTATCATCTGAAAATTCACAGAGAATCAGCATTCACCAACACTGGGGAGCTAAAAGGGATAGAATAAATGCCAGGTTTAGCATTAATGAACAGTTGAGGGGATAATAACTTCGTAACTTCACTTAAAAAACAAACATCAAGATACATTAGATTAACTCTTCAGAGAGTTACCAACAACCCTTGTTCAGTGATACTTAGGTCACATTTGTCTGAAAGGGAAGACTAGAGACTAATGTGCCAAGCAGAGGACAAACCCCCCAAGTTGGCAGCTTAAGCTGCTCCTTTGACCCTTTCCAAGGTGGCTGCATTTGTTGTGAGCCCTTACCCTTTGCCAGGGATGACTCCTTTTGGGTGTGAAAGTCAAGTCTGTCTATAGCATAACTCATCACAAAGACACTTATTCTGATTCTCAGAGAAGCTGGAGAGCATTCCAACCGCTGACATGGTGCTCTTCCTGGTGACACTCCGATTATTATTTCCAAGTGCTCAGAGACTACTCTTCTCTTTGTCTTGTCAAGATAGGATCTTTAAAATATAAAAATTGCTAAGTGCTTTTGCGGACATAATGAGGCAAAGTACACTATTTTTAAAATTTTCCATGAGAAAAAAAACAAAAGAGCACATCCTGTCATATCTCCCATTTATAATCTTACAATGCATATCTTGCTAAAATATATTTTATTAAAATGACTCCTTTTAAGGAAGTAACACGCATAGTTTGCACCTTGACTTCAGTACATAATACCCTCAAAATGACATTTTTAAAGATTTGGAACATTTGTTGTATACGTTTTAGAAAAAGGCCTGGTTAACCAGGCTGTAAGTACAGCGGGTCATATCGATGCAGCTTGACACCTTCTACCTGCTTATTAATTTCTAATCGGAATTAACCTTGTCTGTCCCATGAGAACATTAAAGAACATTTTAGATACACGACATATTTTGTGACTTTCTGTACATGTATTGTTAATCCAAAGCATTTCAGAAGACTTTCTGAATCCTGGTGCTCTGTAGGTAAGGAACTATGATTGCACCAAGGACTTCAGCCTGTCTTACTGCAGGCTCTCTCAGCCTTGGAATGGAGACAATATAGTGAACAGTTCCCTTGGCTACCTCGCAGAAATATTTGGTGATGAAATAGGCAAGTATATACATACACACATGTGTTTATGTTTTGAAAATAGTGAAATGTGTTATGTAATTGCAGTTCTCCTTATCGCTGTAAAAAACCTTCATTCTGGCCTCTATTACTGTGCTGTTGACCAAGCAGCCCAAGGTAAATATAGCCCGCCTTCTACGCACCCAACAATAATCAGGGAAATTTCTCTTTACTCCCCTCTTCTAGGGAAAATATAAGCAAACACGCTGGAATCCTGCACGGTGCTCTTTATTCCAAAATCGTGCTCACGGCTTCCAAGGCAGCTTTGTTGCACCTCCTGTCTGGGGCAAGTGACCTATTTCTACACTAAAATTTCCGAGGTCTCAAGAGCCAACACTGTTATATGAAAACAATGTATTCAATTGGTGGCATGATGGGAGAGCAGCATCTGTACGTTCACAGACCCCAGTGAAGGTTAAAAGCGAGCGAGGAGGGGCCCCGAGTCTGCAGGCAATCGGGTTGGTGCCAGTGTGGAGCTGGCACCTCCGCCGAGGTGCGCTGGGGTCAGAGGTTGCCAGCTCTGTTCTGAGGATTCAGTGTCACTGCCCTGCCTTCCGCTTGCGGCACGGACGCCTTAGTTGTAAGAAAAGCAGTTGCTTATGTCACAGAGCTCATCAGCCTCACTGTTCAGTCATTCCTGCCTGAAACTGTGCCACTGCTTTTCCTTGCTGACCTGCCAAGAGGCATCACAGGAGAGTGTCCTTGAACATGCCGCAGAACAAAACAAAAGCTTAAGTATCTTTTATGTTTAATTTGGCTTTAAAATGTAAACCAAAAATACAAGATAAGCCTTGGACGTGTTGTAGTACCAGAAAGTAGAGAAGTTCTCAAAAACAAAACAAAACAAAAAAGAAATAGGGGCATGTCAAAGGGACACAGGAGCCAATCTGCAAGAGCACCCAGAGGCCAAAGTTGGTACAATTTAAGGAACCAAATGGATAATGTACTGTTGGATTATAACTCCAAGTATAAAATAAATAAACATATGTCCACACTGGTATAAATAAATGATTAAAAGTAAAGAAACGAGGGAGTAGTCACAGAAGAAGTTCAAATAATATATGTAGTTATTTTGCTTTATAGAAGTTAAAACTTAATCCCCCCACCCCATCCCGCACTCAAATGGGCTAAACATCAAACATTGCGACTCGATTCCATAGAACAGGGTAGGGAAAGGAAAGCAGTGGTAATGCTGGGGTGGGGAGGCCTAGCCAAGACGGCCTTAAACAAGTGATGAAAGTTAGCAGCCCCAGTGATGTCATGCAGATATCATGCACCCCTGATATAATGTGAGGAGAAAAGCTCTTTCTCTTTGTGGTATTCTTCCCCCCACCCCTGCACCCATAAATCCAATCTAATCAGGAGGAAAACATCAGGCAAAGTCAGATTGGAGCCGTTCTATGGGATAGCTGGCCGAGTACACCTCAGGATTCCCTAGGTCCTGGAAAACAAAGGAAGCCACGGGAGCTGTCACAGACGAGAGAAATAGGAGACATGACCACTAAATGCATTGTGCTGCCCTGGATTGGGTCCTGGAATGAAAGATGACATTGATGGGAAAACTATTTGGAGTTTAAGTAAGAAGAATAAAATGTGGAGGGCTAAATGGTGGCCCCTTCAAAGGTTATGCCCATGTCCTAATACCTGTAATTTGTGAATATCCTTATTTGGGGGCGGAAAAGTATCTTTGTAAATGTAATTAAGTTAAGGATCTTGCGGTAAGATAACTCTTGATTATCTAGGACACTCTACATTCAATGACAAGTATCCTTGTAGGAGAAACATAGGGAAACACTCAGAGAAGAGGGAGCAATGTAATCATGGAGGCAGAGATCAGAGGTTGGAGCCATAAAGCAAGAAATTCCAGCAACCACCAGAAACTGGAAGGGGCAAAGTGTAGGATCCACCTAAAGTCTTTAGAGGGAGTGTGGCCCTCGGGGCACCTTGATTTTGGACTTCTGGCCTCTAAAGCTCTGAGAGAATAAATGTGTATTGTTTTAAGTCAGCCAGGTTGTGGTGATTTGCTATAATAACCTTAGGAAACTAACAAATGTACTAATTTTTTGTTTTGAATAATGTGCCATAGTAATGTAAAATGTTAATAATAGCAGAAACCAGATGAGGTGTATATAGGATCTCTCTCCACTATCCTTGCCACTTTTCTGTAAATCTAAAATTATTCCAAAGTAAAAGGTTTATTAAATAAAAAGAACACAATTCAACTCAAAGAAAGGTTTTACTTTTGCTTTGCTATGAGTCAGACTTACTAGCTCTGTGAATAATTGACTACTATGCCATTAAATGTCTGACAAATACAAAGAAGCATTTCTAGAAAAGAAGTCTTTCAAATGGGAACATCGCTATGGCAAGTGCCAGGTTTGAAACAAACTCACGTTGGGTTTCACTGTGCTTCAGAGCAAAGCTACTTTTCCTGTGGTTTATAGTTAAGATGAGTGTGTGTTTTTGTGTGTGTGTGTGTGTGTGTGTGTTTTAATATATCTTTATTGATTTCAGAGAGAGGAAGAGAGAGAGAGATAGAAACAACAATGGTGAGAGTCATTGATCGGCTGCCTCCTGCACGCCCCCTGCTGGGGATCGAGCCTGCAACCCGGGCATGTGCCCTGATCTGGAATCAAACCATGATCTCCTGGATCCTAGGTCGATGCTCAACCCCTGAGCCACACTGGTCAGGCAGGATGAGTGGTCTTAACCAGTGCTATTAGTGACATACAAAGTATCACTTGACCTTCGATTTACACTATCTTGTTTCCCTAATTCTCTGCTTACCTTATGGACAAACTAGTCAGAATTTATCCAACCACTGATCCAGAACAATTAGCTTTTTTTAAAAAAAAATGTTCTTAAAAAATTGATTTTAGAAAGAGAGGAAAGAAGAGGGAGGGAGAGAGAGAGGGAAACATCAATGAGAAACATGGATAGGCTGCTTCCTGCATGCCCCCTACTGGGGATTGAGACCAAAACCTGGCGAAGTGCCCTGACCAGGAACTGAACCGGCACCTTCTCTGTGCGTGGGGCGACACCCAACAAACTGAGCCAGGGCACAATTAGCTTTTTTAATTTCTTCCTTATTGTAACTAAAAGTACATGACTCAGAGTTTGCAAGGAAAACACTACACTTTGTAGAAGTTTATTTTAATTAAAAAAAATGTGGAAATGCTCATCACAATACTTTAATATGGCTCAGCCCAAAGAAGAACCATTTAGGCTTTATGAACCAGCCTGAGGAAGGCCTTGGAAAAGTAGGATTTGTCTTAAAAATGTGTGAATGACTCAGGGAAGAACATGAGGATTATTGTAGTATTTGGTAAGGAAGTGGTAGGTGGCTTAAGGTATGGCCAGCAATCAGCTCATAAAGAAAATCAATCATTCAATTTCTCTGTGAGTGAAACTTATAGAACCACGGAAATAAAGGGGCCCATTAAATACTTAGCAACAAGTGCGTAATACTCAGGGGAAAAAGAGAATCTATTTTCTGACAGCATATTTATAACTATAAAGCAGCACAGATAGCCTTGCAGCTGTTTTTGAGATATCATTGCTACTTCATTGATTACTTTGTGAAACCTCTGTGGGCTCATCACGCTCTCAGCTCTGCTTACTGCTTCCATCAGGATGAATTATGAAAGACTATACAGAAAGGGCAACATATATTTTTTACTAGTGGAAGGACTTTGGTTACCTAAAGTAATCAATTTGTAGCTACTAAAAGTGGCCAGAAATTGCTTTGAGACATTTCTTATACAGGGAAATTAAGACATTCAGGGCTATAAAAGTTTAGAATAATAAATATACTTCTTTTTAATTTAAATAATTATAAAGCAATGCTATTACTGGGAAAAGCCAAGTAAATAACACCAGGAGTCATGCTTGTACTGTTTTTTTAAAAAATGTTTTCTTAGTTCATAAACCTTAAACCTAATCCTTTTAAGGATGTCTCCTTAATTTATTATTTGTGAAAATACTAATTTTTAAATCTAAGGAAAGTCTGTTTTTTATATAGGCATATTTAGCCAAAGTGCCCTTGTTTTCAAAGAGAAAGCCCCTAATTTAGCTTTAAGGCAACAATAGACTTTCAGGTTGATAAAAACTACAACCAAAAAACCCACTGTAAAGTGACTTAGGCTGATAGAAAAAAAAAATAAGCCATATCTGTTACTTTAGTAGTAAACCTTTGAAGTGTATATGCTAAACCTAAGGCCAAAAAAAGGAAAAGTCCTCCCATGAAATATTATGAAACTAAATAAAACTTATTGGTGATCTTTCTTTTCTTATTTTCTCACTCATAGGGCACACTTATTGTCTATAAGTGACACTTATTATTCTCTCACTACCTCTATTGGACCTTAGGTTGGAATGACCTGAAGAGAGTATACCTAAAATTTTGCCTTTGGGATATCTAAACTCTTTTCTTTTCTTTTTTTTCTATAGGCTCCCTTATTTATGTAATGCCTATTCTAATGTCCTCTTTATCTTTCCAAACAGGTTTTCTTAACTTTACTACTATTGACTTTTGGGGCCGGATAATTTGTTTTGGGAGACTGTCTTGTGCATTGTAGGATGCAGGAAGTGTGATGGTCAGCTTTGGGTGTCAATTCAGCTGGGACATGGTGCCCAGATATTTGGTCAAATATTATTCTGGATGTTTCAATGAATGTGTTTTATGGATGAATTGAACATTTAAATCAGCAGACTTTAAGTAAAGCAGATTGCTCTTCCTAACGTAGATGGATCTCAACCAATCAGTTGAAGGCCTGAATAGAATGAAGATTGATCTTCCCTGAGCAAAAATAACTTTTTCCATCAAATTGCCTTTGGGCTGGAACTGCAACTCTTCCCAGAGTCTCTGAACTGCCAGCCTACCCCATCAGATTTTGAATTTACCAAGCCTCCACACTGTCTGAACCAATTTCTTAAAATAAATCTCTCTTACCCTATATATGTATACATATCCTGTCGGTTCTGTTTCTATGGAAAATATTGAGAAATACAGAATTTGGTAATAACAGGTGATGTGCTACTGTAACAAATACCTAAAAATTTGGAAGTGGCTTTGTAAGTGGGTGATGGCTAGAGGCTAGAAGAGTTTTGAGGTGCATGTTAGAAAACATAGATTGTATCAAAAAATTGTTGGTAGAAATATGGATATTAAACATGTTTTTGGTGAGACCTCAGATGGAAATGAGGAGCATGGTATTTGACATTGGAGGAAAGGTATTCTTGTTATAAGGTGTCAAAGAACCTGGCTGAACCATGTTCTAATGTTTTGTGGAAGGTTGAATTTGTGAATGGTGAAATAAGATATTCAACTGAGACTGTTTTTAAGTGAAGCATTGAAAATGTGATTTGATAATCCTTGAGCCTTACAGTCTAATGAAATTTTCCCTGATAGGTTTTGGACTTGATTGGGACCCCTGAGCCCTATTTTCTCTCTCATTTCTCCTTTTTGGAATGAAAATCCCTGTCCTGTGCTCCCCCCCTCAATTGTATTTTGCAACTTATCTGGTTTCATGAGATCACAGCTGGAGAGGAATTTCTGCCTTAGGATGAATCATATTTTGAGTCTCACTCACGTTTGATTTAGATGATATTTGCGTGAAATTTGGGACTTTGAGTTGATGCTGTGAGACTTTGAGGCTTTTGGGATGGGGTGAATATATATTGGTTGTGAGAAGATATGGATTCTGGGGATCTAGAGGGTGAAATGTTATGGAATGAATTGTTTCCCCTCTAAATTCATTTTGAAGCCCTACCTTAGAATGTGACTGTATTTGGGGAAAGAACCTTGAAAGAGGTAATTAAGTTAAAAAGAGGTCATTTGGGTGGGCCCTAATCCAGTCTGACTGGTATCCTTATAATTAAAGGAGATTAGGACACACAGAAAGACCCTGGGGGTGTGTACACACAGAGAATAGGCTATGTGAGAACACAGCAAGGCAGCAGCCCTCTGTAGGCCAAGGAGAGAGGCCACAGGGGAAACCAAACCCTGGTGGCACTTTGATCTTTGACTTATAGCCCCCAGAACCAGAGAAAAAATGAATTTCTGTTCATTAAGCCACGCAGTGAGTGGTGTTTTGTTATGGCAGTTCCAGCAAATGAATACAGCTAATGTCTCTGGCACCTTCCCATTAGATTTGGCAGCATCTCTCCCCTGTACCCTATCACCGCCTCCTAGTCATGACAAACAAAAAATGTCTTCACTATTGTAAAGTATTTTTTGTGGAGGGCAAAATTTCCCTGGGTTGAGAACCATTGCTTTCACCACATACAACAACAAAAAATAATAAAATGGATTACTCCTTTTTGAAACTGGTTTGGCAAGGGTGACACTATCTTTTCCATGCCTCTTCTTCACCCTCTGGCTGCTCCTTGAAATGGTTAAATGCAGGTGCTCCTGAAGGGCCTTTCTGGTGTCTTTTTTTTCTCTCTTATTTTTTTTTGTCCCTTATTTTCTCACCCATATTTAAAGGGCTGCTTCCAAATAAATCCCTGAAGTTTACATATAACCTCTCTTGACCTGGCCTCTTTCCTGATCCCCAAATGTGAATTCCCACCAGTCAGTTTTTTAGACAGTTCTCCTTGGAATCTCCGCCTGAATATTCTACCACTGTTACACACTCAATATACCTAAAACTGGACACAGGACTTCTCCAAACTGTCCCTTCTGTGTTCCCGATCCAGTGACACAGTCCCCTTCGCTTCACCTCCGGAACTGCTTTTGTGTCCCTCAGGATTTTGTGGTTTAGCAGAGAGTCAATTCACTAAAACAGATTTAATGTAATATGCTAAGACCAGTGATAAAAATATGCAGAGTCCTCTATGGATTTCAGAGGAGGAACCTTTTATACAACCCTGGATGTCCGGAAAGCTTTCTAGAGGAGGTGAAGCATGAGCTGAGTCTGAGAGGGGAAGCCTAAGTTAGGTAGGGAAGAAGATACAACATTTCAGGCTGGTATTATAGTACATATCGTAACAAAAGTGGAAAGGAATAACTGAAATTACCTAATTTGATTACTTGCTAATTTAAAGTTAGGCAAAGGTGAATATGTCCTGAATATCATCAGTTTGGAACAGTATTCATTAATAATACATGGACATGAGGCAATTTTATCAGCATCAAATTCAACTAGTTATTTCAACCAAATTCAGCTTCAAGAACATTCGATCTTCACGTTAGGGGAGTTCCTGCAATCTGCTGGCATTTTAGAAGGCCCAGTTCTCTATACCTCTTAAGAAAGTTTTGATTAAGTTGTTTTCTCTCTCTGTTTTTAAATGGCTAATAGACATATCAAAAGAATCTCTGCAAATTAAACCACAACGCAATATCACCTCACACCTGTCAGAATGGCTGTCATCAATAAGTCATCAGACGACAAGTGTTGGCGAGGGTGTGGAGAAAAGGAAAACCTCGTGCAGTGTTGGTGGGAATGTAAATTGGTGCAGCCACTGTGGAAAACAGTATGGAGGTTCCTCAAAACATTAAAAATAGAACTGCCTTATGACCCAGGAATTCCATTTCTGGATATTTATCTGAAGAAATTCAACACTAATTCAAAAATATATATGCACCCCTATGTTTATTGCAGCATTATTTACAATAGCCAAGGTATGTAAGCAAGACAAGTGTCCAGGAATAGATGAGTAGATAAAAAGTGGTGATATATATATGTATATGAATGGAATATTTCTCACCATAAAAAAGAATGAAGCCTTACCATTTCTGACAGCATAAATAGACCTAGAAGGTATTATGCTAAGTGAAATAAGTCAGACAGAGAAAGACAAATACCATATGATTTCACTTGTATGTGAAATCTAAAGAACAAAATAAATGAACAAACAAAACAGAAACAGACCCATAGACACAGAGAAGAAACTGATGGTTGCCAGATGGAAGGGGGATTGGAGGGCTGGGTGGAAAAGGTGAAGGGGTTGAGCAATACAAATTGGCAATTACAAAACAGTCACAGGGATGCAATGTACAGCATAGGGAATATAGTCAATAATATTGCAGTAACTATGTATGGTGCCAGGTGGGTAGTGGAAATATCGGTGGGTCACTTTGTAAATTATATAAATGTTTAACCACGACATCGTACACCTGAAACTAATATAAAATAATATTGATTGACAACTGTAATTGAGAAATAAAATAAAATTAAAATTAATAAAAATAATTTAAGCATTGGCTTAGAAACTGGGAAGCAGAGATCCCATTATTTCCCATTTCTTCCTTCTGCAGGAGAAAAGGAAACTAGAGATCAAATTTGCTGCTGGAGTATGTGTGGTATCCAGGCTAGAGGTAGATACCTGGATCTTTGTTGGCTATTTGAGTACTGGTGGTAATATGGCTTTTTCCATAGGTGTGTCCGAAGTGCAGAACTTTATATTAGTTAGAAAAAATTATCTAAAGCAAGCATTTTCATAAACGCTGTCTTTAATAATTTTTTTTATTAATGTGCATTTCAATTGTTTTTAAGAGTAGACATTAGCTCAGAAAGGAAAGTAGAAAGAGAATAGTGGGCCAATTCTCAAGTCATGAATTGTGACAAGTGAAATTATATGGAGAAAGGAAATCAATCCCACCAAATGAAAAAGGGCAAAGGAGGAGCTGAAGTAAGTGAATCATTATCCACAAGAATTCAATTTCTCCACATTTGTGAGCTAAAATCTGAAAAAGTCCTTGATGCACTCTCGGTAATGAAATATTATCAATAGATTTCTAACCGACTTCAGAGACAATGACCCGTTACTGCTTTGCTTTGCTGGGAGAGAGGAATTGAAAGGTTCCAAGGGAGAATCTCTTCGTATAATTTTATTTTTCCTCTCATTTATGGTCATGGAACTCTGCAATTGGGTAGCGTTCAGATGGGTCTGTAAATTTTATTTAGATGTCTCAAACATCAAACTGTACAAAGCAGTAGCACAACTCCGATTGGAATTAAGAGAGCGCAGTTGAGTCAGCGTCGGCTCTGATGAGCTGCACTTCCTTGGAGACACAGGCATCTTCTTGGCGCCCCTGTCCTCTCCTGAGCACTGAGGCTGCAGCTCCCCTCTCAAGTCTGTTCTACCAAAATTCTACGAGGTAGGAAACGACACTGTTAATTTCTCTATTGACTGCACGGAAGGACATTTTCTTAGAAAATGTAATATATTAATTTTAAAGTGTAACCTATTAGAAATTGGGGGGAAGAATAAGTAAAGAGGAGGATCAAGAAAGCTTACCAATGCTGACTACCAGGGTAAAATTTACTCCAGGTTTTGAAAATCTAAATAGAATTCAAAGATTTGTGTTTTGCAATATAAATTTATCTACCTATTAATCGGGCTTCAACAGAGAAACAGAACCAACAGGATGCATATATATATTTTAGATATATATATAAAATAAGGAATTGGCTCACGTGTCCTACAATCCGCAGGGCAAGTCAGCAAGCTGGAGACCCAGAAGAACCAATGCTGTAGCTACAGTCTAAAGATTGGCTAGCTGGGGACCCAGGAAGACCTGACAGTTTAGCTGAAGCCATAATCAGGAAAAAGCTGATGTCCCCATTTGGCAGGCCATTAGGCAGGAGAATTCTCTTTTACTCAGGCGAGGGTCCGCCTTTAGTTCTATCCAGGCCTTCAACTGATTGGACAAAGCCCACCCACATTATGGCGGGCAGTCTGCTTTACTCAGTCTACCAATTCAAGTGTTAATCTCATTCAAAAACACCCTCACAGAAATACTCAGAATAATGTTAGAGTATTATCTGGGCACCCCATGGCCCATTAAGTTAACACAAAAAATTATCCATCGCACTATCTAAAGAGTCATAGCTGTTGTGTTCTGCGTTCTCATTTTATTTTATAGTGTATGTAGTTTAAATTCAACAGAGAGTTTAATGTGCTATTTCAAAGATCCTTCTGGAATCCAGATTGGCACCTTACCATCTGAAATGCCTAATGCCATTACGCATGTGTTCTCAGTTAAGTTCGTTAATGAGATCCCATTTTCTTGGAAGGATTTATGTTCCTTGGAGGAATGAAGTATGCTCTCTGAGAAATTATTTGCTTACCCTGGGAGTGCACTCATTATTGTAATCATTATATAGAAGGAACTGTAGAAATTGAATAGTAGAGTTGTGTCTAAACACCAGCAAATATTTCAGCTAAGAACAAAAGGGCCCATGGGCCCAGGCAGGAGGCCCTTCATTGCAGATCTTTGACTATTTCAACCCAGAATAGAAATGAGGAAGGATCATCTAGTACCAAAACGAAGGTGTAACAGAAAGGAGATAGGAAAGGAGTAGAAAAAAGGAAAGAACAAAAATTAGGGTATACTTGCCTGTGTAAAATTTTTGTGACATTTCTCTTTAGAGTGAGAAATGTCATTTCATTGCTCTGCATTGAGGAACTGGAGCTGCTTCACAATAGATGCTCTGGTCACCTGGAGCCTGACTCCTAGGGAAAGGTGATCTTTTTCTGAAGGATCTTTTCTCCTCTTCATGTTTCCCCCTTCTAGATAGTAGTAAATGGGTTGTTAAATATGTACCCTTAGATTCTTTTATAAACATGAATTTTTGTGGGTAGTCATGGTGTTACTCCTCAATCATAGATATGTAGATAACATCAAGGAGAAAGTAAAACTGATGGCCTTGGACTGCCCACCAACTTCAGGACAATTACATGAGAGAGATAAACTCCTATCGTGTGAGTCATTTCATTTTGAGTCTCTTTATTATCGAGTTAACCTCTACTCTAATGCTCACTGTGCCAGCCATACTTGCTATCCCATAATCTTTCTCTTCTCTTGGAAGATATAAGCTAGGCCGCCCTAAAGTACCTCTGAACCATTTGAAAGGTATCGGCAGCATTGCCCTGGTTGAAGTAGTTGTTTGGATAATTTCTCTCTGAGTGAGAGTGATTTAAGGTCTAAGTGAGAAACTAGAAACAAATTGAATCCTGAATGCAAGCATCACTTTTTTATTATACACCTATTCATCATTTTATTTTAATGTTCCAAAAACACATATACAAAGTGAATGTGTCTCTAACTCTGAATGTCAAGACATCTCTGAATTTAGAAATGAATGATAGGATATCTAGGTTTTAGTAAATTTTGTTGCTAAATAATTATTACTATTGTTTTGTGTTGTTCTGTGAGCTTTCCTGTTTAGTAATTAGAATCATATAAAATATTAATGCTAATAATTAACATATTAATATGCTCTAATGTGTTTCCTAAGTCTTGTTACTCTCTTTCTGACATATCTCAAGGTATAAATATCAGAACAAATGGTAAAATATGCAAGAGGATTTAAAAAATAGGTCATACTTTGCATTTTGAAGATATTTGTAAGCCACTTTTGTCAGTATGTTTCTTATTCCTTAATCCCAGTATTTATTATATAAATGAAATATAAATGAGAAGCACCTGGTAAATACCACCTTTAACACTCCTGGCAGAAAATAGTAATCAGACTTGACACCCTTCCCTGTTGGACTTTGAAATTGCTGGAAGCCACTACCATTGTCAGAGGAGAGGAGACCTATATGTTCTCGCTTGTTTAAATATTTAGTATTCCTTTTCCATTTGTGATCAATATAAACTTTGCTTTAAAATTACACAATTTTCTGATTCTTTTCCACATTGTTGGGGTTGGACAGCAAGGTGATCAATCCAGGCTAACAGGCTCTTAGCTTGAGGCGGTGAGTTTTTGAGAGCAGAAACTTTATCTGGTGAATCTTTTTATCTTCAAGGGCTGTTACCGTGCACTTATAGAGATGACACTTTTTCATTCTTTCAATTATTCAAAAAATAGCTAGTCGATGCCTGTCTATGTCAGAAATTATTCTAGGAAATGGTAAGAAAATAGTGAACAAAAAATAAACAATGAACACATATCAGTCTAGTGCTGGGGAAAGAGAAACTAAGCAAACAAACATATACATTGTACAACTGCAGTATGGAAAAACATAAAATAGTGTTAAGCAAATAGACAGTGATTTGGGTGCAGGGCCAGAACTGTCTTCTCTGAAGAGGTGACGTTTGAACAAAGACTTAATAGTAGGTACAGTCCCAGAAGAGCAAATTCTCTGAGTCTCCCATTGAAGGATGGAGTCTGGTTTTCCTCCCCTGAGCCAGGGTTTTGCCCTATGACTTGCTCTCACCGCCAGTCTACAGAAGATGCAATGCTGTGTAAGTTCCATGGTCAGGACTCAGAAGATCTGGAGCTTCTACTTTTGTACTCCTGGAACATTGTCTCTTATAACCAAGCCATCACACTGTAAGAAGCACAAGCCATGTGGAGAGAGCCCCTGGAGGGGAACCAGCTCTAGCAGAGTGCTCGGACCCCAGCCAGCACCAGCTGCCAGCAGGGGAATGAGCCACCATAGGTGTTCCCACTTCATTGAGCCTCTCAAGGACTGAG
Organism: Miniopterus natalensis; assembly: GCF_054644295.1. NCBI lineage: Eukaryota > Metazoa > Chordata > Mammalia > Chiroptera > Miniopteridae > Miniopterus > Miniopterus natalensis. The sequence goes on along the minus strand of NC_142082.1, from coordinate 10,214,627 downwards.
CCTACCCGACACCATGCTTAACAGGAGAATGGCCCAGCTGAGCCCAATTGACCCACAGAGCCATGAAAGATAATGAAAATCTTTATTGTTTTAAACCACTAAGTTTCGGTATCATTTGTTACGCAGCAATGTGTACTGTATTCAAGTCAAGCATTTTAAGAAGATAAAGCAGGTGCAAAGGATCCAAGGTGGGGTTGTGTTTGGCCTGTTTCCAGAACAGCAGGGAGACTACTGATTAAAGAGGAGTTATTAAGGGGGAGAATATTAGCACAGGGAGCCAAAAGCCAGATCATATATGGTTGTATACACCAGGGGTAAGCAAACTACAGCCCACAGGCCAATCTTGTCTACTGCTATTTTTCTAAATAAAGTTTTTATTAGGACACGGACACACCATTTGTTATACATGATCTATGACTGTTTTCATGCTACAGTAGCAAATTTGAGTAGTTGCATCAGCAATCATGTGGCCCACAAAGACTAAGTTATTTACTACTTGGCCCTTTTCAGGAAAAAAATAAATTGTTACAGACCATGGTAACTCATTGTAGTGCTTGAGCAGAAATAGATATGGCTTATATTCTACCAGCGTCCTTCTGGCTGCTATGTGGAGAATCAACTGAAGGGGGAAGGACAGAAGCAGGAAGACTACTAAAAAGGTGATAGTTAAAAGATGACTAAGAAGAATTCTTAGAGGTTGTGAAAACTGGTCAAATGCAAGACATATTTTGAAGGAAGAGTTGGCTGGGTTTTAGATTGCTTAGAGGTGAGAAAGTTCAAGTATGACTCCAAATATTTTTTTTGGCTTTAGCAACTGATAAAATCAGTCAATAAATAGCTGTTGATTAAATTATTTTTACTGTAGTGATTGGGAGAAATGAATGGTTTTGTTATACCGTATAGCTCTATTTTACATATTTTCTAATGCATAATGAGAGTATAAACCAGAATTTCCATAGAAGGTCTTAGCAAAGCAACATCACTTTTTTTTTTTTTTTTTTTTGAGAAACACATTTTGTTGTTACTGTTGTTGAGTCTGTATTTGCTGGAATTGAGTCTTCACTTGTTGAAGCATTACTGAAAGTGGTCCAACGTGTATCTGGACAAGCTACCATTAGAGTTTCTTGTTATGTCAGCACTCAGTCTACATGGCAGGCCCTTTAGGTCTGGTGGCCTATTGTCATGTGAGCAGATGGGAGGCCATGAGTAGTTTAGTCTGATCTTTCTTGGGAGTGATTTTTCAGTTCTTAACCCTGGATAGCCATTTTGGATATGGCTGCTTAATCGCACTGAGTCTTCTCCTTTATACAAGGATTGTCTATTATATTCAGAGGGCTCAGGGAAGGGGGAGTCTTCTGAAAATAACTGCAAATGGAGGCTCAATAAGGGAGATGATCCCTGGGAACACTGGAGACGACCCATACCAGCATCACAGAAGGAAACCAGCAGGGGCTGTGTGCATATCCGCACCCCATACAGTCCAGAGATGGGGAAATTTAATCCAGGAAAAGAAAACTCATTTAACAAACCACCGTTTCCTACTGAAAACCACCTTTCTGAGGAATGCATGCTTGTAGCTGTCACTTCCAAATCCGGTGACTTATTAGTTTCAACACCAGAATGTGTGACTGGCTCCACTCAGGAGATGGGAACCGTGTGCAACTCCACTGTGATTGTGACAGTGCTTTGCCGAGTTGAAGGAGCACTCTCTACAGTTGCCAGCAGACAGCTTCCCGGTCCTCCTTTGAGAAACTGGCTCGCAAATGTTGCTCCAGCTGAACCCCACTAAAGCAACAAGATATTGCTGAAAAGTGTCCACTCAGCACCCTGCTCTCTCTCAGAGTTCCCATTTCTCTCACGTCAGGGTTGTGTGAGAATTTTTAATTTTTTAAATTAAAAAAATTTTTTTTGTCAAGAGCTTATTTGATCATTTAGAGAGGAGCAGAGATACAAGAATGGGACAGACAGGGACGACGCTGTCCGAGGATGATGCATAATGACAACTGCTTTGGGGGACAGAGGAGGAGGCACAGGCAGGCCACCTGGAGGGCCGGGCTTGGCCTGCTGGACCGAGCCCGGAGGTCTATGGTTTTCATTAAATGGATTTCTATTGCCTGCGAAATTTTGCCACCAAAAATGTACAATAAGCAGCGTCCAGTATATATTTTTGAATTAAATGGACAGGTGGACTCACTGCTGTGTAACTGGCACAGTTGGTGAAATAAAGAGCTTGGAGAAGTGCTTATTTTCCCGAAGGCTGCATGTCCACTCCGGCCTGCTGACCGGTGCGGGGAACAGGGGCCTCCTGCCCCCAGAGTGCTGAGGATACGGGTCTGGGGGAGTCGCAGCCCCAGGTGAGAGCTGATAGCAGATGCGGTGATTAAGCACCGAGCGCTCGCAGGCCTGGGGCTGGCTCCCCTTGCAGCTGCGGGCAGGCTCCTGTATTTACGAGCGCTTGGCGAGTGCTGCGACGGCTTTATTATTTGTTGGTTTTCTGCAGCATTGCACAGTAAAGGTTGTTTTCAGGGAGTATCAGAAGCGGAGCTGCCTGTCACTGCAGCACACCGAGTCCACCCACCGGTGTATTTCACTCTCTTGATTGATACCCGGCTCCATGGTTTGACATTTCAGAAAGAGTGGAAAAGAAACACGTCTCCAGGGTCATTAACTCTTTTTCTCCCTCGGCCCCCCCGGGTAGCTGCTTGTGCCATTACCCACATTTCTTACTGCTGACCTCAACAACTTCATGCTGGCCCCAAACATGGGTTTGTCACCAGGTGCCCCCTCCGCTCACAGTGGTGCTCTTATCTTGGTAGCTGCCTCCACACAGGCACTGAAGAGGCCACCTTCTCAGAGCCCAGCGTGGGGACAGTCCCTTAGATCACAGTTTGAAAAGGAAGCTTCCTGGCAGCTTTCCACACTCAAATGAGGAGCAGAGGGAAGGCTCGGGAGCCCCTTTACTGCTGGAAGCAGCATAAGACACAGGAGAGTGTGAAGTTTGAAACAGGCGTTCACCTGTAAGACCCTGAGTCAGTTCCTGGGGCATTTGATATAATTAGTCTTGATGTCCCCCCTGTTATGCTGTGAGTTAGGACAGAGGAGAGCCATAGTTGTTCATCTATTTGACAGCACCGAATAAACCTTCTCTGCTGTCAGGGGGAGAGACTATTATTTTTTACTGCTGTGAAAAGGCTCAGAGTGTGCTGGAAGAAGTGTCAGGAGTCGTTAAACCAAATCAGCCCCCAAAGAAAGAGCAGCCCGTGATCATGGAACCTGGGATCTCTAATTAATCAGAAGATGAAACTTCAGGGATCCACGTTGAGGGTGTGTTCGGGGTGGATGCGAGGCAGTCTCCTCAGAGCCCTTTCCTGCTTTGCCTCATTTCCAGGACACAAGTTGAGCTCCAGATGGGTTCGGAATCCCTGGGTCTCAGATCCTGCAGAGGATCCAGGATAAAATGTTCCTGTCACTTGCCAGGAACCTGGGGGCATTTGTCTGCTGCTGGAAGTGTAAACTTTGCAGAACATTGAAATTAAACACAAATATCCTCCCATCTGTCCTCTGTGGACTAAGCTCTCTAGACAACCTCCCCCCCACCAAAGTGTGCCTGTGTTCAATTGGAATGTACCAAGCACTTCAAATTGCCTCCATTTCTATGGAGTGCTACTTTGTCTATAGCATTAGCACAAAACTGTAATTTCTTTACTAGTGAATTTATTTGTAATCTGCTTTTTGATAATATAAACAATCTTCCTTGTTAGCTTTTTTTGCCTCGCCTCCATGGTTAAATCTCAATTACTTTATCTTTTATAAATCTACTCTAAATAAGAGAAAATTATTGAGAAATAGCAATATGGTAAATAATACTTTATTTGGTAACAGTAAATGCTCACTATGGGTTTTTCCATGTTCTAGGGTCTGGAGTTTAACTTAATTGTCTGTGACCTTAAATTGTAAGGTATGAGTGCATTATATTGTTTGATTTTAATTTGGGAAATGGTCTATGCATATTCTTGGTAAAGTCTTTAAAATCCATTATTATTTTAAAGTCTACTCTGATGTCAGCATCTAATAGAATTCTACTCAATCAATACTGAAGGTTTTTGTACCATTTCCCAAGTTGATGCAATATTCTTAAAGTCATGGAGCAAGGACTTTATTTTTTTTTAACTGTTGAATTAATCCTTAGCACCTTGAACACAGTCTGGAACAACAGGCATTCAACATGTATTCATTAAATATCATGATAAATGAACCAACTGCAATCATTTGCCTGAAATGATTGTACATCTTATGACTTGATTTAGGCCATTTAAAATGCCGGGTTCTCTTTGATATTTTGTACTAAGAAACTAAGAATATAGAAGGAAAATTGCTTTTGGCTCGGATCCTATACTCTTTTTTTATAACATAAAATTGCTGTATTAAAATTAATATATGAAGTACCTATTCGAGTATCCGGGACACGGCAGGGTTTAAATAAATGGTAGCTCTTATTATTAAGAGGTTATAAAAGCAATAAAACACTAAGAATATTCTCATGGGAAGTACTATGGATCAGGGAAGCACTGTATTTTATTTCATCTGGCAGATTGAGTGAATCAACCCCCGGTGCCCCCCTCTCGCTGTAATGCTGTCCTTTCGTTCTTAAAAAGCTCTAATAATAGAATCTAAATATAAGACCTCAGTGTATGTATCATAAAAAGCCAAAATTCCCTTTCTGTTTGGACAGATCTTAGCACAGGGAAGCAATGTTGTCCTTCATTTGCCAACCCTCTCCAACAGGATCCGAATCCCATCTCTTCTGTTTAGGGGCAGTGGGGATCTGGTTATCATCAAACTCTTGCTTGTCTAAAAGATCACTTCATTAGCCTTTATAACAAATAAATAAGAAATACAAACAAACAAAAACTCAGACACAGAGAACAGTATAGTGGTTACTGGAGGGGAGGGGGGTAGTAAAAGGGGTCAAATATATGGTGATGGAAGATGATACGGTTTTCCATGGTGAGCACAAAATGCAATATATGCATCATGTATATAATCTTATTAACCAACGTCACTCCAATACGTTTAATAATAATAATTTTAAAATGTATTCCAGACTCTCTTTTTTTGTTGTTGCAAATATCCTCCCTCTCCCATGAAAGCTCCTCTGAAAAAGATTCTTGTCACCTTACAGCCATGCTTCCTAAATTGTCTAATCACTTAGATATATGATACCTCTATTTCTTGCTTCCTCTTTCCTTCTTATTCAGCATTAACATGACCCCCATCACTCCACTAACTTGCTACCACTAATGTCTGTCATAGTATTAAATCCAAAGGCCCCTTTCTGTCTTTGTTTCAGTGGATCTCTCAGTAGCATTCAGTACAGTTCATCGCTTTCTCCTAGAAACATTCTCCTCTCTCAGCTTTCAGGACACACCACTATCTTTTTTTGCTGCTAATTTGACAGTCCCATTTAAGGTCCTTTGTCAGCTAGTCTTTCTTTACTTCATCCCGAAATTTTGGAGATCTTTAGGGCTTAGCACTGGAATTTCTGCACGCTTTGAGCTCACTGTGTAAGATAGTACTTCTGTATACATGTGTAAAGATGCTTTGAGAAATAACATAGAATGTCCTCTTTTTCACTGAGAACTTAGAAGTGAATTTAAATTCCTTCACTCCCTGTAACCTAGTCAATTTGCTTTTCTGCTTTTGTTGGAATGGTAATTTCCACATTAATAAAAATAGACTTTCTTTCAGGAGAACATAAATGGAATATCTAGTCGGATCTAAAAGGCTAGGCCTAGATGTCTATTATCTTATACTCAGGCATTTGATTTTTGTGACCCCAAATGTGAGACATCATATTTATTCATGTGGCATTTTGTCATAGTGCTTGTAGCTCAGCATTCTAATGTATGGAGATTATTTTGAATCTTGAGTGTATCATTCAACATATTCTTAACCCTCTATGCCTGGCGATGTGTAAATTTGAAAAGAGTGACTTTGGCTTTGTTGGAATTAAGGGGAAAGTGCTAACGGGAGAAGGGTAGGAGAGAGCACTTGGTGCATCACCAGAGGTCCCACATTAGTTGATATGTGGTTTAAAATCTTCTCCAGAGAAGGTCATTCAGGATGATAACCATGTCATGTTGCCATGACTACATATCATGGCCAGCAAATAATAAACATGTATAGGGTTGTTGTTATCTAGTAGGCACTTTTCTAGGTGCTGTTACATGCACTAACTCTCTTAGTCCTTACCTACATAGAGGCATTAAAATTAACAACTATACCCATTTTACAGATAAAGAACCTGATGTATAGAGATGGTATGTAATTGGCTGAATTGGGATTTGACCCCAAGCAGTCTGACTCCAGACTTTGTTTGTGTAACGAACACATTCCATTGCATAGTGACCACACACAATCCAGAAGTTATATATAGTTTTTATTTTGAAAAATAAAGTCTAGATATTGTTCTCTGGTGACAAATCACATTGTTTATTCAACTGGGGTAATTAAATTAAATCTCCAGGTAATTTAAACTGAAGAAACTTTGTGAAAAAAATAACTATTTGAAAGAAGATATACCTTCAGAGGCCACAAAGCTTGACTTATATACCTATCTACATTTTCAGAGTGAAGCCGTTTTTTGACTGAGTAATTTTGAAGCCTTTTTTAAATGTAAAGATTCTCTTAAATTTGGTTTAATTTTTTTTCCTGGCACATTATTTACCTTGGATCTCAGTGGACAGGTCGTAAATTTGCTGTGCACCCATCAGGTGTCCTGCGTTGAAGGCAGTGGTGTCTTGGGATGGAAGAGTCATCAGCTGTAAGGAGCCTTTGCAGTGGTCTTTTGAGGGTAATGAATCATTTGAACAATGCCATTCCCAGGGCAGTTGTTCAGGGATGATGTTTTCTAATCCGGTGAGTTTCTGTTGACACTACTTCATATGCTGGACTGCTCTGGAAACTACATTAGCTCTTTCGGAGATGAGGTACTGTTTAGTGCTCTGACACCCGAACTTTCTAAGGAGTCCTCTTGAACCCTGGAGAAGTGAATTTTACTTCCAGATGTGCCCTGTTTCTGAAAAGTGGTTTAGATCCCTTGAGAAGTGACTTAATGAATGTTAATTGATGATGATGATGATAATGATACCCAACTCTTGTCCTTATAATAGTATAAATGACTTTTTCATTCCTGACCCCACAAAAATGTCTTAAATATTTGACTGATTCTGAACAAATATAAATTGTGTATTTTTAAAATTTATCTATATTGTTGAAAGTATTACAGATGTCCCTCTCTTGTCCCCCACTGGCCCCCTCCACCCCACTCCTGCCCCCTGCCAGGCCTTCACTGCACTATTGTCTGTGTCCATGGCTTATGCATATAAGGTCTTTGGTTAATCTCTTCCCACGCCCTTCTACCCCCTTCCTTCTGAGAATTTTTATTAATTTTAGTATATCTAGTTTCCTTCAGACCTAAATACTATTAGCATTTTAGTATATGTCCTTCTAGCTTTTTCTGTCAATTGTCTCTTATTTTTATATTTTACAAAACATAGGTCACATTAATTTTTGGTAACAGCAGCTAAACTTTTTAATAGATCAAGAATTGCATCACTGTACAGTACATATTATGCAACACTATTTTAAATTGCTGCATACATATTATTGCCATGATTTATTTATTACTTTGTAAGCAGGCATTTCGATTCTTTCCATTTTCTTGTGCAGCTGTCACAATAAATGGCTTTACAGATAAATTGAATATACTTGGTTCCAAGAAGGAAAGTTGTTAGTTCAAACTTTGTGCTAAAGTTAAAAGTTTTGCCAAATTGCCTTATAGAAGGGTTATTCAATTTAACTATTGGCCACAGTATATGAGTCATGCTTGGACTGAGTTTTGCAATTTCTAGTATGCACCTAAAATGATAGAAATGTATCTAAGACATAACAGGAAGAACAGGCTATGGGGTTAACTGAATTTCCTGACATTTGTTATACTTTTGATGACCAGGCTTGTCATCGTGAGTTTGCAGTAATGCTCTAATGACAGGCTCCAAAATGCAACAGGAAACAAACCTAAGAAAGGAACATTATTGCTTTCTTTCCAAAAGGACAATAAAAATGCTTTCACAATGATGAATAGGCTTTACATAGCATTATTTTCTATTTTTTAACATTTGACAAGCATTGCTGACAATATTAATAATAATAATATTTATTGGTCATTTACTATACGCCAGGTACTACCCTAAATGCATTACATATTTCATCTCATACTCTGGAGGCTAATCTGATATGGATTCATTGAAACATCCAGCTCATGTTTTAAATTAACTAGACCACAATAATAAAATGGAGTTTGTCTGGTTTGCTAAGACTCAAAAACACTGGCTCTTACGTCCCAGAAATGCTGGTTCTGCCTTGGAAAGTATGAAAGTCCCTTGACCATGAACCAGAGGTAGCACTTTTACTCCTGTGTTCAGTTTTCTATGGTTTGTTTCCTTGAGTTATTTGGTACTAAATACTTAAAAATAATCATCACATAGATGTGACCTTGTGCCTCTTATTTAATAATATAAAATCTAAACACTGTGAAGGAAGACTAAGCATATATTTTACATTTTAGGTGCAGCCTTGAAGTTTAGCAATTTAGTAAAACTCAGCACATTGCATTCAGTCAATTCTTTAAACTAGTTTCTCAATTTTTAAAAATAAGTGAAGAAAACCATAATGCTTTGTAGACTGATTTAAAGGGGAAAACCAACATAACCATTTGGATACTTCTTATATAGTATCTAAAAAAATTCCACAAGTCTTCCCAATGAAGAAAAAACTTAATTAGGAATAAGCTTATTTCTTCATATGATAAAAAGTATCTATCAGTTTCTTGTAAACATTCTTGACTTCCTTCCTGAGACTATCTCGATCTTGGTTAAACCCAACTCTATCTCCAATAGGTCCGCAGTAGAGCAGCTGAACGAAATTAAAGAAAATAAGACAACTATGCCCACCCAGACTCTCATCTTTCCACTGCAGATCTACAAGGGGGAAAACCCGTCTGTATCTATATTCACTCTCTCTTCTTCCTGTTACAACAGATGGAATCTCTGTTCTCCCAGGTAAGACAAACCATGTGGTCTAGAGCTCCTTAACTCACCCCTTCCCAGGGACTTCGCTCCTGCATTACTAGCCCTCACCTTCACACCATCAATATGGCCTTACTTTTCATTCATTATATATTTGGTAGCATCTCCCACCTTTGACCTCACTTTCCCTTCTAGCTGCTACCCAGTAGCTCTGCATTTACTTCACATTTCAGCTTGAGAAGTTCCTGCTTACCTATCACGAAGTTCACAAAATCTTTCCTTTGCCTTTTTGAATCTATTAATAAGACTCTCAAAGGCATTCTTCATTTCTGTTACTGTGTTTTTGACTTCTAGAATTTCATTTTATTCCTTTTTATAGTTCCCATCTCAGTCCATAGGCTGATGCTCTAACCACTGAGCCAAACCGGCTAGGGTGCCTTATAATATTTTTGTTGTTGAAAACCAGACATGTTGTGTTAGGTAATAGAAACTAAGGTAAATAGGCTTTTAGTGTAAGGGTTTATGTTATCCTGGCTAAGAGTTGGACTGTTCTTAATGTTTGTTGTAGCTATAGGTACAAGAGCCTTCAGATCCCTCTAGTGGCCTTGTTTTTGTTTCCCTCTTGATTTGGGTATATATATTCCTTCTCAAGAGAAATTCCAGGTCTTACAGATCTTTCGGCTGTAATCCACTGTTATACTGAAGCCCTCTTGATGCGATGGAGTAGATAAAGGGAGTGTTCTGTAACCTTCCGTCTTTAGTTGGGTTGTGTCCCTGGACTGTGACCTTCATCAGTGGTATATCTTTTATTCCTCCTGCTTTCTACTGCCTTCCCTGACTGCAGCTTTCTGAATCATTTTTATAAAGCTTTGACCCCTCTTGGCTATGGCTGTGGTTCTGTTTTTGTTTGTTTGTTTGTTTCCCCTTAGATTAGACAGAAAGGTTGGGGAATGCCAGAGTGGGGAATAATTTTTTTTCTCCCAGTTGGGATAGGTTTCAGAATTGAGCTCTGGCAAAGACCCTTTGTCTGGGGAGGAAGACTTTGCATGGACAAGGCTCTGGCATATTTCATGATTGTCACTCTCTCTTTTCACTCTCAAAGGTATGAGGAGACCTTTACCAAACCCTTACTGTGAGAATCTGGGGGGTTCCTAGAGAGAAACTCTAAGTATCTGCGTGGAGCCCTAAGACTATGGTCTGAGGAGATTCTTTCTCTCATGATAGTCCACACTCAGCCTCCAATAACTCATCAAATTTGTCATTTAAGTGTTCCTACCAGTTTGTGGCTTAAACAGTTTCTGCTCTAGGCAAGCAGATCTTGGCTGCTACATCTTTCCAATGTGCCGGTTGTTCCAGCTTATTGGGTGGTGGTTCACATCACAAATCAGACCCCTTGATGGATCCAAGAAAGTGACTGATTTGCAGTTTGCCTGGGTTTTTCTAGTTGTAGGATGAAAGTGCCAAGATACCAATTCTTTATACACCGAAGCTGAAACTATATAAACACATTTTTAAATTTTAATTTAATGGAAGAAGAGATAGTTCATGAAATTTATGTTAGGATATTTATCTGAGAAAAAAAACCTTTATATCCCTTTCTTACACATAACACCCCCCCCCCCAAAAGTTACAAATGAACTAAAGATTACAATATATAAAATTAGATCATTAAGTACTGGAAATAAACAACATGATATAAATATTTTAAAATTATATTATAGTCTGGAAAGGCATTTCTAAATGTGCCACCACATCCAGACACAGGCTGAAACTATACATGATTAGAGTCACTGATTTGACTAGATATACATACAAAAAAGTTTCCATTCGACATCAAACTAAAAACAAACAAGCAGGGGAAAAATTTCTCCTTAAACAATGTTAAAGTGCAAATACTGAGAAAAATATTGAAATCAATCTGTCAGTGGAAATTTTATTATCCTTACCTGATGAAAGAAAACATTGTACAAATAAATGAGAAAGTGAGAACCACTCATTTGTGCAAAAACAGGCTGTGGGTAAAAAGAGAAGTTAAAATGGCTAATAACCATTTGAACAATCATTTAAAAAGAAATAAAAATAATACAACTTTTCATCTCTCTGTTTGGCAGTGGTAAAAATGTTAACACCTACATGGTTATCTCAATTGGCAAGAATGTGTAGATCACAATTTTTTAATGTGTATGGAAACCCTTAAGGGATGCAAAATGTTTGAATTACCAGTACTCTTAGATTTTTTTTTTTTTTGCTAAATAAATAATCTGAAAAAAATGCTCTAAAATATTTATTATCACACAGTTTTTAATATTTAAACAATTGAAACAAAGGTGTAATGGCTTGATAACTTGTGTGCACATAGTATAGTGAATAGAATATTAAGCATTTACTAAAAATGATCATGTGAGGTTCTAATTTTTTACCTGGAAAAATGTTTGTGATTTTTTTTAAGTGTAAAAAAATTATATATATATATCTAGGAGATATTAAACAAAAATGAGAACAACTGTGATTATCTCTAATTAATAAAATTATGTAAAAGTATTGAATATTTTTTGTGGTAGAGACGCCTATAATTATATCCTTGTGAAGAGGTCTGTATAATTTAAAGACCTTGGAGAATAGATGGGAGATTCTTGCAAGTGGTTATGAACCCACTGCCAGAGCTGATTGGAAGAGGGCTGGACCAATGATTCCAGTGGTGTCAAATGAATTTTTTTGTCTTTTGATAGATTATTTTAGAAATTTTGAAATTGAAATTAAGTAGAACTACCAGATCACTGAGATTTAAGGACTGAAGCTATTATATTGGGCTACTATAATGAGCCACATAAAATCAGATGGGTGTGCCAAGGAGGGGCTAGTGATTAAAAATCATGATGTAGTAGCTCAGAGAGTATAAAAGATTACACCACACCGCAGATAAGTACCATATGATTTCACTTATGTATGGAATCTAATGAACAAAATAAACTAACAAAGTGGAGACAGACTCATGGACACAGAACAGACTAACAGCTGTTAGAGGGGATGGAGTCGGGGGCTGAGTGAGAAGGGTGAAGGGATTAAGCAAAGAAAAAAAAGAAAGACTCTTGGACACAGACAACAGTGGGGTGATTGCCAGCGGGAAGGGGGCTGGGGGAGGTAGGAGAGGGGATAGATGTTGGTGGAAGGAGACTTGACTTGGGGTGATAGACACACAATGCAATGTGCAGATGGTGTATTGTAGGATTGTATACCTGAAACTTGTGTGATTTTATTAACCGGTGTCACCCCAATAAATTAATAAAAGAGAGTGAGAGCAAAAACAAGAGATATTTTATGCCTAATTTTCAAATGACCAGTGCGTTTCTTAGGAGGCATAGCTATATTTCTGCAATTAGAGTCTAATAGTATTTTTGTTAATAAACTATATTTCCTCTGGCTTGGGTTTGCCTGGATTTCTACACTTTGCAAACAAATGATTATAAGACATTTGTAAAATAAGAGTAAAAATCAGTTGTATAAATACATTCTCTTTGACCTAGCAATTCCACATGTGAGGATTTATCCTAAGGAAAGAATTAAACACATGATCAAAAATTTATCTAACTACGTAATTAGAGTTGTTTATAAAAACTAAATTTGAAAACATCCTAACTATCTTTTGTGGGTTGCTGAAACAGTATAAGTGTACGATTCCATTTTGGTAAAAACAAACAAAAACAAAACAAAAGAACTGTAAAACATGTATGTTCATAGGAGCAGGAGACACAAACTATTAAGAATGTTATAATTATGTCATTGTGTTGCTATTATTATTATTTTTTTAAATATATCTTTTATTGATTTCAGAGAGAGGAAGAGAGAGGAAGAGAGAGAAAGAAATATCAAAGATGAGAGTCATTGATTGGCTGCCTCCTGCACGCCCCCGACTGGGGATCGAGCCCGCAGCCCGGGCATGTGCCCTGACCTGGAATTGAACCGTGATCTCCCGGATTCTAGGTCGATGCTCAACCTCTGAGCTACGCCAGCCAGACAACGATTATTTTTAAAGTTTTATTTTGTTTTCTCTCTCATTTTCAAAAACAATTTTATTCAACAACCTTGTACAATGTTACTTTCTATAACAAGAACAAGAATGTATGTTGTTTTTAAAAGATAAAGATAGTTTGGCTCTGACTCAAGGCAGCAGACAGACTTTGTCTCTGGATCTTCTCCTATTATGTGGATATTTGCTTACCCAAATCTGCCCTTTCTTCTCTTCCTATTCCCCTTTCTCTGGTGGTAGAAAAAGCTTTGACTCTGTTCTCCACAGCTAAAATGTAATCAGTTCCTACTTATTCAATCTGTTAAATGTGAGTTGGTTTCCGTCTCCATTCCCTGTCTTCATTGTCGTGGTCACCACCTTAGTTCGGATTCTCTCTCCTCCTTCAGTGATCTTCCTGGCTCTCTGTCCTGAGCCTCTGGTTTACCTCCCCTCTCATGACAGAGACTAAAGCACAAATCTATTCTCATTAACACCTGTGTCAAATATTTTATTGAACTCCCATGACCTAAATCAGTTGTTGGCAAACTTTCTCTGTAAAGGGTAGGGTAGTAAATATTTTAGGTTTTGTGGGCCATACGGTCTCTGTCACAACTACTTGAACGCAGCTAAAGACAACATATCAATGAATAAGTGTGTCTGTGTTCCAATAAAACTTTATTTTCAAAAACAAGTGGTAGGCCAGATTTAAATACCACCCACAGTTTCCTAACCCCAGTCTAAAGAATAAAATCCAATTTTGATTGTATTTACTTTTCTATCTCAGTCTACTTTTCAGTCCCCAATTCCTCCACTTTAGACTCTCAGATCCCCAGTTCATTTACATTGATTTCCACTATCACAGTTTCCAATGAAAAGACAGTGTTCTTTTCCTTTTTTTTTTTCTGAAAGAACTTTTCCTTCCTGACCCCTTGACTAATGCTTACTCATGCTTTGAAACTAAGATCTGGTGGATCTGGTGGCAATTGTGCTGAGAACAACCTCCCTGCCCGCCCACGTTCGCCCTTACCTTTCCGCCTTGTAGAGACGCCTAGTTACTGCAGCTTTCACACTGCTCTGCATTCCTTCCTTTCCTGTCTATCTCTCTTTTTAGACTCTGAGCTACTTAAACCCAGCATCCTGATAGTAAGCCCTTAACAAATCTTTAGAGAAGCTAATAGAATTGCATAATGGAGTGGGCCTTTGGAAAACCTTAATGGGTCTTGGTTGGCTGAGTGGTGCAGACCAAAGACATTAACAGAAACAGGACTTATTTAACAGTTCTCATGAGACCTCACCTGATTAGACCTACAGGCAAAAGAGAGCTTTAAGCACAGTCACAGGGACCACATATTATTATTCAGAGAAGATGGTCCTGGAAAGGAGGCTGTGTACACTCCAGGCATTCCAGCTACTACGAGGTCTAAGAAAGCTTATGTATTTTTATGTTAAAGTTCTTTCTGTTTTCATTTTGGATTTTGGTGGAGAGGGGATTGTGAGGAAATTAGAAATATGAAGAAAAGAAGCATAACTTTTGGTTCCCTTTCGTCTTGCCTTTAATTGTTATCTTATGTTTCATTGTAATATAGAGTATTTGAGGTCATCTTGTTGATAAGTTAATCAAGCAAAATAGTCTATGATGAATCATATGAGTGATACTGAGTCATCAGTCGAGAGCCCTGTCAACTGTTACTTTTAGCAGGGTGTGCCTCAAATTGTTAACGGTTTTTCTAATGTCTTAACATTAAAGGAAATAAGAGACTTTGCACAGATACATTCATATAAGAAATAAGCTCATCATAGCACACACGAAACAGCGTTTTTATAAATGATGAAAGATGAACACACATTGCCGTGGAGATGTCTGCTCATCTGCTCCATCTCGAGCCTTTTACATGCTTGCTGAGTGCAGGACTCCCTGTTTCCCTTTCCTACGGTTTTCTGTGTTATTACCCACTTCTAGATAATCTCAGCTTCAAGGGACCCTGGTGATGCAGCGATAATAAAGCCAGAGACCCAAACCGAAAGCCAGCTTTCACTACCCACGTGACCATTTTCAATCCCAACCGGTGTTTAACTCCATTCGGAGCATCTAAATTGAACAATGACGAGGTTTCTGAAATAGACACTTGATTTGAAGGGAGTGTAAAAGAAAGAACTAGAGAAATGGTAGAACAGGTTATGTGGAGCCATCGATTTCTTTAGCGCCGTGGCCAAGATTGACACATTCCGTTTAACCAGGGGCTGCAGGGAAAACGCTGTCCTGGGTCGATGTCTCCCTTTCCCTCTTACACACACACATACGCAGCATTTCTGAACTTCTCTGAGCTGTGGCACGCACGGGGCCTATGGCATGAGCCCAGCGACAAGACAGGGCATGAAACTGACCCTCGTTAGGTTCTTGTTTCTCTAAGCCTGACATAGCACCTGGGACACGGGGTGTTGGCAAATAGTATATTTTGAGTAAATAAATCTGTTTTACATTTCTGTCATTTTCAACACCAGATTCAGCCGTTGACCCGCATGAGTGAGCTTGGGGCCTAGATAGCTGTAGACTGCTGACTTCATGATGTTCTATTTGAACTGGCCACTAAGTAGCATTTAGGCTTTTTTTTTTTTTTTTAAATGGAGGCCAGGACTGATTCTGTCTTTTATGCTGATTACAATTCAATTCCTTTCAAAGAAAGATATTTTACAAGAGAATTTCAATCAGGTTTTATGTTGGTTTAAGTGGGTTGAATTATGGAAAAGACTCGCCTTTGATGACTTAATCAAAATAAGAGGTGCAAAGAAGTATGACATGGTGTGGGATGCAGATAGGACCGGCGACTGAACACGGAAAAGGAAGTGGGAATGTCAGTGACGTGTCTGTTAACATGTTCTGAAGTAGAAGTTAAATATCTTATATGTGATTATGCAGTCAGAGTTTTCTATTACAGACAACATGATTCTTTGTAAGTTGTACCTAGTATGGTTAAGTAGTTCATAATAGTTACCTGTTAAATGTATACGTGATACATTTAAAAAATAAGCTATTTTCTTTAAGCACACACACATTGTGGGTCTAGGAGATCAAGAAAAGGGATGCTTTTTGTAGGCACGAGAAAGTTAGAGGAAGGACTTTTCTGGGTTTTCCTATATTGATCAGAACAAACTTGACAGCTATAAAAATTTTCAGGACATATTACAAATGAAACAAGAATGATTTCACAGTTTAAATTAGTGAGTTGAAAAGATAGTAAAACTAATAGCAGCTAACATGAACTGAATAATTGCCAGCATTAATTGAGACTTACTGTGTTCCAGGTGATATTTCAAGTGCTTTACATAAATTATTTCATTTACTGATGAGTAATGATAATGGAAAAAGGGAATTAAGATAATAAGGATCCTTTTTGAGGAGACCAGCAGGAGGCTCCACAAAAAGTCATCATTGTTTCAAACTCACTGTGTCTAAAACTCACCATCTTTCCTCTCAAGCGTCTTCCTTTTGCACTCACTCAATTTCAGTAGTGACTTTATCCAGTTACTCGGTCACTACCCACACCGTAGAGCTTTTGGCCTCTCTTTTGTTCCTCTTTTAGCAGCTAATTCATTTAAGCAGCCTGTTAATTTCACCTTTGCAAGATTCACCTTTGCAAATCACAACTGAAATTTTAAAAGCAATACAAATGCTGTTTCCAGAAGCTGTTTTATGTGTGAGAGGGGAAAGAGAAAATGCGCAGTGGTGACTTTCTGCCATAGGAAATGCATGCTCTAGCTGTTACGTACTTTCTTCCTTTTGATAATCCTAATAATCACTTTAAACTTGAATAAATCTGTGCTCGTGTAGGTTACTAAGTTGGCCAAGGTCACACAGCTCTTAAGTGATAGAGAGATACAGGATTCACTCCAGGATCTATGTAATTCCTACTGAATAATATAGCCTTATCAATGTTCTAAACTATCAAATGATTGATTACATAGTGATACAATTAGATTCATTAATATGTCTTGAATTACTAATTCAATAATGCCACAAATCCATTTTCATAACAAAATTATAAGTGGTTTTAAAATTTACTGATCTGTGCTGTACTAGAGTTGCCAGGTAAAATACAGGGCACCCTGTCATTTGGATTTTAGTTAAGCAATGGGCATGTCTTTAGAATAAGTATGTCCATGCAATACTTGGGACATACTTATACTAAAAAAATTTATTACTTATTTATCTGAAATTGGGTTAAAGTATGTCCCAAATATTGCATATCTGTACTAAAATTCATTGGTTATTTACCTGAAATACAAATTTAATTGGGTTTCCTCTGTTTTTAACTGCTAAATTTGGTAAACTTAGACTAGGCACACATATCTAATCTTGTAAGTATGGCTTCAAGCAGGAGACAGAATTTAGTAACCATCACTGTCTCGATGTCATTAGCATCATGTTGCATACCCATAGAGTGCTATTTTAAACATTTGACTTATCCCTTACCATAATCCTATGAGGTAGTTACTGTTAATAGTTTTATGTGACTGATGACCAAAGTGAGGTGAAACCATAATCATTTTTTAAAAAAATTAAAAGAAATAATTTAGGATTTGATGGACGTTAAATCATATATGGATATTCAGGAGCCAGAGACACAATTCCAGACCTGTGATAGATCCATTAAAAGTACACCTTTGAAATATCATTCGTATATTTTTAAATGTCTTTATAGTGTGTAAAACAGTTGGCCCCATGCTGTGAATTAGTGTACATAAAGCTGTCAGAAATTTTGATAGCCCAAAATTGAAGAAAGGCTTGTTTGTTTGTTTGTTTTCAGAGAGAGTGGAAGAGAGGGAGAGAGAGAGAGAAACATTGATGTGAAAGAGACACATTGATTGGTTGCCTTCCGCACACTCTCCAGTCTGGGCTGAGGACTGAACCTGCAACCAAGGTATGTGCCCGTGGCTGGAATTGAACCCGGGATCCTTCAGTCCATGGGCCAGCGGTCTAACCACTGAGCCAAACTGGCCAGGGCTTAACCCATAAACTTTAATCTTGAAAGTTTTGCTGATGTTTAATAGGATTCAGAAATATTCCAGTATCGTTAGATGATAAACATGTGTATCTGTCTCTGGTTTCAAACTCTTAAAATTTTCCCTTTTAACTGGATCTTACAGCATTAATTATTTTACTTTCCATTTTATTTTTTGTAATTTGCATGTTTTGGTTTTTACTTCTTTCATGAAGCAAAATACTATATTAATTGTTATGTTTTCATGCTTTGGTTATTCTAGTTTCTCTAGCAATAAAGCTGTGTTGATTGGACATTTTAAAGGTTAAAATTCTATTATGCTATTGCATTTTACTTATGTTGCTAAGAGTTACTTGCAAAAATATTGCTTCTCTTTACCAAAAGTTATTTTAATGGTTAACACACTCCCTTAATTTTGTCCCATGGACATTTGTTTTCCTGTAGGTATGCATCACTGATTTTTTTATGCAAATAAATGGAATAATAGGCTTAATAGACAGAAATTTGCAAGCAGCTTCTTAAGGAATGTATTTATTTGCATAATAAATACTGCTGAATAGTCAGTTGGCTTTTTTCATGACAGTTGACTTTCAAGGCCTCTTTCAGGTCACTCACTTTTCAAGTCTTTTCTTATCTCCACGATTCTGTGATAGATTACAAATCAGACTAAGTGTTTTAGTGTATCTAGTAACAAAAAAACATGGACTTAAGAACTTGACCCTGACACCCACCTGACAAGACAGCCTGATTTAAGAACAGGCAAAGGTTCCAATATTCGCTTTATTCCAAGCCCACTAGTTTTTTTCTAGTTTACCTTTGTTTAGGAAACCAAGAAGGTCATTTTTATTCCTGCTTTGCTACCTCATGTTGTTCAGAAACTTGGAGTAATTACTCCAGTGCCGTAAACAGACCTTCTTGCTACTGGAAGTTGGAGGATTCCTGGCTTTTCTAGTGATACCATCTACTAGATCTGAACGAAATGGTCCCTTTTCTCCTGCAAGAGGGGAAGGTTTGCTAGTTTGGGGTGAGGGTAAACTGTTACTTAGTGTTTATTCTACTCAAATGTCTAAAACAAATCAGAGAACAATACATTTCCCAATGGAAATGTCCTTTGATTTTTCCAGCAGAAGAGGGAAACTGACACTTGGGAAGCATCATTCCCTGAGAAGTAAATGGGTCTGTAGTTAGACATGAATTTAGTGCCTCCTACAGTTCCAATACTGGTTCAGCCGATCTCAGATTGTAAAAATGCTCACAATTTCAAATGAACAGAGATCTTCAGAAGGCTGAGTAGGGATGGTAAGAAAAATAATTTGTTAGAAGCAACATAATGGTATATGATGTGTGGGAAATATCTTCCACAGTGGTTAAGATCTTGGGCTCTGGGATTAAGCATTATTGAGTTACAATCTCGACTTCATTTCTTATCAGCCTTTGCGAACTGCTTCAATTTTCTAAGCCTCAGTTTTATTTAATGTATGAATGGTAACATATAACACATTGATCTAATGCAAGAAAGGGTGCCCTCAGAAGAAATGCTGTAAAACATGCCTGGAATATAGAAAGCAGTAAGGATAGAATTGACAAGAAAACAAAATAGCTCTAAAAAAAAAAAAAAAGAAAAGAAAAAAAATACAAAAAAATACATGGGAACACTGTTTTACATGCATACATAGAAGAGCATATTCAGAAAATCATTAAAACTTGAGTGGAAAAATAAAGACCTGGAGGGGAAACATTTGATCAAGGTGAATGAATTAAAGAAGGGCAGTCAGATCACCTGGACCGGTGTGGACATGAGGACAGGGGCTCCCTCCACTTTGCATTAACCTGTAGGGACAGTTGGGATGCTCTGCAAATTTTAAACCCAGTGCAGCCCTGGAAAACAAGGGAACTACCTGCCTAGAGAGAAGTTGGGGGATAGCGAGAGAAGCAGAGCATACTGAACGCATGATAAAAGGTGTGGGTGGGAGAAACTTAAAGAGAACAGAGAGGGAAGTATCTGTTCCTGAGAGCAGCGTGCCCGTTGTCCACCTCTGCGAGTGGAACCCGCTCCGAGCCTGTTTAGCACTGCACTTCGGAGTCATCTATTCTCAAAATACTCCCTAAACATGATGTCAAGAAATAAAGCTCTATTGTATAGATTAGAGGAATATGTCATATGTGTAGCTGTCCACCTTTCAAATTGCGTTTTTATATTTTTCAAAAGTAAGTTCATTTTTGAAATAAAGCAAAAAAGTATCCTGTTGCTTCCGTCAACGAACCCTACGTGGCACAGTCCTAGATCTCAAGGAACTGGGAGCTGGAGCTTGTTTCCTGCTCTGGGACAGGACTCTGGCTGTCTGTGACATGCAGTGGCAAACTGAGTCCCTGGAGTCACGTGTGAATGCACCAAGAATACCAGCAATCTGGGGTGTGCTGGGTGTGCTTAACTGGAAATAAATGAGCAAGGTTAACACTTTAGAATCGCAGTGTGTAGTACAGAGTCTTTAGAAAGCACAGTCCTTGTGACCATTCTATAACAGCGTTTGCAGAGAAGAATGAAAATTACAAATGAAAGCCAGGCTATTGGTCAGGAGCGAGCGGGGAGCTGATGACTGCAGTGGGACATTTGGGAAGATCCAGATGACTCAGAACACCCAGACTTCCTGAGCCTCACCACGCCTCCTCCATCAGCAGGAGCAGCCTTTCCTCCCCTGTGGGACGAGACTGTAGAGGCCCCGCGACAGTCTGGCGGGAGGAAGCCACTTGGCAAGAAGCAATTCCTCTTAATGTGCTATTCGACCATACTCCATTGCCTCCAAATTCTAGCACGCCCCAAGGAGGCAATTACAGAGGCGAACCTGGGAAACGGCTGGTACAGCAGAAGGAAGGCAAAGGTTCTGCTAGTCTTTGCTATCAAAACTCTGGGAGATATATGTGGGAATGTTTCTTAGGGGTGCTGTGGCTCGGGCAGGCTGTGGCTGCCTCCCAGACCCAGAGGCACCTGCAGCAAATGAAGTCGAGGTGCTATTTATACCTTGGTATAATCGAAGGATTTTGACAGTGAAGAAATATAGCAATATTGGAGTGAACTACCCATGTGTGACCCACTCATCAGTTCCTCCTCTGTGTCCCTAAGAGCATCTGGTAGTAAAGCAGTGAATAAAGCATTGGTGTTGGAAAGAGTGGCAGACAGCGATAGGAATTCACTGCAGATCGGGTGTGATTGTAAGAACGAAGGCCTAGAAATGGGTCAGTCCAGGGGAACTGGGGCAATTTTTAAACACAGATTCTGAAGTTCAAACCTTCTGCAGCTCCTCCCTTTCCTCTCTAATGTTCCAATCATTGTTGTCCACCTGAAATTCTGTCCTCTGAAGCTTGAAGTCAAAAAATGTAGCTTCCTGCCACCCTGAGCTGTCTAGTTTGGAGAGTGCCAAAAAGATGCAGGCATGCAAGTCTCACCCAGGGCAATCACCTGCTAAGGGTCGCCTTCGTTCTTGTTTTGGCCTAATTTTTGATTGCCAACCAGTGCTCTCAAATTGTTGTTGTTGTTGTTTTTTATAAAAAAACAAAACATGTTATTGCCCTTGCTGGCTAGGTCAGTTGATTAGAGTATTGTCCTGATATGCCAAGGTTGTGGGTTCAATCCTAGGTCAGGGCATATACAAGAATCAACCAATGGAATATAAGTGGAACAACAAATTGGTATTTCTCTCTCTCTCTCTCTCTCTCCCTCCCTCTCTCTCTCTCACCCTCCCTCCCCTTCTCTAAAAATATAAATAAGTAATAAATAAATAAATAAAATGTTATATATGTTTTATGACTATTATCTACAGGAAACTTGACTAAGTATACTAGTTACTACTGTCATATAAAAAATTGATCCAAAATTTAGCAGCTTAAAGAAACAGTTTTATTGTGCTAATAGAGTATTAATTAGGACAGAACATAGCAGTAACGACTTGTCTCTGCACCATGATGACTGAGCCTTTGAGAAGACTTGATTCCTGAGACTAATGTGATGACTGGAGCCTAGAATCACCAGGAAGCATTTTTACCCACATGAGTTGCGGTGGATGCATGCTGATATTCGGACCTCACCTAGGGCTGCTGACAGAAACCTATGCGAGGCTCCTCCAGCGTGGGCTGGTCTTTTTAACGTGGTGGTCTCAGGGTAGTCAGATCTTACTTGGTGGCTCAGAATTCTAAAAGTGAGTTTTCAAGAAACAAGTTGGAAGATGACTTATGTTTTGTGATCTAGCTAGACCAAGAAGTCAACAATGTCACTTGTATCACATTCTCCTGCCACCATATCCTGCCCTCCCATTTTTTAAATAGCTTTAATGAGATATAATTGACATTCAATTAACTTTCCATATTTAAAGTATACAAGTTGATATATTTTAACGTATATATAAATATATGTATATGAAGAGTAATAAATCAATACAAAATAATATTGAATGTAAGATATAATTGAAAAAAAGTGAAATTAACAAAAGAGCAGTAGATATAGGCTATTCAGATATCTATTTCTTTTTTGCAGCTTTATTAAGATAACTGACACACAACATTGTGTGCATTAAAGGCATTCAATGTGATATTTTTAGGCACATGTATATCTTTCACTTCACAAAATTACCATTTTTTGTTGTTGTTATTTTGGTGCGAGATCTACTTTCTTAGCAATTTTCGAGTATATAATACAGTGTTGTTAACTTTAATCACCATGTTGTACATTAGATCCCCAGAACTTATTCATCTTAAACTGGAAATTTGTACCCTTTGACCAACATCTCCTCACTACCCTTACCCCCCAACCCCTGACAATCACTTTTCTACTCTCTGTTTCTCTGAGTGGTGCTTTTTTTTAGATTCCACTTATAATTCCACATACCTTCCACAAATATAGTATTTGTATTTCTCTGTCTGACTTATTTCAATTAGCATAAAGCCCTCCAGATTCATCCACATTTTTTAGAATGGCAGGCTTCCATCTTTTTTTTATGGCTGAGCAATATTCCATTGTGTATGTATACCTCGTTTTATTTATCCATTCATTTGTCAATAAACATTTAGGTTGTTTCCATGTCTTAAATATTGTGCATAATGCTGCAATAACCATGGGTGTCCAGATATCTCTTCGAGATCCTGTTTTCATTTCCTTTAGATATATACCCAGAAGTGAGATGGCTGGATCATATGGTAGCACTATTTTCAGTTTTCTGAGCACCTTCCATACTGTTTTCCATAGTGGCTGTAACAATTTATATTCCTACCAGTAGTACAAACAGAAAAATCTTGTTCATTTCAACCTTGCTGAATTCATTTTTTAGTTCTAATAGCTATTATCAGATTCCTTAGGATTTCCTATATGTAAGGTCATGTCATCTGAGAATACACACACACACATATATATTTTACTTTTTCATCTCCAGTCAAGATACCTTTTATTTATTTATTTTTCTTGTTAAATGCTCTGGCTAGAACCTCTAAGACAGTGTACAGACTGGAATGAAAAGTGGTCAGAGTAGACATTCTGGTCTTGTTCCTGATTTTCAGGGGAAAGTATCTGGTCTTTTACCATTAAGTAGGATATTAGCTATGTAGATTACAATTTTAATATCTATTTCTCCTAATTCTATTATTTGTGGCAGAGTAAAGTTTAAATGATTGATTTTTTTCCTTATTATGGGTGGCATGTTCTTGTTTCTTTTAAAAATGTCTCAGTTTTTGTTTGGATGCCAGATGTTGAGCATTTTACTTTTAGAGCACTGGATAATTTTAAAAAAATAGTCTTGAGCTTTGTTCCGAGGTAGTTAATTATATAGAAAGAATATGATCTCCTTAGGTCATATTTTGGCTCTATCTCTGTCGATGGATGTAAACAGTAATATAATAGAAAACTTGATTAAGTCAGATAGTATTAAAGATTCTCAGGTGAACACTGCATCAATATAGGCCCTAAGAACTACTTTGAATTCATTTAATTTCTTTAAAACAAAAAGATGGCAGGAATAATTTAATGAAAACCTGATGTTTATTTCTAATATACACAGATGCAAAGCATATAATACATATTTCTGTAAATAACCCACATTTTAAAATAAATATTTTTCTTTGAAATTTTAAGGCAAAAATTTACCTTTAACTAGTAATAATAACATCATATTGGAAACACATAAACAAAAAAAGCCATCTGAAAATGTTCTGACTGACCATTTCTTATCTGTTTTGGAAAAACTTGTGAATTAAAAGCAACGAATTACTTTGATTCAAGAGTGCTCCTGTGTTGCACAAGATTTAGTAGCATTCAGTCAGTATAAATCTTTTATTTTCTCCTTTCTCAGATGTAAGTTTGGAATGATATTTGTGACAAATATTAGGAGGATGTGTGAACAGCTTCTAAACCACCTTGCAAATATCAAACAATAAAAATGATACTCATGTTTATATTTTTGAGAAACATAAATTGTCCCACTCTCATTATCAGGAGTTAAGCAAATAGATGTATTAGCTAACAAATCCTTGTTTAATTGTGAGAGCAAGTCTACCTTTTGGAGAAAGATTTGCTAGACATGTTCTGACAAATGATGAACCTATGTTATATATATGAGACTAATTGACTATCGTACCCAATGTTAAGACAAAAATTTTTTAAAAAGCAGCAATATGAATTTTTTTTTTTGTATAAGAAAGACTGTTCTTACGTTTTTCTGGAAGTGAGAGAGAGCCTTCGCTTTTATTCTTTGAATCTATGTGATATAATATTCAGAAATACTTCAGTGTGACTTGGGCGAATGCGTAAAGTTGGGAACACTTTATTTTTCAGCACTGCTTCTGAATCTGTGTCTCCTAAGTTCTTTCTGCTTCTTATAAGCTGGGAAACAGCAGGGCAGGGCTTGCGAAGGGAAGAGAAGCGAGCGGTCGCAGCCTGTTTGTGCGGGACCGTGGCTGCGGGAGCTGCCCGGCGGGGAGGCCGCAGCGTGTCCTCAGGGGGAAGCTGCCGCCCCGGGGCCAGCGTGCGACCCTCGGTGTAACGCACCTGCCCACGTCACATTACCGGCTAGTTTATCTTTCATCCTGGGCCTCGGAGTGCTTGTGATGGGAGCTTGGGAGCGTGCGTGAGCAAGAACGTGGTTTTTGTGCTCTGTGTGTGATCTCTGCAATAATTTACACTAAACTCGATCCATTTCTGTCTTCGAAAATATGTTGCCTGTGGCTTATTCGTCCAGCAAGAGATGCCTGTGAACGGAGGGGCACGTACAGTGTGGGCCTGGCGATGTGGATCGCCTGGTCATGCGCAAGTCAACGACCTAAGGACAACCCGAGCTCCCAGAGTAGCCCTGCCTTTCATGTTCTACGTAATCAGCTGTCCTATAGCAATCCCAACGACTTCTCTGCATTTTATTTTTTAGTTAGCTTAGATCAGAAAAGTTGGTTCTATAAAAGAAAGAATAATATAATATAGATAGAAATTTAAAACAAGAACAAAGAACATATTTACATATTTTTGACTGGCCAACCCCTTCAGACCCCCTAGCACAGGCAGACAGATCAACATGATGGACACTACATGAGTTGCCTTCTAAATTTGTGTCACCCCCCCGCCCCCAAAAAAGGCAATTAGAGAAACATCCCATTAACTTAGGTAACGCTCCAACCCTACTCCCTCTCCCTCCCTTTTAAAAATATTCCTACATGCAGAATCCCTTTCATGTTGTGGATTTAGCATTATGAACTTAGTGGGTAAGTTTGTGGCCAAAATAAAAAAAGCACATGAAAAACTATCTGTATATTAGATCCTGAAGGGACCGAATTTTAATCCCAGGCTCCTAATAAAACCTGTAATAGAAAAACTGAGCTATACCATAAATTTCTTGTAGAATTCATCATCCAAATAAGATTTTTTTCTGCTTTTGCTTCATTTCTGTGCCGAATGTCTTGGTTCAGAGAGAGATTTTTGTCTACTGTAATAGATTTATAGCAGAGTAATATGAATCAATGCTCTAGTGATGTCTGTTATCTTTTATTTTAGATTTATGTGTTAGTTCCAATTTTTTAAAGTAATTTTTTCCCCTCCTATGAGACATGTGATCATTGCGAAACCACCGCAGACATCTAGAGACACAGATGATCTCCCGTAACAAACAGCAAGCGGCTCCGGACTCCAGATGAAGCACCCTTTTCTGTGAAGAAGTAGTCACCACAGGCTAGAGCCAAATCTCTAGTTTTTCAGCCTAGATTTCTGCTACTGAGCTAAAGTAGAAGGCATAACAAGTCTGTTTCTAATAATTAAAAAGGGTAATAAGACTGTTGCTAATCAGCATAGTTCTAGAATAAAGCCAGAGCTAAATAAAATGCCAACTGAAATTATAATTATGATGCAACCCTCTCCTAAAAAAAGATGGGTTGGGTCATTTTCAAGCCAGCTTTGGACACAGGGATGTTTTAAAACTGCTCAGATTCTTCCACAGAGATCTGAACCCTTCAAACAGTCATGTTTGACTTGTAGCCCAGCAGCTTTGAACCCAAAGGCGTGCTACCTTTCAGGTGCAAGTTGCAAATTAAAATGACAGTTTGAGACATAAGAGGTGCATTTCGAGTAAACAGGTGCTCCCGTTCAATAGGAGAATGGCTGGGGACTCTTTTGTGACCGTGCTGATGCTATAACATATTAAGTGGAGCTTGTCACTTTTCCATCTGGTCCAGGCAACTGCTGGAGGCAGGACCCATTGAGAAAGCGGCACAGGCCATGCAGCTGCTCCTCCATGTCTCATAAACAGAGACCCCAGTCATGGCTTCATTCTGCATTATTAAACCCCGTTTATGAGCCCTGGGTCATGGCCCTCTTAGGCAATTTGTCCACAGACTATGGCTTTTAAGGAACTTGTTTTTGGATATGATCCCTTAGAGATGAACTCAGTGTTAACAGAAAAATAGTGAAGAGCAGACTGGGTTTTTATTGATTTGATTATATTTTTTCTGAATGTTTATGCTTAATAAAAAGCCCTTCTTTGGGAAGTGCAATGCCTGTTTGTCTCTGTGGAACTCCGCTGACTTGCTTCAGTCCCCCCTTGGACACATTTACCCTCGAGTGTTTACCTCTGAAATCAGCAATTTTGGTAGAATGATCTGTACATCATTCAGCTCATTTACTTATCACTGTATTACTTTTGTGATTCACAGATGAAAGGGGAACATTGAAAGCAAGGTGCTGTTTACTAGATTTCTCTGTTTTCCCCAGGAGGGAGCTTGACGGTTCATCAAATGAGGCAGTAGTGAAAAAACAAAAGAATGTATCCCTTTTTGTACATATCAAAGTATTTTATTTAACTTTTAATAATTTGGAAATCCTGACTTAGTCTTTTGTTCCGAATCAGACATCTTGCTAGCATGAGCTTGGTGGGTGAGGTTGTTTTTTTTTTGCCTTGGGTCTGGATTATGTTCAAATCATTGTGTAGATTAAATGACATTTAGGACATATGATTTGTCTGTGAAATCCTTAATGTCAAGAAATTTTGACTTTTCTTGGCAGAACACTCTCATCTGTCATGATGTCGCTGGCTGATAAAACACATAAAACCACCAAGTTTAATCATATCTGTGGTTTTCCAATATATTTGGTAGCAAAAGAATTCCAGTCCCTGCGCACTTGCAAAGCTCCCAGCACACAGCGGGCAAGGACAGGTGCGCCCTCCCCGGGAACACTGAGGGACCCTGGAAGCGTGCTGGCGCCTACCCGCTCGGCGATGAAATAGTCTGCTCTCTTGAGCGGTCTTTAAAGGTCACCCACGATTCCTTCCCCCCACTCCCTCCATATATAACTGTCAAGATGCAAATGTGGGTTTAGGACTGACACGCGTTTTAGTGTAGACAACTGTCTGATTCTTTCCAGAAATTATGAGCCTGTAAAATTTATTATCAAACAAATTAGACTAGTGTACTCAATGCAATAAAGCAGAACAAAACGTTTAACCTTGTTATAGCCTCTGAATTCCGAATAGAATGAATAAGCCACGTATGGGAGACGCTGGGTTTGGAAATGGAAAGAGCTTTGGGAGTTGAGGTGAACGCAGGTAGACAGAACTTTAAAGGGCTGACATTTCATCGTTTACTCTTCACCAACTGAGGGATCTAAGCATGTCTCTAACCGGCTGCTTTTAGGAACCATGGTCTTTGCTTCATCATGCTCTGGAGCAAAGTTGCCGACATGGGCATTGCATCCTACCTCCCAGAATTAGTTTCCTCCTGTGTTTAACAGATTCATCATGATTTAGTCAAAGTAGCACACAAATCTCTAAAGGTTTTTGAAGATTTTAAATACTTACGTTAGCACAGCTACTGCATTTATATTTCAGAATAGCATACCAATTTTTGAGAAATTACTAAAAAAGTATATTTTTTGCTATTTAAAAAAATCTTTATTGATTTCAGAGAGAGGAAGGGAGAGGGAGAGAGAGAGAGATAGGAACATCAATGATGAGAGTCGTTAATCGGCTGCCTCCTGCTCGCCCCCTGCTGGGGATGGAGCCACAACCCAGGCCTGTGCCCTGCCCAGGAATCGAACCGCGATCTCCTGGATCCCAGGTAGATGCTCAACCGCTGGGCCATGGCAGCTGGGCCTTGTTGCTGTTTCTAATGTGTTTACATGATGCTCGCTTATCTCCTCTGACTATTCTCCACATTTTTAAATGAAAGCTAAAGAATTTGGGGAAATAAGTGGTATTTTAATCTCTTTCAAGTTTCAGCTTCTGATAGAGATCGTAATTTAGCAACTATGACATAGATGCCAAATATCACAGTTGGCCTATTAGGACGTGAATTTTGATTTCTTATAAAATGCTACAGATCTGTGGTTAGAGACGGAGATACATTCTACCTTGAAGAATTCACTTTGTAGCAACTTACACCTGCTTTACAGAAAGCAGGACAGTTGGTAGGACAGTGACTAGTAATCTTGAGGAGGAAAGTGCAGAAGCTTAGTTCCAGAGCACATCCGGAAGCATTAGGTTTTAACAAAAGGAAGCCAATAGATCACGCTAATATGTGTTGATGAAAGTCATGCTGATATGTTAGCAGAAGGATATAATCTTTTTTTTTCAAAAGAACCTGACCTATGGGGCGGCAGGTACAAACACATGTGGAACCATGATGGGCAGGTTCCGACTGAGAGACCGTGATGAGAGAGACCACAGTGGGACTGTTGTGAGATGATTCTAGAGATTGCAGGGGAAGCTCCATGTTTTTCCAAAACAGAGAGAACAGTGTGCTGATGGCCAACCTCAGACATTCAGATATACCCTGAAGTCTTATTCCGCTAGAACTAAACACATGAGTGATGGTTGCCCCTCCTTTTTGACAATTTTATTCCTTGGTTTGTGGAAACAGTTAAGGGCACTTCTCTTGCATATTTAATTTATGCAAATGTAGCCTTTTCACATTGGCTTCTTTCACTTAGTAATATATATTTCAGATGCCTTCATGTTTTTGCGTGACTTGCTAGCTCATTTCTTTTTAGTGGTGGATAATATTCCAATGTCTGGATGGACCGCAGTTAATTTACCCATTTACTTACTGATGGTCATCTTGTTGGCTTCCAAGTTTTAGCAATTATGAATAAAGCTGCTGTAAACATCCATGTGCAGATTTTTGTGTGTACATAAGTTTTCAGCTCACTTAGGTAAATGCCAAGGAGCATCACTGCTAGATCATATGGTAAGAGCATGTGTAGTTTTTTTTATGAAACTGTCACATTGTTTTCCAAAGTAGGCCACCATTTTACTACATTCCCAAGGCTAACGCATGGGAGACCCTGCTTCTCTGTGACCTCACCAGCATTGTGTGTTCTCAGTGCTCTGGATTTTGACCATTCTTCTAGTTGTAGGCGGCTGTGTGTAGTGTTTTGTATTCTCTGGCAAATTGGGGGCATAGCACTCATTTTGAAGGTTATTTGCAGACTCAGGAAAGTGTCCTCTCTTTTTAAAATCAATATTAATTGGCTTCCCCCCACACTCCCTTGGAATTTGTAGGGTGAATGTTCTTTAACTTGCCTCTCCTCTCACCACGAACAGTCGGATCTTGCCCAAGTCCTGATACTAATGCGAAGCCAACCACACCGACCAGCACTCTGGGACTTTGGGGGGTTTCCTGTCATCTATGATCTAGGTTGGAAGCCCATCTGTACTGTTTTGTGTTTGCTTTGCTTTTTGCTTTTTGTGTGCTTTGAAGCCTTTTTTTTACATTTTTGGCTTTTAGGAAGAGTTTTGGAGAGGTTGAAAACCTTCAGTATTGCCATGATGTTGTTAGAATTTCTAAAAGTGACTGTTTAGATTATTTTATGACATACTAAGGTAGTTCTTTTTGTCAAATGTTTTATAGCGGTTGTTTAAAAGTACACTCTGTATTCAGAGCTACATATTATTTTTTCAGGGGAAAATGCGTTTTTCTTTTTTCTTTTTGGTGCTCACCCAGTGACAGGTCACTCAGGAATCTGGATATGATCGGTTACCCTCAAGGTGTCAATCCCTACTATCTCTTCTAACTGGTAATTTGGGAATTGTATTGTCATTTGTGTCTGAACTCTCTAAGCCAGATTTCTAAGTGCTCTGTTTGTAATCTTGGAATTTTCCATTTTAACAGTTTTATAAATAAGTAGTCAGAAACTTTTAATGGGTTTTTTAATTCCCTGCTAAAATTCTTTGAAAAAAGTTTTGTTTTTGACATTGTTCCAAGTTGTACTTGCTTTGGAGAATAGAAATTTGTTGCTATTGGTGAAAACTCCAGAGATAAATTAATAAAATCTTCTCAGTTTGTTAAGATGCTCACTGCTCCACTGCTAAGGCACAGCATATATCACACTTAACTGAAACAAGACCAGCTGCACTGTGAGGAGTGTATTCTGAAGAATTAAAAGGCAGCAATAGGTTTCCACTAGACACAATTTTTCTTCTAATTTTTATTTAACATGCATTTGTTTGCATTTTTATTAAAATATAGTTGACATACAATATTATATTAGTTTCAGGTGTAGAACATAATGGTTTGACATTTATATACCTTACAAGGTCATCACCAGGGTAAGTCTAGCAACCCTTTGTCACTGCACCAAGTATTGACTATATTCCCTATGCTCTGCATAAATCTGCAACATTTTGTGGTTTGTTTGTTTTTTAAATGCTTTTGTACATTTGAGCTATATAATTTTGCTTAAAATCTTTAGATATTAAACTGTCATTGTTTTTAATTTTAATTTTTTATTTTGGAGCTGTGGGTGTTCATTATTATTATTAAAGTTTGAGTTTGCTATTATCTGGTAAATTGACTAGAACAGTCTTACATTGTGATTTCTTGGAGAGTTGTTAGTGTGACTTATTTTTATCCAGTTATATTTAGTATAATATGTTGCCATTTAGAGCTTCTCAAAGCTCTTCTCCCTCCCTGTATTTGTTTCCACTCACCTTCTCCTGGGCCCCTTAAGAAAAGCTGCTTTGAATTAATCAGGTCTAATCTACTGAGGAAACGGAACCATCCTGTATTTTCAGTGGAGTGAATGCTGGAACTGCATTTGCCTCTGTTGGTTTGGTTGCTCCCTTCTTCCCATTTGATTTTACCCTTAGATTTCCTTTTCCTCTCCTTTGTAGTAATAAGTGTGGAGCTACACTGTCCAATAACGTAGCCAGTGGCCACATGTGGCCATTGAGTATTGGAAATGTGACTAGTCCCAATTAAGATGTGCGGTAAATGTAAAATACACACTGGATGTCAAAGACGGTGTGAAGAAAGAATGTTAAAGTATCTCCCTAAAGAGACTCCTAGTTGAAAAGAGAATATTGGGATATGTTGGGTTAAATAAAATATCGAATTAAAATTAATGTCACATCGTACTTTTTAATTTTTAATGTAGCTACTAGAAAATTTTAAATTACACAAATGGCTCACATTATATTTTTATTGGACAGTGTGGATCTGGAGGGGCAAGAAAAGGCTACTTAGATTTGCACCTAAATAAAAGGCTCCCTCATTGTTTCAGCTCCCTCAGCCTGGTTCATTGTGAGATTATATATATATATATATATATATATATATATATATATATATATATATATATATTTTTTTTTTTTTTTTTTTTTCTGTTGCACTTTTAGTGTTGATAAAAGATTATGAGATCTGGAACCCAGCCAAATGTAGCCTCATCATGTTCTCATAAATGCACGAAGAGGCTTATGACTATGTTATGACCTTTCTACTTAACGGACAGAAGTTGAAATGAGAATTGATCGATTTAGAGATAGCAAACTCTGTCAGAGCATAATGTGTGCAGTTAAATTTAACTTTTACTCAGTGTTAGCATCTCTTTGACATTATTAAAGCCTATATAGGGGTGACGTGAGGCCGCTCTGACAACAGGCGCTGAGGGAAGTGACAACTGGTGGGCTCTTGAGTCCTGGGGCAAGTGGTCTGAGAAGAGCTCTCAAGGATAAAGATTCCAGTATATTGCATGTAGCTGGTGACTGGAGATTGATGTCAGTCACATATTTCATAAGGCAATGCTTCTGCAACTTGAATGTGCCCGTGAATCACCTGGGAATCTTGTTCAGTTGCAAACCCATGGGCTGCACTTTGATCAGCAAGGATAGGGGGTCAGGGCATTGAAGTGAGTGTCTAGACAATGGTGCTGACATCCTACGGCTGATTTGGGCGCTGGCTCAGCCCACGTGAACCAAGCTCTGGGACTTCCTGCTGGAAAAGAAACATGCATCAGCTGTGGAAGCTGTATAGAGTATCTGTTGTGTTCTGCACATTGACTAGATGCTAGAGATACGAAGTAAAATATCCACTGCCTCTGCCCCACAGGAGCTTTGTACCAGGAGAAGGCAGCATGTCCTCTCTTCTGACCAGGCTGGGTGAGTGCTTTCCCAACGTTGGTGAACCGAGTGTTGCCCCGTGAGTGTGACGGGGACACAGCTGATCACGCTCCCACTGAGCTGTGGCCGCAGCATGTCCAGGAGATACAAATCCTTCCTCTCGTCAAAACCGCACCCTGGCTCTATATATACCCTCTGTGGTTATAAACAGTTTTTCTTCCACCCAAACATCCCTGAATTTTGCAAAGATACAAACATCCACAACATTCTTGAGATATTAATGATATGTCCTTGGTTAATGAAAGCATCATTACTTTTCACACATTTAAGTGTTTTCCAATTTATAGAATATATTGGTTAAAATAAGAGTGACTATTAATCATGTGTATCTGTTACAAGGGTCGTGATATGCTCTGTCAGCTATTTTAAAAGTTATTGTTCCATTAGAAAATCTGTATTCTGGACTCACGCTGGCTACCACTTCTACCCCCACCTTACATTTATGAGGCTACAAACGGAGATGAGTAAGGCAGCTAGTGGGTCAAGACTACCAACGTCATGTGACGCGGATAATAAATCAGTAACTATCAGAATGAATACAAACTTATAAATAGTGTAAGCGGTTCCTATCTGGTTTACGTACAAATGAGAATAAAATATTTACGTGTGACAGGCAGCTTCATAATGCCAACGGCAAAATCAATTGTTCTAGCAGGTGCTGGGAAAAATCTATGGCATCTTGGGGTTCAAAGCTGATACCAAATCACAAATACAATAACCAAATCTAAGAGTGAAAACAGCTTGGAAAAAAGCTATAGCGCATGTGAACTAAAGTTAATTATTAATCTTATAGGCCTATTTATTTATTATTGATTGCTTGATTGATAGGGATTCAATCATTCATTCATTTTTGTTCATTGGACAATTCAAATCAACATACACAATCACCGCATAAGTATTTCAAGTAAGGAAACACAGGTATAGATATTCAGATATTACCACAGCCTTTCCTACTCTAATATCTAGCGGTATATTCCTCACATACTTAGATTGGACTTTCTGTCTTATCGGCTGTCACTGTTTTCACAAGTAGATCCTAAATAAGTAATGGCTTAATCGAATTATGATATCTCTGACTGGCATCTCAGGCAAACCACAGTCATGCTTTCAACAGACCTCATAGAAAAAGCCTTGTTCTGGAGAATACTGACGTATTTTCCCACCTCTCGAGGTTCTTATATAATGACACAGGTTTTGTGCATGTGTGTACAAGTGTGTCCACTTTGTGACCTCTTGCCCGTTTTCTGTGGTCCCTGAAGCTGGCACAAGTTCAAGGTAAATAACATCTAACAGTGTTGGAAAGCTTGGCTTCTATGTGCCCATCAGGTAATAAAAGATGGATGTTGTTGCAGAGAAAAATTTTCATTACAGGAAAACTGCGTACTGTTTGACAGACAATGCATTTTATGCATTTCACACAGAGACTGTATTCCAAGAGTTATGTTTCAAAGTCATCAAAAAGAGGGAATACATTTTGTATTTTTAACTGAAAATAATAACAGTAATTAGCTCATCATTGGGGAAATGTGATAAAGAATATTAATGATTATGAAAACTCATTAAAAGCACAAGATTTTCAATGATTTAAAATATATATTATTCATGTGACTTTGTAAAGGAATATAGATATATTTGATAAATGCAATTTAAAATTAGAGTGCTTTGGTAAATCATTCAGACATATGAATGTTGAAAGGATTAAATTTATCTGTCTTAAATATAATTAAATTTCAATTCTTTATAAAACAAATGTAGATTTTATGGAATGAAATGCTTCAATCATTACAAGCTATAATAATATATATGCTTCAGAAGAGAAATCTTTTGAGTACAAAGTATTTGATTTATAAGTCCTAGTCAGAGATTATAAGGATTAACTCCCCCCTTAAATATTTTAGAGAAAATAGATGGAAATAATTCAAATTTCCCTTTCAAAATAATATCAACAGTTCTATATAACAAGCAAGAGACCAAACAATCTTAAAGAAAATTTACAATGAAAATGAAGTTTCTTAAGTGAAACTTCATAAAGGGAAAGTTTTCCCAAAAAGTCTTTTTTGACCTGATTTAGAATCCCTTTCATTTACCCTGGTGAAACTTCACAGTAAAATGAGAAAGGTTTGATTTTTAAAAATATTAAATAATTTACATGATTTAATTGAGTTTTGATTTCAGTGTTACTGGTGAATTTGTGGTTATATATGTATATGTATGTTTATATACATTTTCTTGGCTCATTCAAATGTCAGTAGAGTATTTTACTATCCTATTTCCTTAGAAACTGGATTTATTTCTAAACTTTAGTACTATATGTATTCTCGTGTGTGTGTGTGTGTGTCTGCTTGTCCTGGCATATCAGCATCATTTTTCCAGATCAGCTATGTCTATATATCTGAACATAGAAAATGGCACTTCCTGCAAATGGCACCTCCTGGTGACGCTCTACAATGTGTGCTTTGGCCCATTTCTAGAACAGATCCACATGTAGACAGCAGTTGTCAGGAGACAGGAGTTATGATTGTGCTCTAAATGTCATTTTTCTGCAAACATAAACCCTCGAAAACTTTTATAGCATATTTTGCCAATTGATTTTTGGTATGAATTCTGCATTTTGAAAATAACGGGACTATTTTTAAGTCTATAAAGGATTGAAAAGAAAGATTTACATCTCCCAAACGTGCCTTGTCATCTAGATCCTCACAGTTCGGAAATGGACTCTAGTATTTAAGAAAATGAATTTTGTCTAGATTGTCTTTTGTTGCTATCTACATTTGGCATTCTCTTTAGTTTCTCATTTAGGTTTTCTGCTTAGTGAGTACCTACTGTGTGTCAGGCTCTATTCCAGGTGCTGGAATATAATAGAGAAGACGTCTGACAACTCGCCTCTAGGGAGCTTCAGCATTTAGAGAGAAGAGTGCTGAGAACAGCCAGCCGGTTAGGTGACTAGGGAGCCAGGACAGGATTGTTAGGAAGGGTGTGCCTGTGGACGCCCACACCTTCCCATCCTGCCGCCTTCCTATTCTGTTTGATACCTGTTTGCTGGCAGTACTTGCTTTTTACCAGGGAAACCTCTGAAGACCCAGCTTCAAAAAGATAAGATGCATTGAAAGGCACGTAGTGTGATCCAGCTGGAACTGTGAGCAAGTTCAAGTGGTTCATGTGATATTTCAGAGACTCCGAGGACCACTGTTTCCCTGAATCTTTTCATTCCCAGCACCGCTGTCCTTTCTGTGCTCGATGGCCACCTCATGTGCATTTTCTAATCTTAACCGTGCCCTCCAGTTCTTGTTTCACACCACAGCCAGCGTCTTCTTTTAAAAGCAGGAACCTGTTGCTACTGCTTGGTCTCTAATCTTTCAAAGGCTTCTTACTCTCCTGAGAGTGTACTAATTCCTTACCTGTCGTGGTTTGGTTTCTGCTTGGGCTCCAGGCTCATTTCTTATCAAGTCCTACCTCTTTCCCTTTTACAAGATTCTGTAGTCTATTGTGTTTCCTTCAGTTTTTCAAAGGTTCCAAATTCTGGTCTTTTTTTACCTTCTCGCTTTCTCTCCGAAACATATTTTTCTTATTTTTTTTTTTCTTCCTGGCTATAATCTTCTTATTGTTTATGTTTTTGCTTAGCTATTTCTTTCTCAAGGGAGAATTTTCTGATCACAGAAGATTCAGTTAAACACTCTTCCTATGTGATTCTTTTATTGGTCTCATTGTGGAACTCATTGTAACATTGGGGTTAAATATTTAGCTGCATAAACATCTAGTTTTGCCTTGACTAGACTGGGAGCTCTTTGAAAGCAATGATCATCTTATGGATATCTCTGTATTTTCTTTGAATAGCATCATGAGGGGGTCATAGGAAGAGATGAAAAAAGTCTTTATTACATGATTGTATAAAAGTGCTCATAAAAATAGGGGTCATAAAGGTGTGCTTTGTCAACTAACGGTAACCCTCATATTAATAGTGTACATGATTGGAATAATTCTTGTCATCACTGATAGAATTGCTTAATACTTACTCCAGGAAGCCTGTCTGTATTATAGCAAAACTATGTGCCTATTGTTCAGTGAAGTTTTGAAAACTATCCTACAAAATCCTCTCCCTTACATTTTCACCATTTGGCTTTACCTTTACGGAGAATCCAGTATGGATCAAATTCATATTTATACCAGGCTATCTTAGTTACATATTCTTTTTAAAATACTTAACTTATCAAAGTGTGTACAATTTCACTGCTTATTTTGAAAAACATGCTCAGTTTTTATAATAAACATAAACCAAGCTTTGAAGACACATTCATCTCGATATTTATTATTTTTTAAAGCTGGGCTCAGCTTTACTTTAAAATCGTTGATATATAACCATCAGGATTTAGGGATATCCAGCGACATTTATCCGAATGCCCCTTGGTGCTCGGGGTATCACATGGAGCAGGCTGCATGAGTAGCGGGATGGTCCAGGCGACTCAGCCCCTTACCTCAGGCAGGAAAGCGGGGTCGGAGAAGGAAGGGTGCTCAGGGGGGAAAGTGCGTGACTCTCCCCGAGGCAGAGCCCGCAGGAGGCCGCTTTCCGCAGAGGGCAGGGATGCCTTCAGTGCGGTCGTTTCCTGGAGGCCAGGAGCCAGCCCTCGTGTTCCTGCACCGCCGGCCTCAGTTGCCCCATCGCTGAAGAGGTGAGAGAGGGGTGGCGTGTTTGTGGGGGGCCAGGCCGAGTGCTCCTGGCCTGGGTGCTGTCCTGCTGCACTGCCTCAGAAGCCCTTTTCTCCAGGGCTTGCTCCAAACCCCTACTGCCGCCTCTGTCCCCGAGACCTCCTGGATGGACTGGGCCT
Source organism: Miniopterus natalensis (assembly GCF_054644295.1). Lineage (NCBI taxonomy): Eukaryota > Metazoa > Chordata > Mammalia > Chiroptera > Miniopteridae > Miniopterus > Miniopterus natalensis. The sequence continues at coordinate 10,176,800 of NC_142082.1, read as the reverse complement.
CTCTTCAAAACATAGTTTTGTATTTATTTCATTTTTTCCAGGTTTATTGAGGCGTGCTTGAGAAATAGTAATCGCACATGTTTAATGTGTACAGTGTGATGTTTTGTGTAGATTGTGAAATGAGTATCACAATCAAGCTAACTGATATATTTGTCACCCCACATAGTGGTTGATTGATTGATTGATTGATTGATTGATTGATTGATTGATTGACTTTGCATTGAGAACACTCAAGATGAGAACTGGGCCTCTCTTATCGCCCTTTCTCTTCGGGGAAGCGCTGTGGACTGTTCTTTAGCCCCCTAAATAGGAAGGGTAGGGGCTGTGTGTATATTTGATCAACGCCACACGCTTGTTAGTGGGAGAGAACATGAGTTTACTGATCTCATCACCGGGAGACCCAGTGTGCCTTTCACAGGGAAGAGGAGATTCCGAGACCCCCCTTTTCAAGGCCCAGCATGCATAGTTTTCTGTGCTTCCGGAACTTATTTTCTGACAAAATTTTTCAGCTTTTGAGAAGTCTGAGACAAGCATAAGCTGGCAAATCAGACAGTGAGTGTAGGAAAATGTGCTAGTTCTTGTAACAAAGGAATCCGTAATGTAACCTCCAGAATGGGCAGGCAAGTCTGTCTTATTTATTTATTTTTTAAAAATATCTCTTGATGGATTTCAGAGAGAGGAAGGGAGAGGGAGAGAAAGAGAAAAACATCAACGATGAGAGAGTCATTGATCGGCTGCCTCCTGCACGCCCCCGACTGGGGATCGAGCCCGCAACCCGGGCATGTGCCCTGACCGGGATTCGAACCCCGATCACCTGGATCCCAGGTCGATGCTCAGCCGCTGAGCCACGCCCTGCTGGGCTGTCTTATTTTCTTAACTGCTGTATCTGCAGCACCGAGAACATGGCCTAGCGCAGGAAGTACTCGGTGAGTGCCCTTGGAATATGTGAGGTCAGCCCAGCTGTCCCCCTTCAGCAGCTCTCCTTTCATTTGCTGAAGAAATAGGTGGTGGCTTCCTGGCGGGAGGATGGTGCCCAGCTCTCTGCAGAGGCTGCACCACCTAGAGCCCGTGGGCCCGCTGCTCAGAGCCTCAGCCTTGCACCTGGCAGTGAGTAGGACTGTGCACGGATGACTGAGGGTATGTGTAATTACTTAGAGCCCCGTTATTTAGCTCGTGTGTGTGTGTGTGTGTTTTATGTCCTTTGGTCGACAGAAATGATAGTGTCCTCTCCACCCACCCCCACCCCACCCCAAAACACACACACACACACACACACACGCACACACACACCCCTTACATGCAAGTGCTACTGTTTAAGATCTGGCCTTTCTCTACAGAATAATGTATTTAGCATTTGACCATTCTTAGTACACATAGCAGTCCTATTACTTCTGGATGAAAACTGTCGCTAGCTTGCAAACATCCCATGCATCGTTTTGGTTTAATGTGAAGTCATCTGAAATACCGCGGCAGGTCTAGCATCAGAAGATGGTAATGGAGAAAGAATTTCTAAACTGTCACTTAAAATAGAAACAGATGCCGGGCAGAGAATAAAGTCAAAGTCTTGCTTTTGAAACTGTATTCTAATTGCTCTCTTTTAAAGATAAAGGATTGCACATCTATGTCTAGGGGTTATTAGTTTCAGAAATAAAGGTCATGACCTTCAGGGACTGCACAAAGGCTTACAAATGTAAATCGCTGTTTCCTGAAAAGCATGAGCAAACTCTATTAAAATTCATGATGATGATACCGAGTTAAACACAACTCACCTCCAATGGTAATAACTTTAGGGTGGATGATAAGATTGTCAAGCCAAAGGAACAAATTCTTCATTGTAGAGAAAATATTTACATTAATACATTTATGTGTGTCCACACATATAAATTACGGAGGCCAACTACAAATAATTGGAAAATAGTCCTTTTGAATGTGCCTGATTTCTTCTGTATTTATAAAACGTTTGTTTCCATGACTTGAAAATTGGTGATTTCTCATGATCCCAAATGTGAGCAATGAAGCAAATGCATGTGATTGAGGCCGGCACAATCAATCTGGCCGCACCTTCAGCATGCACCTGCTTAATCTACCATGCATTCAACCACCCTAATAGTGCAAGCCAATAGTGATAATTTTTTACCACTGAACTGGAATTTGAATAATGTATATATTGATAGATCCCTTCTAATTCCAGGCTTGGCAAAGTTTATGCAAAACTGATTGAACATTGTAAAAAGAAAAAATGAAAAGGCAGTATATTTAGAATAGGAACTTGGACTCTTGTCTTTGGCATTTTCAACTAATGCTCAGCTGAATGTTACAACTGATTTTCTGCTTTATGGTTTCTAAATATCCATTTATATATGCAACATGTATTAATTCTGTGCCAATTTTAGCAAAAAAACCATTGTTTCTGAAATAGACTTTCCCTATTAAGGACTTCATATTTAACGAGAAAATTAGGCTTCTAACCAATTGAGATTATAGTAATTTTGATGATGTAACAATGAGGCCGATATTTTATTTATGTAGTATAATTTTTAACATCTAAAGGACTATCACATATGTACTTCATTTATTCGGCACTATAACATTTTTGCATAGAAAGGGCAAGTATCCATATTTTTAAGGAAATAAAGTTTCACACATATATCCAATATAACTATTAACAGAGCAGTGGTATTTGATCAGATTAAGAAAGCTGACATGAGTTGAGCACATCCTGTATGTCCAACCTTTCACTCTGACATTCCAAAGATGGGATGATTATCTCTGTTAAGATTTTGCCCCGTGATAGAACTGGGATTTAAATAAAGATGTTTATGTATGTTTTCTGCTGCTTTTCTTTCTAGGAAAGATTTTCTTTTTTTCCTGTTAAGTTGTCATGGATGAACTTGGGTTATAACTTGGGGCACTCTTGTCATGCAAAGGACAGGATGATTGGGCTGTTCTTAGATTCCTAGGAATCAGGTTGGAGTGTGTGAACTTTTGTTCAGAATGCCCTGAAAAGGCATTGTTTAAGATACCAAAAAATAATTTGGAGGTGGCCTTTTCCACCCTTTTGGATACATGATACTTACATATAAAACCATTAACATTTCAATATTATTTTTTAAATTTTTATTGAATTTATTGGGGTGACGTTGGTTACTGATTTCTAAAGAAGTTTTTTTTACAAGAATTCCTGACTCTCATCCCATTTATAATTCTCACCTTCTCACTGATCTTACAACTCCAAATCTCACGTCATTCAGAGTCAGGGATGGAGAAGGCACAGGGATTCGTGGAAGATTCAGGATGGTTTTAGTCTGTCTGCCTGGTGCATATAGTTACAGTAGGTGCACATTTCACAGTTCACAAACTTTGATGTTGAAAAAACTGCAGGTTTGTTTTTCTATAACCGAATTTGATTTATAATATGAGATATTTCATCCTGGTAGCTAAAAGTTAATCTGATGTAATTCTAACAAACCCAATTCATTCCACTTCTTGGGGTGCACTTAAGGTTGGAGAGCACTGTTAGAGATGTCTACTTTTGGGGAAGTGGAGGCTTGCCTGATTCAGCCGTCAGCTCTTCATAGGGGCTCAGGATATGATACATATTTTTTCTGGCCTGGTCCTTGGGTTTCTTTTGTTAACCAGCCTGGCATATTCTATCAGGTCCTGAGTTCAATAACTCTCACAGGACAACCCAGACTAGGGATTTAAGAACTTTGCCTAACCCTGTGGATTTATTCATTATAGAGGATCTTCATTTCTTTAGCGGCAGAAAAGCGACTTTTACTATGCCATGCATTCTTCCTAATCTATTATTTATACATGAACTTTATTTATTGAGTCCCTAGTGGGTCTAGTATTTGGTTCTCTAAAAGGCTTGGAAACACTTGCCTCCCACATGTAATGACTTTACAATGAGTTTTGAAAGCTTATTTGGAAAAAAAAGCCAAGAATAGCCTTGCTATAACCATCCTTATCAGAGATAAATAGAGAAAGCTACCTACAGGTAAAAGCTATAAAGGATAAAAATAGGTTATTTAGAGAAAATAGATTAGTTAAAATATTTTATTCCTAGGTTTTGCAGAAATTCTGAAAGAGTAATGATTTATTTTAAGTTATCACATTTTTCCTCATGGATGAATCAAAGTGGCTATGTTAGAGCATATTTTTAAGAAGGACTCTAGGATAATTTTAAAAGAAGAATTTAACTCATCTCTCACAACAATTGATAGAATATCATAGGCATAAAAGCAATTCAGTAGAGGGAAACATAGTCTTTGTAATAAATGGTGCTGGGGCAATTGACTATCCATAAAGAAAAATGAACTTCAACCAAAACCTCACTGCTAGTCAAAAGTTAACCCAAACTTGGTAATATATTTAAATGTAAAACTATGAAACACCTAGAGGTTGCCCTAAGAGAAAACCTTTGGAACCTAAGGCTTGGTGAAGAATTTGTAGACATGACAAGAAAAAACTTATTAATCAAAGTTCATCCAAATTAAAAACTTTTATGAAATACTCTGTAACTAGGATGAAAAGACAGGTTATAGACAGGGAGAAAATATCTGTGAAACACATATCTGACGAAGGACTCATACCTAGAGTTATATAGAGAACTCCCGAAACTCAGAGCTAAGTTAAACACACACTGCGATTAGAACCAAGAAAGATGTCATCAAAGAGAATATATGGGTGGCAGACATGCACATGAAAATATTTACTATCGTGGCCAGCAGGGCCATGTGATTAAACCTATGATACTTGTACACATCAATTAGGATAGATAAAATTACAAATAGTGATGATATCAAATGATGAGGGGGCTGCAGAGACACTGGAGCTTTCATACATTGATCAACAGGGAGAATATAAATATTATGCCCACTGTGGAAATGAGTTTGGAAGTTTCTGTTTTAAAATATGGTAAATTTAGTACCATATGACCCAGCAATCGCACTCCCGGGCATTTATCCCAGAGAAAAGAGGTTTGGCAGTGCAATCTTGTGATTTATAAGAATTATATTTCTCAGATATATTGGATCTTCATCCAGGGTTCCTGGCTCACAGCTCCCCAAACCCTTGGTATTTCCTAAGTGATGAGAGCCACAGTGGTGTCTCTTGTTATGTTAGTGAGGCGACTTTTGGATCCCACCAGACGATGGGAACTAATTGCCAATGGGAGCCAACCGTGTGGTTGGAAGATTAGAATTTTCAGTCCCGCCCCCTAATTTTCTGGGAGGGGAGAGGAACTTGAGGTTGGATCCATTGCCAATAGCTTCACCCTCACGGCTGTTTAATGCAGCCAACATAAAAACTCAAAAGGATGGCTCTCGGCCCTTTTATTTCTGAGACCTTCCAGTTGGAGCATGCTTTCACTGCCCCGAGCTCCACAAGGACAAAAGTTCCTACATTTAAGACCTCACCTTATACATCATTTCATCTGGCTCTTTATTTATATTCTTTAATATCCTTTGTAATAAATCAGTAATCTTGTGAATAAAACAGCTTTTTTTGAGTTCTGTGAGCCATTCTAGCATTTTAATGAACCTAAGGAGGGGGTCGTGGGAACCTCCGAGTTATGGCCTGTGGGTCAGGCTTTTACTGGTATGGGAAGAAAAGGGCAGTGTCGTGGGACTGAGCCCTTTACCGGTGGAATCTGATACTATCTCAGGCTAGATAGTGTCAGAATTGAGTTGAATTCTCAGACATCCTGCAGGCATCCCAGAATTGTTTGTTAGTGTGGGAGACGCACCTTCCTGGGGACGTCAATTCAGACAGTCAACAGACAGTGGCTTCCATAAGTCACTCCTTTGCTGGACATAAGTTTGTGCACAGACTTATGCAGGATACAGTCATTGAAAAGCCTGAGGGATATTCATTCGGTATAGGGACATCTTAGATTTTCACTCTGCCTCTGAGGCTATGGTCAAGAATGTCAGGAAGTCCTTCCCACCCGAATGGCAAGGGACTGGGAAGAAACCATGGCCAGCTTCCCAGCTGGCTCCGGCTGCTGTGCTGCTGACTAGCTGGAGAACGCAGGGTGCAGCCGGCGCAGAGAACTCGCACCTCAGGCACGATTGCAACTAGAAGAGAAATGGCTTCTCTCTCCCTTTCATAATAAAAAGTGTGGCTTAGCGCATCTGAATGTGGGAACCTAAATTGTATCTGGAACCCTGATGGCAGAGGTGTCTCAAAATTTATTACTCAATTTCTGGCCCCTGCAGTAAAGGCTCTAATGCAGCATGGGTTGGAGATGGGTGCCAAGAATCAGCGGAAGTTAACTACTCAGTGCATCCCCTTACTATTCAGCATTCGCTCACTCTTTTTATTGACATTTAATTTAATAAACAACAATAAAAGTTTCATCATGATTCTGCTTTAAAAAGCAGCCATTCCATGTACAGATTAAAACATAATAATACAACAATAAAGATAAATTTAAACAAATACATAATCATACCATCCCCCAGAGGAGACAAATATTCCATTATTACACTTCGGATTTCTGGGCAATGTCTCTATAGCACTCCAGATTTAGGATTTGCTGACCTATAAAATAAAAGACAAAGTACTGACCATCACCTATACCTATCAACAGGAGAGCAGAAAGTGCAGGAAAACTCCCATTTGGAGAAAGGCAGAATGGCAACACGCGGTCGAACCTGGCCCAGAGCAATCGTGGAATTCCGTGGGGTAGAAATTGTGAAGGTCTTTCCTGGCGTGGGGAGAGGTTTCTTGATCAACTCCGGTTCTACTTTATGGGAGGAACATTCTTGTCTGTTGTTCTACATGCTCCTGGTTTGCTCCCAGGGCGTTCTTCCTTGCCCATGAATTTTCCCCGAACCATGTAATAGCACACGGAGCAGGTATGCTTTTTCAGGTCTGTATGCTTCTTCCTGTTGGTTCAAGTTTGGCGGTCACAGTTGGGAGCTTGAGGGTGTTGTAAAGCTCATAAAGTCACAGGCTTTCTTAGGGTACACCTATTGTTTCTGTTGCAATACATTCCCCCCGCGACCTCAGACTCGCAAGGTTCATAATGTGTTGGTGTTCAGTCTGCTACACTTGTGAGCCGCCCCCGCAGCAGAGCAGGTGCTGCCTGGGTCTGCGGCGCGCTCGGCGTGGAGCATCCCACCCTGTGCCAGCGTCTGCAGTCCTTTGCTTGAGGACTTTCTCTTGGCCTTGTGGGTGGAACAGATAAAAAATGCCAGTGAGTTAATGACCTCAGGAGCAGATGGGACGAAGCTCATATAACCCAGCTTCCTGTGCCTCCGGTGGGATCACTCTGAGGTGTGTGGGCACCATCTCCTAGAGCTCCCAGCAGGCGGAGCCCAGTGTCCACAGCTGTAACCTGCAGGGCAATGCCCACTTTTCTGACTTCTTTACTTTTTTTCTATTTCTCACTCTCCTCTCTCTCTCTCTCTTTTTTTTTTTCTCTCAAATCTCATAGTCTGTTCTGGAGGATGTAAGTTAAGATACATATTTTTCAATTTTTTACATCCCTTTGTTTCCCTGATGCCAACAAATCCCAGCCATCTTTGCTATGAATGCTCACATCGATATCTTTATTTTTAGGTGGCTTCAAAACTATCAGTAAAAGAGTGAAAGAAAACAATTTTTTCAGGGTTACTCTTTTTGTATGTATGTATGTATATTTATTTTATGTATGCTTATCTATTTTTAATGTTTACATGGTTCAATAAAAAGCAATCTCTGAAAAAATGCAAGAGGGAATTAAGGCCATTAGAAGAACTTGGCATAAACCAAACCAAATCAGAAAAGGAACACATACATAGGATTATAGTAACCCATTAACAAAGAGAAATGGGATTGTGTTGCTTGGGTAAAATTTATATGGATCTGTTATGTGGTGTCACTTAGCAATGTAACTTCCCGTGCTGAAGGGAAGCCATTATCTCTTTGCCTGCAGCACCGGGAATGCTAGTGCCAGGGGTTCAGAACGATGCTGGGATATGATGAGGTTTATCCGCAACCGAAACTGGGATAAAGTCATGTAGTGGGAGATGTCACTGTTTCAAACAATTTTAGATTTTCGTTTAGCAACTCAAAATTAAGCCACGTTACTTTTAAATATCCTTTAGATAAATAACACATCTTAACCGCAGAGCAAGGGGAAAATCTGAACGTGCACCGAGGAAGCGTCATTCTGGGTGAAGCATCTGTTTCATTTTAGTGCATCATAAAAACGTTTTCTCTCAGTACACGCTTCCCTTGCGTATTTGAGTGAAACAATGCGTTACATGCATTGAGGTGAAAACACAGTGGAAAAATGAGTTGCAATTATTTTTCTGCATTACAGTATGGGATTCTTTAAGGGATTTGCACATGGGCTTGTTCTTAGACAGATTTGAATATTTTAATTAACTGCAGCCCAGTTTCTGTGTAAAGGTACAAGGTTCCTATGTGAAAACCAGAGGTTCTTGCCATTACGTAACATCATATAAATAATTCGTTTCATAGAACTACTTTGAAAATTGGGGAAAACTCTGCTCTCTTTTATTACTTGCCTCGGCTAAGCTGATGATTGTCCCTAAGGTACTCCCATTCTTTAGAGCAATTTTACTGTTATATTTAGATAATAATATGATACATAGCCAGGATGTAGTAAAGCTATTGGCCCAAAATAGCATAAATATAATTAAAATTCTAAGTAAAGTCTTGTGAATTTCATTTTGATGCTATATTACTTTAGGAGGACAGTGGCTCTGAGAATGTTTATTTTTCAAATTGAATTTTTAATTTTTAGATCCTACTTTTGCCTCTTAACAGAATTATTTTGGTTGCTAAAAAGCTTTTTCTCATAAAAAGAGAAATTTAGTTAAGATCTTGTTATAGTTCAGTGGTCATCTTTTTTCCTTTTGTTATCTAATTGATTTCCCTATTAGTTTATACCTATCTGGTACTGAGAAAAACAATTTTTTTTTTTTTATAAATATGTTTTTATTGATTTCCGAGAAAGGAAGGGAGAGGGAGAGAGAGAAACATCAATGATGAGAGAGTCATTGATCGGCGGCCTCCTGCACGCCCCCTAGTGGGGATCGAGCCTGCAACCCGGGCATGTGCCCTGACCGGGAATCGAGCTGTGACCTCCTGGACCTCCTGCTTCATAGGTCAACACTCAACCACTGAGCCATGCCGGCCAGGCGAAAAACAAATTTCTTTTTTATATAACCAAGTCATTCCTTCAAAATGGGAGGAAAAAAATGACCTAACTTCTCAGCTTATCATATTTTTTGAAAATGCTTAATGCGGGGACTATGTTCTTTCTAAAGTTTCTGATGACTTGTGTAGGACGTTGCACATTGCAGGGTCTTAAAAATTTCTAGAAATATTGTGTGAAAAACATTTGACAGGGATTTTTTTTACCTGCATAAAATACAGAGTTAGAAACTTCACCCATACTTGCTCCTTTGCACATATAGCATGTTGTTGAAGACAAGTTAACAAGAAAGATCTCTATAGCTTAGGGAAAATGATGACATTATTAAATTTTAAGTTTCTTAAGAAAAAATGCCATGACTTGATCACAGTCACATTCATAGAGTATTTAGATAGTATTCCAATGAAAATTGGTGTTTAGCAAATATTTTTCCTCGAATTAACAGAAACAAAAAGAATATTATAGACAACTTGCCCAGTTTATATTGCAGAATGATCCTCTTTTCTTAGGATCTAAGTTTAGGGTTTAAAATTGTTATAACAAATCAACTCCAAAATGCCAATGGTTTACCAGTAGTTGTTGTTTATTGCCCAGGTAATAGGCCAATGTGGGAGTTTACACCCCTGGGCAGTTACCTTCCTCACAGTAATTCGGGAACCTGGGCCCCTTCCTTCTTGAAGCTTTGGCACTTCCCAGGGCCCCCACAATCTCGGCATCCACCCCGGAGGAGGTGAGAGAGGGGAAGGCACGACCTCGCCTAAACCGCCCTGCAAGGACAGGACGCCCCTCATTATGAGTGATCCTGGGCGGGACTGATCCACGGTGGCACCTGGAGGCCAGCGAGGGACAGAGAAGCAGAAGGGGGCCCGGGGCAGAAGGCATTAGAATCAGGGCCGAAGGCGCAGGGCCTGGCACAGCCCCGCACCGCTCCGGCCCGCGCGCTTCCCCGCACCTGCTGGCAGGTGTGCGGGAGGGCTGGGGCGGGGAGAGCCTTGAGAAGGCGGTGGAGGGGTGCCTGGGGACCTACAGTTTAAGAGAAAGTGCTGGGCTTGCCTGTAGCCCCGTGGAGGACCCACGCCAGGGATGGGGTGAGCCTCAGGGGACCAGGTGGGCCCGCGGGACAGCCTCGGGAAAAGGCGCACATGCCGTGTCCTCTTTGGAAACAGCATTTCTCCTCCCCACACAGTGTCCCCCCCCCCCCCACTTTTACCTGTTACAAGGAACCTATCCCTATGAGTTATTACAAATAATTAAGCTATTAATCAGCAACATGTCTATTTTAAACTGTTTCTCCCTGGTGTATTTTACTCCTAGACTCAACCCCCCAAATTTAGGTGCATTGCAATCTAAGTAAGTTGGACTCATCTATGAGCTAAAGCATCATTAGGATGTACCGTATTTAGAAACTGGAGAATCTGTGACAAGTAAAAGCAGTTATAACTATTAATGTGAAGCATTTATTACGCTTAGTATGGTTTCGCCATTAAAAAGTTAATGATGGTCAGAAAGTAACTCTTTCAAAGAGTCCGGGTTCTCTTCAGGAAAATGGTATAAAAATGGTGAGAATGAAGCTGCACACTAGAAATAAAATAACTTGACACCCAAATACTGTTGTTCTAAACACAATCTAGAATATAACGGTCCCTTGTTGACAACAATATAATTAACAATAATTCATTTTCTAGCACGACACAATATTAAAAAACTACCTTTACTTTGTTGTTTGGATAATTGGATAATCAATATTAGTGATAGCAACAAGTAATTTGAGTTGATTTTTATTTATTTTGTGAGCAACAAAATGTAGTAGTAAGAAAAAGGAGAAACTTGCTTTCTGGTGGGCATACAGCACTGAAAATGCCAGTGCTCAACAGTTATTTGCAGTGGGGGAGCACAAGTATCCCTGTGGGGGAAAATGCACGTTGAAATATTTTTTTCTTTTTATTTGGGATTTTCATGGACGATCAAACTGCCTTCCAGGAATGGACAGAAAAGCTACATAAATTGAATTATAATGACAAAATAAAATACCAAATTAATCAGAAAATCTAGATAAAAATCCCATTGTTCCATGAAAAGAAAGAGATCATTATGTTTTTATACTTCTTTGTTAATTGCAATGGATGGTGTACTCAATGTCAAATCTTAGGAGACTGACAATTAATTTAGAAGAGAATGGAACTCGTTTTATTTATAAAAATGAAAGGAGCATTTATACGCTTAATTAGGAGCAATATGGCTCTCAGGCAGCGTATGCAGCCATATCATGTGCAGTTTTAGAGTGGAAACGACGTAGCGCCCTTCAGTTGCAAATGACATGTAAGGTTTGCTTTATAAATTTTCCCTTTGGAGAGCACCATGAAAGATTCAGCTCTCTCCCTTGCTGGCAAATGAGCCGATGCTGTACTGCCTGTTATTGGTACTTTAAAAGTTGTTCTGCAAATTGAGTGCACTAAAGAGCTATTTCTAAATAATAGAACATTTCCCAAACTATGAAGTTGAGAACAAGTGATTATTCCTTCAGTAATGCTTCTTAATTTGCTAGAAAACTTTTAGAGCTGGATATTATTTTTCACATATCAGATGGGCAAAAATAAAAAACTTTGAAAACACTGTCTGCGGGCGTGATGATCCATTGTTGGTCGGGGTGCAAGTTAATGAGTGCTGGACAGGGGGTCACCTTCTAATATTTGAGAAACCTGTCACTATGTTTATTCTTCACCTCAGCAATCCCATTTCTATAAATATAGCTGAAAGTTTCACCTCCAAAAACCCTGTGCAAGTGTCTTTAGTGCGACATTAATTGTAAATATAAAAGATTGGGAAATAAAATGAATGTCCGTCAATGTAGGGTACCTCGCCAGATGTAAGCGCTCACACACACGCTCAAGGAATGAAAAAGATTTCTATTGTAGCAACCTGATTGCCAGAATATATTTGTAAGTGATCAAAAAAGGGGGTACGGGATTTTGTATATATTGTATAAAAAAAGAGAAATAAGAATACGTAAAAAACTAGACATAAACTTGGGTATGATAAATAAGAAATTAATGAAAATGGTGGGTAGGAACAGAGCAGATGGGTTTGGAATGGAATCAGGACTTCTCTGAATATGCTTTTAAATAATGGTTTTGACCTTTGGATCATGCAAATGATTTTACTTATACAAAAATTAAAGACAACAAAGAAACTGCCAAAATTGAAACCATTAACAACAAAATTGGTACAACATTTTTAGAGACTAAAGTAACATGACCAGATTGAACATCAGAGGGTCTTGTAGGGTTATTAATCGTTATCTATAATTTATAATTTATCCCCATTATCGTGATATTGAAACCCTCAATAGGCATTCTGTCTTCACATAAAATTACACATTATAGTTTTCCCTGGAACCCTGTTGGCAGGTTACACTGTGTCCTTAAAAATAAGTTTGGTCAGTTTAGTGTTTATTATGAGATGGCTGTGAAAATAGCTCACCATGCCCACTGATGTGTTCATAAGCTGTGATGAGCCCAAGTGACTATATTTATGTTCTGATTGCTTTATTCATAATGCGCAGAACTTGCCAAAGAGGCCACTGAACAGAAGATAAATAGAAGCTGATTACAGCACAAACCAGGTGTGCAAATAAACATCGTCTCATTTTAACTCCCCAGCGCCGCGCTTAGGTATCATTGTGTCCGTCTTTCATAGGCATTCAGCGATCATCAGGCGTCCCAAGCAGCCCGGCCCGGCCCGGCTCTGCCTGGGTCAGGTCATCCAGCAGATCCTCTGCCCCCTGCATGCTTTCATCAGGCTTATTCTCCTCTCTGAGACCTACACTTGTCTAACAGCCAATTCAAAAATATCTGGACTGGCATGTTCTTGATGTTCTCAATCCGATTACCTCTCCAACTCACTGGAATGATTCCATTCATAGGCCTGTTGTACTTTTTCTCCTCTACATGGCATGCTCATCTTTTCTCCCTGTGCTCTCCCATTCTACTTTTCCACCACTAAAAATCTATTCTTTCTTTTTTCTTTTGATCTTAATAACACTACCTCTTATTACTCTCGTGATGAGAGCTTCTAACAATTTATTTATCCCTGTATCTAAACTTTTGTGGTATACAATTCAGTTTATAATGTTAGAATATCTTGAAGTTTTCTTAAGGTGATGAATATATTTGAAATTAATCTCCTAAAAGGAGTATAAAGCTTCTTAAAGTCCCTCTTCTCTAAAATGTTTCACATTTTGAAGAATTAGGTGTTACTGACCCAATGAACCACTGGAGTAGAGTAAAACATACCCAGTTGAAAAAAACTTAATATAAAATATCTTATGCTATTTAGATCTCCATTGATTAGATTAAAACCCCATGAATATTGAAACAATTACATAAGATTATTTAAATTGATATCCTTTTGCCAAAGTTGGGGAAATGTTTGATATATATGTAGCATCAAGAGAAATTATAAAATAAAACACAGAAACCTTATTATCTAAATATTTATAAAAATATTTATAAAAAATTATTTTATTCAAAATGATTTTTTTATTCAATGAACTAAGTTTATCACCTGAAAAAAGAGTTTCTGGGTTTTCAAACTGGTCAAATTAGGAGGTTTGAAGCCCTGTCATCCCTCCTTCCCACCCCCATCTCCATGCAGACAGAGGGACTAATGCCTAAGATCCTACAACCGGAAGTGTATTCTTTCGACAAAAGTCTTTTTAAAAAATTATATAATAAATATAGAAGAGTTAAAATGCCATTAAATTGAGGAAAATAATGTATGAGATTGAAAACCATTATTAGCCAGTGAAAAATGAACATGAGCCAGCTCAATCCCTGAAGGCAATGTTTGGCCTGAAGTAAATGCGTAGTCATTTTATCGGGTAGGAGGAAGCGCAAAGCCAGGATGAGCCATGGGACAGGAAATAAATAACCCCACGTGCAAACCCAAATCGAAACTTACCCACATTTTGTCGCTCTAGCCTGGCTGTTTGTGCCCACCCCCGATTTAGAGGTTGAAACCCTAGTCCCCAAGGGGACAGTATGAGAGCTGGGCCTTTGGGAGGTGATCAGGCCATGAAGGCAGAGCCCTGAGTGGGATGAGGGTCCTTACAGGAGAGACGGAGAGAACCAGCTTTTTGGCTCCTTCCACCATGTGGGGACATAGTGAAAGGACGGAGGTCTGTGCTGGGAGGCAGGCCCTCATCCGACGTGAATCTGCTGCACCTAGATCATGGGTCTTTCCAGGCTCCAGAACCCTGAGAAATAAATTTCTCTGTTGCTTATAAGCCACCCAGCCTATGGCATTTTGTTATAACAGCACAAAGAGGCTGAGACATTTCCTCAGGGTCTGACACAGAGAAAATCCATTTCTAGGATATTGTATAAAGAAACCCAGAGAGCTGTGCTTCAAATATTCATTAGGCCACCACAATGAAAACTATGTGACATCTTGTTGCTGACTTTTAAGGACTGAGATGTGGAATGACAGTCAGATTGTTCGATCTAGATTCAGGCAATGCCTAGAGATTGCTTGTGAATAGACAAGTAAAATATAAAAAATCTAAGTACCTTTTGGTCGCAGGGGCTGCACTTCAGCCTTTTTAATGCAAGTCTCGGTAGTGTCACAATGTAGCTCAACCTGCCCTGTGATTGCAGCTAATCTTAGTGGCTGGCACCATGCTCTAGACATTTTGTAACAAAACAGCACATGGTCAGGAAAATCTAAATTCAACTGGATGACCATAATCATACACATGCTATCTGGGGAAAAAATCGGTTTTGCACACTGCTTTGTACTTATAAAGAGAATGGTTCAGTTCTAAAGCGTAAGAGGTCATCCAGCTTGATCACTGGAAACCAGTGTGGCATCTCAGGAAGGAAAAGAAGGGGGTGCTGGTGCACAGTTTCAGCGATGCCAGGGTAAGTTCTGGACATAATGCGTCGTGTGGCTGCTGCGGTTAATGCTGGATTGTCTACTTGACATCTGCTAGGAGGATAGATCTTAAAAGTTCTCACCACACCAAAAAAAAAAAAAAAAAGAAAGAAAAGAAAATGGCAACTGTGTGAGGTGATGGCTATATTAATTAGTTTGATTGTAGTAATTATTTTTAATATGTACATATCAGCAAAACATTAACCTGTACATCTTAAATCTACACAATTTTTATTTGTCAATTATACCTCCAGAACGTTGAAAAAATATCAGGAAGCAGAATTGCTAATAATGTATTTTACTGTGAAGGGAAACATAAGGAAGACTAGTAGAATTTTGAACAAGTTGTTTGAATGATGGTTAAGTAATAGTCCAGTGTTGTAGTTTTATGACCATGATCTACATCCTACCTTTGTTTATATACATTGAAGAAAGTCAACTAACTTTCTCTGAGATCAACAGGCATATATTAAAAATATATGTATTTATAGTACTGTGTTATATCTTATGGAAATAAATACAATAGGTTCAGCTTAAAAAATTCAGTGGGTTTCTATACCTTGTTATATATAGTATGCAGATCCCCCCCCCAATTATATGAATAAGCCACTTAATTTTTTGAACATAATTTTTCTGTTTTGTAAATTGAGGAGTTGAATTAGATGGTCTTTATAATCATTTTAAACTTTCATCTTAAATGTAATTTATGGTTTTTTAAAATTGAACGTTTCTTCATGTCTTGATGAAATCAAGAAAAGATGGTAGAAAATGAGGTATATAATTTTTTATACAAATGAATAAATAATAAGATCAATTACTGAGATTTTATATTTTTATGTTTTAGTTACTTAGTAACCTACAAAGAACATTATCTGACCTAGGTAAAAATAGTTTTTTCTCCTATTCTGCTCACCCAAAATTATAGATATGGGTTTATAAAATAATATTTGCTATGAAGCACTAATTGAAAAAAAAAATGGCAATTATGAATATTTTATGTAGGTTTTTATGAATATATGTTTTTATTTTTCTTCATGAAATAACTGGAATTGGAATTGCAGGGTCTTGGGGTAGGTTAGTTTCATAATAAACCTTTTTTTTTACAAAGTGATGCTACCGTTTTACACTATCACCAACAATACATGGGAGTTCCTTCCACTTGCTCCAAATCCTTGCCTGTGTTAAGTGTCTTCATTTTTTCCCCATGTTTCCTTGTGGTTTAAATGTACATTTCCCTCATGACTAATGATAGTGGGCACTTTTTAATGGAAATATTGTCCATTTATCACCCCTTGAATGACTGCTAAGATCTTTCATATGAGATTGATTGCCTTTTTTAATCAAAGAGCTTATATGCATATATGCATAGAACATGGGCACAGATAAAAGTGTGGTGAAGGCCTGGGGTGGGAGCCAAGCAGAGGGGGGCAAAGGGCAGGAAAATGGAGACCATCTTTAATACTGTCAACAATAAAATAAATAGAAAAAAATTAAAACCTTAACTTTTAGAGCAGTTTTAGGTTTTCAGTAAAATTCAGAGAAAGGTGCAGAGATTTCCCACACACTCCTTACCCCCAGACATGCATAGCCTCCCCTGCTGTCAACATCACTCACCAGAATGGGACATTTTTTTACTCAGGATGAACCTTCATTACATGATAACCACCCAAAATCCATAGTTTACCTTAATGTTCACTAGCTGTTGTGAAGTCTATGTGTTTCCATTATTATATCATACAGAGTATTTTTACTGCCCTGAAAATCCTCTGTGCTCTGCCTGTTCAGCTCTTCCACCTCCCACCCATGGCAACCACTGATCTTTTTATTGTCTTCATAGTTTTGGCTTTTCCAGAATGTCCTACAGTTGGAATAAAACAATATATAGTCTTGTCAGATTGGCTTCTTTCACTTAGTAATATGCATTTGACGTCCCTCCATGTTTTTTCGTGGCTTAATAGCTCATTTTCTTTTAGTGTCGAATACTATTCCTTTGTCTAGATGAACCACCGTTTATTTATCCGTTCGCCTGCTGAAGGACATCTAGTTGCTTCCAAGTTTTAGTGATTATGAATAAAGCTGCTATAAATCCATGTGCAGATTTTTGTGTGGACCTAAGTCTTTAACTCCTTTGTGTAAATCCCAACAGGAGTGATTGCTGGATCACATGGTAAGAGCATGTTTAGTTTTGTATGAAACTACCAAAATATCTTCCAAAGTCACTGTGCCATTTTTGCATTCCCACTAGCAATGAACGGGAGTTCTCCATGCCCCACATGCATGCCAGCATCTCGTGTTGTCACTGTTCTGGATTTTGGCCGTTCTAATAAGAATGTAGTGATACTTGTTGTTTTAATTGGCATTTTCATAATAACATATAATGTGGCACATTTTTTTCATGTGCTTATTTGCTGTCTGTATGTATTTTTGATGAGGTGTTTATTAAGTTTTTTGGCCTATTTTTTAAATCAAGTTGTTTGTTTTCTTATTGTTGAGTTTTAATAGTTCTTTGTGTATTTTGGATAGCAGTCCTTTATCAGATGTGTGAAAACAGCAAGTCAGTAAGGACACTGGGGAAACTTGAAATAACCAAGACTTACTATTGAGTATTCGCTGAGGATGGAAAGAAGGGGGAGTGTGATAGGAAATACATTTTACTTCTGTTAAGAAAAGGCATGAAGACTGAAAAAATCATAGAGAGGGAACAGGAGACATGATTTTATGCCCTTTTCCGAAGAAGACTTGAAACCAAAAGTGCAAGAATACTGGATCCCTGAGTCAAAAGATGGGTTCAATTATGCCAGTATGTTTATTCAGATTTATGATGGCAAAGGGCAACTGGTTTTTACATGTTTATATTTCTGCTCTATTTAAAATGCAGCCCACAGGTCAATAACATTAACCAGATAAACTGTGATCATCTAACAAATTTGGGTCGTAATTGGTGGAACACTGACCTATAAAGTTAGGTGGAAACTTTGAGAAACTTCATCTTTCAGTGTCTGGCAGACCTCATACTGGATTGGGCTGGGTCAGGAGAGTGGGTTGAATCTTCAAACCATTGTGTGGTATCCATGAAGCCTTGACAGCTATTTTAACAAAGGTCTACAGATGCCTCTCATCAAGAACCGGAATCGAGCTTCACATACCTCTCTTAGGTACTGCGTCACACACTAATTTCATGATGTTTCTGTTAGTAAGAAAAATACAAATAAAATGAATGATGGAAATTTAAGAACATAGAAATATTAGAAGAAATGAAATTACCCAATTATTTATGTTAACTAACTACAAAAGCCCAAGACAAGGAAATCACATTCAAATATTTGCAGACTAGATATGAATTATATGAGAGTAAGTAAAAGTGATAAATAGCAACCTTCTAATGTCCTCATATTATTTATTTTTAAAAATTTGCTAGAGTATTTATCAAATCTTCATGAATCACTTTAGAGGGGTGAATTCAGGGGATGGGAAGAGGTATATGGTAGTAGAATGATTGAGAAGTACAGGTATTAAATCCCTCCCAGGCAACAATGTCAGCCAGCTCCTGTTCTGTTGTTTCAAGGGCCAAATGCCCTGGTGGAAATAATGGGTAACACATGGATGCAGTCAAAATGTGGTCTCCCCACCCATTATGAGGTTAGGTTCGGCATACTCCTCACTAATGCATCCCTAGGGTCTACTTTGCTTCGTGGTGCATATAATAGTTAAATGCTCGATAAAATATTTATTGATCTGAAGCCAACTTTTGTAAGAGAGGCATGGACAATTTTGGGGCTGGGTTTGTTTGGAGAATACTTTAAAAAAGTGTTTATTCTCTCTCTATAAAAATTATTTAAGTGAGTATGAGAGGGATTCTTCAGTTCTGATGCTACATATAACTTGGACTCAAAGCTGGTTTTGTTCTTCCTGTGATCAGGAAACCTCCAACTTACACATGGGTTTTACTATAAAAATTTAATGCACTGTTTTTACCATTGCATGTTCACTAGTGCATTTTATCAGTTAAGTTCAGTAAATAGTCATTATGTGTATACTATATATAATTTTTATGTAAATTTCAAAGATGAAAAACATGATTCTAGACACCAAGAGCTCAGCAACTGCTGGAGGGAACACATGTGTAGAGAAATAATTTCAATATGAGGCCAATGGCCAGATACGGTAGAGTGGAAAACGAACATCCGAGGTATTTTAGATAAGATATTAATTCTAATTTGCAGAAACATTGCATTAGTGGTAAAATTATAGGACATAGAAAACAAAACAATTCAGTAAATTTAAAAATATAATAGCACTTGAAATATAAGACTATGTTAAATTGTTTAAAGAGATAAATGAAGAGTTGGATGGGCCATTTTCTCTGTGCTCTGAAGGGTGATTTTGGGACACTTTTAGGTGAGCTAGAATTGAACCGATAACTTAAAGGTCTATTTTTACTTTAAAGTTCGGATCCCCATTTTTTCCCTTGGACATCTGTGCTGTATCCAAATTGGATTTTTCCATGCATAATTTAATTTATGATTATTTAAGCTACATTTAAAAAATGTCCCCTACTTTATTGACCCTCCTTACCACTACCCTCACCTTTTACTTTTACCTTTGAACTCCGGAGTGGCAGACATCACTTTCTGTCTTCAGTAATTCTGTGAACGTACTTCTTGACTATGCTCTAAGGTCAGGAATAATGTCCCCTTACTCTTTTAACTTTTTTCATAGCACCTGGCTCAAGACTTCAGCTTCAATTGGTATTAATTGAATGGTGTGCTTTGGGCTTGTAAACTATGATACAGGCTAAATGTTTGCTTCTAAGTAATCTGAAGGTGGAATATAGTGCTATATGAGTAGGCGATTATGAATATTTATATCATATGTTTTAAGTAAATAAATAAATAAAAATAAAGCTTGTGTTTGTTTTAAAACTACAGTAGCCCCTCCCCATTCAAGGTTTCATTTTCTGCATGGTTTCACCTTCAACCGTGTGGTCTGAAAATATTAAATGAAAAATTCTAGCAATAAGCAATTCATAAGTTTTAAATTGTACACTGTTCTGAGTAGTGTGATGAAATTGGGGCCATCTTGTCCTGTCCCCCCAGGACATGAGTCATCTCTTAGTCCAGCGTATCCACTTGTCCATTAGTCACTTGCTAGCCATCTTGATGATCAGGTCGACTGTCGCTCTGTCATAAAGCTTGTGATCAAGTCACCCTCATTTTGCTTAACAATAGCCCCAAAATTCAAGAGAAGTGATACTGGCAATACAGATATGCCAGAGAGAAGCCGTAAAGTATTTAGGGTTCAGTACTATCCATGGTTTCAGACATCCACTGGGACCTTGGAATGTATGCCCTGGGGACTCTGTACCTAATTCAAGTTTTTAGGAGTGTCTCAACATTGTACTCATTTTATTATTTAGTAAATAATGTTTCTCTCATTTTATTAACATTTTGTGCATACATACTTTGACTAGATTCCATTTCAACTTTTATTCTTCAAGGTAAGTTAATAATTTTGTGTACTCCAATATGGAAAACCTCTACATTCATTACAGATTTTAAAAATTAATATCCCATTTAAACATTTCATATAGGAAATATAAAAAGCTAGTACTACCTGAGTATTATATAGAGCAAGTAATTTCTATAACTTTCCAAAGCTAGATCTACTTTGGTTTTGAGTAATGACAAAGACCTATCCACTTTGACAAAACTGGAAAAATGTATATTTTTGGATATGGTACTGCAAGTTATAGAGTATTTGTCATCATAAAATTTGACTCATCCTCAGGACAGAAACTGGGCCTAATTTGGGGCTTCATAAAGACATGCCACCTTTTTGATCTATGTACTCAGCTAGCAAACAAAAACCGGTGCAGTGCATTTATCTAGCTGAGAGGCTCGGCAGTATCTTCTCAAGCCTGCAGGCTGTGCTCCGCCAGCGCAGTGGAGCCTGTAGGCCCTGATAACCGTGAAAACTTATCCATACATTTTCTACATACCAGACTAATCATTGCTGAGGGGAAAATTGTGCACCTACTTTGGCATTATCGGTCTGATAAGTTTAAATGGAAAAAAATGCTTTTCAGTTTTTTCCATAATCATGGAAACTGACATTTTAATCTAAACAGTGCCCCTAATGTCAGTGTGGCATTTCTCTCATGTTGTCATAATCCCCCCCTTTTGGGAAAACGCCCTTGTACTACTGTGCTAAAGAGCAAATGGCCAATTCAATACTTACATCAAAGGGTTTGCTCAATAAATGTCAGTGTAATACATGTAAACAAGAAGAAAATGCATTTTTACATATCATACATGTCTTCTGAAAGTCACTAGAAAAGATATTAATGTTGAGATTATGTCCATTGTCTCTTCATGTAATATTTATTTTCACATAAATGCCCCCAATGAATACAACTACTTCAGGTCAAGGTTTATATTTTGAAAAAAAATTCAGAGAGTTCAAAGCATCCAACTTGGATAGATTTATTGCCACTGCAGCAGCAAATATCTTCTGGTACTTTCTTACAAGCAGGGACTCAATGGGCCGAGTGATAAGCAGAAGTTGGTGCAGGTTCTTGTCCTGGTTTAAGCATATTTGGTATTCAACTCCTGGTGCTAATCTTTACTTGCACCATGCATTATTGTTTATGGGGCTGCCGCATCCATTTCTCTTCACTGCAGAACTGTCTGTAATCTCTGGATCATCCCCAAAGGTCTTCTAGTGAGAATGGTGCACTGTTACTCCTGTGAGAACTGCACTTCTTTGGACACTTATTGCTTCTAGCTCAAATAATAAGGAGTGGAGATATGTCTAGGCGGAAGAATTGAGGAAATGTGTTTCACTTAGCAAAGACCTCATCAGCAGGCTAGTGGAAATCGGCGATTGTTTTTTAGTAAGATCTTTCTTGGGTGGAGCTACTTGACCCACTGATCATGGAGATATTTTTGCTCCTTGCATTTTTGTTCAGGAAAGCAGCACCGTCGTTCCTTGCACTTATCTGGGGAAATAACAGCAGGAACTCTGCTCTCCTGCAATGAACCCACCAGGCAGGACCTGGGTAGGTTCAGCATGTCAATCAATGTGTGGCATTCCTCTGTTGAGGAGACTTCAAGGATTCCCTTTGCTGGTAGAGTACAATCAAGATTTCTTCTCATGTTTCATAAGATTCTAAATAATTCACCCCTTGCCTCCTTCACCAACATCATCTTTATCACTCTGCTGCACCTCGCTTGTCCAGCCAGGCTCTTTTTGTTTCTGTTGCTCTCGGTCATCTTAGGGCTTTCAGCTGCTTTTTTTCTGATTGAAATTGTCCTCCCAGATATTTAGAAAGCTGCTTTATTTCCATTGTTTACATTTCAATTCAAATGCTTTTTCTTAAACAGGTCATTATTCACAAAAATAGCCCCCAACCATCCCTTTAGCTACTCTTTTACTGTTTATCAGGTTTAATACTCTTCATAGCATTTAACACTATCTATAGTAATCAGTAGGTATTTGTCTAATTTCGGTCTTCCTTAAACTCCAGAATATGAGCCCTATTAGAGTAGGAATTATGTCTGCCATATGCATTTCACTACTTCCAATGTCTAAAACAGGGTTTGGCCCCAGAGTAGGTACCCAAAAAGTTTTGTTAAAAAAGAGACGACTCCCTCCCCCCCACACATACACACACATACACACACACAATGCACTTCTTGTAAATGCTTTTCTTGAGAAGAAAAAAAAAGGAATCCATTTAAATGATTCAAACTAACTTTTGAAAATTAGGACTATAAGCATTATCCATCTTCTGAAAACCTTTGAGATGTACATTTGTTGGCATCCCTGAATCTTTAAAAAAGACTTTATGCATTGCCCTTAATAATGTGATATGTTTCTGTTGGAAAACTGGTTTGGACCATTGTTGCAAGTGTTGACTGATAATCACCTGCAGTGAATGGCTGGTTTGGCCTCCTGTCAAGGAGCAGGCAATAAAAGGAGCCAATTTAACTTTCAAGATTCTGGTCATGGAGAAAAAGAGTTGAATAGAGAGCTATTCTTCCAGCTCTCAGTGCCAAGACAGATGGGGAGAGAGGGAAGTGGGCTATAGAGCACTCAGTGAAGAAAGCTTTCTCACGGAGGCTCAAAGAACTGCCGGCTGGACTTTCTCCTATGGTTTTCAGTGGATATGGCCCTTGCTTGGATCTGCTCATCAGCTACTGCCTCCTCTCCTTGGAGTGTTGACCTATCTGTATATCTATTTAGAAACAAAATAGAAAAGAATTCATAATTGCTTAGTTAATACAGCATTTTTAAGTGTATAGGGCTCATTTTTTTCTCAAAGGACTCAGAAAGATGACCCCAATACCTGGTACAATGAATGGTCCTCATAAACAAACAAACAAACAAACAAAAACAACAAAAACAGAATAACTAAGTAATAGCCCATTTCCATCTGATTGCTGATCAGATTGTCTAGCTAAAGGAAATAAGTTAGCACAGAGGCTGAAGTATAGAACTGAGGTTCCTACTAGCATGTATCTTCTACTAGCCAAAGGTAATTCTTTATATTTACAGTATGTTCTTGGCTCCCATGGAACTCTATTCATTTCTTGTCTCACTATCTGCCCCATCTCTTCTTTTCCCACCTACATGTGTGTACTCCTCGGGATTCAGTTTTTGCCCCTGTTCTTTCTCTTATATGCTCTTCATCTCAGCACCTTGTCACCTTACCTGGTTTCCAGCCACCTCTTAGAGTGTAATCAGACTATAGCTTCTTCCCTGATCTCTCTGCAGAATGCCAGTCTTGTTTTCTATGTATTTTTCTACATTTTGATATTCATCATTTATTCTCAAAATCATTTGTCTGTACATGTTATTTTATTTTTATAACCTCAAGTGCAATAAATTCATTTTTCTGGGATATCAAGTCTCTAAATTTGAGACCATATGTCTGAGGAGACTAGGTGCAGAGGTATTGAGGAGAGACAGGGTGGGAACTGGCAGAAGGCCAGTGTGACTTGAGATGGTGAGTGTAGAGGAGGTTGGGCAGAATGGAGCTGAAGTGGGAGTGGGAGGTAGGAGGGCTCATTGAGCAGAGCCTTCAGGCCTGGTGGGAGTTTCCTCTGAAGACTTTGGCTCATTTTTCTGGGTTTATAACTGCAGAAACAGTGTACAGAGCACTAGGTGGATTGAGTGCTTTTTTATGTTCACATACATGGGATAAATGTACGACAGAGACTATTGAAAAAGTAAGAAGAGAGTTTTCCTGCAGCAGCAAAGCCAGTTCAATGCATTCTGTCCCCAAGGATCACAAGTAAGCTTTAAACATGGACTGGTTCATGAGGTTTAGTTTACAAGAGCCCACAAACCACAGCGGAAGTCCTGGTTAATGACCACGCACAGCCCAGACATTTAATCTCAGTTATGAAGCCCTCATGGATTATTTAAAGAGCTCACACTGGTGTGTTTAACCACAAAAATGCAATTTTTTTCTAGAGTTTTAGGATTGTGAATTCTTAAGGATATTATTTAAAGAAAAATAATAATTGAGTGTTCGAACATAAGAATTCCATGAAGATAAGACAAGTGCCCTTCCTTCCTTCCTTCCTTCCTTCCTTCCTTCCTTCCTTCCTTCCTTCCTTCCTTCCTCCCTTCCTTCCTCCCTCCCTCCCTCCCTCCCTCCCTCCCTCCTTCCCTCCCTCCCTCCCTCCCTCCCTCCCTCCCTCCCTCCCTCCCTCCTTCCTTCCTTCCTTCCTTCCTTCCTTCCTTCCTTCCTTCCTTCCTTCCTTCCTTCCTTCCTTCCTTCCTTCCATAAAATGTACTTACTGGAGATTTATACCCAATGAAAAAGCTTCAGTGTCTTAGCAAGGTGTCATCAAGCAGAAATGGGTGAAATATAGTTGTAGAAGAAAATCTCTCTTTATTTGAAAATATAATATCACCAACATATAATAAATGTAGGATGGGAGCCTCCCTGCTCTGCTTTTCTATTTCTCCACTACTGGTGCCTTACTTGGACTTGAACTTCAGCAGGATACACACATGGCCATGAATCCTCTTCCCAGGGGCAGTGTTGCAAGTGTGCATGTAGCTGTGGCTTAAGCTTGGCATTCAGAGAACAGCTCAGAATGGAGCAAACCAACTGGTGTTCATGTCCTACTCTCCAGGGAGTGAGAAGTGCGTGGTTGATAGAAGGTGTGTTCATTGATATCATCAGGAATCTGATTCAGAGCCCTGTCATTGTAGGTCACCAGTCAGTGAACTCTCAGGAATTTTTGGTTCTAAAATCATTATCATAAAGAAAAAGAATTCCTTTTGGAGCATTGAATTTTAGGTTTAGAAGCTTATCAGAAACTCCTTTTAAGCTCTCAACCCAATATCCTTGCTGAGAAGCTAGAAGTATCAGAGACTAGTTTCCACATACCTTTGTTTTTCTGACCATGTTTGTTTAAAAAAAGTCTGAAAATATCCACCTGTTTTTCCCCCCTCTATTTTCTCTGCCATTAAGTAATTTGAGAACATACACTTGATTCAAAATATTTTTCATTTTACATCTCAGATGTGACTAAACAAGAGATTAGCTCTTTCGTTTAGAGTCAAATTGCTCCCCTGAGTTCAGGTTTAATTGTCACAGGCAAAGTCTGTGCCGTAATGAAGGGCATTAGCATTTAAATTTAACAAGGTGAAGACTGAAGAGACAGTCTGTGATCCAGGTGACGAATCACTGAGGATGGCTTGCTGGTGAATTAACATGGCAATAAAAACAAACCCAAGAAATTAGGGCAAGGAACAGTGAGTTCCAGTGAGATAGACATTAGAAAATGAAGAAATTCGGGTGAGTATAGAAAAGATGGGTGTCTGGGTTCTTATGCTTGTTCTCTCTCTCTCTCTCTCTCACACACACACACACCCCTATTCTTGCCATCAATACAGCTCTCACACAACCTATGCAATATAAGAAATGTCCCAGGTGACACAACGGAAAATGAAGCATGTAACCAACTTACATAGTCTATTGGAAATTGTATCTTCATATTAAAGTTTTTGGTTGTCTAATGTCACTGAATATTTAAAAACATAATTTAGGAGTGAATAAGTGTAAAGATTTTCAGAAAATTGAAGCAGTCATATACTAGGTGTTCAATAGAAACAAAAAGAAAAACAAATATGAAATTTACAAGAAACGGTATTTCAACCTGTACATTGTTCTTAGTGCTTCCTTTTTCTTGTCTTTTACAAAAGTGTTTGGAGTCAGGTCAGGTTGTCTTCTGGAGGCTCCGTTACAATATTTCTTTATTTTTAAAGATGGAAAATCAGTGGCATGAAATGATGCTAAATGATACAGGATTCTTAACGTTAATCACATCCCTTCTTGGTGTGGAGTGAACCGCTTTAACCTGATGGCAGGGACATCATTCCTATGTACAGTAGTTCAAATACATTTTAGGAACCTATTTCCCATCCAAAGCAGTGTTCAGACATGGTGGCCAGACTTCAATGAAGGTGGTGATTGGTAAAAATAATGGTGCTGAATCCATAGCCCTGATTTTCACAGCCTTTTTAAAGATCCCTGCAGTCAAGGGAAAGAGAGCCAAGGGGCTTCCAGAGAACACTATGGCTTTGGTCAATGAGGATGTCACCAGTGATGTAGTTGGGTAGATATGAAATGCATTTCTTCTACTCTCTAGGTGCTATTTAAACCTCTAGAGTATTTGAATCAATTGTACTGCTTTTTTGTCTTTAGTTTACTCAAAATAATTGCTTTGAAAGACATTGGTGAGTAAAAAAAGAAAAATGTTAGATATTTCTTATAAAAATATACATAATCTAGGAGAAGAGAGAGTTCACATGAACCAAGAAATTGTTTTGATTGTTTTCCTAATACATATGCCACATTTAGCATGAAATAGAGAAGTACTGTAACTGAATGACCAATTATCTGGTTTTGAAGTTTTAAAAAAGAAATTCATGTTTGTATACTTGGAATAGACCTTTTGCATTGACCTGCTTGTTTTATCAATTTTGTGAATGCAATGGAATTTCTACGGCTAAGTAAAGATATCTGCAATTTAAATTGCTTTTAAATGTAAAATAATTCCAAGTTTCTGCCAGTCTTGATCATTTAATACTTTTAAAACAGATCTCCTCATTCCAAGAATAGTAGAGTATATAACAACAGACTGAATCAGGCTATTGTGCAGCAAGGAAAATAAACGAGAGAGAGAGAATCTTACACTCTCTCAGGCTGCTCCTGGTTACTAGGATATCACTGGGAAAATAGGAGGTAGGAAACTGTGCTAAAAGGGGGTCGTCAGTCACACATATTGCAAATATCAGGACACTCCAGGGCATTTCCCACGTCTGGGCACTCAGGATTGGAGTCAGGGTAATAGTTGCTTTTTTTCATATGAAGCCAACAGCAGTGGCTTCTGGCTGAGTTGAGAATTAATTATTTACCTAGTCCAGGTCCAGAGTCACTTGGTGTGCTATGTTCTCATTTTGACCCAGGGGCATAAAAACAAGAAAGCACAGTGTAGAAAGTGGTAGAAAGTCTCAAGATGGCTCTTGAGAGAATTGCTGCAGACGGGACACAGCTGACTGCTGCCTGGTCTTGAATGTTAAGCTCTCTGGGTCCCAGAGAACTGTTAACACTTTGCTGTTTGGGCCTTGAGGTCACTTTTTGTTTGTTTGTTTGTTTATATGCTTCAAAGAGCTAAAGTCCTCGGTGAGTCAAAGACAGTTATTGTCTCTAATAGACAGCAGCGGTGATTGGATTGTCTCCCGATGTTAACGTCTCTGATCCCAAATTGCTTGAGGAGCCATCACAATCTCTTCCTGCCCAGCCTCTGACTTCTTAGACTTCTATTTCCCTGAGGTTATGAAACCTATAATACAATAATTTAAAATCTTATTTTCTTCTGCAAGAACCGCCTGGGATTCAGGTTCACTGGCAGGGGATTAGCCTGATCACCTTCTCCTTTCCCTGTGTAAATTCATGATACATGAACAGCACTATAATGGATATGGGACTTTTATTAATTTTTTCCCCTGGAAAATAAACTTAATGGGTTTTCTATATAGGAAAATAATTTTTAGAGATAAATTTTCCATGTGGGCTTTTGTACAGCTTTACTATTTTGACTACCATGTACAAGATCAAAATAATCAGGAAATGTTTTATGAGGCATAGCCCTAGGTGTGAGAGTGGAAACCAAGATTAGTCATTACAACATAATAGCAGGGGATACAAAGAACAAAATGTCTTAATACTGCCACTTAAAGGGACTATAAGGACAATATTAAATATGACAGCTCCACTTTGAAAGTGAAATGTGTTTTAATGAACACTGCCTTCATAATTATTCAAAGTGTGTGTATGCATTTTGGGGGGACACCCTGTATATTCTGACAATACTTCACGGAACCTATTTTCACTATGGTTACCTCTGAGTTTCTAGGAATCATATCTAACGGAATCTTTTTTCTTATTTTTCTTTCACTTGCTTTCTTGGAGTAGTTGACAAAGTGGGCACTTTATCTTAACGTTATTCTCTCTCTTCCCTTCTCATTCTCTGATCGCTCCCTCTGGTTGCTCATCCATAGGTGGATGTATCTCTCTCCACCCACATCTTACACGATGCTCTTTCCCGGATGGGATCGAAGCCTAGGCTTTCTTTTCCTTCCATCCTCTTGCTTTCCTCAGGCACACTTGTTCATGTCCATTCTTTCATCAACTCGTTTCTAGTGATGAATCCAAATGTATATTTCTACCCAGCGTTTTTTCATGGACTCTAGAATTCTGCCTAAAACTAGGATTGGAGTCAGGGTAATAGTTGCTTTTTTTCATATGAAAAAAATAAGACATCCCTTAGACATCCCTTAGACATCCCTTGTGCTCTTCAGACTCTGTTTCTAGGCTTGAGATCACCGAGTCCCTCTCCCTCGGTGAGGTGCTTCCCCTGTGGTTTCCTCTTGCACCTTGTGACACAGACTTTGATTCAATAAGCCCAACAGTGGCCTTAACTGTCAACCCTTTCTTAACCCTCACACTGTGCTGTATACTGTTAGTGCTCCTTAATTAAACACCCTGTCTGGTTGCATGTTCACCGTCTCTGTCCCCATGGCCACTGACTTATTTCAGTTTTCCCTCATCGCTCGCCTGAGCCCTTAGCAGTTCTGATCTCTCTCCAGTCCTACCCTCTCCAGTCCTCCTTCCACATGGCAACATGGTGATCTTTCTAAAATGGTATTTTGAAATCTTTCCTTATATTGCCTGTCTCAATGGCTACCACAGTTTATCAAGTATGATTCCAAAATCTTACCATGGCCTAATACGTAGTAATAAGCAGGCACAAAAATGGTCATATAATGTGTTTATGTAAAATTAAATTTTGCTCCCTTATGGTTCTCTGCCATTGCCTTTTTAAGAGGATGACTTTTATTTTTCTTTAATCTCATATCATACAGTATCTTTTAAAAAATGTCTTCAAGAGTCTCCCAAGCTGACTTAGAAGGTCCCTCCCCCAGGCTGTGTTAACAGCAAATGCATCATAAATCCCCCCACTAACCCACTCATCACATTGTTTTTCTGGCTTGCTTGCATGCTGGTAAGCCACCTGGGTTCAAGGACAAAATATATCATTTGGTTTCACTACTTAGCACACAGTTTGTGAGCAATAAATGTGTAGTAAATATTAAACACAGAGTAAGTTTGTTATTAAATATATAGAAGCATGTTTGTAAATGTTATTCAGTGTATGATAAAGTAATTTGTTTTAAAAATGAGCTTTCAAGGATAGATTAAATTTTGTAAACAGAAATAGGGAGAGAGGAATTTTTCCAGACAGAGGAAGTGGTGCAGACAATGGCACAGGATAAATGGAAGTTCAGTGAATTATTTAGTGGGAGCATGTAAGGGAGAATTTTGAGAAGATTGTGAAGAAAACCATATCACAGGGGGTCTCTAATGTGTCATGTTTTCTGTGATTAAAAAATAAGTTTAGCACAGACAGTGTTATAGAAAGGTGTTTGTTTTAATCTACCCCCTAGAGGCATTAGGGCATCATTAAAATACCCCCAAGTCGTTAGGAGTACACACTCTAAGAGTGGCTATTTGGCATTTAAAAGACTGATGAGGATTCCCCCCTTCAAAGAGGGCAGCTACAAGTCGTTCAATTATCTGTTGTCATGATTAGCACTACTCACTTCTTTTTAAGTAGCATAAAGAATGCTAGAAATGTTTTTTCATTAGTAAAATGTGTTTCTTTAGAGATAAAGGATGGGCTTGATTATTTAATGAATGTCACCTCCACCCTTGCACAGACAGGGCCAGAGAGTTTAGGGAGCTCAGCAGCCTGCAATCCTTTGAGCACATCCTTGGCTTAAGGCTTCATTCTACGCTGGCTATTCTGGCACCTGATTCAACAAAAATGGTTGCACCACTGCGATATCGTTCCATTTACCTCAGTCGAATCTCAGATGAAAGGTCATACATAGTTGGACGGCCAAAAGGAAACAGAGGCCTGAGATATTATTGACCCAATAAAAAATGACGACATGATATTGTGTGTGCCAGGTTGCTGATACCTGCGTGTAGGGGTCACAGTTAAGCCTGAGACTTTATTTCATACCATCTTGTTGGTATGAAAATAACCTGTCATTCTCAACTATATCTTTCTACTAGGGACTGATAGCCTCCTTTCCCCCAAATTAGTAAGTGAGAAAAGCCAAAGTGGTTTAGGTCAGTCCAAGCACAGGTTAAAAGGTCTGTATTTAACTTGTTAGAAAAAGGGAAATCACTGAAGTGCTTGAGCTGGCCGGTTGCTCGTTGGTTAGTGTGGGATGCTCTGGAGGCGAGTAAAAGGATTGCTGTCTGATTGGCAATTAGCTTCGAGTCTTGCTAAAGTTGGTGAACTTTCTCTGTATGTAAATGGAAGTCTGGACTCTATAAATTGATGCTGCTGGATTATTCCAAATCCATAACTATTTCTACTACTACTACTTATAATAATAATAGTCATAAAAGACAAATCTCAGAACAAGTACCTTAAGTGTTACCATTGGTTCCTTACGATTTGGGTGCATGTGTCAGCATATCACTCACACTATGCAGCTAATTGCTGAGTAGTGTTTTTTGTTTGTTTGGAGATTTATCATTTATTTTATTTTAAAGCATTATTCTTCAAACGTGATGACAAAAATTTTATATATTCTTATATTACCCCTCACCCATCTCTGTGTTTATTATTGGTTTTTGCTGCTCCAAGTATTCCTGATTGTAGAGTGAGGACACTGGATGCATCAAACTTGGTAGTTTTTCCTCTGATCCTTGGAAGACTTTCCCAAAAGCTCCAGTCTGGGGAAGTTTTGCAGAAGTTCATCCGAGATCAAGTCTCCCATTTTGCTACTTTTCTATGACAGAGCAGGAGGATTGGGCAGTCAAATAAATGAAAAATAATGGTGAATGAGAATAGCTCTTCCAACCCTATTTCTTTCTTTCTATGGTTTTGTTATACTTGATTAAAACTAAATTTTTCTTTTGTGGATTAATGAACATGCAGGCATGCATATATCTTTGAAATGATTAAAATTCAATTAAAGTTAAAACACAAAATTACTTTGTTAAAGCAACAACAAACTTTAAAACTTGTTTTACTACTTTTCCTTAAGCTTCAGGTGCAGGAGGCATATCTATACCTTTAATAACACCAGGCTACATTATATATTTGTCCTAAATGTACCAATGTGTTGGGAAGAAAAAGTGTCTAAAAAATATGTTAATTTTCCAGGATCTGACAAGTTGCCTACCTAATAACTTTCCTGTGACAATAGTTTTTGCTTGACATGTTTATTTACAGACTATTTAACAGACCTTGCACTGAAAGGAGATGAATAATAACTTGAATCAGGCCAGATTACTTTGCTCTATGAAGGTGAGAGAAATTCAAGACCTCCGCCTCTAATAGAAAAGGACATTAATATCTCGCTGGTAAATGAGAACCAAAAATCCTTTATGCCTCCCTCCCCTCTGTTCATTTAAGGGGAATACTGTTCTTGTTTTCTCCTTTCGAAGTGAATGAGCAATGAACGTGATAAAATCCTGGAGTTCACTGCACAATAGCCTTTTCTCTTTCACAGGCTGACAAATAATAAATTTATCAGAATATAATTCTGGAAGCTATTTCCCCCCTCTTAATATACCTTATTTCGGAAGAATTTTTCTAGGTTTGAGATCTTTTAGAATCATCCTCCTTCTGTGGTTAAAGACCGGCATCATTACC
This sequence comes from Miniopterus natalensis, assembly GCF_054644295.1. Lineage (NCBI taxonomy): Eukaryota > Metazoa > Chordata > Mammalia > Chiroptera > Miniopteridae > Miniopterus > Miniopterus natalensis. The sequence continues at coordinate 10,144,433 of NC_142082.1, read as the reverse complement.
TTAAAGTGTACATGATTGATTTTATATTTTTTCACAAAATTGTGTTCTTAGATACAAGATTAATCTAATATTTCAAAGCAAAATGATCTAAATAGATACTCAAGTTTGACATAATTTGGGGCTTTGTGGAGGTAAATTTTCTTGGTTGGCAGCGATTTCAGGATTGGCTGAAATCTCTCTGTAACAGCAAAATAATAGCACGTCAATGATATATGTTTATAAATGACCAATATTAAATTACCACCTCTAATAAGACTTACTCTTCAGTGAATATAGTAACGAAAGGGGTTTCCGGATTTCTATTGCTTTAGAAATTGTGAAGGATGGACAGTGAGAACAATGACCAAAGCAGCCTTGATAGTTACCACATTGATCTCATTATATTTAGACTCTGGATATAAACTTAATTGGCTAACTGGAGATCAGTAAGGTCAATATAGGTAATACAACCGCTACTAACACGGTAATTGTTATGTCAATCAACCATCTTTGTATGAACAAACAGATTCATTAGTACTTTAGGGTCCTGTATCTTCCTAAAAGGCTCTTGTGCAGATGAGTAATCATGGAACGATCAGTTGTAAAGTTAAAGAGACGAAATAGAACTAGCTACACTCCTTTCTGAGAACCTTAGGTTTTGCTGGGATATCAACTTTCTTCTTTATGTCTGAGAACTCAGAATGAATATTTACAAGGCAAGATATATTTCTCAGTCAGTCCACACATATCTGTGGTTTCCTTTGCTTAATACTTGAGAAGTTTGCCAAACTCTTACTCAATTCAAATCACCACAGTGGGACCACCTTCACCAATATGTCAGGTTGATGTTGACAAATCACATCATGACTCCCTTTGTGACTATTTGTGTCAGCACCCAAATATTAATTCAGTGACATTTTTTCCTTCAGAAAACTAGGCAACCTTTAAGGAGTTTGGGTAAATTCATAGGAAAACCTTTCTTAAAATTAACTCAAGAAAGTATAGTATTAGAATTCTGAAAAAGATATTATGATGGATATTTTTGAAGCAATTCAACTTTATCATTATCTCACTTCAAATTAATTGAAAATAAAACCCATAGACTAAGCAGAATACAACCCATTGAAAGACATTGCAATCCAAAAACTGAGGCTCATTTTCGATTGGTGACCTCATCTGAACTTGGCAATTTTCCCTTGCTACTTAATGGCAGGACAGAACCCTGGCAGCTGCCTTGGCTCACAATTGTGAGCTGTCAAAGTAAGTAAAAGTGGGAATGAAACCTGGTAACTTTGGTCCATTACAGGAACAGACGGCAATTACGTAGTGAGCAAAGAGTTCAGGGCATTAATTCCAGAGGTCCACTCTAAATTATCAGGGGCTCTCAGTTATGCGGGGAAATTCTCTTGCTACTAAGTAGGCTTCTGAAACCCTCTTTATCCAAAATGACAGTGCTTTCATCTTGAGTTTTTCTGAGTGCATCTCCATTTCAGCTGACAAACACCCACAAAAGAAGATCTATCTCTGTAGCAATCAAGGTAATCACGCCTGGCTGCTTCCCCTTCTCGGTGCCGTAGGTCAGCCTTTTGCTATGCGCATAACTGACAAGTGCAGGTACTGAAGTGGGAAAATTAAAGCTGTGTGATGGACCCGGGAGAGATTCAGAAAAGCTACCTTCCTAATGGCGTTGTCTAGCACGTGCGACACCAAATGCAAAATTCCTGAAAACGAGACAAACACAGAATGAACTTGCACAGTATTGACATCTGGCTGCTTGACAAAATCTTTTGTTATTGTCCAAAAATAATAATAGGACCGATTTTTGCTTTCAAATCTCTCCATGTATTTAGTTGTACATTTAAAACACACCTACTCCCATATATCTGTCTTAACATAGTTACATTTTAAACCTCTACTGATATTTTGAGCCAATAATCAATACGAGGCTCAGCTGATCAGCCTGCAGTTAGCTTGAAGCTTTGTGGGGCTATTAGAAATCCTTTAGGCCCTCGGCCTTGCTAGTCATTAGTCAGGTAAGACTGATGTTTGCAAGTTACCCCACCCACATGTATCCCATTCCTGCTATATGACCGCATTGACATCCCACTCAAGTTATTTTATTTGTTTTATAGGGAAATTTGCTCTTTTTGAGACTTTTGCTTTAAGCTGTTTAATAGAAAATAGGAAAATATTTATAAAATATTGAAGTCATGTAAACTTTAAGATAAACTATTAATTTCTGTTTCCTATGAAATAGCAGTAGCAGGTAGAGCATAAAGGTAGATTGATATTATCTAATAGTTTTTTAGGAAGTATTATTTAACAGATTTTTTCTATTTTTGTATTTGTATAAAAAACCTGTTTAATTTATCCAATGATTCCAGACATGTGCTCAATGTATTTTTCAAAATTTTTTTTTTAAGTACCAAGAAGCTCACGTATATTCCTGAAGTTCATGAAAGGCCCTAGGTAAACTGGTTTCAGTTTTTTTAAAGAGCAGTTATAAATAATGAAAGAAAAAGAATGATTTTTCTCATGTTATGAGAAAATCTGTTGAAAGTGCCCCTTTTAGTTCTGTTAGAACATAGAAATCAACACTTGATTATATATTTGCCAGCGAAGTGTTCTTGCAACTTGTTTGCTGGAAAAAAAAAAAAATTTTTTTTAAATCATCAGATATTTTAATATTAGATTGTAGAAAGCTGAGTAAAGCAATAGTGGGTTTAATTAATTGGAATATATACATGTTGAAATCACTAAATATACATCAGGGAGGAAAAGAATAGAAAATATGAAGAATTTGAAAAGTGTTGAATAAAGACAAAGATCCAACCTTTCTCTATTAGAAGTTACAGAGCAGGAAATTCAGAAAATGGTAAAGATGCAACATTCTAAGATAATTTGTTGGAATTTTTCCAAAATTGAAGAAATATATGAGTGCTCTGACTGAAGGTTTATGCTAAGCTCCGTGCAACATGAATAAAAGCCAATTTCTACCCAGACACAGACTGTGTTGCACAGGCCAAGCATGAGAGACAAAGGGACACCACAGGTCACTTGTAACAGAACAGGAAATAGACTTTCTTTAGCATCAGTAAATATCAGGAGACAGTCCAGTAATTTTTAGAAAAAACAAAGACAATTTCAAACATAAAAGTCTGAGTTTACTGCTCTCAGAGGCTCACTAAAACTTCTCCGAAAATATGCACTTCAGCATATCGATGAATTTCAAGCACAAACCCATGGAACCGTCACCATGAGTGAGAGAAAGAGAAACCCAAAGCGGTGGAGATTCATGGAGAAGAGAAATGTGAGTGAAAATATTCCGATCTTGACAGGACTGTGAGGACCCCGTTGTCCCGTTGTGTTGAAATAAAGAATGATTTGAAATGATTGCTGTGGATCTACCTGTGTTCGGGGACAGGAGAGGGAGCTGGGAGATAAGTGTTTCTAAATCCTGTGCTAGTAACTTGATTAATGACAGGCACTCAAGATGACAACCAATATGCTTTGAAAATAAAACATAAATGGACATATTTATGAACAGTAATACCAATAAAATACTGTGGTGGGAAGCTGTACCTTTCTCCATCACCATCAAAAACTTACACCCACTTTATTTATTTATTATTTATTTATTATTTTGTGGTAAGAACACAACATGAGGTCTACTCTCTAGCAGAATTTTAAGTTTACAGTATAGTAATGTTCACAGAGGCACTATCCTGTACAGAAGATCTGTAGGACTTAGCATCTTGTACAACCGAACTGTGTACCTTGTAGCTCATACCTGCTCATTTCCCCGCTCCCCAGTCCCTGGCAACCACTATTCTACTCCCTGCTTCTATGAGTTTGACTATTTTAAATTCCTCATTGAAGTGGAATCATGGAGTATTTGTCCTTCTGAGTCTGTCTTATTTCACTTACCATAATGTCTTCCAAGTTCATCCATGTTGCCCCAAAAGGCACAATTTCCCTTTTTTAAAGACTGAATGCTGTTTCATTCCCGTGTGTATTACACACACACACACACACACACACACACAATCACATTTCCTTTAGTCACTCACCCATCAATGGACATTTAGGTTGTTTCTATACAATGGCTATTGTGATTACTACTGCAGTGATATGGGAGTGCAGATATCGTTTCAATACTGAATTCATTTCCTTTGTATATATTCCCAGAAGTGGAATTGCTAGAACATAGGGTAGTTTTATTTTTAATTTTGTGAGGAAACTCTATACTGTTTTCCATAGTAACTGTACCAATTAACATCCCCATCAGCAGTATACAGGGTTCCCTTTTCTCCACATCATTGCCAACACTTGATATCTTTAAAAAAAAATAATTGGCATCCTAACTGGTGTGAGGTGATATCTGATTGTGATTTTGATTTTGATATCCCTGGTGATCCGTTGGCCATTTGTATGTATTCTTTGCAGAAATGTCTATTCAGTTCCTTTGACAATTTTTAAATAAGTTTATTTAGTTGTTTTGCTATTGAGATGCAGGAGTTTCTTGTACATTTGGCAATTAACCCTTTATAATATGTGGCTTGCATATATTTTTCCCCATTACATAAATTGTCCTTTTATTCTGTTGATTGTTTATTTTTCTGTGCTTTTTAATTTGATAGAACCCTAAATGTCTATTATATGTTAGGAAGCTTTTCCTCTGTTTTCTTTTTGGAGTTTTATGGTTTCAGTTATAATTCTTGTCTTTAATTCATTTTAATCCAGTTCACTCTTTTGCTTGTAGATACCCAGTTTTCATAACACCATTTATTGAATAGACTATTATTTCTTCACTGTGTATTTTTGCCACCCTTGTGGAAGATCAGTTGACTGTATAAGTGTGGTTTAAATTCTGGGCTCTGTGTTCTGTTTTATTGGTCTAGATTTGTTTTTTTTGCCCGTACCATATTATTTTGATTACCATAGCTTTTAAAATATATTATTATATGTTTTATTATTTTAATGGTATGAAAAATGGGATTATTTCATAATTTCATTTTCAGATAGTTCACTATTAGTGTATATAAATGCAACTTATTTTTGTGTGTTGATTTTTACCCTGCAACTTTGCTGGATTTTTTAAAACTTTGCTGAGTCTAATAGTTCTAATTTTTTTTTGGGGGGGGGGGGTGGGGGTGGTTGGTTGTGTGTGTGTAATCTTTAAGGTTTTTTATAAAAATATATTTTTTAAAAAGTATGTATATACAAACAAGGCTGATTGTACTTCTTCCTTTCTGATGGAGATACATTTTATTTTATTTTTTTCTTGCTAAATTGCTCTGGCTAAGATTTCTGGCACCACATTGAGTAGAAATGGCAAAAGTGGACATTCTTGCCTTGTTCCAGATCATAGAGGAGAAGCTTTCATCATTTTAAACCATTGAATATGATATTAGCTGTGGGCTTCTCATATGTGGCCTTTATTATGTTGAGGTATATCCCCTTTGTTGAGATTTTTTTTTTTCATAAATGGATATATTTTGTCAAACACTATTTCTGCCTCTGTTGAGATGATCAGATGATTTTTATCCTTAATTTTGTTAATGTGGTGCACCATATATGTTAATATATTGTTAAATTTGGTTAGCTAGTATTTTACTGAATATTTTTACATCTATATTCATCAGTGATGTTGGCCTGCAATTTTCTTTTCTTGTAGTGTCTATATCTGGCTTTAGTATCAGAATAACAGTAGTAATGGCAATACAACCAGTCACATAATAAAAATTAATTTAAAAGGTAAATATAATTATTATTATCATTATCATTGTCATTTATATTGATAATAGCTGGTTAATCTCTCCCTGAGGACAGGCACAAACATGGTCAAGGGAAAACATTAGTCTTGAATCTATGTACACCGCAAATCAAAAACTCAATGGAATACTCACTCTATGTCCATTTGGATACTTAGTAAAGTTGTCTATTTAAAAAAGAAACACCTAGTGAAATCCTCAAAGTTCTAAATAAATAAACTCCCTGGGTAATTTGTTATTACTGGAAAGCACTATCATGGGAAGCTCATGTATTTTAATGGTACAGTTGCATACCGATCGATAAGGTGCACTTAATCTCTTATATGTCAACATCATTTCAGAGCTGTCAGTCGGCCTTTACTGCACAGTCACCGCTGCAGAATGCTCTTCACCAGAATTAATATGATTATGATAATAGCATACTTAATGGTTCAAGCATCACCTTTATGGCCACTGAGCTAAGTGAGATACTGAATTAAAGGACTTTATGCAAAGACCATCAAAGATGCTTCCTTAACTCTTAGAATACTGATCCCTGTGTTTGTCTGACAATACATAATGGTGGCTGAGTAAATTCATTATCTGGGAAAAGTTCTTACTTCAGTGCCTGTCACAGCAGATTTCAACATTGCTAATGGCATAATTTAACACCAAATAATATATCAATGAGGTTGCCTTTTAACAGGATGAAGACATACTTCTAAATTTTTACACCAAAATATTTAAATTGTCTATTTATGAATTGAGGTATAATATTGTTATCACAATGTACATACATTTTCATTAAACTCTGTCTCTATGGAGTTTTGAGGGGCCCTGTTTGAAGGGAACATAGGTAAAGAAAAGATTATGGAGTCATAAGACTTTTGATGATCACCTTTTCTTCTGTACACACTGTTTTTAAATGTATATTAAATATTTACTGAATATTTATCACTATGTAAATGGATTGATCTGTGAAGACCCAAATTGTGCCCCTGTGTTAAAACATAGAATGATTTTAAATGATTGTTGTAGATCTTCCTGTGTTTGAGGAAAGGAGAGGGAGCTGGGGGAAAAGTGTTTTAAAATCCTGTGCTAGTAACTTGATTAATGACCGATACCCAAGATGGCAACCAATATATTTTTGAAAATAAGAAAACATAGATGAACGTATTTATGAACAATAATACCAACAAAATGTGGTCAGAAGCTATACCTTTCTTCATTGTGAATAAATTATGGAAACCAAGAGGCTCAATGTATGGCCCAGATTTGAGTTTGAAGACGTCTTAATGACTCTTGGTTCTGAAAGTCAACCACTCTACTGACATGCTCTTTTACCAGGAGCTGCCTGAAGGAGGCTGAAGCTTATCACGGTACATTTATTGATCAGCTGAGGGATTCATTCCTTTATCATTTATTTAGCTATAGACTCATTTAGTAAATAAATCGAGTAAGGCATTAAGATACAGCGCAATCAGCAAGGACTGATTAAATCATCCATGCTTCACATTTAGAGTACATGTCGCATATCATATGCCAGGCACCAGGACCTTGGTTGATAAGTTACTCTCCCTTCCCTTCAAGCAGGTCACGGTCTAAGAGAGGCCTGGGACATTAACACATATTGAACAGTTGAGATGAGAGCTAGAGAGGATATGTTTCTGCATAGCACAGTGGGGCCCAGTGGAAGGAAGGCCCTACATTTTTGTGTGGCTCAGAAGAGACTTCAAAAAGATGACAAAACTGTGGTATATTTAGGGTAGAAGGAAGAATCTGGCAAAGGCACAGAAGCATAAGAGAACATTGCTGCAACTGAACAACCAGTATAAAAAAGAATTTCAGACAATAGCATACACAGTTATCAAAATAGCCAAATGAATATATTTACTTTATAATGCAACATTTTAATGAAGTTATTTTGGTTATAATTCAAATTTCAAATTTATTGTTTGCCATTCTACCACTTAAAAGAATGTGAACATTTTTTTTTTGAAATGTTACCATATTCACAGAAGACTGTTATTTAAGAAAAATATATTCAGATAATTTTAGTGCTTTTCAATTCTTCTCTCCTCTCCTCAATTCTGATCCTTCAAAAGCAGAAATGAACAGAGCTGATTAATGATTACTCTCTTCTCTTATTTTTCACAACAAATTTTCCCCACTGCCTACCAGAGAAGTGACAGATGATTATTTGGAAGCATTTAATTAATGACGAACATAGATAAATGAAAGTTTTTTGATATTATTAAGAGTTTAGTGTATAACCTTAGCCCAATTATACTCAACTAGATATACTCTCACCTATCTGATAAGAGATCTGACCACCTGAAATAAGGAGACATTTTCGCTGACCATAGAGAAGAAAGGAAAACAAGTAAAAGGAATCCTTGTAATCACCAGTCCCCAGAATGACCTTGGGTCATGACCTCACCATGCCAGACATCACCTTAACCCCAGGTAAAAGCAAGGAAAAATAGCAAGAAACAACTCTCACCACATATTTCATGGTGATGAAGAGAGATTTAATGAAAAAATGTCAGCAAAACACTTGAAGCTCCTTTGTGCAAAGACATTATTTAAATACAGAGCAACATTATTAGTCATTTTAATGGGTTGAGAATTTTTTTTTTTTAAATATATCTTTATTGATTTCAGAGAGAGGAAAGGAGAGGGGGAGAGAGAGATAGAAACATCAATGATGAGAGAGTCATTGATGGAGCCCGCAACCCAGGCATGTGCCCTGACCGGGAATCGAACCCCAATTGCTTGGATCCTAGGTCCACGCTCAACCGCTGAGCCACGCCCGGCCGGGCTGGGTTGAGAATTTTTGCTGCTTGAGAAAGATACCTGTTTGAGTTAGGCTGGTCTTGTATTGCAGCATATCCTTTGCTTTATAGCACAACACAGGTAGTTTGAACTTCTAACTTTCTATTATCTCTGAATATTGGGTTGTGTCTGTCTCAACCAGCGGCTCTGTACTTAGGGTTCCAAAGGGAGAGCTTGATATTGAATGGCTTTTGAATTCCACGGCTGTGGGTGGCTGGGGTTGAGAGATATATTATTTATTACTGCTAGTACAAAAGAAATCACAATACAAAAGGCAAATGCAGAAATAGAGAATATAACCTCTTAGGCGGGTCGGTGGCTGCCTCAATCCCAGGACAAACATTCTTATTATAATAACTCAGCAGCCCCACTCCCCTTGCTCTCTTAAGTAATAAAAGGCTAGCAAAATCATTACAGGTTCAACCAAAGAGCAAAGCTTTCGAAGATGACAATCGCTGTTCGTTTCACATAACTGAGAAGAGTTATGTCAGAGCCCTGAATTGTAAGGCAGCATTATAAATTTCTCAGAGAATCAGATTTTACCAATCTGTTTCAAAAAATGAAACTTCGGGTCCAAGTTCGTGTAAATATATCCAGAGGGGCACACATCACTTTTTCTCTGGCAAGATATATGAATGTGGGTTGTGCTGCCAGGGGGGAAAAAAAGGTTTTGTAGTAAGAAAATTTCTTTTTTTCAAGGACTGCAACATACAGCACTACCAGACGTTCTCTCTGCTTGAATCGCGTTGGAAATGGAGCAACGAGCAGGGGAACTGCCCCATTTCTCCTCTGCCTTTACGTTTCTCAGGATTTGACATTCACCCTCTTATTGTCATCCAGGGTCAGGTTTCTGTATCGCTTGGCTCAGGCGCTGTTTTTGGTTTTCTTTCATTCTGTCTCCTTCCAGCTTCCTTGCTAAATCATCATGTGCACGGATGTCATCGCCATGACTAAACGTGTCCTTGCCTCTCCTGCCCTCCTGACGTCGGCGGAGCTTCACTCTCTCAAGCCTCTCCCATGACTGACCCCCCAACCTGTCCTCTCGCAGAGTTTGCAGCCTCTGAAGCTGTAGATCCCGAGATTCGTTTACTGTTCCTGTTCTTTCCTAATGTCAGCATCCTACCCTTGACTTTCTCACCAAGCTGTGGCTTCACTGTGACCTTCGCTCGCCTGAGTCCTGCCGGTTCTCATCAGCTCTCAGCTCTCTCGGGACTCCGAGTCCTTTCCCACCTTGCCTGGGTTTCACAGTAGTAAGAGCTCTCCCCAGTCCACCCATTTCCTAGCTCCCCTGTCCTTCCACTGATATGACTTGCTCACTTTTTTTTTAATCCCTACCTGAGGACATTTTTCCCATTGCTTTTCAGAGAGAGTGGAAGGAGGAGAGAGAGAAAGAGAAACATTGATGTGAGAGAGACACATCAATTGATTGCCTCCTGCAAGTGCCCTGGAGCAGGGGATCAAGCCTGCAACCCAGGTACGTGCCCTTGGCTGGAATTGAACTGGGAACCCTTCAGTCCATAGGCTAACACTCTAATCACTGAACCAAACTGGCCAGGGCTTGACTTGACTACTTGTAAAAAATAGAATCAAGTCCTAGGTCTCTGTTCCTGCCTCCTCTCAGTGAATGTCGTGTAACAGGGGTGACAGCCCCATGACACATGCAAGCTCCAGCCTAAGCCACGTTCTCATGACGTTGCAGAAAATCCCAGTTCTATTATTTAGACTTTCTTCTTTCTCCTAGTCACCAAATCGTCTTTCCTTTATCCCTATCAGCAGATGATTTAGAATATAAATCACTGAAATTTTAAGAAATAAACTTTCCCCAGGTTCTCTTATTTTAAGACCCAAATCTATATTCCCCATGATCTGATCATCAAAAGTGATGCTCCAAATGTTTAACAATTAGGGAGGAACTGGCAATAAATTGCCAGAACTAGAGTGTATGTTTTTTGAGGCCTTCTGCTAGGGCTTGGCATGGGGGCCTTCAGACAGGGCCCTGCAGAGAGCACTGTGGTATGAGCACTCAGAGCAGCAGCCACACAGCGACCACTGCAAAAGTACGTCCATATTTAAAAACAAGGATGGCTGGACCAGTGGTAACAAATATCAGTCTTGTTGCACCTTTCCCCCCGAAATAGAAAAAGACTCTCCTCTCCCCAAACCCACACATGCACACTGCATACCTGCATGGGGGCCTCTGTCTTTCTCTGGGGTTCTGTTAAATGTTATCTTCCTCCTCATCTGGGGCCGAATTCTAATGATCTATCTGTAAACCTTGGATGTTCCACTATCCTAAAAGTAATATTCACCATAATTGTCTTCCCATTTACTATCTTTTTATTTTTAACCTCCTAGGAAGAGTTATTCGCTTAACCTTGCATTTAACTTCAACACACACCAGTTTGGCTTCTGATCTTATTTTCAGAATGTTAACTTCCAGCCTCCTTCCATGGCTGGCCTCTCTGCATCTATCCCTGAAATGTGGGTGTTCCTTAGAAATATGTTCTCAGCTCCATTTCTTATGTTCTTTACTCAATTCTTGAAATATGTTATTTAAGAGAGCAGCTTTGGATACTCACCCACCCCTTATTCTTACATGAATAAGCACATTCTTGCTACACAAGCACATACCCATCTAAGCAACTTGTGGCTTACAGTTGTATGTTTGTGTGTCTAGTTACGATTTTCTTTGCTTTTATCTTACTTGGAGTTGGTTGAGATTTTGGGGTCTACAAGTTTAAAATTTTCATAAAGTTTGTAAAGTATTTGGCCATAATTTAAATTTTGTTTTCTGCCATGTCTGTGCCCACTGAGTCAGTTTCTTTTTATTTTTATTCCGTCCTCATTATGCCTAACAATTTCCTGGTCTTTTTATGCCTAGTTTTTTGTTTACAAAGTTGAACATTATAAAAAATACATTGTAGCAACTCTGGATTCTGATTTGTTCTTCTGAAGGTTGTTGCTTTTGTTTTGTTTTGCTTTGCCTTGGTAATCAGTTAACTTGCCTAGACTTAAATTGCAAATTTGTGTGCAGCCACTAATTTCTCATATCAGGCTTTTTCTTTGTGCTTTTAAACATTCTGTGTAGCTTCCTGAGGTCTTCTAGTTAGCTGTATTGTTTAGTGATTTTGCAGTTACTTATGCAGAGGTTATATTGAAATACCCAGGCCAGAAAAGTTTCTACTGTTTGCCACCTGAGCATTGCTCAGGATGAAGAATGCATTTGGAGATGCAGCAGATTCACAGGTTTTGCCAGGTTTTAGATTTTGCACTGTGCTCTCTAGCATCTCCTACGCATATGTATAGTTTAGTTGTTCAATGATATGTTTGTTGTTTCACTTTTATATGTGTTTTTATGTGGGCGAACCATTCTCACTTCACCTATATCATTGTGAAATGCTTATCCGCTTTTTGGTTACCCTAAACCCAATTTAGTACCTCCAGCTGGTGAATCTGTGAGTTTATATTGCCTAAGTTGTGGAGAATGGGACTATCTCCAGGTAAAACCCCCTAAAACTGACTTTTTTCTTGATGCAGCACCAGTTTTTAATAAGTAAACACTTCTAATTTGATGGCATTTGGTAATTTCCCAATGCCTTGAAACGATTCATTTTACTTTTTTTTGGCCTATGTTAATATTTATATTTTACAGATTGGAATTGCCTGGGTTCTTCATGCTGCTCTTACAAAAAGTAGAGCTACAATTACCATTTTCAAATAAAGACATTTAATCTTCAATTTTATTGAAAATTATTTCTAAGGTGCAGAAATGAATTGCATTACCACTGTGTAAAATTCCTTAATGTCTCAAACTAACTCCCTTAATTATTATGATTAGCAAAAATAATAACCTGGATGTATTTTAAATATTAGAGTATAAGCAAGATATTAATTTTCTTCTATTTGGTAATAGTTTTTCTTCTATTTGAAGTGTGCTCACAGTATTCATTTTTATCCAGAGAGCTACATTTGTGGCTGCTCGGACAGATGAATTCACTTAGCACCACAAAAATGACCACTTATAAGGAGTCCTCCTTTCCTTTCTTTGGATAACAGCATCTCTTACTTGGTTCAAACATGTCTGCCTCTGCTTTGTCAAAACGATCCCCTTTGAGCAAAGCCCATAAAATATTTATGTTTCTAAATTGTAACATAGTGCCAAAAATAGAGATGGTGCTGAACGGATCATTCTATGCTGCCAGGTTCACAGGGTAGAGGACTTTATTTTTAGTTATTTTACTCATGTTGCTAATGCTCTACATTTACCAGCACAAAGAGATTCCAAATAGTATGTCCTAGTTCTGCGACAGGGTGATAAGAGACCCTAGGACATGTGTCCTAATTTCTGGTTCAGAAAATATGGTTAGCTAATTATTACTAAGTACTGAAAAAAGTTTTAAAATTCTATGCTATTTAAGATTTTACAAGCTTAGAAACTCGCTAGTAGTGTCACAGCGAAGATCTACTTTCTCTTTTATTATTATTTTTTATGTCTCATTTTACTTGCTCCTAAATGAAGGATTTCTTATCTAATTGGGTTGAGGCAATATGTTACCTTATCTGAGTGCAGCTCATTAAAAATGCTCACACATATTTCCAGAAGAAGAAGTATAGTAATGGTTATCAGCATCATATGTAATGTTTTTTGACATAGATTGGTTGTTTTTCCCCTCTCCTAACTTGCCGCTAACTTGATATTACATATTTCTTTCATATTATTTTTCTTAGTAAGACAAAAAAAAGGCGCTTTAGCAAGGCAGCAGTCAATTTCTTTTTTAAAACTGCCTTTGGGCAATTACCTTTTTCCTTGCATTATGAAAGCCAGGTATCGATACACAAATTCCTGAGTGTTTGCCCTTCAACAGTAAAGCAATCTGAGTCTTGGTTGTATTCGGCTAAATTCTCGAAACATTTCCCTCTGAGGCCAACCGCAGAGCCCCTCTCGTAAGGATCCCGGGGGAACCGCAGCAAAGCCCGCAGTCGGCTCCCAGCGCTGCGCATCTCCCGGGAACAACAGGACACAGGACACAGTGTCGCAAGCTCCTCTCTGGAGCCCGGGTCACAATCAGCTCTAACGAGCTGCACGGCAAAGCCGCAGGTAGGGAGGCTGCTTTTCCTTGAAAACAACATTTGACAGTTTTTCAGATTCATTTTTTATTGCAATCTGCCTAAGAAGTTTCTTTCAAAATATTTACCAAAATGCAATTAAACATGTTTCACCTCAAAGTGCAGCGGAGACGAATCAATGCAAATACATTTTGTCTCAACCTAGAGACACAAGAAATCTTTCTTGTGGATATAAGTAAAATGACAAAATTTATATTTATGGCTCTTGCCTCAGACAAGTTCCTTTTCATAGCAGTGATATCCTATTCCTGTCATTTTTTCATATTTGACATTGACAAATCACCAGAAAGAGGTAACTTTTTGGTTTCATTAAAGGCCAGTTAATTAAAGACACTTCATTAGTTCAGTGCATTTTTGGCCGCTGCCTTAGCTCCAGGTCATTCTCACATTTTCCTTCTCATTCTGTCTGACCAAAAAGGAAAAAAAATCACAAAAATTTAAAAGTGAAGGATAATGCCATTCAAGAAATATGCACGTTAATATCTTTTCCAACCAAAATTGCCTCAGGTGGTTCCAAACACAACACTCCAATTTTTAAGAATGTTGCAAACATTTAAAATTTAACTAAAAAAAAAAAAAGTAATGTTGAAACAGATAACACCTCAGCTGAGCGCCAAGCCCTTTTCAATCCAGATAAAATCCAAAACAATTCTAAAGCATAATACATTTATAAGGAAGGCTTTATAATTTTTTTAAAATTTTTTATTCCATTTTTATTGATTTCAGAGAGAGGAAGGGAGAGGGAGAGAGAAACATCAATGATGAGAGAGTCATTGATCAGCTGCCTCCTGCACGTCCCCTACTGGGGATCGAGCCTGCAACCCGGGAATGTGCCCTGACTGGGAATCGAACCAGTGACCTCCTGATTCACAGGTCGACTCCCAGCCACTGAGCCAGGCCAACCGGGCAAGAAGGCTTTATAATGTTATTAACATATTAAGTAAGTTTAAATCAGCTTTCAAAGTGTAATTCTGAATTTATTGCAGAGTTCTTGATAAGGTAGAGTCTGGTTATCAACTATATTTGTAAGCTACCAATGCTATAGTGATCTAGCAAGAAAATTTATTTTATTTTATTATTTTATTTTATTTTATTTTATTATTTTATTTTATTTGTTGTTAGCAGCTTCCTACAGTCTTCGGAGGCTTATTTATCTTGATTAAATAATTCACAATCGTAACTGTCCCATCACACAGGATTACAGATGATCACATCTGCTTAGTAAATGGTGAGATATCAGTGTTAATAACATTCAGGGTATGCCCTTGACTCATAATCTTTACTACTCAGCCCTGTTATTACAAAATTTCACTGTTTTAAACAGATGCTGGTGAGACAACCCAGTCAAGCTTTAAAAAAAAATCCAGCTGAGCAAAGGGAGTGTACCCTGACTGATCAACATTTGCTTCTTTTGTTTTTCTGTCAATATCTTCACATACCTCTTAAAGGGGTAGATATAAGAATTTTTCACTGGCTAAACATTCCTCTTTTTATCTCCTGCTCCCAAGAAGTAAATAGATAAATGGATAGCTAGCTAGCTAGCTAGATTCTAAAATAAAAGTTAGCAAATTTAATACCCATAAGGATTTCAGTTGGAAAAGTTTTGCTCTGTAAATTTGTATCATAAAGAAAATCACCACAAAGCATAGTCATCATTCCCTTAAACCACAAGAGAATCTTTCTACATGTGTGAACACACCGCCTTACTGTGTATCCAGTTTTGTTTTTGTTTTTCTTATGGTCTCACATCCGTGACCACATTGTTGCCTGCAACTGCTGTATTTGTTAGAGCATCATTTTGGGAAGTAGAGCAACATGGTTTTGTTTTTAGTTCATGAATACAGTGTTTACTGAAAAGGAGGTATTTTCTGCTATGATAATTTTCCCGGCCAGACAGAGTCTAACAGTAAACATTTGTTTTACTCTTGATCCCCACAATGGGAAGACATCTGCCAAAACTGTGGCTCTGCAAAGCATTTTCTCAGGAAGAGATAAGAACATCGCCATGGATTTTACTGTATGTGCTAGTTGATAAAATGTATCAGAATCACCAACTATCAGCCAAACCTTTGCTTCCTCCTATTTTTAATTGCCTTCTAACTAGTAAAATATCCTGGACTTTCCGGGAGATGCACAAAGCAATTGGAGACTTGATCCTACAACTATCGGTTATAAAACTATTACTGTGAAGTGTCCTTCGAACCTTACATCAGTGTCAACACATATTTTGTTGTAATGAAGATGAAAAATCAAGAAAATTTTTCATTAAAGTGGTGGTAGGAGAGAGACCTAGTTCATTCACTAGGCCCTTTTCTGCTTAAGAAAATGCATGAATGGTACTTCTTTAAAAAAAAGGTGGACTCTTTGAAATTCATACATAAGAATAAAAATGTCATTGTTCTTTATGATGGAAACTTAACTAAATAATTACTGTACACTGGCCTGGATCCTTATAATTATTAACAGCTTTTGAGGCCCACTGTTTCTTTTTCTTTCTTTTTAAAAAATTTTTATTAAATATGTCTTTATTGATTTCAAAGAGAGGAAGGGAGAGGGGGAGAGAGAGAGAGAGAGAGAAACATCAATGATGAGAGAGTCATTGATCAGGTGCCTCCTGCATGCCCCCGACTGGGGATCGAGCCGGCAACCCGGGCATGTGACCTGCCTGGGAATCAAACCGCCATCTCCTGGATCATAAGTCGATGCTCAATCACTGAGCCACA
Organism: Miniopterus natalensis; assembly: GCF_054644295.1. Classification (NCBI taxonomy): domain Eukaryota; kingdom Metazoa; phylum Chordata; class Mammalia; order Chiroptera; family Miniopteridae; genus Miniopterus; species Miniopterus natalensis. The sequence goes on along the minus strand of NC_142082.1, from coordinate 10,128,016 downwards.
CCTGGCCAGATGAGGCCCACTATTTCTAATCTTAATAGTCATATACAAGTTGTCCCAAAAATGTATACACACTTTGAATAATTATTAAGTCCAATGTGTTAAATCTGAAAAGAAAGATACATCAATTGAGCTATCAGTTGTTAAAGAGTGTATACACTTTTAGGACACCCTATAGTAGAAAGCCAGGGTACCTGGAAGGTCAGACACTTGTATCAGAGATAATCTTACAAGAATAGATTAAAAAATAAAGATTAGAAAGAACTTCTAGATTAAAATTCCATCAGTTTCTTACATCTCTAATTGCTTCTTTCTGCCCTATGTTTGTTGCTATAATGGGTTGAATATTTGCTCTCTCTGATGTGTCCCATCCCATCTTTGAATATCTCATCTTTGAATATTATTCTATAAATTAAGTTGACATCTATTAATGATGAAATGCCTAATTGGTCCCAATTCTACTTCCTGTGATAATGCAGTATAATCACAATCCTCTTTCCATACAATAGTATTTCATACATTTGAAGAAAACTACCAGTGCAGTATTAAAGTCTCCAAATATTTTTAATTAAACTATTTCTTTCTTTGATTCTGACACCACTTAACACCATCACATTGGGGGTTAGGATTTCCATATATGAATTTTGGTGAGATACAAACATTCAGTTCATAACAGAAACCTATGAAAACCCAGCTAACATAAAAATTCATGGTGAGACTATGAATGCTTTCCCTCTAAGGTAGGAAAACTCCCATTCCTACCATTTCTATTCAACATCATACTATAGATTTTATGAGAAATATTAGGGAAAACAGTACCAAATTGGACTGGAAAATGTTAATTTCTATTTATTTGCAGGTGACACGATATTGCATATAGAAAATTCTAAGGACAAACCAAAACATTGTTAGAGATGATAAAGAAAGTCAAGATTATGAACAGAAATTGATATACAAAAATCAATTGTATTTCTATCTAAATATCAATGAATAATCCAAAAATAAATTTAGGGAAACAGTTCCAATTACAGTACCATTAAAATAAAATACATAAAAAATAAACTTAATAAAAGAAGTTCAAGACATTGAACATTACAAAGCAATGTTGAAAAAATTAAAGATGATCTAAATAAAAAGAAATATATCTGTTCTTAGTATTGGATGACTTAACATTGTTTACATGGCAATACTACTCAAATTTATCTACATCTTCAACCAGTCCATCTCCAAATCCTAGTCTTTTTGTTCCAGACATTGACAAGCTGATTTTAAAATTGATGTGGAAATTCAAGGGACTCAGAATTGCTGATGCAATCCTGAAAAAATTAAAGTTGGAGAATTCACATTTCCCAATTCAAAATTTAACACCAGACTACCAAGACTTTTAAAAGTAATCAAGACCATGTGGTGCTATCATGCAAATAGGTGTGTAGATCAATGGAATAGAATTAAGAGTCAGATGTAAACTCACACTTCAATAGTTAATTGATTTACAACAGATGCCAATGCATTTTAGTGGAGAAAAGAATCGCTGTGTGTGTTTGTTTGTTTGTTTGTTTGTTGCAAAAGTTGCTGAGACAACTGGATTTCCACATGTAGAAAATGCAGTTGGAACCCTACATCCCGTCATATAAAAATTTAACTTAAAATGGATCAAAGGCTTAAATGTACACATCAAAGCTATAAAATTCTTGGAAGAAAACAAAGGTGCACGGCTTAATTATCTTTGGTTAATCAATCATTATCATTAATTTCTTAGATAATGATGAAGTACAAGCCACTGAGGAAATAGTGGATACATTGGATTTTATCAAAATTAAATCTTTTGTGCTTCAAAGGATACTATCAAGGAAGAGAAAAGACAACTGACGTAATGGGAGAAAATATTTGCGAATCATATATGTGATGAGGGTAATGCCCAGAATATAGGAAGAACAGTCATAAATAAAAAACAGAAATACAAACAATCTAAATTAAAAACAAGCCAAGGAGTAACTATGGTCTAAAAATAATAAAACTGTAATTTTCTTGTAGGAATCAAGAAAAAAAATTAAAGGCTTGACTGAAGATGGTCCTTGGTTAGTGAAATTATATTTGGCAGATAATGGCATAGCTGGAAAAAGAAGAAAAATGGTTTGCTGGAATTCATGCAAAACTTTAACCCGGAGAGTAGGAAATTAAGAGGTTTTATTGGTTTATCTTCCAGAGGTAGGTGCTTGGGTTAAATCATGGGGACAGTGGTTTAATGGCAGCTTATTAACAGAGTATTTCCCTGTCACCTCGTTTACCACCAGAAAGTTGATTTTATTTTTTGAAAATTGTAGTCACGTATTTCACTTGTGTGAGTAGATGCATTTTGCAATATCGTGAAGGAAATACACGTTAAAAAAAAGGCTAAGGATTTAAGTGGACATTTCTCTAAAGAAGACATAGCGGATGGTCCCAGACCACGTGCGAAGATGCTCAGCGTCACCCCTCGCTGGGGAAAGCGGAGCAGCGCCACAGAGACGCCAGCTTCCTCCCGCTGGCCCGGCCTAATGAAAACCACGGACCCTACCCCACCGGGGGAAGACGCCGAGAAATCGGGCCCCTCCTGCTCCCCTGGTGGCAACCTGACATCGTGCCGCTCCTTCAAAGCTGTTCCGGAGTGTCCAAATCCAGTTAGCACATGACCCGCAAACCCCACGCCTCATGTGCACCCAGAGCCCGAAGCATGTGTTTACACAGAACATGTACAAAAAGGTGTACACGCGTGCTCAGGGCAGCCTGACTCATGAGCACCAAGGAATGGAAACAACTCAGATGTTGGATGGGTGAGCGACCAGACAAAGTGTGACATAACCACACTGGGCGATATCCAGCTGGAAAAGAAGCGAGGCACTGATTCAGACGACAGCAAGAATGATCCTTAAAGCGGTATTCTAAATTAACCCCCAAACCAAAGCCACATATGGCACGATTCTACTTATGTGAGGCGTAAAGAAGAGGGAAATCCAGAGGCAGAAAGAAACAGAGAGGCTGGTGGCCTCGGGCTGGGAGGGCACCCGGGGGTGACAGCTGACAGGTTCGGGCTCCCTGCTGGGGCCATGAAGATGGTCGGTAGTGATGGAAACTCATGAGGATGAAAAGGCCTGAGAGGCACTCTGAAGGGCTGAGCTTTGCGGAATGGGAATCCTGCCTCCAGCTGCTCTTGCCCATGACCATTTGTGAGTCTGCACTTAGGGTTCCCCCAGGCCCTGCCGAGCTGACCCACCACTGCCCTGGGGGGCCTCCTTTCGGATGTGCCTGCACTACAATCGATGCCGGGACACTCTGCGTGTAGGGAAGCCCCTCGTCCTTACGTTGGTCCCTTGGCGCTTCTTCAAAGGAGTTAAGAAACGCTGCTGGTTCCTAGTATGCTCTGAAAAATGCTCTTTTTACAAAGTTTATAATGCCAAGAATTATATAACTCTGTTAGGGAGTGCTTCATTCTTCTTGTGATCCTTCTGAATTGCATGGATAAAGAGAAACATTTTACTATGGCCTTTGGAAGAAAGAGAGATTTAGTTAGCTCCTGACAAGGGCCCAAATTGAACACATAATCCCCCATGTAGGCTGCGGTTTTATCTGCAGCGACACTAAACACAGTATAAATTTTACTCTTTTAACATTTTATATGCAAAACTATGAAGGATACATTTTCCCCTACATCTTCTCCCCATACCAATAGTTTTAGTGTAATAGAACGAAACATATACACCATTGTTACTTATTTAATATTTGTAATATAAAGTAAGAAACATAGCAAGGTAGGTGGAAACCAATTTTATTAATCCTGTGCATTGCTGTGAGTTTTAGTGATGAAGCATCTAATGTAAGGAACAGTAAATTAGCAAGAAAGAGCTGCACATGTTATGATCATTGTGATGATTTAATTTTTTCTCTACACCTATTATTGTTATGTTTAATTTTGATAATGATACATTTCAAAATGTTAATATCTGAATATTCCTGCCAGACTCAGCTAACATAAAATTATCCAAGGTTCTGAGGTCTCCTCCTTTAAATATTCTTGCATTTTAAATATATACTTGCATTTTTTCCAGTTAAATAATAATATACTTGACATGAAACTAGATTATCTAAAATGCATCAGGCAGTTGGATTAATAATTTTCCCTATGGAATGGGATGTGTCCAGGAGCATAAAAGAGCAGTCCCTGCTCCTTGAGATATTTTACACACAGACATAAAAATATATTTATTAATGAATGTTAACAGATGAAGATTCTAAAATGTCCTCAGTTAATAAGACTCTTTAAGTTTCAGAAATTTACTTAACATGAAATTTTGTAAGCCAGCGTTTTTTTATTATCAGAAAACCCCTTGAGGACATAACAGAATCTCTGCAAGCCTGGGTGTGTGGCATTTTCAATACCTTGTCATCAGACGCAGTTATTTTGGAAACAGTGTGAGGAAATATTGTAAAGGGCATGAGGTGAACATGTCTAGGATATTGTTAAAGACCCTCCTCACTGAATGACGGGATTATTGACACTGCTTCCAAATATGACCCTCACCCTCTAGCCTAGTCCATCTTTTCTATTCTCTGTACCCCTGATAAATTAATCTTCCTAAAAGTACATGCAGGTTTCATTTAACAGTTGAAAAATAAAACAATGTAATTTGCCATATCAATGTATTAGAAAATTAAAACCATGTGATCATTTCAATAGATAGAAAAAAAAAGTAAACCCATTTATTAGAAATACTCTCAACAAGCTAGGAACGTAAGTGTCTTCACCCTTACAGAGGGCATCTGCAAACAAATTACTATGATTAAAAATAAAGTATTTTTTTACCTGTTAAAAGACATTTAATTGGTTTCCAATTTTTGGCAATTATGAATAAAGTTTCTATAAACATTGACACTTGGATTTTAGTGTATACGTGTCAATTTATAAAAGGTAAATATATAAAAGTGGATTTCCTGGCACATATGATACATGTGTGTTAAACTTTCTTAGAAACTTCCAAACTTTTCCAGTTTGCGTTCCCACCAGCAGTCTCTGAGCTTCCAGCTGGGCATCGGCGCTGGCAGGGCATGGGGGCGATCCCGCAGCATCCGCCGCCTTTCCGTGTCTCCGAGAGATCACTGCTTCGGGGGTTGGCAGTCCCTCCGAGAGGGACCTCTGCACCTTGTGCAAAGGATTTCCCGTGAGATCTGGATTTCCTGAGGGTCCGTGGCACTGCTTGCTGCCCCTACAAGACTGCTGGGCGCTTGGCTTCTCCATTTCAGAAGGTGCTGTGTGCCTGCGCCCGCAGGCAGCTCTGCTCTCTGCTCCTTAGGCGCCTGATCCCTTTCCCCGCATGGCGAATTCAGCAGCATTTCCTGGGTGTTATGACATATTATGAGGAGAGCCAGACACAAGTCTAAATCTTGCATTTTATGCTTCTAATGGCTTATAGTTCTCGGCCTCCTCTTGCATCCTCCATGGCTTCAAACAGTCCACCTGTGAAAGGCAGGCGGTCATTCTAACAGTAACACATCCCTTCCTCCAGCTGTGCTCGACGCTTTCCTAGGCCTCGCGGGGTCGTTATTGATAAGAACAAGATCTTATGCCAGGCTTTGCAACTCTCGTCAGGAGATGGAGCATCTTTTCACGAAGCCTATTCTAGAATATTCAGGTCCTGGTACTGCAGGTTTATGAGACGCCGGGTAATTAGGCACGTTCAGAACAATGATGGCAAGAGCACTGTTCCTTTCCTCTGGGGAGGAATGTGCACTGCTCTGCTGTGAAAAAAACCTTAGGGAATCAAATGAAGTATTATAAAAATTATTGATTTGTCTTTTGGGGGAAAATTATATGGTGGTCAGAACTTCTATTATATCTCCCTTTACGAAGATAGATGTATTCTCTTTCTTTTGAATTGTAAATCATCAGGGTTATAATGCTGCCACTAACATTTGTATAATAGAAGTTTTCTATTACTGCTAGAGACATTTGAATTTGAACTTTCTAATCATACAGATGTTTAAAAAGTACACTCCATTACAAAAAGATATTCTTAGGATTATTCAATACGGCCTGAAACTTCTGAATTAAAAAGTACTCATACATGTGTACAATAGATATATTCAGTTGCAAAAATATTGATATATTTTCCTGCATTAAAACGTGCTATAATCTCAAAAATGTTGCTGATTATTTTTTTTCTTATTTTAGGGAGTAACAAAGGCTTGTGAAATTCATGGAGGAAATGAAGGGATGTCAATGGTAGCCTTTTTTTTTTAAGTTCTTAATCAAAGGAACTGATGACAATGCTGACATGTCAAGCCCTGTGACAGCTGAATGCTTTTCGGGCAGTGGGCACCTAAGCCTGAGGTTGATCCAGGAGGGGGTTGTTGTTGGTCCTTACCTGACCAGCAGCAGAGGAAAGGTGGCAGGTCAGAGGCAGAAGTAGAATGGGAGGGAAGAGGCCAGTGCCTTTGCTTTTCCCCTCATTCCGAGTTCCCCGGTTATCTTCATATTCGAAACTGCTTATGCCCCATTAAGTTGTAAGCTGCTTGGGAACAAGGCTCTTGCTCCCCTGGCTGGTCACAGGCAGTGACCATCAGATACTGGTTGAACTGGGTTGACCTGGCAGGAGTTTCTACATCAGTACCATCGCAGGGCAGGAGATGATGAGGTCTTTCATCCACGCAGGCACCTTTATTCTTATCAACACAGCCGCCCCCAGCTGTCCGGTTTGTAGTCCATAGTTGCTCACCAAATCTAGTGGCCTTTCTCAGTTCTCATTCTCTTTACTCTCTTGGCGGCATCTAGCCCTGTTTTCCAGTTCTACCACCTTGAAATTTTATCTTTTCTTGGCCTCCATAACATCACACCTGCTGCACATTCTTTTATCCAATAAGCTGATCCCTTTTGTCTCCTAAACACAGCTTTCCTCTAAGACTCCTTCCTTTGGACCAGTATGAGATACTGAAAAGAAAGCAGTGTTTCAAAGCAGAGCCACTGCATTTGATTTTGGACTGCATAGTTTTATTAGCTGACCAGTCTGAGCTTCAGGTTTTTCAACTTCACTCCTTCCTTCTCCAATGCTCTTTATTTATGTAGATCCAAGTTTCTGACATTCGTCATTTTCCTTCTCTCTAAAGAACTTCTTTTAACATTTCTTGCAAGGAAGTTCTACCGGCAACAAATTATCTCAATATTTGTTTGTTGGAGAAGGTCTTTATGTTCCTTCACTTCTGAAGGATAATTTTGCAGGGTAAAGAATTCTATCTTGGTGGATATTTTTTTTCTCAACACTTTAATTATTTCACTCTACTTTCTTTTTGCTTGCATGGTTTCTGAGTAGAAGTCAGATATGATTCTTATCATTGCACCTCTATAGGTAAGGTGCTTTGTTGTGATTCCTGCTGGACCTCCCATTCTTTCAGAATGTTTTTTCTGTTCTTTGATTTTCTGTAGTTTGAAAATTATGTGCCTATGTGTAGGTTTTCTGGCATTTATCCTACAACGTACTCTCTGAGCTTCCTGGATCTTTGGTTTGGCATCTGCCAATAATTGGGGGAAATTCTTCATTATTATGTTTTCAAATACCCTGTTCTTTCCTCTCTTTCTTCCTCTTTTGATATTCTCATTAGATGTATGTTACATCTTTTGTAGTTGACTCACAGTCCATGGGTATGATGTTGTTTTTGTTTTTTTTTTTTTCTCATCTTGTTTTTTTCCTCTTTGCTTTTCAATTTTGGAGGTTTCTATTGACATAGCCTTGAGCTTAGATATTCTTTCCTCAGTCATATTAAGTCTACTTGTAATCCCAATAAAGGCATTCTTCATTTATGTCACAGAGTTTTTGATCTGTAACATTTCTTTTATTCCTTCTTAGAATTTCCATCTCTCTGTGATCACAGTTGTTTTTAATTTCTCATCTGATAATTCCAACATTCCTGTCATCTCCTTTGCCTAATGTATATTTTTGGCACCTTTGTCAAGACTAATTGTACACACATGGAATTATTTTTGGCCTCTCTAGTTTGTTCCATTAGCCTATGTGTCTGTTTTTCTGCCAGTAACATATACTGATTTGTTCTTTACTTCTGACAGTTTTATGACAAAGTCTTTAGAATTTTCCAGATATAATATTAAGTTATCCACAAATAGTGACAGTTTTATTCCTTCTTTTCCAATTAGGATACCTGTGAAGTGAAGTCATTCATGTACCAATGTCCACCTAAACAAATTTCTGCATTCTCATAAAGGACACGTGACTTGAAGCTCTCATACTCTGAAAGCATTCTGATTACTGGTAGATTTCCTTTTGTAGTATTAGGCTTTACATAATAAGAAATATTTAAATTGGTGACTGAGTCAGTGGTCCCTGCAATACTTTTATGGCCAATATTGAATTAGAGGGCTTATTTAAAAAAATCAGCTCTTGATAAAAATTACCCACTCTCCCCTCGTATAATTTCTTTCTTTTAACCTCTAAACTCTTTGAAGGAAGACTATGAATTTAATTATTTTATGAAGAGAGAATTTCAGAAAGTGCCATAGACATTATTCTTTCTTAGGACAGGTTAATAGAGATTATATTTTCATGAGATCTGACAAACCTCCTGTGAGACACAGGATGAAAAATATATTGGCAATGGTAACCAATGTTTACAATTAAACTCTTTGTCAAGTCTGTGGGACAGTGCATGAATGCTAGCCCTTAGTTTCCGGAGAATGTTTTAGGGAGCATAAAAGATCTGCAGCGAAAATGAATTGGGGTGTATCACTTTGTACTGGTAATGTTGGTTGGGTATCAACCAATTTATTTATATTAGTTGAGTGAGGTTCTTTCTGCTCCTCTCCCCAGTGTTTGTGTAGGGGGATGTAGAAGGAGACAGACACTGCTAGCAGCTATGGTCTCACTTTCAGAGATGGACATGATGCTGATGGTAAGTGAAAGAGTGATGTAACCAAGCCACAACAGGAACCAGAACTACCAACTAACGTGGTCATGTCAGCTTGATGCATGGGAATCCCATTAGGTTATCCCAGGAAAAACAATATGCAAAGAGCAGAGCCATATGCTCCTTCAGAGAATATGTGTAACACCTCAGGTCTCTCCATTTGGAGAGGAGGAGTACTTACCCCTAACCTAGTGGAAACTCAACCAGGAAACACCATTATCTGTCTCTGGAAAATTCGTGCTAATACCAGAAGCTCTACCAAGATTTAGCACGGTGTACTTCTTTGCATACAGTATATGCTCATAAACAATTGCTGATAATGAAGATATTGGGTGAAGATGAACTCAATTAGAAAAAAAGGACAAATAGTATCACTTTCCAGGATATTTTCCAGGAGCAGAAACATTGCTTAGGATACTGTTTACCTGGATTGTGCCAAAGTTGTGTAGCAATAACTTAGACTATATGGGTGATGAAATACAGAAAGAGAGAAAAACAACTTTGGGAGCAGATGGAGAGATATTTAAGCATGCTGACAGGAATAAGGGAACTGGAAATGTTCACTGTAAACACACTCAGAATTCATTCCAAGGTATAATTACCACACTACCTATATTTTGTATGCATGATAAGGAAAATGTTATAAAATTACAAAGTCATTAATCCAGACTTCACCAGTACAGGAAATAGTGGACCTAGTCACTACCACTAGACCAAGATGAAACTGCTTCCCACGTAATCTCCCAAGGGGACACTAGAAATTCATGCTATGTTTGTAGCAGGGGCTGGAAGCAGACAAAAAAAACTATTGCCAAGTATAGTGATTGGAATTTTTTAATGATGCAATAATAGATGCCCAGAAAATTGTTGATTGCCTGGCACACGATTAATTACTCACTGGCCAAATAACAATTCAGGGCTTGACGCCAAATTAGTAGCATAATACTCGGCTGATTCATTCTTCTCCTCCAACCTGCGGACTTTTCCTTCTTCATTTTTGACAGCTATTTAATGAGGAGTTGTACATACAAATATATCACTATAAACCATAGAAAAATAAGCAATTCTGGGATTTTTGTATAGCACAAAATAAGCTTATCAGATTCAACAAAAATGCATGTCGAAAATATTAAACTGTTTGAACATGATTTAGAATTACAATTACATGTTGTCTATTCCATTTTCTATGTGAAACTTTATATTAACACATTTCGGTCCCTAATGCAGAAAATCCTCCCTTCCATAACTATTTCTACTTATTCCTATACGTGTTCCATGTAGGAAAAATGCTGTTTGGTCCCCTCTCAATTTCTGGATTACAAATTTATTATGATTGGCAAAGAAGTTTTCTGAAAAAATGTTTACGTGCCATTCTATTTTTGACTTGTTTTCAAAGCACAGAATCCGCAAAATATTTCACAATTAAAAACAGGAAACTACTGTCAGCGGGCTGACCTAGTTTGATTTGGACTTCTCTCTATTTTAAGGTATGTTTACCTTGGAATGGTCCTAATGCCTCATAATTCTCGCTGGCCTCTCTCGCTGCCACCACCTCCAACCCCAGGTGTTCATGGAAAAGCTTAGCTCTTTAGAATGTTGGCTTGTCTGATAACCTCTTCATTCAGAGTTATTTTAAGCCACACGGAAAAGAGCTGCAGCCGAACACCTGGCAGCTGCCTTCTTATTTACTACCATGACTAGAGCATGCAGAGACACAGAAATCATCACCCAGTGCTTTAGACCTTCCCGAGGTCTGCTGCTGGAGATGCTGCGTGGCGCTAACAGCGTGGATGCCAGGCTCGGATGGCCAGAGTTGGAATCCTGGCTCTGCTATTTGCTAGCTGATTGGCCTTGGGAAAATCCCTTAATCTCTCTAGAACGCAGGTCCTCAAACTATAAAATGGGGATTAAAAAAGTACCCATCCCATGAGATCCTTTTCAAATTAAATGAGGCAACCAATGTAAAGAAAGTATTAGTATAGTGATGGGCACATAGTATATGCTCAATAAATGTTAGTATGACTTCATTCCCACCATTAAAAAACATCAAGGTAACCATTATCTTACAGATATAAATCACATACTATAAAATTTACCCTTCAAAAGTGTACACAATTCAGTGTGTGTTTGTGTTTTGTATTAACAAAGTTATGCAAACTTCCCTAAATCCAGACCATTGTTTTCATCCCTAAAAGAAACCCTGTATGCATTAGCCACCATTCTTCATTGTCTCCTCCCACCAGGTCCTGGTAACGGTATCTTTCTATGTCTGTGAATTTGCCTATTCTGGATATTTAACATAAACAGGATCACATAATATGTGGTCTTTGGCTTCTTCCACTTAGAATATTGTTTTCAAGGTTCATCTACGTTGTAGCATGAATGGTATGTCGCTCTTTACTTGGATAAATAGTATTCCATTGTGTGAAGATTCAGTGCCCTGGGCCTGGGACGTTCCACAGAAGCTGGGCGCTGAGCTGCGGCTTGGTCCCAGATTCTCCTTTCTTGTTAGGCAAGACCTTTCCCCGACTCTAGTCTCGCAGTGCACTTCCTTCTGTGCTTCAGTGTGTGTTCATATGGCGCCTGTCTGGGGGGACAGGAACGAGTCTTCATCCACTTTGGAAAGGGGCACGTGCGGTCTCACCCCAGTGCTGGCTGTAGCGAGGGGCCAGTTCTGTGAGAGACCTGGACACCCTGCAGACGCTGATGTCCCTGTGCCTCTTTCCCTTTCTGTGAGGAAAGCATTGCTCTAACTGGTGCCTCGTGTGTGGGGTCCCCTCGGTCGCTCTGAGCACGTGGGAGGCATGTGGCCTCCTGTGCCTGGTGACCGGCGGTGCTCTGATCTTTGCTGTCTTCCACTCAGAACAAGTCCTCACCTGGGACTGGTGGCTGGACCTTCTGTTCCACAGTTTGCGTATTTGTACGTGCAGATAGCAAAGAAAATAGATGCGATCTTTTTTATATTTAATGCTTCCATTATATAAAATATTAGTAGCCCCAGCGATCTAGAAAATGTTTACGATGCATTGGCATTGAGCTAGAAGCAGCAGCTTACATTTTCATTAAAAATTCAGACACAACATGGGTCTGGGGTGATGAGATGATTAGTAATATCTGATGTTCTTCCTTTCTTAGGTTATCAATCAGGATCCCTCACAGTCATTAAGGCCCTGAAATCAGAGCTGTTTATGCCATGTTCACTGGCTTATAAAATGAGCAGCTTGCTTATCTGTCTGAGTTCAGTGGTCAGAAGCATAAATAACATCGAACTGAAACCGTGGCTGGAGCATCCGAGGTCTGGTAGGAAAGGGCCTGATTTGCTCACGCACTGAAACGAACCCACCTTGCTCCAATCGGGGCGTGGGACACTGATGGAGGAACATGGCCCAGGGGATGTCTCAACGACGAGAGCTGTCCTCATTCCAATTTCCATTCTTTAAGGGTGTCCATGGCGTGCCTTTAAATTCAGCTTAAAAACAAAGATCTTCAGTGTTTTCTTCTTGGTCTTGCTGTTGTGTCAGGAAAGCCCTCAGCAAATGGAGTTATGTTCTGTGTCTGATGGGAGTTTCTCCACTTGGCTCAGGTGTAATGGGATTTTAGGCCCCGGGGCAGCCAGGGCCTGTAGGGGGCAGTTACTAGGAGACCCGCTCATGGCTTTGCAGTGGTCTCCAGCTTTTTGCTGTGTCACCCGGGCCAGAGGGGCTGCGTGTGCTTTGTCACCCTTCCTAATGTCGGCAGTCACAGAGCATCTGGATTTTGTGCTGCCTTGTGGTCTAAGTTTGAGGCCTCGCTCCGGATACACACTTCTATAGCGTTTCAGTTTAGTGATACCTCGGTCTTGGGGTATATTCATGTGCATCTAAACACTAAAGGAGTTGTAAGGCCTCTCCTTCTTTCCTTGTCATCAATACTGGGACGCACGTGTGTGAAAGGGGGAAAGGAAATAATAAGACGACACCTACTGAACATCTACCATTTGCTAAGCTTTGCATTTTATAGAAATGATTTTAATCTTTATAGTGAAATTGGTACAGTTATGCTCTGTAGGTGATCAAGCAGATAATACAAAAGACATGGTCACCAACCCAAGACTACGTTTATTAATTATTGGTGAGCTTGGCATTTGAACCCTGGTCCCGTGCTCTGAGATCTCTGCGTCCCTCTTCAGAGTGCGTTCTGTGTGACAACTAGACACTTTAATTCGTACTGCTTAGAATTCCCAGGTGAACCGAAGCCATGGAATATTCAGAGGCCCTCTTCCCTCAAAGAGTGTTTATTAATTCGCTGATAGTGTGACATTATTTTCTCAATATCTTCAAGTTAAGAAAGCTAAGACAAACAAGTGTGTGATGATGCCAGGAAAAAAAAAAAAATATATATATATATATATGTTTTGAAATCTGTGACATTTCAGTGCCTCCAGGCTCAATGACTTGAAAACAACTTAGTGCTACTTACAAAAATATTACACAGCTATCATTTACCCTGGAAATAAAATAATAACTTCGCAACAACGGAGAAACATTTTCCACACAAGAAACACTTCGGTCATTAATGAAGAACATTTGATTTATTGCACATCAGAGACCTTTTGGCGTTTGTGTTAGACAAATAAACAGGCTCATTTTGATGGAAGGAGAGCTATGTGTAGAGATGCTACTTATGATCAAGCATGACTGGTGCCATAAGGAACAATAATTTGTCAACCTCAGTAAGAATTAAGAAACCTGCGCTATTAATTCTGAGACATGACAGGGCTTGTATTACATGTTGCTTGGAAATACGGTTAATCAAACTGATGGGAAAGTATGATTCAAACAGCAACTGCTCCTTCCTAGTTTTCATTTCCATGCCCTGCAAACATGGTTTCTTCTTTGGAATGTTGCACCCTGCTTCTGAAAGGCACAGTGTACCTTTTGCTACCTATGTTTTTGCTATATATCTATTAATTCAGCAGATGTGTATTGACCTCCTCCTGTGGATCTGTGTTTATGCTGGTGCTGGAAGTATTCCATGGGCCGCAGTTCCTCTGGCAGTTTGATGTTCACATTGTTACCGTTTACAGTTCAGGGTTGATATTCCTAAAAAGGGTATCACTTCATTTCTGTGTCTTATTGAAGATATCCTCAAGGTAGTTCTCCTGCCAGATGATCTGAATTGAGTTACCCACAATGAGTTGGTTTGCATGTTAATTTATAACAACATTGAATAGCATCACATTTGTATTATTATGAAATTATATATTCAATGACTAATGTTATCATTTCCGAAACTTTGGGCTTTCTTATGCATTCTCTAATATGTGAAAATAAATACAAATATATTTACTACTCTTTCAAAATCTGTAAATAAATGCATTGATATAGACAAAATAAAAAGTCCTGCTTGACCCGCTAGAAATGTGTAGCCCATGTTGGGTCAGGATTGCTCATAAGTGACAATTCCATTTCCCTTTATACAACCTTGCATTCTGAAACCTGTTTTACCTACATCAGTTCTTTTAAGTCTGGTTTTCTGTTCAAGGGTAGTTCAAGGTCACTCACATAGTCTAGGCATGATGCTCAGATTTGATTGTTTATTATGTGTTGTTAAAAACCAGAAGGTGTGTATGCTTCATTACTTTAGAAAATAAGAATTTAACACGAGTTCAGCAGAGCTTTATAGTATTGCTATTTCAAATCATTTTGATTTATTGATTAATTACATGGTAATTTGACTTCTTGAGCTATGTTTATACAAAAGGGAGAGGTACAAATCTTTAATTGTAAATTTTTCAGGATGCAAGTATATCTTCTGTATTTTTAATTTGTACAGTGCAGGCCACACACTGACTTGAACTATCCATATAGTAAACAGAATTCTTACCTGTGGTGCCTTTGACTTATTTCCAAGGCTTGAAGACAGCTTTCTATAATGTAAGGTAATAGGTTTCCACTGCTATTTTCCCTAAGAATAGATAAAATGTTCTCTTATTAATTTTCCGTATCCAAGTACAATCCTGATTATAGATTGTCTAAAGCAACACTACATAACAGTAGAGCAGGAGCTAGAAATTGATTCAACTTTGTAGGTGTCGTTGCCTAAGTCTGCCCTGCACTTTTTAAAAAAATATGTTTTTATTGATTTTAGAGAGAGAGGAAAGAGCTAGAGAGAGGGAGTAACGTCGACTTGAGAGAAAGATGGATCCGCTGCCTCCTGCAACCTGGGCATGTGCCCTGACTAGAAATCGAACCATGACCTCTCTGTGCATGTGACCAAGCTCAACCAACTGAACCACACTGGCCAGGGCTGCCCTCTACTTTTTAGTAACTATAAGGCAAAGAGCATGGACAAAAACCTGGGTTCAAATCCCTACTTTTCACGTATCATTTGTCTGATCTTGATCAAGCCACTGAGCCTGCATGCTCATCTGTTTCTAATTCATTGACTGAGAGTGACAGTTTCTATAACATCTATGCATATAATAAATGCTCAAAAACGTGTCTATTCTGATAGGGTGTACAGCACCTTATCTACAAACTGGCACACATTCTCTGCCTGTCTTGAGTAATCTTGAGTAACTGGGAAGCAAACTTTAACACAAGGAGGAAATTTGGAGCAAGGAGAAAAGGGTAATTCTTTCCCCTCTTGTATCAAGAAGTTTCCATTTCTTGTATCCTACTATGGGCGGAAAAGAGACACTCAAGACCACCTTTTAAAAATAATTTGGTAGAATGCTTTAGAACCTGGGGATTCCAATACAAACTGGGCATTGAAAACATCAGTGTCCTAAAGAAGTTAAGAAACTCATGGCTACGAGTGCAGCCTCATGGTCACGGCCCGCCCCCACCCCGCCCGGTCTCCCCTTCCCAGAGCTTATGGAGGTGAGCAACGTCCACGAGCTGTCTCAACGCCCACAGGGAGCCTCTACTGGCTTGGATTCTGTCTTTGAAAAACATAATTGGTAATTGATCTTTTGATCATATTTTTACAACACCGCTTTGGTATAAACATGTTAATAAGTAGAATGTGTTGTTCGAAATTTAATTCATTTGTAGTGTTTATTGAGACCAACTTGATGTTTGCCGCACTGACACATAGTTTATAATTTACAAACCCTGGGTACTCTTCATTTGAATTTGAGAACATGACTATCTCTGGGCTCTGGGAGTGATTCTGAGGAAGGAAAGGACTCGGTAAGTATCATGGGAAGGGGGTGTATCAGGAAGAGTCATTCTGATGGGTTTAAAACAGATAATTGTGGAAAGCTTCATGGAGATGAAAAAATTGACAGGCCACAGTGTCATCAAAAGATTCTTGGAGAAATATTTCCTATTGTCTGAAAGGTAATGAATGCCTCGGCAGTTCCATCCACCCAGTTTTTACCAAAATTATTCTTTGGGTCTCGGCCAAACTTCTTCGAAGATTAAAAGGGTCTTAACTCAGGAAAGCGGGATTAAATACCCAGGTTAAGACCGAAAAATGTTGGCATGAACAAAGTGTAAATTGGTGTAGATAAATTCCTGGCATTTATGCTCAATTCTAAATGTAACTGAATCACTCTTATCTGGAAATATGACTTTGAGAGCCTAAGACAGAGGAGTCTGGCCAGAGCCACTTTTTGGCGCGGGTATGTCAGAAATACCATAAGCTCAGCCTTTTGCACAAGATGGTATTTCATTGTTTGAACATCTGGCTGATTTGCTGAAAACATGCATTTGTGGGAAATACACGGGAACATTTCTTTTTGATAAATAAGGAAATGCTTTAGGAGAGGAATGGTATCAAATTCTTACTTTGTGTTTGCTCTTTTTTTCCCAGTAACAACGTTTCCCTTTTTCTTTGCTTATGTTAGTGGAGAAAGAAGACTCCTGTTTATTGTACCATCACTGTTGCTTTTAAATTTTAACAAGCTGCTCTCAGAAAACAAACCAGAAAGCCTCATGCATGATTTCTGCATGTTTCCAACTGTGCAGAAAATTAGTATTTTGAAACTTCAGTGTATTGCGTATAAATAAACATACTTTATTCATCGCGCAGGTAACACCGACGTCTCTTTAGAGAAATGATTTGATCAGGCGGTAGAGGAACAGACAAAGGATTTGCCTCTGAAAGATTGCTCTGCTATAGGCTGCTATTTCTCTTTGCTGAGGCACTATTTTAACAAAACATTTCTAATTTAAATTCTGAAACACTCATTTTTCTTAAGTATTGAATTGTTTTCCTAATCCAATCTGTGTCTCTAGGTGGCAGCGATCCTTCACTGCTGCAGTGGTGTGGACTGAAACGCACTGGATTGTAAATGGAAGGTGAATTTATGAAATGAAAAGCAAACCTCCGGACTCTGGCTTCAGGTAGGTTCTTCTGGTTTTATAAAAAACGAGCTTATGTTCAAAATGCTGTTATGGATGAGAGTAGACCTCAGCTGCCTGCCAGCTCTGAGTGGAATGCAGTCGGCCCTTCTTTCTGATCTTGGGCCATGGGAGACTTCTGATGGGGAATCAATCATCATCTCTTCTTAGTAAACCATAAGCAAAATAACTGACCCATTGAGCAATGTGTTTCCCACACCCCTGCTCCAGGAGTGTAGAGTAAAAACTGTTTTGGACCTGGAGATTATTATGCTCAGTGAAATAAGCCAGTCAGAGAAAGACAAATACCATATGATCTCACTTATACGTGGAATCTAATGAACAAAATAAACTGATGAACAAAATAGAAACAGAGGCCTGGATACATGGAATAGCCTGACAGCTGTCAGAGAGGAGGGGATAGGGGTGGGGCAAAGGCGGGGATGGGTAAAGGAGGGATACATGGGGATGGAAAGAGACTTTGGGGAGATGGGTGCACCATGCAGGGTCCACATGATGTTTTGCTGAGTTGTACACTTGAAACCTGTATGGTTTTGTGAACCAATGTCACTCCAGTAAATTCAATTAAAAACTGTTTTGTTCTTTATGTTGGTATGTAGGATGTATTATTAGGGAAAGGCGGGATAATTCTGTGTTTTATAAAATGCCCTCTTTCATAAATGCCATAGTAATTCTATAGAGACTGAGGTAGGACTTGTTAGAACACTGGTGTTGATGCTCCAAGTATTTGTTTTCATGGAAACCCTGGTTTAATTTCAACATAATAGAAGCAGTTGATTAGAGTGGTTTATCTGACATTTCACTTTCCAAAGAGCCTACTTCAATGTTAGGGAGCCAAACATACAAAGAACTTGTGGAGTAATGTTTCCCTAAACTGATTAACCAGCTGGAGAGCAGGAACATGTGCTAGATCAGCTGGGAGTAACAGCAACTGGCCACACGTGCTGTGTGCTCCCAACATATCAGCCACTATTCAGAGGTCTTTAGGTGGTTTGTCTCATTTAAATCCATATAAAAACTCTGCTATTTTCCACTCATTCTGGGATGTGTACTTTCTACACATTAACGGATCTAAAATCATGAGACGTGTTAAAACTGATTTCCTACAATTGCTATCCATGAAGGCAGCGGTTACAGTGTAATTATTATTACCTGAGCATGTGAGGCTAACAAAATCAGCCTTAAAACACACAGAATAAATGTCAGCAGCTAGGAAAGAAGTCCCAGGGACAGTGAAGGAAGCGCTTTTTAACTGCTAAGAGGCACCTCATTGTTGGTTGATAGTAGGGGACAGTGAGCTGCACCGTCAGCAGCAGGCGGGCCCTACAACTGTCCGGCCAGGTTAGGAGCCCAGGACTGACGGTGTTTAGCTGGTTTGTGGGCTTCTGTTAAAAAACACTGTACCATTCATACTTTTCTAACCCTCACCTGAGGATACGTGGGGTTTTGTTTGTTTTGTTTTTCCATTGATTTCTGAGAAGGGAACGAGAGAGGGTGAGAAAAACATTGATCGGTTGCCTCCATCTGAGGATGGAGCTCGAAACTGAGGGATGTGCCCCGGCTGGAATCAAACCCGCAACCTCTTTGGTGGGCAGCAAGGCGCTCCCACCAGCTGGCCCGCCTGGGCCAGGCCGTCCACACTTTTGATAGCACGGTGGGCGATGCTGTAAAGAAAAACGCAGACTTAGGTGAAGCGAGTTCAAGCTCTGACTCCGAGTGTGTATCTGAACATGAAGAAGTTGTAGAAATAGCTAAGCCAGTTTTATGTTGCTTATATTTTTTATACGTGTACGTATGTAATTAGAAGCATCTATGTGTAATTAATTCTACAGGAGTTTTCAATAGCACACAGCACAGAAGTTCAAAGCATTAAGAGGGCTTCGTGTCATATTATATTGCCTATGGTTTTCCTTCCCACTGGTGTTTAAAATTGTGTCTTATCATTGAGAGCTTTTTAGATTTGATAGCAACGACACTGTTATCTTTATTTTATATAAATGAGGAAATTGTGACAATAAGAAACAGAACTAGGATTTAGATTCAGCCCAGGTCGACAACACAACCCCTTTATATTATACATTTCTCCGGTGAAGTGATTACAGAAAAGTTATAACATTTTTACTACATCCCTTACAATCAGATTGGTACAAGACGTTTTCCAAACCCCATTCTTTTTTTCCTGAGCCCCTGTGTCAGACCAGGACACTAGGCACTCCTTTCCTGCTCAACAGAAGCTAAATTTCCCGCCCTTGTCGTGCCTCCGGGCCCCTTCCTGTCCACTGGGGCTGAGCAAGGTGAGCCAGAGGCTCCAGCTGGGGCAGAAGCTGGCGGGTGCCCGTGTCCCCGGGACCAAGCTGCGGGCCCTGGCGTCCCTGCCCGGGGCCCTGCGGACGCACCGTGTGCTCGCCGCGTGCCCCGCCTGTCCCGAGCCGCCTGCTCCCTGCTCCCTGCAGCTCGCACCTGCGGGCAGTGTGGCTGAGCGAGTCCTTCCTTCCAATCTCCCGGCACGTTCCCCTCCGAAACCTCTGCCGGGAAAACCGTACTTCATTTCATGCTCATTGCTAAATTGTTTAAAGAGAAAGTAAAAGATCTTTCATTTTATATTATTCCTACGAAATATGACTAACAGAAAATATGTGAAAATGAAAACCGTGCTTTGGGATCTTCATATGTACATGCCAAATACTGGAAATCAGCTCATTTTTAAAATCTTCAAAGAAGACATAAAACCAAGTTCTTATCTATACAATATTTTTCATTTCAATGTAACATGAAAATCTGATCTCACACAGGTAGATAGTCTACAAAATAAAGTGTAGAAATTGCATATTTTGTACCTGTCAAACACATTGTATTAGACTAATATAAAGTCCAACACTTTTCTTTTCTCTGGAATAATTTTACTTCAAAATTTTAAAAACTGAATTCAATTTTTAGTATCACCTGGCTCTTATCTTTTACAATTTGAGAAACATGATAATTTGTTAAGAGGGCATAGAGGGGAAAAATGGTGATGGAAAAAAATTAATAAAAATAAAATATAAAATAATAAAATGATAAAATAAAATGATAAAATAAAGTAAAATAATAAAAATAAAATGAAATATAAAACATAAAAGAAAATAATAAAATAAAAAAGAAAACAAAAAGAATGAAAAAAACACAACTTTATTTTAACCCTAGCACTACGGGGTAAAAATGTTTGCAGAAATATTTACTATGAATTAAAAATAAATTTTAAAATACATAAAGGATAAAAATAAAAAAGGTCCATAACATGGAAACATTGAGTTGGCGACATACACTGTGCCTGGGTGGCTGACACTCCTGAGGTTTTACAGCTGGTCCTGCTTCACTTGGCCCCCTTATTATTGGGGAAATCCATTTTTTTCTTATGATGTCTGAATCTTCCATTTGTTAAATTCCACTTACTGATGACAGATTCATAATTGATAAACTTTTCTCCCATTATTTAAAAAATAAATTTCAGGCGAAAATATTGACAACGCAGTCTTTACTTGCTTTATCCTCAAAAGCCACTTAGCATGCATTCATGAAATTAATGTTAAACAGGGTACCATTCGGGAAGTGTTACGATAAGAAAATGCCGTGTGGGTAAGTGGGAAACTTTTACGAGGCAGCCTTACATTTGGTGAAATCTATAAAGCACTGAATACAAGTGAGCTCTGAACGGTAAGTCAAGGCCTTTCATGAAGGGAACATTTGGTGAAAATTAGAGGGCTGAGTTGTTTGGTCAGTGATTGTATTTTCGGGAGGAAAGGGGGGTCCACAATGGCTATTGAACAGATGGGCCTGCCTTCAATATTGTACACATTTTATAATTTAACCGAAGTGGCGAGTAAGGAAAATTTGGTAGTCTTCCTCTTAAAAATGCCCCGTCCTGTTCATCAAAGGCACAAAGCGAGCTTATCATGAAAGGATGACATTTTTCAATAGTACAAAATCCTGTGATTTTTAAAATTGCCACAGTCAAGGGAGCTTTCCTGCTTGGTTCATCCTACAGTCCCTGCAGTTTGAGATTTCACTGGGATTCCACCTTCAACAGTCCTTCCTGTCACCTAGGGTGTGACTGGAGGGCCAGGACTCCCCAAATCACACACGTACAGTGCAGCCTTATGACTTTTTAATTTGAGATGGATGTTCTGTATCGGTCATTACATGGCCTGTAAAATATTTGCCTCAGAGAAACAGTGAGATTGGATGTTTGCTCTTTGCTGCTCTACAGAGACTTTAAATATCTCTTTGCATTTCAATCCAATGACATTTTCTGTGATTTTCAGCATGTACATCTCTGTTCTCGAGATCTTATCCCTCCTCTCTAATAAATTTGGATCCGAATTTGATAGTTTGACATGTTTGCACTTCCAGCAATGGTTCCATTATCTTACTGGAGATGTGTGTGTACATTGGATGAAGAGTTTGCATTTCTACAAAATAATGGAGAGGATGTGTGTGGGTGGTGTGTGCTACTCTGCTGATAAGAAAAAAAGGGCATTAATTATCTAATGGCCCAAGGGCTAGTTTTGTCACTTATTATTTAGCGCCTTATATTGTGCTTCTGGGAACAACTGGAAAATAGAGTGGATCTTACTGAGAGAAAAGTGCCAAATAGGGATATTGATAATCAAAAGTTTAACAGCACCACACATTAGTTCCTACCATGCAGGAGTCTTCCTGGAAGACTGTGAAGATTTCATGCTCTTTCCAGGAGGCTCATGTATCCCGGGAAGTTTATCTTAGGAGAATGAGCCCTGAGAAAGTGCTGTCATTGGTATTAGCTTGGCTGGAAAGTACGTTAGCCAAAGTCGCTCAAATACTCAGATTGAAAGGAGATAAGACACAAGTAAATACAAACCAAATACTTCTTTCAACAACCCTAATACTGCTTTGAATATTTTATAATTTGTGATTCTCAGACGTTAAAATCAAGTCTTACTTGCACATGGTTTATGGTAGATGAACTACGAAGATTTCATTGGAGTGAGTTAGCGTGTCTTTTTATAATGTCTCAATTTGCAGCTCTCTTCTGTTAACGGCTGATAACAGACATCGAGCATTTGGACCCGCAGTCACTGTTATTATCTGTGCATTCTTTGGGGAGTGTAAGAGCAGATAGCACTGAAAGCAGTTTGTATTTTCTCGCGCAGTCCTTGTTTCGCCTTAACTACCTTTAATTGCCATTCCATTCAGAATCGGCCCCTTCGGGAATAGTTGCAAAAGGCCAATGGGGCTGCTTCAGGAATACGTTGGATCTGAAGTGCCTCTAAGTTTGTCATGACTAAATCCTTCCCCCAACTCCCTGTTTGTTTCTTAAGATAATTTTTCCCAAGAGGCTGATAGTGGACTTTTCAAAAAATATATAATATACCAATTTTGTGAAAAAGTTCAATGTATAATATTTATTATCAGCTACAGAGTTTGTTTCTTCAACCGTTAAGAGCTATATTTGAAATACAGTATATTTCTTGATCTGGTGAAGTGATGTGTCTTCTCGTTACTGAGGAGAATTCCTGGATTCTCAGAAATTCAGTCTCAACCTATAAAACTCATCCTTTAAAATTCATTACAGATTCTACAGGGAGGGGTCTTCCCTGGAGAAGAGCCTAATGTGTGGATCATATGAGACTCATGCATAGAGATTTTCATTAAGGCAATCCAAGTTTTCCCCTTTGGGTTCTAGAAACAACTGTGATTTATTGATTGATAGACTATGCAGCCAGACATTGATTTATTAAGTATATTTCTTTACCATTGACTGTGCATAAGTATATTCTCATTAGAGCTGAAATATACTGATTTCTTCTGAAAGTGCCCTAATCGTTACGGACCGTGATTTGTCGCTCCGCTGCTTTCCCTCCTCCGTGGGTGGGCACAGTTGGAACAAGCAGCAGCATCAGTGTCTGATGTGGTTTAGAAGCCAAAGTTGAATCTGGCTTTACATTTGTTCATTAAGATGCACTTTGGGGAAATCGTTGCTCCAGTCTATATGCGACGCTATTTCTGGGGACAATTCTACTGTGCACAGTAGAAGAGAAGAACAAATATTAAAGTTTTACAGTCATGGAGACTACTTTTGCTCACTTAAGAATGTGAAGGGCTTTAAATCTGTTTTGTTTCTTTTATCCTACTTCACTCACATGCATGAATGGGCCTCTCTCTGAGCTCTAAAGGAAGTGATTGCGCGTCACAAAGAGATAATTTCATATTATTTAATCTCTCTGTGTCCCAGTTCCTCATCTGTAAGATAGAGATAACCTATCAACTCCTTTATAAGGCCATTGGTTAGGTTAATTTATAAATATAATGTATAAATTAGTTTACATGCATAAAGTGTTTAGAACCTAGTAAGTACTAAAAATGTTAGCTTGGGTTATTATTTTCTGCCATAGTTGTTATGCATCTTATTTGCATTTTGGAGGTTTATACATCTTAAAAATTGTATGTCAAGGCAAATGTATATATAGAAGTGATCCACCCTGACATTAGTCTTGATGTTGAGGACTCTGACATTGGTGGCTAACTTTGAGACTCATTTCCAGAACTAAGGTACATGAAAATATGTACTGTTACAGTAAGTCCTTTAGTTAATAGATCTTCTCTGAGGCATGTAGAACATCAATTACCATTTTTCCACTGAATTCCTCCTCTACTGAGATGTGATGTGTGGGAAGACAATCTAGGACTCTCAGGGTGACCAGTGCTCCAATATGTGTCACCTGTACAGTGGCTGTGACTGAGATCCGGAGCCACCTCTGTAATTCAAAGGAATCTACTTAATAACAGCACCAGGCCACATTCAGAATGAGAAATGCCATTGGCTCCCCTTCATAATTACCACTCATTTATTATGCCCCAATAATAGCTAATGATATTTCACCCTTCCAAACCATGAGAAGTAGTACTGCATGTTTCATTTTTAATGCTTTCATTCCGTTAAAGAAATGGGTGTGGTGCTGGCAGCTCTGGGATATAGAATGTGTTTCTTCCTGCCTCAAGGAAGCATCACATATTTTTGAGACTTAGTTTTCTCATGTCCTAAGTAGCAACAATTGTATTTTCCTTTTGTGTTCAAAACATTCAAATACAGTACTTAGACATGTGTTTTAAAAAATCTGTGGAACACGTGGACTGCCCCGTGGTTGGATTGCTGAATAGAGTAGTAACACCTTGAGTTTCTGGGTTTTGTCCAATAGCTGAGAGTAAGTTGTTATTTGTCATGGTTACAAACTCCACGCCTGTGTCTAGAAATGGCCCCAGTTGATGGCAATAATGAATACAGTGTGGTATGAAACACGCCAGAAAGATCTTTGAGGCAAACCATGGAATACTCTGACATCGCATTTTTCAAACATCTAAAATGCGTTTTTACGAAAGAAAACTAAATGTCTTTTCAATGTTGATATGATTGAATTTGAGTATTACATCATGCTTTCTCTTTCATGGACTGCACAGACATGAAGCAGAAGCTATTATTTCAAAAATAAATGTTATAGCCCAAAGCACAAGGCCACGTTGAAAATCAGTGTTTTCATTGGCTATATCGTTGACATATTTTGATTTACGCCAGAAACCCAGCTTCAATTTGACTACCTCTAGAAGGTTTTGCAGGATCTAATTATGTGACAGTTAATCTAGCACTCTGAATAATAATGTTCCTTGCATTATTTCTGAAGAGCAGTCTATGCATTTGAAATGTTTAAATTGGATAAGAAGAGACTATTTTAGCTGAAAAGTGACTGACTTATAGGTATGTAAAATAATAAGGTAATGGGTACAAAACTCTCTAATGGGTTTACTAATGCATTTTTTTTTCTTATTTAAATAAAGCAATTAAGCATTTTAGCGACACACAGTCATTTTTTATTAAATGATGTTTTGGATCAGTTATAATACATGTGTGGTAGACAAACAGAGAGGAAACAGTGGGGAGAAGGGAAGCAAGTTAGTGGTTGCACCTAAGATTTGCTGAGACATTGCTGGCTGCTCACAGGTGTACTTGACCGGACACTTGAAGACTCCCCTTCATTCTAGCTCACTGTTCGCTCCACTATATACTGGTCATTTCCTATTAGTCAGGTTTTCAGTTACCAGGTTTCTCTAGTTCTCCTAGGCCTTGGATAATGGGGAACACTGCATTGGGACTGCATTTAAATGGGTATAAGAACAATACGGACTGCAGTTCCCAACTCATCCCTGTGGCAGCCACAGTAATAGTTTAAGAGAACTAATTGTCAGGAAACTGAAAAGTCTGGTGACTTGTGGGTGTAGGAAAGCCGATACTACAGTGATATGTCCTTGCTCCAGTGTTATAACAAATATTTAAATATGTGTATGATAAACATTATAAAGTAGGGAGTACGAGTCTTGGTTATATTTCTAATCCCCTTGGTGTTTGACTTACAATAGTGTAGAAATCCAAATAACACACCAGTTAACAAAGGTAAATTTTTGTTTTCCCCATCATTTCTACTATCATTAAAATTTTTAATTATTTACACCTTGCTGTTAAAAAATCACATCATAAACTATGCAAATAAACCCGACCAGATTATAGGAGGCTTCTCAAAAACTTTAGTGTGCTCAAAATTTTCGATGCAAGATTTATTAAAAATTGAGATTTCTAAACTCCATTTATAGAGTTTCTAATTAGGAGGTCTAGGGCACTATCCACGAATTTTCCCTTTTAGAAAGCACTGCGATTATTCTAATGTAGGTGGCCCATTTTAAGTGTTCAGAGAAATACTGTTGTAGAATATTCAAAAATATTGTCCACTTTCTCTTTCTTAGGACTTAGCAGAAGCACCCATGAGTTACAGTAATCATTCACAGAAGGCTAAGCCTGTGCAGGCATCTCTCTCGGTGCTCTGCCTGGATTCACTTCTTCAACTTTCACAACCTAGGAGATGGATACTGTTATGATCATTAGCCTCTTACATCGGGCAGTGATACAAATCCAGTTCTGTCATTTACTCCTAGCTGTGGATCTGTGATGAAAAAAAATCCAAAGCTCCTTAAATAAGTGATCTGATATAAAAAATAGTAACAACACAGAACCGGCCCCTGGGAGGGTTAATGAGAAAGCACCCAGGGCAGTCCCACATAGGAAAGAGAGTACTGTAAACAGCAAACACAAAATTCTCCAGGGAACTTCAAATGCCCAAAACAGTCAGGGTGAGCTACAAGGCATTCATTTTCCTTTCTGCCAGATGGCAGCTCAGCCTCAAACCCTATCCTGCATATTACCAATGGAAAACCAAGAAGAGATGGAGTCCAACAGTTGACAGCTACAAATCACCATTTTCTTTTTACTTGCTTTTTCAATGGTAATAATTTAAAAAACCAAAAATCTAAAACAGCACAGTGATTGGGACCAGATAACAACAAATACCCAAGATTATTTTTCTAAAGAGAAAAATAAATATGTGGTATGAATTTCTCTTTAAAATAAATAAAATAAATATATTTGGGGGGGTTTGGGAACTGTGAAGAGCTGCCACATATCAATAAACCAAGTGGTGAGATTGGAAATACACAGTGACTTCACTCATGAGACTTTAAGGAGTCTAATGAAAGAAATCAGCAGGAAGGCAGTGGTTAGAGTTAAGACAACCAAGATGGAAAGGAGAAAGTAATCTGTCTTGAAGCGCCAATTAAGTTTAATGTTTCGAATAAATGGACAATCTCAAAAAGATTAGCTTGACTTAAATCGTTCATTGAAATGTTTCTACTCTGTGGTCTAAAACCTTGACAAATGAAACAATAACTTCGACTTTAGTTTGCAAATGTAATGCTTATATTGATTTTTTTGTCTCATAAAGTGCCTGCCGTTGAATACCGTAATGTGCCTCATGATTACCACTTATTCCTTTATGGGCCTCCACTACCCTTAAATTTAGCTGTCCATCTTCGCTTACGGAAAAATGGTGCCAGCCTTTCTTTGTCTAGTTCCACATCCGCCCAGGTATCATGCATTTGTTATCCATATGTGTTTGTCTCTCTGTCTTTAAAAATGACATTTTATTTTTGAACCACGGAACCTTTTAATTACTTCCACTGCTGACAGCAGAGAGCATTCAGAGTGGGGGGGCGGGGGGGGGGAAGCCTGATGCGTGAAAACTGAGCTGAAATGCCCAATGACTGCCCCTTTCCCATGAAATTTCTGCCAAATTTACAGCCCTGTGAGAAAGCCCAAGGCCAGTGCTCGCAGCCATGAAGGGCGCCCGGTCTGTGTAATGGGTGTGCGCTGTCACTGACCCACTCCGGGGGGCAGGGTTGAGTGCTGACCCGGGTGAACAGCAGAAAGGAGTCCTTCCTCTCTTGCTCGGAGCAATGTCAACCAAATGGGCCTCTTCTAATGACCCACCTTGAAGAGTTTCGGGGGATGTGACAGGTTTCTGTGCCTGTGCAGTGAATATTCAGCACACATCATTCATCCAGCTCTAATTAGTGAAGTAACACAGTTACTTAGCATGTCTTATTCATGTTAGAAACACTAGTTCATCTTTAGTCTGTGGACAAGCAATAATCCTCAAAAAATAATGTTTAGTCATTTATTTAATACCTAATGTATACGCCACACTGTTCTTGCCCTTTGTGTTTGCATAATGTGTCCCATTAATTTGAAAAATACCTTTCAATGCTCCCTTAGCTCAGTCAGTGAGAGGGACCGTCTCCGCGTGCAGAGCGAGGTGGAGTGCTGAAAGTCAGAGGCCAAACGAAGGTCACGCTCGCCACGTCCCAGGGCTGGTGGCTGATTAGACAATTTTCCTTCCAGCGTAGTGGTGGAGGGTGATTTGGGAATTATGGATTTGGAATTACTTTTCTACCTCTTTGGCCTAATTGATTTTTCAACACCATATTTTATGACTTTATAATTAATAATGTTTCACATAAAAACAATGTACAAAATGTGTAAGGGAGGAAAGTTACCCATCAATCTATTATCTAATAACTTCTATGAATATTTCTCTATAGTTCATTCCACCTTTTTCTCTTGTACACATATAAATGATAGATTAAACAACTAGGCTTTGGTAGGACACAATTATAAAGCAACTAATTTGTATTTCAACATTTTATATTAAATTTGTTCTCCTGAATGCTTATTTCCCTAAACTCAGCAGAAATCAAAGGTAGTTCCACTCTTTGTGATAACTTCTAAATAAATACAGGTCTAACAATGTAACACCATAACTCCAAATTCAGGGTTTCTGTCACTGTCCTGTTGGGACCCTGGTGGAAGGGATTACGGGTAATTGGCACAGGGACAGACCCTCGAGTAGTAAACTGGGTGGCACATGTGTGATCTGATATTGTGCTGTAGCTGGTTCTTTCTCTCTTGGGATATAGTTTCTCATGAGCACCCGCTCCATGGCCAGCTGTAATATCCCCGACACTGGCCACATCTTGTCACCAGCTGATGGCTTACTTACCCACCACCCTCCCATAGCCTCTGGGCTTTCAGCTTCCATCCCTTCCACCGAGACCTCTGTTCCCTTTCCTACCCCTTTGGGCAGGATCCCTGCTCTGCCATTTGGTGAAAGGGCAGCTCTTTTTTTCTTTTTCTTTGTTAACTAAGCCAGCATATCGCAGGACCCATGCCAGTCTCTGAGTGGTTTTATCGAAGCCCATCTCCTTTGGCTTGGGTGGGGAGAAACACCCTGCCCTCAGATGGTGGGGTGCAGAGGACCATGATGACTCTTGCCAACATGCATTACCGCTTTTATACTCTCAAGATAGATATTGGCCTAATATGGAACAAACTAGCTTTATGATCTGTAGGCATGTCCTGTGGAGTATTAGGGCCAGAAATATAGGATGTGCTGGGTATTTGGCGTGCATTTACCTTGGCCTCAGCTGCTTTTGAGACAGAAAGACCTTGTTTTAAATGTTCCACGCAGTCTGTCTCACATACAAATCAGTGCCTGCTTTTTCCATTGAACACTGCAGCAAGTATTTTTCTTTATTGTGAGAGGAACATATAAACATCTCCTACGACTGTGTAGTGATGCCTTGTAAGAAAATTTCACATTTTGAACGATTCCTAGAATATTATTTTAAATCAACATTAAATATATCTTTAATAATCACTTAGAATGTAAATTCTTACCTATTTTAAAAATTATTTTTTAGGATGGATTTGTTGAAACAGAATCACTGAATCGAAGGATATGAGAATTTTAAGACGATATAATCTGAAAGTTTTTAGAACGATTGAAGTGAATTTACATTGTAATCAGCTAAGTTTGGTGATACTTCATTCACTGCAATCTGATGAACAGTGGGTGTTATTTCTCTATGTTCATTTAATAACTAATTTACTGAACTCTATTATTAATATTGGTGCTTTTACATCTTTATTTTTTTGCATGTATTTCCTAAATTGGACTATCAACCACGAAAAGGTCATTTTTCCTTTAAACTCACATACGCTGTAACTCACCCTGTTTCCTGTCTAATTCACCTGGACAGAATTCAGGCAACAGTGTTCAAGGATTATGGAGAATACAGAGTGATAGGATGAACGTCGATGCCGAGCGATGCCGCTCGGAAGTAATGCCTGTCGTACCTTAGGGCAGGTCAGAGGCCTGCACCAGGGAACCGGCGTCTGGGGAGCCCGTGTCCTCCCCTCCGATCTTGTCGAGATGCGCGGCCAGCGAAGTCAGAATACGCTGACCCCACACAATCCCGACTCCCGAATCAACGAGGGAGGGTTGTCTTCGAGAAGGGGTGGCCACGAAGAGGGGTGATTCTCTTCAACTCACAGTGGGGTTGAATAAAAAAGACTCAACTGGAAGATTTGGGGTACCCGGACGTTTCCCCCCTACCTCTTTGCTGGAGCGTGGTGATCAACTCTCGATGGAATTTTGCTCTGCCATGAATGGGTCTAGTGCACAGTTACTCAAATGTGGGGAAGGGGGTGAGAGAGAGAAGGCAGGGCAGGGAAAAGACTCGCTGGGCAGTCTGTGTCACCACTGTGTATTCAGTGGGGGCCACCACAGATTGTTGGAGGTTGAGGCATTCTGCTGGTCACACAGCAAAAAGCTTGATGGCAGATCGATCGCCAGTGCAGAAAGAGAGAGGAAATAATGAATCTCAGACGAGATATCCCGTGTCAAGCGCTGGAGTCCCATAGCATCCTCTGAGATACTCAGCAAACGTGGCAAACAGAAGAACTGGTCAATATTAGCTGAACAGAAGTGCCGACCGCCGGAGAAAGTGTGCGCCTCTCCCAAGGAGACAGGGCCTCACTCCCGTCTGAACGCTGGAGGGGTGTGTGCTAGAAAACACGAATCTCCCCCAAACATACGCCTAAAACAAATCACACTCCATGTTTTGGAGGGCTGGAAACAGGAAGGGGGATTTTTATTTCAATGAGTTTGCAGTCTTAAAATGAATAGGACCGAGACCTGTAGAGCACCAGCTGCTTCATTATAAAGTCTGACAGCAAGGAGAGTGCTAAGTAAGACAGAGCTCAATTTTTACCTTTTAGTGGAAAAAAGAAAACAGTTTTATCTTTATACACAAAGAATTTATATTCTCCAGTAAACCGGTTATGTATATTCTTGATTATACTGACCATACTTTTTAAGTGTTTCACTTTAAGAAAATTTTTGGCTGTGGGTCTGAAAACTGATCTTTTTGACCACGTTAAAGATGTATCCTGCCTCTCTTCTCCTGGTACTGCATCTTACTATTTCTATTTACTCATTTCTACCCTAAAATCTAACTTCTAGCTCAAAATGTTACCAGAATAGCTTTGACTAAATCCATCGATTACCTTGACTTTACATTATTTGTGCTCATCTAACTTGACCTCTCTTTAGTATTTTCTGTTCTGTTGACCAGTCTCTTTCCTTGACTTTGGAGTTTCTCATTCTTTCACATTACCTCTGACCTTTCCAGCTATGCTTTCCTGTCTGCTTTGCAGTTCATCATCTTCTAGATCACTACATTTTTTTACTTCTAGAAGGTTTGGTTTGGGACCTCTTATCAAATCTCTAGTCCACTCTATTACTGGCTTCAGTTACCACCCATGGGCAGTGATTTAAATATGTGTTTCTCCTTCCCAAACCTCTTTAAATTCAAGATTGGGATTAATTTTGTTAATGTTTCCCATTTACATCTTTCTTTGCCAATTCATGAGATACTTCCTGGCCTCTACCTTCCAATTCTTTCACTGAAATTTTATTTGGGTAATCCTAACAACTTATATTTATTTGTGATTATCCCTATATTGTGCCATTCTGTACTCATTTGATAAATATCTAATTTTATTCTAAGCACAGTATTTCAAATTTTGTGATGTTTTATTCTGTTTCCAGAATTATATGTTCTTCATCTGATTTGGTATTTTTTTTGTTTTATGTTTAGCTTTCAGATTTGGGTGTTTTTTTGGGGTGGGGTAGGCTTATATCTCCTGCTAGCTCTGTGTTAACATGCAAAACACATAAACTAGTTGCCTACGTTTTGGCTTATTGGCAGGGAGGGGAAAGGTGCTGGGGAATACTGAGTGTCATCGCTGGTTTCTGCTCTGGGCCTGTGTTACTCACCTGGCTGCTGGAAAGCCTGTGTGAATTCATTCCATGCTCCATATGTTTCTTGAAGGGCCCTTCATTTTATTTTATTTTTTAATTTTACAACTTCAGAACAGTTGTTTATCAACACACTTCTTTCTTTTCTTCAGCAAAGCTCTTACAATTAAACTTTCCTCCTGTATCCACACAGCACTATTTTCTCCTCATATTTGAGGATTACTTTTATGGTTCCAAGCCCGTGTCACTTTTCACTCATACGTGGGCTTGGTGTTCGCCGAGAGCAGGGTGTTCCATTTCCTCCTGGTCCTCCCTGCTGTGGATTAGGGAGTAATGGTTTTCTCAGAACTCGGGTGCAGGGGAAGGCTGATGTTAATATTTCCTACTCAAGATTCGGATATGATGTGGTACTTGTGAGTAGTTTTGAAAAGCAGTTTTCTGGGTTGTGGAAGGGTTTCCCCAGATCAGCCATCTAGGATTTCTTATACAAGGAGCACACGCTATTCCTGGATTATTTAAATATCCCCACAGTGCGTTTCTCTCGGACGGTGTCCTCATATCCAGGATACAGTTTTCCATAATCGTTTACCTTCCACTCTTGGATATGTTTTACTTACTATCAGTTTATAGAAAATATTTATCTTTCAAAGCCATTAATGCATGCTTATGGTATGATCATTTTAAAAAGTATATATCCAGGAAGTCAAAACATATGAAGGAGAGAAATTTATTGTTGAGTTTATGTACATAGTCCAGCCTCTGTAGAGCTGGTGAGATTTTGAGTGTTCTATGTTTTTTAATCATGGCTGGAGAATTCATTAACTATGCACAGCACTTAAGGCCAATCACTTCTCTCTTAATTATGTCGTAAAGCATTATTCTGTATGTTTTAGATTCCAGACCCTTCAAAAAGTCTCCTTTTTCAAAAGCAGAAGTTTTATCACCTGATGCAAAACATATGCAGGGAAATATATTTTTTAAAAAATCAAACACTAGATGTTTTTGACATGGGGCAATATAATGATAAAAGTTTTTCTGCATGGCCTGGTTGGTGTTCTTCAGTGGCTGAGTGTATTCTCATGTACCAAGAAGTTACGGTTCAATTCCCAGGCAGGGCACATACTGGGGTTGCAAGAGAGAGCCAATCAGCGTTTCTGTCTCTCTCTCCCTCTCCTTTCCTCTTTCTCTAAAATTAATAAAAATATATTATAAAAATTTTTCTGCATGTATATTTTATAGCTTACAGAATTGACCTCCTATTTAATATTCTGAGCCACATAACTGTGTGGACCTAGGCATAGGAAGCCACTGAAGCGCCCATTTGTGAAGCCTTTGGAGACTGTTTGGGGCTGTGGCAGTGGAAATTCTCCCATGTACCTTGAGGCTACTATGGTATAACCTCCCTGCTATCAATTTTTTTCTCAGTGAGGAGTATATGAGAGCACAGAGCTCATCTCAAGAAGAATCAATAACTTGTATTCCATACATAGATAATTTCATATGGATATAAAATTCATGAACAAATACATAAAGCATATGCATTTTATTAATATATATATGGATGGATGCATATTACTTATGTAATTGGTAAGTCTTTAGTTGATAGATTAGTAGATAAAGTGATAGAAAACTTGATAAGTTGCAGTGAGTTCCCATTGGAAGCACATTTTGAACAATCCAGTAGTAACGTGGATTGAGATGACTACAATTCAAGTAAAACGACTATGCTGTTTATATAGTAGAAATTCTATCTTCAATTTTTGTTAATTATTGAGTTTTTTCTTATAACAATGATCTTCAGCAATGATCTTTGTTCTGAATTGGAGATGTTTACATTTGTATTTTTTCATTGTAGAAAGTACACTGTGGGGCATTTGCTAAGCCTGTGTCTCAGTTTTAAAAAAAATTGTTCCCAGTCCACAGCGTCTTATAAAGGAGCAGGCCCAGGTAGGGAAGCATGTGCTATTTAATCTCATCTCTCTGGCCTCAGCTGCCGGGACCCGTGATGAATTCTTGTCTCAAACTAACCCAGTCCATGGGCTGGACTATTCAGATTTTCTCTCTGGAGAATTTGAGCAAAAAGACTCAGAAAGTCATCAGCTAATAGATAGAGAGTGTGAAAAGAAATAGATTTGGCACCAAAGCAACTCAAAGCTACATGCAAATAAAATTATAGAGCAGAAGGAAGCCAGTGTTAAACAGAAGAAGCCACTGAGCAGAAGAGGGAAGAACCCACATGCCAAGCCCTGGTCACGCCACCCTGGCTCTGTGATGAGCTTGGGCTCCACCGCAGGAGCTCCGAGGGGGTCCCCTTTCTCTCCAGCCAGACTGACTGGTTTGCTCCTCTCTATTTCTACGAGTTTCTGGATGGAGTTTCTTCCTTGTTTTGAAGGCCTAGGATTCCTCTCATTACATGTGTATTTCCAAATTCCTCGTTTTCTAACTCTGCAATTTATTTGTGTGAATATATTTTATAAAGACATAAGTAATAAGATTGAATACATACAAGGCAATTGAGGAAATGAGAAAAGTACATATTTGTAAAAATAAAATATATTTCTATGTAGAATGTTTATGTCACAAAAATTGACATTAATTAATGTACTACTGTGCAGTTCCACTATTGGACTACAGATGTATTGGGAGACATTGTATAAATTGCTGGTTTGTTATTTGATAATATAATCTCATGTAGTTTAATATTTAAAAATGTTGAATAAAAATGTCTTATTCAGAAGGGCTTTAGTGAAGACTGTTACCATCACTGTAGCAAACATAGAAAGTCCTAGGTATAAAAACTTGTAGTGAACTGACACAATTTGCCTAAAAATTATCGGACTCTCAATGACATTTTCATAGTTTAAGGCCAAGGCCAGCTTATTTAATAGAATTATTAATCGGCTTTGAACATAACTAGTGGACAGTTCTAATTAAATTACATTTTTTCTCAAGAACTGAGTTTAGTACTATTAATTTATTTTTCCACATTAAGACACAACTAACACCATTTTCAACAGCCACATTTTGTACCAGACACTTTCTCAATGTAACTGTGTCTATACAGGCCCTGATTTGATCTCCGGGAATATTTCTTCCTTCCTTCCTCACCTCTTCCACCTCCCTCCCAAACTTTCAAAAAAGCTCAGAGTGCTTTTTCCAATGTTCATTTATGCTGTATTAATAATGCTAAAGTTCTAGAAAGTTGAGTGTTGCTAGATTATGCACAAGGGATAATTTCAACAAGTTGTTTGAGAAAATATACACTGTGTTCAGTTTATGAATGAAGGCAGTTGGTGGGATGATACATAGAGAGGAAACACCACCTGGAAAGCTTTGTGAAGCTCATGTTAGTGCATGTGAGCTGTGCGTGCCCCGCTCCAGGTGTGTCTGCAGCTGTCCCTTCGACCTGGGAGCCCGGGAACCATCACAGAGAAAAATCTCTTGGCAGGAGGGAGCATGACAATACTGATGTCCCCTAAAAAAATGGATAAGGAAGCCAAGGAGAAGTGGTAAAATCAGGACATGTATGTTCTCCTATAAAATAATAGCAGGACATTTATGTTCTGCTATTACTTTAAAGAAAAGTGTTGAGAATCAAAGTTCTCTTCTTCTCACTATTAAAATTATTTGTCATATGCCACTGTCGATTTCAGAAATAATTAATACTTCCCGCTCAGGGAAATGGCAAGTAAATCATTTACATATTTTGATGCCTTAGATTGTAGCTGCAGGATTCTGGCATTAATGAAAAGATTCTATAAATTAATTTTGTCCTTGCAATTTTTCACAGTCATGTCCATTCCAAACCAAAGTAACTCCAATGGGGAAATGAGCTTTAATAGCAAATCTTTTCAGTTATGCTACATATTCCTGCTTATATTTTCCAAAGAAGTGAATATTTCTGGTGTAGGTGTAATAAAGAATAGGAAACATAGCACCGTTTCTGATAGATCACTGTAACGTTACATTAAAAATTAATTGAAAATTTTCCAATACATTTTCAACTGTGGCTCACATGTGATTTATAAGGCACAGTGAAGTTTATAAGAAATTTATGCATGAAATATTAAAATTCACGACAGAAGCAAATATGATTACTGTTACGCATAAGCATAATATTGGGACTTTGAGGATTTTTTGGTCCTGCAATACAAGGGATTAAAAATATGAATTGTCTGAAGGCAATCGATGGGCTTATTTCTATTGTTCAGTATTGTATCTAAAAACATTACAATGTCAAAGCCATTCTTAACAGCGGCATGAAGGGTACATATGTGTGTTTACTTAACAAGATTTGTTTTAGTCTCCAAATTGGGCCTCCAAGCTGGCTAATTAAAATAGAACAGCTAAATTTGATATCTGTGGGGTTTTTTCCTCTCTGGTGATTCGTTTGTTTTACTTTTTCAGTGTGGAAATCTCATTTTAGCGTGATATTCTTTAGGAACATCAAATGCGTTCCTATGACCATAAATACAAAGAGGCCAATGGTGTAAAATCGCACTATTACTGTAACTACATTTCAGGATGTTGCAGGTTTGAGAGCACTGATAGAGTTGGTGCCTGTGCCCACATAAAATGGTGTTCAGAGTGCCCAGGTTTTAATGTCCTCTTAAAGGCAGTAATTGGTCCCCTGTCACTTATTAACTCATCCCCAGGGTCCTATTAGAATCATTATCTTACTTTAATATTTCTGTTACAGCGACGCCCCTCTCGCATTCATTAACCAAATGGAAAATGTGTTAGGCTGTGAGGAAATGCGCTCACCCTTCAAGCAAACAAGCCCCTTGGAGCTCAAGGGCTTTCAAGCCCAAAAGCTTTATGTTTGTGCTGCGAATTTGCTCTTTGTTTCTAACAATCCCATCAGACTCTAAAGCAAAGGTTAGCCAGAAGTTAAAAAAAAATATTATGACAATTGTCAGACAGAATGTGATCACCTTTTAAGCTCTAGCACTAGCAACAATGAAAGTGCCATCCTCTGTCTGAATAGATTTGCTTTGAGCTGTATTTTTTGTGGTTGGTGGGAGGGGAGTTAAGGGACGAGTTTAACTAATCACGCAAGAAAGACTGATTAGGAGCAAATATAAAAAATTAAGAAAAGATAAATTGAATTAAAGAGAGCCAAATAAAGATTTTTATGTTAAAAATGGCCAACTGACTTAGTTAAAAATATTATGAGGAAGTGCTTTTCAAAAAGACAGAACGTAGACTCTTAAGCAGACTAAAGGGTGGGAAAGAAGAGGATTGGGTGTTGAATTTATTTATTTTAATTTTAAAATATCTTTATTGATTTCAGAGAGAAAGGAAAGGAGAGGGAGAGAGGGAGATAGAAACATCAGTGATGAGAGTCATTGACCGGCTGCCTCCTGCACGCCCCCGACTGGGGATGGAGCCCGCAACCCGGGCCTGTGCCCTGACCGGGAATCGAACCCGGATCGCCTGGATC
Source organism: Miniopterus natalensis (assembly GCF_054644295.1). Taxonomy (NCBI): domain Eukaryota; kingdom Metazoa; phylum Chordata; class Mammalia; order Chiroptera; family Miniopteridae; genus Miniopterus; species Miniopterus natalensis. The sequence goes on along the minus strand of NC_142082.1, from coordinate 10,090,724 downwards.
CTAGGTCGATGCTCAACCGCTGAGCCATGCTGGCTGGGCTGGGTGTTGAATTTAAACTTCTGAACAAGGTAGTCATGTTTGTTTTGTCAGCCCAAATCAGTTGTAATGGAGATTTTTTTTAAAAGAGCCCTAAAAAATATTTTAAAAATCCCTTTTCTTCTTAAGATACGTAACCAAGAGAAAGAGTGAAATCACCTTCCGTGTTAAGGGCTGACAGTGCCCACGGGAGTGCAGACGGTTTCCTCTCTTACAGACGTGTGTTTGCTTTGTTCTGGTTTTGTCTTGTTTTAGTCGGACACCCCGCGCAGGGAAAGCAAGCTTCCAGCCCAGCTGGCACAAGAACTGTGACGTTGCTTGTCCTCATGAGCATTTCTGTTCTGCTTTGCCTCCCCCTCCACACTTTTTTTGAGTGTGTGTGAGTGTATGTGTGATGGTGGTTAGATCACACGCTAGTCAGAAAGGGGAGAGAGCAATAAAAGTTTCATGCGTTCATTAAAGTTTCACAGGCTGCGGATCCTGGGCAGCTAGCCGTTGCCCTGACCTCCTGCGGTGGTCTGGTCGGGAGGCCTCTTCCTCAGAAAGAGGGGGGCCTGGGCCTGGGGCTGGGGGGGCGATGCCAGAGCGAAGGCCGTGCGTTGTTTGGACTGGATGCAAGGTTCTCGGAGCCTCTGTGCTGCTAAGTGTAGCTGGACAGACGCTACCTGAGGAGAAAACAGGGTCGTGGGCATTTAAGCCATGGCCGTTTGCAGGGGTCACTCGGTGGGAAATGCTTCAGGTTTGAAGCGTAGTGTTAATGCGTATGGAACTCTCGGTTGACAGTTTTGCTTAGGCAACGACCTAAGCAATTTAGAACAGAGACTGGGCTGCCAAAGTTCAACAACAAACAGCCTGATCGCCGCAAGGTGAGGAGCAGGGCGGTGACACTGGGGTCCCGCTGGCCCTGGGTTAAAGTTTGGCAGGAGACTGTAGAATGGCAGCGGGGCTTGAAAGAATTCTGAAGTCAGGGAATGACCCTGTCCCTGCTGGCACAGCTGGTTGCTGGGATCCCTAGGGGATGACAGACATGTGGTCGTCTAGAGTCCCCTGTACTTGTCACTGTCGCCCCAGCGTGGCTTGTTCATAGAGGCTGAGGCACAAAACACAGAAGAGAAATCAACTGCAACATGGACGGCAGCTGACTTCGATTCTGTGGGCGCCTCCTCTACTTTGGATTTCTTGAGTTCATACCTGAGTTTGAGAAAAGTCACCCTGCAACGAATGTGCTTTCCACAGGTGTGGGTTCCTGAAGAGCCGCCGCGAGGAGGGAGCTTGTGCTTAGGACTTGTGTCTTCCAAAGATCAATTGCCTTAAACAAAACCCATTCCATCGTAGCATTGTAGGAATTTTAACGTTTAGCTATGATCCACTTATTCACATTTAACAGGTTTTCAGTACGAGAAATTTTAATATTCCACCGTGCTATTTTGCAAGAGAAATTTTCTTCCCTTGGGCATTTTGTAAAACAACAACAACAAAACAAAACATTGCCGATCGTGTCCTCGAAATGTCCTTGATGGTTAGCGGTTGTCCTTGAGGGCGGCTTCTCCATTTCTCAGCTTTTCTCCTTCCTTCTGACCTCTTTCGCCGGCGGTGGAGGTTCTCAGGGGGCGCGCCTGGGACTCCGTGGCCTGCCGGCTCCGCCGCATCTCAGCACAGGGGCCAGGTCACCTGCTTCAGTCTCAGCGCCACTGCTGTGCTCTCGGCGTCGGGGCTGAGCGTCGCAGTCGCCCCACGCTGGCCTTTAGTGGACAGTTTCACTGCCCCTCTGTCACACCCGGGTGCTGGGTGGGCCTGATTCCCTCTCCCCTTGGTCCTGTGTTTGTGTCTCCCATGTAACTACCAAATGCTCTTCTTTTCCTACGGAGCAGCTCCTTAAAGTTAGGCTGCCTGTGTCTTCTGGACACATTTTTGAAGAATTTAAGCTTTTTCAAAAGATGTCATTGACTAGATTCTTTTGACTTAGAATGTTCAAGCTTCGGAACACACAGTTCATATCTGTGTTTGGGATCAAGCAATCTTTTACTCCACCACAGCTCCTAAAAGAAATCTGATCTTACTTTCTCGAGGAGAACCTGTGGCTTATCACCAGATGCACAATGCAAAGTAGACATATGGAGAGAAACTCAAGTTAATATTAAGTTAAAAATGTGGTTAGCATAGGGAGAGCCTCCCTCTTTCTGCTGCTTTTTGGCACGCATCTCCTTTAATTCAACCAAGTTAGAGGTGTTTTTCCAGATTTCTAGCTCTTCAAAAAAGTATGTATTTATTTCACCATAAAGGCATTGAATATTTTATTCTTGTAATTCACAGGTAGCAAATGTGGAACTTTTCAATGTCCCTGTAACCTTTAAATGAAGAATAGTAGCATTGAAGATCTTTGAGACTTACCTAAATCTTTTGAGCATTTCTACTTTGCCTTATTTTGTGATTTTATTATTATTATTATTATTATTATGAACCCAACAATAGTCTGGCACAGGTGATTTGAGATAGAAACACTTGGACTGAAAAATCTATTTTTATGATTCAGTATCAGAGTAAGTAACTGAGTGGTTTTAGGCAAGTAAGTGGGGCTCCTAAAACCTGTTTTTTGTCTAAAAACATATAATACCTTCTCCTCTATTTTTTAAAGGCTTAAAATGAAGTCTATACTGAATTTATACACATACACACTAAGTTTATATAACTTACTACTAAGTTCTAAGTGTAAGCCAACCTCATTAGAAAAAACAGTACTTGTTTTCCCCAGCGCTGGAAGAAATCTGCTATGTTAAATAATTGAGGGTCAGTATGTCAGTCTCCAATGGGAGATTTTCCTAATAGAATCTCATTGTTTTGGTTTTTTATTATTTTTATTTTATGCTTTCCTATTGTCCATTTCACTTTGGAACCTAATGACTGTACACAATTAAGCATCCATAATAGTGTACGACGCTGGAAGTTCAAGTACATTAAATGCTGTCAATTTTGTGATAATAGGAAACTGGCATAGAGAATTGTATTTGTTAAAGTAAGAAGTGAAAGAATTGAACTAAAGCAGAGGCTGTGAGACGAAGGAGTAGATATGATAAAGACATATTTTTTTTGAAAAAAAATATATCCATATGCTATGAGTTGGGAGGTCAGAGGCACTAGGTGTAATGAGAGATGCTACTAATAGGAGTGCTTTGTGTGCATAAAAAATGTGGAATCAGAAAAAGAAAGATGAGACACTTTCCAAGATCTTGTGGAGGAATGTGGGGAGTGTGGGAAAATGAAGTCAAGAATATCTCTGATGACAGGGCGGAAGGAATCACTAGAGCAACACAGGAAGATCTGAGAGCAAAAGCGCTCTCCCTAGAAGTATTCCAGTGAAAACCTTTGCTTCTGCTTCAATCTTCCCCAAACCGACATGTGGGAAATGTGAACAGGAAGCTGGAGTGCTGATAAATCTGAAGGCTGACTAAGAAATACGGTGGGAAGCAGCTACAGCAACTGGCTTCTCAATGCCTCTCAGTCATTAAATTCACTGTATAACATGAGAGTTATGAAGATACAATTGTATATAATTAATTAGCAACAGCATTTATGAGTTAAGTGAAATCTAATTGTAGAAAAGGCATAAAATATACTTATTTTTTTTAAACTCAATAGAGTTATTTACTTTGAGCTTCATGAAGATCAGTAAATCCAATATAAGAAAATATAACATATCTAAGATCTTACATGTGAGTCATGGATGCATGGGTTTGGTGGGTCATTAAGCACTGTGCAGGTAAGGGCTCCCTAGGGGAGTAGTAGATTCTTCTGTCTCTGTATGAAATTCTTATAAGTAATGTGTATTAGCTTAAATAATTTTCTACCCACTTAATACCAGAGAGAAAAGAGAGAAATAGGGCTTTGCCGTTTTTTCTGTATTCTGGAGGTATGAAAATATTTCTAATTTGTGGTGTAGGTGCTCATTGCGACATTTCTACTGTCACCTCTGTCTCTAACTAGTATTTGTGCATGTGTTAAACTATGATTATTGGCTTTTAATATAGCAAACTAGATGGATTTCCATGCAGTACTCACTATGAAAACCCATGATGTGAGAGAGAAATACTAGTAGATAGTTGACAACCAGAATAGGGGGAGTTCGAAGATGGACAGCACGCACATTTTAGCAGGAAACTCTCCTGTGTTGGTGGCAGTGTGAAATGGTACATTTTGGAGAACTATTCAACAATGTCTTATAAAATTAAACGTACGTATATCTATCTTATGGTACAATAATTTCACATCTATGTATTTACTCAAGAGAAATGAAAACATATGTCAACAAAAAATTGCACAAAATTTTTTATAGAATGTTTATTTACAACAGCCAAAAACTAAAACAAACTAAATTCCCAATAGTAGGAGGCTGGATAAATGAGTATTATTCAACAATATTTAAAAAAACACACAGCCACTGATATGTCTAACAACAAGAGTCAATTTCAGAAAGGTTAAGTAAATGAAGCTAAACTAAAATCACTACATTGCACTTTATGCTTCTTATATAAAGTTTTTAAAAAAGGCAAAACCAATCTATAAGAATAAAAATTGGTTCAGTGATTGCTTACGAAGGGGCAACAAAAGGGCATAAGAGAAATTTCTGGTGATATAGAAATGTCTGTGTCTTGTTTAGGGATTTAATTATTTGGTTGTATAAATTGTCAACATTTATTGAATTGTATGTTTAAGTTCTTTGCATTTTACCATATAGAAATTCTACCTAAAAAGACAAGAAAACGATATGGGATTAGCCTCCAAGACACGAGTCAAACTCAAAACCATTAAAACATTTATAGATATTTCATTATATTATATATTACTGTTATTAACCCTCTTTAAAATTTTATGCAGATATAATTGGTTAATAGACAGTTAACTAGCATTTATGGAGTAATTAATAGGTCCCCAGGCCTTGGGACAGTAAAGTAAAATGCTCCTTAGTATCTATGAACAAAAGTCACACCTTGGTGGTTACCCAAGATGAAGTGTGAGCAAGGATGTCCCTGGGGTAGGGGCGTGTAGCCTGGAGAAGTTACCGACGAGTAAAGAGGCCGTTTCAGAGGGATGTCAAGGAGGAAGCGCGAAGCAGCGGACGAAACAGCTGGTGTCCTCCCGGGGCAGGCATGACCTCCCTGGTCAGCTCATTTGTCAAGCTAGACTTTTACATAAAAATTATGATATGTGATTAGCTCATGGGGAGCAGAAATCTCAGAATATGGGAAGGAGCAGTTTGGGGCAAAATTATGCATTTTCTTGTGGGACAGTCTAACCGCCCTACCCCAATCTCCATCAGCTAGGTGGCGTCCCTGGGACGGTTCCTGGTCACCTAACTCTTCTCTTTGCCATCTTTCTTCTTATCTCATCTTCAGAGTCCCCCATCTGTCTACAAGGGTCAAATTGGAAGATGGCTCCAAATGAACCTAAGAAGAAACTAGAGGTCAGGTGGCAAATCAGTGTTATCTTTCCTCATCAGTTACGATTAACCAGTAGCCATTGCTTTATCTGGGCTCAAAGAGAAAGGATATCATGAGTGATTAGCAATACTTGATTAGCGATATCTACAAAGGGGAGATAGATGGCATGGACCATTGAGGATACTAGAGCAGAGGCCATCTCAGCTTAAAGGTGTACATTTTTAACAGAAGGTTTCTAGAGCGACGCCTTTTGCAAAAGGCCTCATCGCGGCCTTTGATAATGAGAAATCCTGTTTACCACCCGGGCTTTGCAGCATCCAGCAGCATTCTGAAAATCACACTGTTGGCCTCCACCTGTGAGTGGATCATGAAATCAATTTAGTAGGGGGCAGCTACCATATTTTAAGAAATGGGCTATAACAATATAGAATGACTATAAACAAATTAAATTTCCAGTAGTTTGTACATATATACATACAGATGTATGCATATATATATGTTTTGATATAAAATTATAAAATGTATTTATTACTAAGGAGAAGTGTTTAGATGTTTGAAATCTGCTTATTTGTAGGCTCATTCCTGGTACAGTGGGTTTTACAAAAAAGAATTTTTTTCCTGTTTGAAGTTTCAGTGACGTGAAATTTGTCACTGCAGATATTCAGAGAGTTGAAGAACAGGATAAGGTGTGTGTGTGTCACGACTGAGGCACATGTGATACGAGCAATGAGACTTCTTGATTTTAGAAGTGGAATCATCCTTTTAATGTGAAATAATCATCACAGGTTATGCTGGTTCCTGCTGTGTCTGGAATTTGGAGATCTTAATAGATCTGTAGTACAGTTTATTCTTGGGATGATCGAGGGCAGAAGTGAAGCACAAGCCATGCTTGGCAAGTGGAGCTCCTGGGGTGTGCTCCCGAGAGCCCAGCAATCACTCTAACGCAGGGACGCTGGCCTGGCTAAGCTTCAAAGTGATACATCAGCCCTTGAAAGATGACCTCAGCTGAATGGCTCAGCCAAGGTACATAGCTCCTGGCCTTTCTAGTAAACATCGAGCCCATAGGTTAGTGATGACCTGGCATGTTTTCAGACCTCTGGGCGGCCTCTGGGGACAGCTTCACACTGAGCTCATCATCAAGGAAAGCAAGCCCCTGGGAGCTGTAACAGGCTCATGTCAAGATCTGATGCCTCGTGGGGACATCCTGTTTTTGCCTGTTTCTTGGCTGAAGAGCAATCCACAGCTTTTCCCCAGAGATGTCACTCAGCATTATTTCCAGCCTGAAAGAACCTTGCTTTCACAGCTGTGTCGGGGACAGAGAGGGAAGCTGTGAGGCTGCTTTAGAATTTCCACCTTAGAATAATGTCCAACCTGGAAACACTCTTAGTCCGGCTCAGTCTGCTCCTTGCTGAGCATCATTTTACAGGGTCTGTGATGAGCTTGCTTTCCATACAGGCTTTCCCCGCTATCAGAAAGCAGAGGGTTCCTGCAAAACCTCTCGTACCCAAATGGCATAAAGTGAAGATCCAATTACACTAATTTATATGGAAACATTTTCGAGCATTCCAAGGCCCCAAAAGTAACCTACCAAATCACAGCAAATAACACATAAAACCTAAGATAGCACCTTATTTTCTAATAATACTAAGACACATCTTGCTAATGGAAGCACAAAATAAATCGAGATAAAGCACAGGTGCTCACAGACGCAGGTCAGAGCTCTCGGGGCGTGATGGGCGATGCTGAGTGTGGCTCCTGGGGAAGGCGCTCACTGCTCACGGCTCGGAGTATGAGCTCTCTTTCTAATGGCTGCTGCAAAACAAATGCCAAATGCTATTTTCATTGTTTTTGTTTGTTTGTTTTTTAATCAAAAGCCTCTTTGTATTTCTGTCAGTTAGCAAAAACGGGTACCGATATAGGTCTTTTGCAAAGGATACAATGAACTTCCTAAAAGCAGGGAGCACTGGTATGTGCTCTGTGTTACCTATGTTCTTGCAGTTTGGGGATGGCACAGCAGGACTGCTCAGCAAAGCAAAGTGGCCGTCGCATGACCCCACGATGGCAGCCTTAGAACACTGTATACATCCAGGGGAGAAGAAAGTGTTTTCTAGCTGTTTCACATGAGAAGATAAGTCATGGATGTCTATCCAAAAGTGAACGAAATCGAAGGTTGTGTATGTGGCTGCAGGGTTTGAACGTGGACTTGCTGGCTGGTGCACAGATTGGCCAAGCCCTTGCAGTTGAACTGTGCACTGAAAGGTCAGAACTGAGCCATTCTCAAGCTCTCCTTTGCCCCCTTTCACACACAGTCTCTGCAGCTCCGAGATGCAGGGTTGATTGCCCTAGTGGAGCTGGATTGGTCTGAGTTGCCCTACAGTTGCTGAAATAAGCCTGAGGTCACCTGAGAGAGGCAGGGTGTTAGCCTTCTCAGGCTCCCAGCCCTCTAAACTCTTCCTCAGCTCGATCTTCACACCCTCCACACACAGACTCTCTCTTTTCCTAGATCCCAGACCAATCCTGAGTGGCAGCAGGGAGCGCGTCAGCAGTTTCACAGCGAGGACATCCCTTATGATGTTGCCTAAGACACGGCAGTGCCCCTGTGCCTATCGTTGGGTGTCTCTGTGGTGCTTTAAATCACGTATTTCAGACCTCACCTGGCCCCCACGGCCCCAGTGAAATGTTCTGGAATTCTGCACCATTCTTTATGTGGAACCTCATGTTTTCATTTCCCTGACTCAGTGATCCTATTTGGTTCTCAGTCTCCAAAGCTTAAACATCTTCAGCCTGCTGGCTCCAGACTAACAGTGCCAAGACTGCTAACCTAGAGAGGATCTTTGTGCAAATCAGGAAACAGGGCCCCTTCTGGGTGGGTTAGTGACTTTGTATTGATACCATGTAATATGCAGTTGGTTAAAGTACCTTAAGCTCTGGGGACATGTGACCCCATGCCAGGCTAGACGGTTTGGAAAGCAGGGTGGGTGCTGAATGTCAGCAGTACTCACCTCCTGGCTAGGTGTTCATGGACATTGGACAACTTATACAAGTAGACAAATGGTTTAGGGCCATTGTAGGACTTCTTTTTTCTGTAGGTTGTCTAGTCTAGAAATTGCTCTAAGACCTCTCCTTACTCTTGCCTGGATCTTGGCTTAGGATAGAAGCAGCCAGGATCTAGAGGCAGAAATTCTGGATGTTGATCGCTACTGAAATGTGGAATTCTAACATCATCTAGATTTAGGAAATAATCTATTCCTAATAGTTGAACAGTCACTTGTACCACTATTTTTACATAGGCATCCTTGTTAGAACCAAACCTAATGCTTCAAATAGTGCCTGGCATATAGGGGAAATATAATAAAAAATAGGTGTGGGTGAAAGAGGCGAGGCATCACATCTCCCTACCATTGGTACCTTCCTGCTGACCAAGAACCAGATTCAGACTCCTTCCCACATGGCCGTATAATGCTGCCAGGAAGATCACCAGGCTTGGCCAAAAAAACCCAAGATACAAGAATAAGGGTTAAAAATTGCATTAAAAATGATACTGAAATCAAAATATCAATTGAAGACCTGAATACGTGAAAAGAAATAATATAATGTGTGTTGAAAGGAATGTTCTGTTGAATGGTTTTGGGTGCAGTTGGTAGATTATTTTACAAGAAAAATAAGAATATCATAGACATCTGTAGATATCACAGTTCATTATATTTATTCATTAGGTGGTTAGTGAAAGTGCAGTTGATCCTGGGAAAATTTGCACTGATAGTATGTAGCTTGACATCCATTTTTTCCTAATAGCTTCATACCCGTAACATGTTTAGTATCTTATAATTCCTTGTAATTAAGTTCTTACATTACTTCCCCCCCTGTTTCTTTTGTGGACAGATTTTTTTATCTTGTCATATTAATGCAGACAGTGTGTGTACTTTGTAACAAAACACTATTGTGAGGGATGTTTTCTTTGCAAACCTAAGGGATTGTGCAACAAAGACAACCATTGACAAGCATTGCTGGCCATTTTTATGTAATAGAAAATTTCAAAGGCTCAGACAACTTGGAAATGCTCCAGGAAGGAAATGAATGTTTTTTCCTCAAACATGTCATTTTGTATTAGCAGAAGCTGGACAGTTTGAGAATTATTGCTTGTATATCTGGAATTAAATTTCTAACACTTCGAATGTTCATCCTTGAGAGCAGTGCCATGTTCTCCGAAGGTTAAGCCAGTAATCACACTCTCTGCAGATCGTCACAGCTCTTTCTTTCCGTATTGAACAGAACGAACACTCATCCATCGCACAGATAACAAAGCAATCCAGAAAGAAACCATTTTTTGGTTTTGTTTTTATCTCAAGTAGAAGGTATTGAGCATGCTTGCTGAAAACTGTGTGGCCAAAGAAACCACTAAAATAAACATAGATTTCACCTTGTTTGGGAAACGATAGACTTTAAATGCCACGCTGCCTTCCTGAGATGGACAGTGTGGAAGTTGCATCTGTAAAGTGCTTACTAACGTGGGCAGTGACATTATGTTCCAGAAGGACATGCATGAGCATTTCCTCGATCACTCGTCTTCGGTCATTCCATGTAGGTGAAAGTCGGTTACATGTATTGTATGTACCTGACCTGAGGTCCCTGTGCCAGCCTCGTGGCTGGGCGCAGAGCCTGGGCCCAAGTTCTGGGAAATGGTGCCTGAGCCAGGGCTGTGCTGAATGTCTCTGAGGGCTGCTGAAGGCCTGGCTTGGGGCCTGGGGAGTGAGACATTCTGTGCTTTTGTTTGTCTTCCTTTCTGCTGCCTGGAAAGCAAACAGAGAAGATCTTATCTGAGGAAAATGGAAATAATGACAAGTCTCAAGAGTTAGTACATCATCCAAATAAAGATGAAAAATGAAGACTGAAAAATGCTACTTAAGCGTTAAGAACACTAGAGGGGAGTAAGAGGTGTCTGAGTTCATCCTGGCCCTGCCACTTCCTAAGAAAATGACCCTGTGACAAACACTTAACCTTTCTAAACCTTGGTGGTTTGTTGATAATTAGGACCACTAATGAAAATGCCTCCTATCTTTTTGAGACTTGTACAAACTTGGTCTTATAACGCATATTCCATTCTCATGCATTTTCTCCTGACACTGAAAACAGAAAAGGTAAAGAAAGAAAAGTCCTGAATAGACAAAATAGACAGTAAACATCTCTTAGGAAATAAAATATACATTTATGTATAAACTCCTATTTTTCTTTAACAAACCTCATTACATAGTCAATTTTCATATATTTCCAGTTCACTGCGTTTCCCAATTCATTGAACTTGTCAATGTTAATGAAAAAGAAAAGTTGTTTTCTTTAACTCAAATTTAGTTAATGAGAGATACCATACAAGGAAAGGACATGCAAAATCACTGCCATAGGAATTTTAAAAATCTGAAAATTACATATTGTCCTTTGGTTCTTCTAAAGAGTGTTTTTTAAAAAAAATCATTGTGTTTCTTCACATTTAAAGTTGCTTCTACTGAAGAAGTGGGTCACGCCAGCAATCAAGGAATTATCTGCGTTTTAGAAAAGATGACAATACTCTAAAGTGTGTATCTGGCAGCCGTTAATAGCACTTCACTCCATGGTCCTTTGACACAAATGCTCATTAAGTAAATCGTGGGATGGGTAGTGTGGGAAGCTCTAACAACTGAGATGCCAAATGTGTAAGAAAACACATCTAAGGCAATGACGTGGCCATTCAAAAACGGGTGGCACAGAGCCGAAGGTTTTATACTTTGATTAAAAGTTCCAAAATGGATTAATTCTACACCAAAACCAAAGCAAGCTTGTTTGAGAGGAACTCTTTAAATGTGAGGGATCTAATAAGCGAATTTATGGAGATTCATTCTCTCAGAACCATATACTCTTCAGCAGAGGCTTTGAGCGCCACCTGTCTGGACGGTCTTAGCCTTGGTCTCTAATGACACCTCCTTGCTCTGGAAGATCTTTCCTAGTTCTTTCATTGCTCCCCTCCCAGGTCTCAGCCTTCTCTTGATCTTGACTGCGGTCTCCATTAGAATTGATGACTGAAACAAGGCAAGCAAAACCTTTAACAGTTTCAATGTTTTCATTGTCTGCGTCTTATGACAAGACTTAAAAACTTAAATTCTTAACAAGGAAAACTTCACAATCTCCATGTGTTGAAAGGACATATGGGTACTTATACACAACCTCCTAACAGCCGGCAGGCAATGAAATGGGACGAAATGAGTAAAGTCAACATTCCAGTAGGCAGTTTGTGACAATATTGATGAGTAACATGTCGAAGTTCCCTAATGTACATTCTACCAAATAAATCTTTATCACACCTCTCCAATGAAGAGGAAATTTTAGTAAAATCAAATAGGTATTAAAATAGCTGAAAACTCACTAAATATTCTCATATAATAAAGAAATATAGCTCTTCTATAAGAAGCGTTTGCTTTTCCCTATAAGTGTTCTCCATTGAGGTTAGACTTTATAGGGAAAATATGATATAATAAAAATGTTAAGCCTGAGGCAGAGGAGCTAACAGCGCTGATGTTGATGGATAGTTGCTAGCTGTACCTCAGTACTGGGTTAGCAGTACAGACGGGGAGCTATTAAAATACTCGCATGCACAGTACAGCTAGTGAGATATTTAAGTAGCTGCTCTACATGTATTCATGGCAGTTTTCTTCCTCTAATGGAGCATTGGTTAATCAGTCAATCAATCCTAGCTCTTTATCTGACATACGCAGGCATTTCGCTAGAAACAGAAAAGGAATTACCACCACCTACAGAAAGTTTAAAATTAAATGGAGAAATGGGGTAAAAATAAATAGAATCACATGAAAGCAAACATGTGCAAAGAATTCTTTCTCCCATAGGCAAGTTCTTTTTCATACACATGAGAATAATCCACTTGGTAGGTCGCTTGCAGTGTTGTGGTCTGTACTGTTTATCACAACCACAACCAATTCCTTTTGATTTGCGCTAGTATTGGGTTAATGAGTATAAACTATTTTAAAGTTAGTTTAAATAATTACAAGAGTAAGTTATGCTGTTAAAAGAAATAAATGTAATTTCAAAGTGAAATTCAATTAATGTAAAGATGATATTGTACTCATTCCCTGTTATTATCAAACTGAGTTATCTCTATGCCAAGTGTGAGGAATACTAAATATAGGGATGCGTGGCCCAGTTATAACTATTAGATAAATGCATCAGAATTGAGATTTCCAAGCTTTCTTCTCCGGCTTTTCTATCACCTCCTCCTGGACCCGTTTTCCACTTACAATCATTAACTAAGTGTTGTCTGAAATTTCTGATTTTTCTGTACTTAGGGTGACCAAATACATTATGATGCACACTGTGACACTTTTGAGAGGAGGGATAGTAGGACAGTACATAATAGACCTACAGAGTCCTGGGAAAGTCAAGCTGAGAGGTGATCCTCTCAAAATTCCTTGTTTTCGGCATTATAAACATACGAAGGAGTCTTCCTCTACGTGTGCCTTATTTTTCTCATCAGGGATTATAGGGAAGAGTGGCTCTCCACTAACTTGTTACAAGGGAGAGGTCTGAAACCGGGGAAGTGAGGCTTATTTATCTCTGCTTTTCTCACCGTATGGGGTGGAGGGAGTTCTCTCCGTGACTGCTTTCGGGAGCTAACCGGGGTGATGACCGAGGGCCGCTCTCCATGTGCACATGTATTTTCCTGTAGCAGAGACCTGAGTCCAGCCAGAGGGTCGTCCCGTCTCCCCCTCGGTGTCTTCACTCTCAAGCTGCTGTGCTGTCACTGGAATGAGAAGGGCCGGTGGCATAAAGCAGTGGGCTTTTGTGAGACGTAAATTATATCTCTCAGTTGGCTTTGTGAGATATAAATTATCCGCTCTTCTGGGAAGCCAAACTGTGATGTTTCCCACTGTCACCCCCATGTCATATGGCTCATGAGAGCAAGCAACCGTGCTAGCCTCTGTCTTTGAAATCCCTCCTTGACACTCATTAGAATATTCTGTAAGAACAGACTTCAAAACCCAGCTGTATAGGTTCACAGTATGGTGTACACATAGTAAGCATTGAGTCAATGACTGACTATATGAATCCTCTATATTTTGTTGTTCAACTCTTTTTTATTATTTTAACTTACCTAGGTATAGATGAATAACTATATCAATATAAATTTTCCATTTTCAATGTGTTTTATAGTGTCTACTGCTACTCATTCAACATGTACTTATTGAAGGCCCAAAGTATATCATACTGGTACTTTTTAGTCATGTTGGCTTTTCTTTTCTTTTCTTTTTTATTTTTATTTTTAGGTACTATGGTTCAATCAGCTATTAATGAAAACTGAATGTTTACTTTGCAGTCTAATACAGGAATAATTCCTATATACGAACAACAATACCAGAAACTTAAGACTTCTAAGGGTTTACTCTGGGCAGGGTGAAATACAAATCCATCTTTATTGTCAGGAACTCATAGGAAGGCCTAAAAATGTGATAATCATTAATAGGAAATTATCATTTTTTTATTTTCCATTTCCTTCCAGGGCACTTACTGCAAAGGTGTGAGGTCCAGGGGTATATAGCTATTTATATACTGTGGCACCTTAATGAGTTTTCTCCTATTTACATGATGAGCTCAGGTCCTATTTGGAGTAAGTAGTAGAAAACCAATTACTTGACCTAAGAAAGTTTAAGAAAACATGGAGGTTAAGGATTGACACCTAGAAAGGGGAGAAGGGTCTCAGAAGAAGAAAATCTCCCCCTAAATGATGATAATCTAAGGCTTTAATTATGAGAGAAATTATCACTTGCAAGGAAATGGCCCATGAATTTTTAGAATGGCAATATTCACATTTCAGTTATTGGTAGTTGATTGACATTCTGAAATGGTTCTTATTAAATCAAAATTTTAGAAAAATCTCTTCTGAGTACTCCATCCTCATGGTAGTGGGCCTTTTGGAGAATGAGAGAATTTGAGATCTGGTATGTTGGGACATAATACATTAAAATGGAACAGCAGTCATCAGAAATGGGTGAATAATTTAGCGAATGGGAAACTATGATAGAAGGAAAGAATTTACCAGGAAAATGTAATTTATACCAAAGGCCCCACTCCAGATAGTGGAAGAATAAATAGATTTCCCACTAATTATAGAACAAGGGTCTCTTAAGACATTGTACCTGGTTATGAAAGTAAATGACAAGCAAGAATCCTTAAGGAAAATGTGAGAATAAATGCCTAGATAGCATATTGAGTGACTTCAGAAAATTCAGACAGAATGCAAAGCATATTCAGGTGACAGTGACTATCTGAAGTGATCCCTTAGTAGAGTGTGTGCTCAGTGATCACTGGTGGTGGCCTTGCCCTTAGCAGAGTGTGTGCTCAGTGATCACTGTTGGTGGCCTTGCCCTTAGCAGAGTGTGTGCTCAGTGATCACTGTTGGTGGCCTTGCCCTTAGCAGAGTGTGTGCTCAGTGATCACTGTTGGTGGCCTTGCCCTTAGCAGAGTGTGTGCTCAGTGATCACTGGTGGTGGCCTTGCCCTTAGCAGAGTGTGTGCTCAGTGATCATTGGCTATGGCCTTGCCCTTAGCAGAATATGTGCTCAGTGATCATTGGCTGTGGCCTTTGCTTCCCAGGACATTTCCTGGAAACCTTTTTCAGGAATATTATCTTCAGATCTATTTTTAAGGCTCATTTTACCAGTGAAGGAACTAATTTTTCTCTGACTTTGGTGCAAATTATTACAATTTAACCAATCTCCAGTCTATGCAAAATCTGTTCTTCTTTATAGACAAATGGATAACAAATTGTTTTGTTCCTAATCAAAAACTCCAGAGATAAAATTTAAAAATTTGATGTTATTTAGATATTGTAGGTCACACATTGTATGCATATTTGGATGCATATATTATTGAGTTCTCAAGTCTAGGTTTTTACCTAGTCTGCATACTTATATAGCTCAGAGTTGCTGAAAGAACTGAAACCACTGACTAAAACATTGAGCACAGGGGAATATGTATGACTAAATATTATGAATATAAATATATAAAAACAAAAACAGTGCTTGTTAGGGTTCTTTAGAGAAAGGGGGCTCTGTAAAATCATGGTAGCATCAAATATTCTCTTACCATCTATATAAGTCCTTGTAAATACTTTTTCATATAAAAACCCTTAAGGAAAAATGAATCTCAGTTACATGTGTATGCAGTTCATAAGTAATTTAATAATTTCATAAAATATTTACTTCCTATGATTGCATCATTATGGCATGTGTTTTACCTCTTGTATTTTACACTATAGCTTTCTGAGCTACATAATATCACGTTTACATTTTACTGAACAGAAGCACAGAGGAGCTCCTCACCCAAGTCATCATCCAGCACACGGTGGACCTGTATTTCACCACCGGCAGTCTCAGTCCCAAGTTCATACTTTTGTTCCCCATCCTGGATAGCCACGCAGTTATGCATTAGTACAGATTTATTTTCAGAAGCGATACTACCTATCAGTTCAGCTCAGCAAACATTTAATAAGCACCTGGCCCTGTTCGTCCTGGGACCTGGTGCTACAAAGATGAGTAATAATGGCCTTGCTACAGTCCGACAGGATTTTTGTTGTACCTTTTCTTCTACCCAGCACTTCTCATCAGAATATTCAACTGTATTCCTGCTACAAGCATTCCTTACTCAGCAGTCTCTGTTGGAGGGCAGGGGGCTGACCTAAACATAATGGTTCCACAATGTCTGCTTTTTTGCATAATAATTAATTTCAGCATTAGGTAATTAACAATAGCTCTTAAAATAGATAGGTTTTGTCACACTACTGATATGTATTCCTTTGCTAAAGTCATGCCAAGGAAGGTGGGGTGACTGATCTGATTGGAAAATTTGGAAAATGATGCATCCTCTCTTCATCCCTCCATCTTTTGGAGGCAGTGAGTTGCTGCTGGAGGCTGAGCTTTTCTGGTTCTTCAGAGACTGTGCTCCTGGGGAGGTGGGGGCTGCAGGCACTGGGTGCTGACACCTGTCTAGTTATGGGGTCCAGAAGGAGCAAACCAATCTGACCAACAAGCTTCAACCGTGTCCTTCAGCCTCTTGATTTGCAAGGAGAAAAGGGGAGAATTTCTGTTGGGAAACCTGTAGCCATTTCCTAGATATCATTCTCTTCTCCAGAAGGGAACAGACAACTGATGAGTGAGTGTCTGGTATATTATTACCTAGGAAAACAATTAAAACTTGCACATACACCCATATTTAAGTGTACATATACATACATATATGTATGTCTGTGTGTATAGGTAGGTAGATAGCCCTAAAGAACAGCAGCCAAACCCTTACTTTCTTCTTTTCGAATAGTTGTAATATGTTAAAATGTTCACTTTCTTTCCCAGGATCACCTGCTATACTCTAACCACACGATACCTGAGATCACTTGGAAACAGAGAACTTATTGAGGACATTAATATCAGAAATACATTTCTTAGGTAAAAGTAATAATTCCATTTTTTGTCACATATATTTGGCATTTGACTCAAGGTCTGACTTTCCCAGAGAGATAAACCTACCTCTCGAGCTAGTCAGCTTTCAACCTCAATGCTTACATTTAAATTTTAGTATCAGCGCTGTAACTATGTTATAAAGTTTATAACTCATAGCTTTTTAGTAGAGTCATATAGAACCAAGAAGAGCATCGTAACTGCAGAAGGGGCCATTAAGTCGGCTGGCTAGAGAGAAAACGCTTATGAATGAGCCCAGCTTACATTCCTCCCCGTGGCAACTGAAGGGTTCCGTGCTGGAAGGCCAAGGGGACATGGCCCTTTATCCCGCTTGCCTTAGGCTTGTGCCACTCAGGTGTGGTGACTGCTTTTAGCTGGCACTTAGGAAATTTATATTTGTGGTCACATTGCAAATATATTGAAACTTGAAAGGCAAACGAGCAACATTTAACTCACCACTGATTTATATGGGAGTTACTACCTACATCTGTACTCCCAACATGAGCTGATTGAATTCACTGTGGTTTCCTGGTAACCGGGTACATCGACCTGGAAAGGACCCAGTACTTTTTATTTCTTGCTTCTGAGAAGGACAATCACCCAACACCCCCCTTTGGATTTGATGCTCTGTTGCCTGTGACAGCCTTCGAGAGCAGCTTGCTAAAGAGTTAAGGTTAAAATACCTTTACTTGGTATTCTCCGAAAAAAATAGAATTCTAGCCTATTTGCCTTCCGAGTTTGTTTACCAGAAATGAAACACAGAACAGAACAAAGATACAGCCTTATATGCAGCGAGACTGTGTGAAAATGGAAGGTGTTTAATCACAGAAGAGATCAACCATGTCATTTCCTTCTTTTCTCCGCAGATACAAGGCTGCTCCCTCGCCGTGTTTTTTTTTTCACTGTCCAGTCCAGACATAAATGATACCAGATGTTGGCTGTCCAGTGATATTTTGCTCATTTCTCAGCTGGAAAATCAGCTTTCTCTTTTTCCCATTTCATGAAAACTCTTCATTTCTTCCTAACACCAAAGATGAAACCAAAGACAACAAATTATCGTTGACTATGGCAGATCATGGATTAATATTAATTATGCTCTGTACCTATTATCAAATAAATATTTATTAAATGGCCACCCTGAACTGGATGCTACACCAGACTCAATTTGCCCCCATCTATTAATATAAAAGTTTAAAAGACCTCCAAAATTGATCACTCTATATAAAGAAAAATCATTATATATGTATGTGTGTGTATATATATCTTTAGTCATTTTATATAAACTTCATTTTGTATAAATCAAACTGACAAAATTTTTGGCCTAAATGCTTCCATATAAAGCAATAGTTATTGTACTGGTGAGAGCGCATCCAATATCTCTCTCTCATCAATCAGTAATAGGACACTTTAGCTGGGGAAGGAGTCTTAGAGCAAAGTGGGGGCTCTCCACAAACTGTAAATTGGGTCCAACATTTACAAAGGTGTCAGTCATCAGTACGATTCTGAACTTCATTATTCAGAGTCTGTGCTCTGTCCTAGGAACACGTATATATACCCATGCCGGGGCAAGTATACGACCGTATAATCTGGCAGGAAGCAGTCTAAGGTAGTGTTTAGAGCAGAGGCTTTAGAGGAAATTAGAAGTACCCAAGAAGCTCAAGGAAGTGTATGAATGACGTGCAGATTCAGAGGAGTGGCAGTTATGGATAGGATGAAGGAAATAGGTGGTTAGCACAGGGCAGTGCGGTGCTAGTTTGCTTGGGTCACCATACAAAGTACCACAGGCTGGGGAAGCTAAAACAACAGAAACTTGTATCCTCACATTTCTGGGGGCTTTAAATTGGAGATCAGGGTGTCGGTAGGTTGGATTCCCTGAGGCCTCCCTGTGGCTCGCAGTTGGCTGGCTGATCAGTGTGTCCTCATGGTCCATCCTCTGTGCCCACACACTCCTCGTGTCTCTTTTTGTATCTCAATTTCCTCTGTGCATAAGGTTACCAGCCAGATTG
Organism: Miniopterus natalensis; assembly: GCF_054644295.1. Classification (NCBI taxonomy): domain Eukaryota; kingdom Metazoa; phylum Chordata; class Mammalia; order Chiroptera; family Miniopteridae; genus Miniopterus; species Miniopterus natalensis. The sequence continues at coordinate 10,071,756 of NC_142082.1, read as the reverse complement.
GATATGATACTGCCTAACAGACTCATTTTAACTTAGTCCCCTCTTTAGAGGCTCTTCCTCCAAATACAGTCACATTCTGAGGTCTCAGGAGTCAGGACTTCAACACTTGACTTTGGGGGCTGCATAACTGGGCCCATAAAGGTGGCTGTGGATCCAACTGGAAATCAGGCCTCACAATGGAGGCCAGCATGCGGAGGTGATAACTAGGGAGAGACCAAGCCTCCTCCTGACCAGCCCATGTCTCCTAGCTCCATGAACTAGAAGCAACCGTGAGAATGCAGGCAGGGCAAGATATTAAATTGACTAAAGAAACACTTAAATGACAAAGATAGTCCTGAATTAACTAAGACTGATTTCTACCATCTGAAAAACATACCCATTAAGTGATAGGATAACAAAAAAAGTAGCTTTTCTCTAGCCTGTGTCTGTGACTGGGATTATCCTTGCTACATCCATACTCCCTAAGTCCCTATTTCTTATTTGATGCTGGGTTGCAAATAACTACGAGATTTGGGCTAACTCAAGAAAAGCAATTTATTGAAAAGTCTTAGAGAGCTCGCAGAATAATGGAAAACTTCCTAGAACAGATAGAGGAATGACAAGAACCAAGATGTTCCAGAAAGACAAGAGGCAGAGAGATAGGATGCAGAGAACACTACTTCAGTGACTGTCTCCACCAATGTGAGTGATTTTTGGCCATTCGACTAGTCCTTGCCTCACTTGCTCCAGATGCAAACCTGTCTGCTTATTTCCTGTGGGGTCCTGAACTAGGAGAGAAAGCTCTGGCCCCTTGGCTTTGTACTGAAAGACAGTCTCTTGGTATTTTCCTCAATTCAAGGCTATACCAAATAGGCCAAGATCGTTGCTCAATAGGAAGTAGGGATGCTATTTGAGAAGAAGAGCAGGAGTAGGAAACCAAAATATGCCATCACCCAATATACTGGCACATAGCAAGCACCAATATAGCAGCTGATGCTGTTTCTCTAATAATAATTGTTATTATATGCAACCAGTCCCAAAATTACCTTAGGGAAGTGGGGAAATGGAAGGTCAGTGTAGCCTAGACTTGGGTAGAGTTTAATGGAGGATGTTAATGGTGAGGAGGTCTTGAATTCTTAGGATTTGAGTAATTAGAAGACAAGGTACAGGGTTTTCCAGGGACCGGTAGCACGAGCAGAGGGAGGCAGACGATGGGAGGTGTGACTGATGGCCAGTGTGAAGATGGTTGCCTGAACCGAGGGCTCCTTCTGGCAAGTTGTGACAGACCAGCTTGGACGCTTCCAATGGGAGGTGCATGTCGAAACTCTTGTTTCCACAGGAAAAGTTTGATTCATTGGTTAAAAGGAAGCCATCGTAGGTTCTCGAACAGCGATTTCCCAGTGGTGCAACATCTCCTTTGTTTGAAGTTTAAGGGCAGAACAGCAGAAGTTGTTCAGGGACCTGGGGGCCTCATCTGTCATCAATTTTCCTTTTAGCTACTGTTAAGTGGTTCCCTTATACCTAATATTTCTTTGTCTTTGGAAATTTTGTTAGTGCTCTTTCTTCATATTTTTTCTTCTACTTTAAACAGAATATATTGTATCTGCTATTTATTTCTGTTTTTAAAACAATTTGAAAAAAGTTTTATTCTGTCATAGCAGGGAAAATAAACTTAAAAATTTTTTTTCTTGATGCAAACTAGTTCTGACTTAGACCTGGGAAGTATTTTTGACACCAAACAGAAATAAAAGCATGAGCAAGGTAGCTGGAACAAATTTTGGTACTCTGTGGTTTGCACAAAATATTGACTTGTGAAATCCATGTTGATGTAAATGAATTCAGTGCAAATCTCCTATTTTAGGTTACAACACACATTTATTTTCCCACATGCCAGGCTTTATGAAATGTTTTCCAGAATTCATTTTTCTCTAAAGTCTTTCATATATTTGGATGATTTTTTTCTAATGTGAAGGTAAACACAGACCCATAAACTTTTTTTTAAAAGGAGAGAGAATTGTATTTAAAATAGCAACAATGAAAAATAACTCTCCACTGATTGACATGACTCCTGCTCTTTCCTCCCAATTCTCCTGCCTTTGATCTTATGCGCATCCTTAGTGAAGAACTGAACTGAGATACTGGGCAGACAGGGAAAGGCTGGACAGGAACCCCTGGAGCAGAAAGCATGGAAGGGTTGGGATGAATCAGGCCTCCAATGAAAAAAGTACCTCTGTGTCCATGCCCCTTTGCAATGTGATGCTCCTACCATCATGAGGTGGGGCTCTTTCTTCAACTCTTTCTTACTAGGCTGGCCTTTTGATTGACTTTGATCAGTAGAATGTGGTGGGAGAGCCATGTGGAGGAGACTGAGGTGCCCCAAACAACAGACGCCACAGATTGCCAGAGAAGTGAATGAAGCCATAGTGGACCTCCCAGCCCCTTCAAGCCACTAGATGACCAGCTACATGAGTGAACCCCAGTTAGACTGCAGAAGAGCTGCTTGACAGCCAATGCACAGAACTATGGGTTTAATAAGCCATTGCTGTTCATGCCACTGTTCCGTAGGAATTTTGTAACAGGAGCAATAAACCAATACACATTCTTTTCTGAAGGCAATAGTGTTTGCTCAGGCACCTATGCAGGTATCTAGGCCTTACTTTTGTACAGCAGGCTTACAGAACTGATTTTTCAGCAGAAAATTCTGATCTTTGCATAGTAACCTGGATGAAAAGCCAGAATAATAGATAATTCAATAAGTATAGATGATCATTTTGGACGGCACTACAGTGTTTGAGGGCCCTGATGCCCGTCTCCGTGAGAAATGATGGAATCCAACAGTTCATCCCAGAACATAGGACCTTCCCACTGTGGGTAGTGCTGGAGACGATACAAGACCCTAGTTCTCATATTCTACTTTTTAAGACTCCACGTGGGCCAAGACCCCAGCATCACATCACCTTGACATCATTGCGTTGTGATGCCATTTTTCCTGGCTGTGCCCTTCTAAGGGAGACTTGAAAAAATTCACTAGTACCCCATTTGTCAACACAGATATTTTTGCTTAAGTTACAACCAATCTTATCCCCAAATTCCGTAGGATATCACTATATTCCTCTGAGCCGTGTTTACATTGTTGGCACATCTTTAAAGTTCATATATTTATTTACATTTTTCTGAATACTTGCAAACCAAGACCTTAGTTATTATGTTAGGAGCTCAAGTTCTTTAATAGTAATACTTTAGCACATTATTTTCATATAATAATGAGCTAAGATATCATTTTAAAAGAGATATGGCTGAAAAAGATTCAGCTCCACTGATTTTATAGCTCTCTTATGCTATACATAATTACTGGATATCTCTACCCAACTGGGGAAACGATACTTAGGATACTGAATGAAGCATTTTTCCTCAGAATTAATGCCTTTGCTTATTTTTGCACAATCTTATTTGTTATACTTCTCTCTCTCGCAGTCCTATCAATAAAATCACTCCACCAAATCTTCTCTCACCCCAACCAAAACAAAAATAAATGAAGCAATCCATTGAAATGAGGAAGGCATGAAGATTGTTTATCAAAATGTTTATCATCCAGTGTACTAGTAAATTTCTTCAGTGGTGTGCCAGATTTCTTAAAAACCTCCATTGCAGTTGACACAAGCGGTGGGGAAAATAAAGGTTACTGACCACCCTTTCACCTTTGTATTTATAAAATAGTTTAAAGTAATTAAATCATGACAATGAGAAAGTTAGGGATCAGAGTTAAAGTTCTGTGCCACTATATTTTAAGCATGCTTGTTGTAATAGTTAATGTTCTATCTTCTATGATATATGTAATAACTAAGGGAAGCACCCCATTTTTTAAAACATTATTTTCTACCATTTGAGAGGAATTGTCAGCCAAAATATTTTATTGGCACTTGTGAGGACTGGTGGACCCTCGGAGTCCCAAGTCATTTTCCTTTTTATACATGTTTGGGTCAGAATGAGCTCAAGTATCTAGTAGCCCAAAGCCTTCCCCTTTCTGCCTCAAACCCAACAATGACTTGTCAATAAGATGTTTTCTGCTATCATCCCGTCCCCAAGTGTCCTACCTATTCATTAAATGGGTATATCATTTCCTGCTCAGTCATTCAAACTTGTCTCTGACTCAGCTGACACTCATAAAGTCAATCAATGTCCATCAGCCCAGACAGAGCATCTCAGTCACCATAGCTGTCAGTCCAGGTCAGAGCTGTCTTCTTGGTGGCCACTGTTATCATCACCATAAAGTCAGGGACAAGTCACAGTGACAACAGGTTTTAATTTTGTGTGTCAATAAAGAGACAAGGGATAGCCAATCAGACAAATTCAATAACTATCTGAATTTTAAATGGTATAAAGAAAATCATCTTTGATAAGTTTACCGATATTTCTGAGATATTATTCAGCTGCTTTGGTCCCTGTGTACCTTTGATTAAATATTATCTCTTAGATTAGATTGATTATGGCTTCTGAAAATTGTCATTTATGTTGAGACATCTCTACCTTGGACACATAGTTGTTTGAATCTCTTTTAAGCCTGTGTTGAGAAGTGGGTCTAATACCCATTATGGAAACTGAAATAGGACAGACGATGTTTTTCTTTCTCTTTGATCTTTTTGTGAACATAATATCATGCTAACTCTGGTTTTTTTAAGAGAAGAGTATATAAAAATAACATCTTTAGCATGGATTGCCTGGCCTTCATTTGTCATTATTGCATACAATGTCTGGTTAGATTACTTTTTTAACATGCCTGCATATTTTAATGTACCAACTAGTCTGTGAGCTACTTGGGTGAAGGCTTTTTAAACATGTCATCATAACTCCAAAAATAAAAGGAATTGCTATTAATGAAAGTAATAATAGCAATACACAAATAGCTCCTATTCATTGAGTTTTTACTTTGTTCCAGGCATGATGCTAAATACTTCCCATACACATGTCATTTAAACTCCAAAATCATCCTGTGAGGAAGCTACTCTCCCTATTTTACAGATGATGGAACAAAGGTTCATATAAGTCACTTGCTCAAGGTCATGTTGGCTAAAGAAAGCTCCTATTAACGCATGTGCGTTCTCTTGTTTTCATGAACAATAGTAGCAGGGCAGAGGGAGCGTCCCCTCCTCTCCATTAGACTGTTTGCATCCTAAGGTCCTCTTGCTGGCGCTTGGACCCCAGCGCCCATGAAGCATTCACCCATCATTAATACAACGCTGAGGAAGAATGCGGAGCGTTAGCGTGGTCTCTGGCCTGAGCCCCACTGCTAGAGGGTCCCATCTGTACACGTCAGGCCCTTTCCACATCTGGGAAGCCTCTAAGTGCGGAAGCATCATGAAGAGTTCTGTTATGCAGACTTTGTAATAATTGACTTTTGCTCAAATGCGTGTCCTACATGGAAGCACAACTGCACAGGTAATAAACCGTGTATCTGAGAACACAGATACCTAACGCCCAGCCTTCTCAGGCACGTGGTTTCTCCTGCCTTTTTAATAACTTTCTTATGTTTAAGTGATCTTTCTTAATATGCACTCTTTTATATCTTGCTGTGCCACGACCTTAGCCAAACAGTTGCTATAGTAAAGTTTTCCCAAGATACTTCTTAATCTTACACTTGCTAGCATACAAAATGTTATGTTTCATAGCTGATGGTATGGTTAAGCAATAGGGGAATAAAACGAAAGCAGGAACATACAAAAAGGGACATTTAAAAGCTGATTAACAAGTGAAAATGTAGGGACGCAAGCACCAATTTATTCTCCTGTCCTCTGACGAGTTATAAGCACATCATGGCATTTTCTGAAGCAGAAGACATCACTTCTACAAAGCTGTTCTCGACATTTTATCAACACCGTGCTAATCTGAACACAATAGTTCTTCAAATGGCAGGTGATAAATTATAACACAACCTTCAAAACATGTTTTAATGTTATTCAAATACAACTAACTAAGGGACAAAAGTCACTGTCATTCTTAGTTTATAAGCTAAATTGTTTATCTTTGTAGTTTAATTGCATAAAATTGTTTTCACAAATCAATGTGAATAAGTTCTCATCTCTGTTTGACATTAAACCTGTTTGTAATTGTTTGTCCTTTGAAGCTTCTACACTGAGAGGAAGTAAGAAACGATGGAGGTTCTAAGTAGCACCATGGGAACATATGACATTGAATAAATTATAAGGGCTGATTCATTTTCACTGTTAAGTAATTCAATTTGTTGCAGTTAGTCCTGTTTAATTACTGAAGCAGGTGAGATTGCTAGATATGCTTTTAATCATGAACATTATAGCAAAATTAAAAGTGAACCTGTTTTTATTCATGCCTAATAAAAACAGATAGGACTTTGAAAGATTTCAGTTTTGTGATTTCCTGTGGCTCATCAAACTATCTTTTTTAAAAAATCCTGAAGCTGAAGATATGATTCTATTGATTTTAGAGAGAGGTAAGGAAAAGGAGAGAGAAACATCGATCACCTGCCTCCCGCTGGGCTCCTAACATGCAGCCTAGGTTTGTGCCCTGGCTGGGAACTGAGCCCATAAACCTTCAGTGCCTGGGATGATGCTCCAGCCATGTGAGCCGCACTGGCCGGGGCTCATTAAACCACCTCTGTGAATGGAAAAGCTAGTATTTTCCATTCATAAGCATCAATACTTACAGTTTTTTCACTCTCTCTAACTTACATATATTACTTCTAATTCTCAAAGAACATTCTAGGAGTAAATCCTATTATTCTGCTTCTAGAGATGGGGAAACGGAAGGCCAGAATTGTTCAGTGTGTTGCCCAGAATAGCAGTAAATAAACATTATAACTAGAATTTCAACCCCACCCTGTCTGGGGCTAAGGTCCATTCCCTTTCTAATATGTCATTCTACTTTCTGGTTTATAGTAAATCGGAGCAACCAAGTCTGTTTGTTTCAAATTTTATTTAATACATGACCGTGGTCCTTGATAAATTCTAAACCAAGTAGCCACTGTCCATTAATAATCAGAGTCTGAAGAGTTAACCCAACAAAAAGGCTGTATTCTGTCATTCCTAGTTCCCACAAGATATATAATAGGCCAACCAAACATGTGACTAATTTCTCAAAACTCTACACAGATTTCAGAATAGCTTAAGACTAAACCCTTTTATTTCAGAGCTTACAACCCCTACTGTTTATTCCTAGGCACAAGGAAAGGACTATTTGGTCATCTGAAAGTTCAAACTTGACAGTTTAAATCGTTCTTGTACTGGGATATAATGTGAGATTAAAACAAAGCATGAGAATGACAGACTAATGTATGACAAGGGAATTTCCTCCTGGCACTCTTTAGAGGAATCCAATGTCAGGAAAAAATAACACTAGACAAGAGAAGTAATATTTCATATGTGATCATACATCAGTGTTCAGTTATGTACAATAACCTCTCTTCGTGTAATTTAGAAAAGACACTTTATGTAGTCAGTAAATGTTTCAGTAACATACTTTTGGAATGGGGTGCTGTCCTTTAAATATTTCTCTCTGCCTTTGATACAGACATGTATAATAGTAAAGAACAGAATTATTGCCAACAATTAGAATTTCCTTAGTGTACAAATTCTGTGACACTGCCCAGCCCTGCGTATGAGAGGACTCTCATTATGTAGAATGGAGCTTACCTCCTTCTTTGAACAGAGTAGGTCTAGCAAGTAGATTCTTCGGGCTCTTTCCAAGTCCACAATTTCATATTTTTATTATTCTGATAGTAAAAGCTGATTTGCTCATGGGGAGACTGTAGGGAAACATTGTGCTCCTGTTCACTCAGTAGGGATAAGGAGTGGAGTGAGGAGTGGGCCCTGGGCTGGAGTCTGGAGGTCTGTATTTACTTCTACGTCAGCCACTAATGGAATGACAGCCTTGTTGGAATAACTTGAATTCTTTGATTCTCAGCACTTCTTTATAGTCTGTGGAATGAGAGTTAGAAAGCTGACACTGGGAAAGTCAAAGAAGCAAAGAATTAACAGGTCTAGCTTTGTGTCTATCTGCATGGTGGTGTTAACAGAGAATGTGGCCAAGTCAGAGCATTCTGCAGCTGTGATGAAGCAGAGGCTATCTGGCTTCACCTGACATTCTGTCCCCGCTCTGACACTGACCATCCCAAGCAAGGCCATTACCCTCATGTGTAGAAGGGTGTAGGGAAGATGGCATCAAAGGTTCTCCCTTTTCTTTTTTTTCAACACATCATCTGTACACTGTATTGTGTGTTCACCACCCCAAGTCAAGTCTCTGTCCATCACCATTTATCCCCCCCATACCCTCCCCCTCCCCCACCCCTACTCCCCCTGGCAATCAGCACATTGTTGTCTGTGTCCATGAGTTCTTTTTCTCTTTTTTTTAGTCTTTTTTGCTCTATCCCTCCACCCTCCCAGCTCCCCCAAAGAGCTGTTCAGCTGCTGTCTATGATTCTGTCCCTATTTTGCTTATTAGTTCATTTTGTTTATTAGATCCCATATATGAGTGGAACCATATGCTACTTGTCTTTCTCTGACTGGCTTATTTCACTTAGCAAAGTGTTCTTCAGGTCCATCTATACTGTTGCAAAGGGTATGATTTCCTTCTTTTTTATGGCTGAGTAGTATTCCATTGTGTAAATGTACCACAGCTTTTTTACCCACTCATTTACTGATGGACAACTGGGCTGCTTCCAAATCTTGCTTATTGTAAATAACACTGCAATGAACATAGGAGTGCATGTATTCTTTCATATTAGTGTCTTGGGTTTCTTCAGATAAATTCCCAGAAGTGAATTCGCTGGGTCATAAGGCAGTTCCATATTTAATTTTCTGAGGTAACTCCATACTGCTTTTTAAAATTTATTCTTAAACATATTCACACTCCCTAACAAAAGAGTTGGAGTTCAAGTTTTAAAGACATGGAAACAAGGATGACACCAAAAATTATACCAGAGTGATTAAAAGCCTCCAGGGAAAAGACATTTTCTTCCTTTAATCCTTTTTAAAATCTTTCTCTAATTAAAGCTCTGAGCATAAAGTTAACAGAGCTTTCTGTTTCTGAGAGAGGAAGTCATAGCTTTTTCTTGGGAATCATGTCAGGTAAGTTTTTGTAAACTCTCTAAATTGAGAATATGCATGTTTGAACTTATGGATTAGTATTTGATTTGTTTAGTGAAATTGGTATAGAAAAATACTTTTACTAAAAAAAAGTCTTAATAAGAGGTTTAGTGGTTTAGAAATGTGGCAGTTAGATACAGAAAACCAACCTCTTATGTCTTAAATAGTGAAGGGGGGTTATTGGTTCACAAATGAAAAAGTCCAAGGATAGATGGATGGACTTTGGTCGAAGTGTGAGTAGAGCTCCGTCTCCATGTTTCTTGATTTCTTTGTATCTCCATCTCTTGACTGTTATCTTGATCCTCAAGGTACTATCCTTGTGGTCTTATGATGGCTGTCAGCATTTTTTGCAATCCAGTGTGAGAAAATGACCACCATCCTCAATTGCTGGACATATGGCCTGGGTTTGCTCTCAGTGGTCCATGTGAAGGTGCTCAGCTTTGAACCAATTTGTTTGGCCACAGTACTGCCTGGTCTTTGTTTAGGACTGAGTTAGAGGATGAATGACCAAATATATATATATATATATAAAACAAACTGGCTGCTCCACAAAATGAGGGAAGAGTCATAGAGGAGAATGGAGGTTGGTAAGATAACCACAGTGCCCACTGCAGAATTCCACCACTTTAATGTGAACTATCGAGAGTAGTAAGTTTTTCCAGAGGAAATTTAGAGACCAAACATGGACTCCACACCTTCATAGAATTAGAGTGGTAGAAAAATCTTAAAGACAACTGAATCTAATTCTCATACTTTGCAGATAGGGAAACTGAGCCTCAAGAGTTTAGAGAGTTTGCCCAAGACAAGGTAGCAGAACTGGCAGGTAGACTTCACATCACTGACACTAGTCTAATACGCTTTCTTTTTTTAAATTTTTTTAAATATATATTTATTGATTTCAGAGAGAGGAAAGGAGAGGGGGAGAGAGAGATAGAAACATCAACGATGAGAGTCATTGATGGAGCCCGCAACCCAGGCATGTGCCCTGACCGGGAATCGAACCCTGATCGCCTGGATCCTAGGTCGATGCTCAACCGCTGAGCCACGCCCGGCCGGGCTAATACGCTTTCTAACATGCATTACCCATTTATTTATTCATTCAATACGTAGTGGCCATTGCCATCTCCAATGTTGCTTGTTGAAAAGTACCTGGCTTCACAGCTCACTTTACATGCTACCACCACCAAGAAGTATTGTTTTAGTCTCCTAGTCAAAGGTTCCTGCTCCATATTATGCACTCTCACAGCATTTTTACCTTTCTCCATCACCTTTACTTCTTATTATAATTCTTTTGGCATTATCTCCCCCACTGGAGTGTGAATTTCTTGAGCAAAAACACCATGTTACGTTTATATCTTTCAAGGTGCTTCCCACAATTTCAGGCATATCCCATGTGTTAACATTTGAACATATGGACGAATGTGTAAATAAATAATACTGGTCAACGCTTTGGTTCAGGAAATGGTGACTTGAGAATTTCTTAGTAGAAAATTTCTACCCCTCAGGAATTGTCAGAATCATGTTTATTGTCCCTTTAGTAGCAGCTGGACTTGAACTTGGACTTTCAGTGGCCCGACATTTGGAGTTGGGAAAATGTAGAAATGAGTGAGATTCGCCTTCCTGCCTTCGGCAGAGTTCCTTCCAGCATCTCTTTCCTCCAGAAGAAGCTCACATATGCAGACAGTGGCACCACAGGCAGCTTCTCCCGGCCCCGTCAATTGTAAATTGGTCTCCTCTATTCCAGCAGACTCTTCTAGGAATCATTTAAGATAAATGTATTCTAACTTTATGTTCCTAACACTCTCAGTGGTATTTGAGTTTTGTAGGCACCCTTGAGATAGAAGTTTCAAGAAATCTAAATTAAATTTTGAGTTCGAAATAGAATGCTGAGTTAATGGCATGACCTTCAATCCCAAGATGGTTTCTTATTTCTTTCTCTAATTTCTAGTCCTCCTTGCCCATTCATAAGGCCTGGCCAGCCTTACCATGTCATGCTTCTTTTCACAATATCCCTTGAAATTAAGTCATAATGGAAAAAGGAACAGGGATCGAGAGAACATGGTAAACTTCTCTACAATGAAATGTTCTTCATTGAACCCCCTGGGGCTGCAGTCTTCCTGGACAAATGCAAAATTGATGATATAGTTGTTATGGGAGAAGCTGAAACAACTCCAACGTGAGTGTCCTTGCCTCCAAGACATAGTCAAAGTACTGCAGACACTGTGCTGTGATAGAGAATCTATGTTTATTAAGAGACCACACGTCGGCAATTTTACGAGACTGAATCTGCCCCGTGAGAGATATATTGAGACATATTGAGATCGGCCCCTTCTTTCTGTCAATATTACATTATGATTGATTTGAATAGGCTAGTAAATCTTGAATTGCAAACGAGATAGCTCAAATTTAGCAGTTTATCTTTGCTGACATGCTACCACATATCAAAGAGTACCGTTCAGATTAAATGGAAATGGCCTCTAAAAGCAATTTTACTGTCCCCCTAGAATTTGTATGCATGAAATAGGAGTAAATGATTTCATGATTAGACAGTCTACTCAATAGAAAAAAAAAATGACTGATTTTTTTATACTCCACCCCTCCCTTAGATTATATTTCTTTTCATTATTTTTCATAAATTTTGTCAGAAAAAAGTATGGATTGACTTCTTCATATATGTCTAGAGACATAGGGTTGAGTAGAACAATGAGACCAGGAAATAAAATGGGTGTTAAAAGCAGTGCTTATAGTAGCAAACACAATAAAAATGTGCGGATTTGAGTTGCCTCTTATAATCCTATGTTTTCAGTCCTGTGGACATTCATAACCCTTCTGGCTTTAGATTCCACTTTTCCTCACTTCATCTAAGCGATAAGGTATTGCTTTTGGAAAGCTCTAAGAAAAATAATCCTTTCAGCTGTTTTTGAATTATGGAGAAATAGGTGCGCAATAACTGAAACGACTGAGCGCGACCGTTTCAAATCCGGTGCTCGGCTAAGCCCCCCAGAAACCGGCTCAAGGGAGGCGCCGGGGAGCGCACCGACCGCAGGAGCTCGGCCAAGGTCAAAGGCATCGCCACTGCCTATGGGAGAGGGGCCTTATTTTGAGCAAACATTTGACAGACATGTGAGTCTTAAGGAATGGCGATTTGTGTTTTGAAGAAATGTGGAATCGCCAATAGGTTTTTAACATCAATCAGATTTGCACTTCAGGTGACAGAGGGTGCTTGCAACACTGGAAGAAATTCTGTTTCGTTCCTGCAAGAGTCCCCGCGCTGCGCGCCTGCTCGCTCCCTACACTCGAACGCTGGGGAAAACGCAGTCAGTCCTCTGGTGGAAACAATTGTGGAGAAACCGAACCAACACAGTGGACATGAATGCCTCATGTACCTTTCGTTGTTGGAGATTTCTCAAGAAAAGTAAAATGTTAAGAAAACTAAAATGTATCCCTCTTAAGTGTTGAAAGAATTTCTATCTAAATGTTTTTTAATCCTAAAATGCCTTACGAACGAATTACTTCTCTTTCAAAAAAAAGGGATTAAGTGTCTATAACCTATTAAAATTGTGTTGTATCTCAAAATCATTAATTGTAATTCTTAATTAATGTAAACTACCAAAACGTAGTTATGTTGTGGGATCATATACATATAGAATGTTATTTGACCCTACAATAAAAGACAAGATATTTACTGCTCTATTTCAGGAGCTCTTGAGTAATTTAAAACTATTTGCCCCTATAATTAATAGTTTGGGTGTTTGTTTTTACCCCTTTATATGACTTATATGATTTTTCTCTTCATTTTTAAATTGCATTTTTTTTTTGTTTTGTTAAAGTATGGTTGTGCTAGTGGTCATTAACTCCATTTAAAGCATTGGTTCTAATTTTCTTTGATCTGAAAAATGAAATAACTCAGTGTTTTTAAATAACAAGTCCTTTTAAAATATGAATCTGATCATATCAGAGCTCAAAACCTGCAGTAACTTCCCACTTCATGCGATGGAAAACCATTCCTTACGATACCTCCACGGCCTGACCCGCTGGCCACAGCCCCAGCTCCTCCCCTAGCCCTTGCTCACCATCCTCAAGCCTGCTGGGCGACTTGCTGTCCTGGAAGCCACCCCGCGTGCTCCTCCACTGAGGGCCTTTCTATCTGTTTCCTCTCCCTCTCTCCCAGATATCCGTCCACTGGGCTAACCTGCTTACATCCTTAGAACCTTTGTTCAAATTTCACATTCACAGTGTTTTCTTAACCTGATTGGCTTCCCTATTTAAAATTGCAACCTGTGCACTCTCCACATTGTCATGTTCCATTACTCTGTCTCATTTTTTTTCAAAGTATTCGTCACCTTAAAACCAATATTATAATTATTTATTATGCTTATTTTTCTTCTTTCTCTTGCTAGAAGATAAATTCCAGGAGAGAAAGATATTAGTCTGCTTAATTCACTGATGTATCTTCTTTCAGATAAGATAGTAGAACTGCGTGTAGCGCATTTTAGGCATCAAACAATATATTTTGAATTAAATAAATGCATCTGAAATTGAGTCTGATGTTTCAAATGTCAATAGTATTTGAAAGTGTTAGTGGTAATCATCTAAATTATAATTAAAATTATTTTATCATTTATTGTGACTGCTCAGATTCCTTCTGTGCTAACTTAAAGATTCTTTAGTTTGAATCAATGAGATTGCAAGATACCTACTCTTTCAATAAAAATGTTATTGTTAATAGAAAATGAAGCTGTTTGAGCCAAGATAGACTATAATCCCATCTGATAACTCTAAGTTTTAGATGAAGTACAAGAATAAAAGAATGGCATTCATTCTTTGCAATTTTTATGACTTTTCAAATTATTAAGGTAAAATAGTAAAAAATATTAGAAGTAAACATAATGTATAATTCTTTAAGGTGACCACCTCATAATCCCCTCACTAAAATACCCCCCTTAATATTTCAGTTGTTATTGATTCCTCTACATTTATTCTAATATTCTCATTAATCTGTTCTAAATTGGTTTGAAATCCCTAGGAAAACATAAATTTCCTTTATGAAATCTAAACATTTCTATTATCTTTATCAAACTTGTTAAAAATAGAGGCAAATAGGTGAGTTGTGTCATTTCTGACAAATATGTGTATAAGGGATATCCCTACAATGTTTAAAACAAAATTCTGCAATGTCAGCCCAGGGCAAATGTCTGAGCCTAATTAACAACTAGAAAACCAAAGTAAAAGATGTGTGCCTTAATTTAAGTTTTTGTTTTTTATTGTTCCCGGGGTAATTTACTAAGCTGTAATACAAACTAAGTTTCTGATTCAGGGAGCTGATCCTAATGAGTTAAGACATAGAAAAAAATCAATGAGAAAAGCGAAGACTATTAAAAAAATTTTTGTCTTGTTTGAGGTCAGCACATAACAGCATTTGATGCAGTAGAACTAAAAAAATATTTTGCAATGCCTAGGACTAAGCTTTGTGAGATGGCATGCAGATAAAGTGACTATTATATAAGTTTAATTCAAATTACGAATATTTAGCTGAAATTACATTTGGCAGTAATTGTTTGTGGATTAATCATTTTTATAATGGTGATTATTATCTTCATAATTAGTTAGGAGAAAGACTCAGCTGTTGTAAATAACAGACCTCCTAGCAAAGTGGATTAAATATGATACATTTTTGTTTCTCAATCATGTAACTGTCTGCTAGGCCATGATGGCAATGCAGCTCCTTCAGGTCATTAAAGGCCCAGGTTCTTTCCATGTTGTTGTTCTGTTCTGCAGTCCTCTGAATGATTGAAGCTTGATTGCTGCACATGTTTATTTCAGCCAGAAAGCCAAGGGTGGATGGAGAGGTCATGTCCACGGGGAGCAGTTTGACTTGGAACTAGATTAGACTTTTTTTTTTCTTAATTTTATTTTCATTTAAAATATTACAGATGTCCATTTTTCTCCCCAATGACCCATTCCACCCCATCCCATCCCCCTCCCCAGTTATCTCCTCACCATTGTCCGTATCTATGGGTTGTGCATATATGCATATAAATTCTTTGGTTACTCTCTCCCCCTCCACCCACCCGCCCTCCTCCATTCCTCTGGCATTCGTCAGTCTGATATATGCTTCCATGGCATTGAATCTATTCTGTTCATCAGTTCATTAAATTCTTTAGACTTTTTACAAATCACTTTTCTTTACACCTAATAAGTCTATCTCTAGTCATATCGGCACACTTATTCCAATAAAAGACTGGAGAAGCTAGACTGTATCTCTGTGACCATATACAAGAACAAAGAAAATAATTCAGTTTAGAGGTACAACACGTGTGATCCTGCATGGGCTTCTCATACCTATGTTTTTCTGTGGTAGTAGTGGAATGTAACCAACTATATCTGAAGAGTTAGTCCCAGATTGACCTTGCGTATTAGTAGGAGGGATACAGGAAAACTTAGAAAGTGTTTACCTAATTCGCATTGAAGTGATTCCATGTAGTCCAACTCTGGCCTTAGTATGACAGAAACCAGGCTCTTGTCCTATTTCATGTTTCTTTTAACCAATTATTCACCTCTATTTCAGTTTTTCAATAACTTTTATAGCCTTAAGTACCCAACTTTTTATTTTTCCTGTTTCTGTAATAACTGACTTACTATTTGTGGACTCTAAAGTTTAGAGCATAGATCCTCAGTGTAGCCATCATATCACCCTGAGGCTGCAGCCCTGGGTTTCCTGATCTCTACCAGTTATGGATTGAGCAGTCTCTTCTATGGACTCTGTGTTGGCATTGATTTGTATCCTACATATCCCTTTACCCCTGTGGACTGATTTTTACCCTCCATTCTGTAATTTCTATTACTACAGTAAATACACTCTTGCCTTGCTCCACTTAAGACATTCCGGGTCTTTGCCTCACCAATTAGATATGTTTGGAATTCAGTTCTGGTTTCCTTTGGTCAGAATTTTTCTGATGCCACTTGAGTTTTGATTATATCATTTTTCTAAGATACTATTTTATAAGATATCCCATCAGAATGATTATAGTGTAGAAATAAGCTCATGTAATTTACATATAAGGAAAGATACCATTTTTATCCTGCCCATGATAAAAGAAACATGTGTCCTCCCTTAGCAAAATGTAAATAAATACAACAATGAATCAAAAGTAATCCTACCTGAAATATTTTAAAATCAATGGTCATGTACTCTATACTAAATGACACATGTTTACAAATTTTTGTACAAAAGTCAATAACTGCTCATTGTGGATGGTGCTTGGTGTCCAGCTTTTGATGAGACAAGGTTCAAAGTCCTGTTCTGTTCACAGTCTTTACAAAGCTGATTATTACACACTCTTATACTCTTAGTTAGACCTTTTCCATGTGTGTTAGCTGCTCTTTCTTTGTAGGTTTCAGGCTGTGATGTTTGTTTTTAGTATCCCACACCCAAATGTATCATGGCATCTAACGCACATTTAGTGGATATTTTATGGTTGCAACAAGACACAGTGGAAAGTATTGAGAAATTATATTCTGCTTATTTGCTTCTGGCTCTTGGTACATGGGTTAGCCATGCAGAAATGTCAAGTCATTCTCCCCTGACCCCTTAAGTGGAGACTCCTGAGCTTAAGAGAGCATTTTTGCGTTGCTCTGCCACTCTTTTGGAGAATACTTGAACTACATGCTTGGCTGAGCTCATTAAACTGCATAAAACCTCCGAGTTCCGTGGGGCAAGCCTGGTCCTATGAAGATGTGTGAGCCCTTCTTAGTTTAGCTACTGTAAATATGCAAAATATTTTTCAAGTCTCTTGAGAAGGATTTCCACAGATGAAAGATATTTTTATGCTGGTGTAAAGCACGCTAAAATATTACACAGAAAAGTCTTGCCTGGTATTATATTTGAAAACGCAAATCAATTCACATTTTTCAATATGAGTGATCTGGGACTTCAGGCTGCCATCTCCCACCTGAAATTGAACGACAAACCGGAACAGGAAAGATGGAGTGATTTTGGTGGTATCTGTGCAGCTGTGAAGGGTTCGGGTTCACTAGGGTTTGAATTATTGCTCAACTTGCACACTGATCTCTATTTACCTGGCTGCCTGTCATACAGTCTGTGCCCCAAACTGCCCTGAGTGTGATAGATGATATGGGCATAAGATTGCCTGATAAGTGTGCTCAGATTTCCTCACCTAGGCCAGACACTCAGGCATATATTTATTTTTTGCTCTAGAGTGAGTACAAGGCCTCTGTGGTTATTCAAGCAAATCTTGCCTGCTTGAGAAAATATAGTTTCTGTTGAAAAAGATGGTTTATTTCCATGAGGAAATACATTCTAAACCTTGTTTTACCCTGAGATCACAGAGTATTTACTGAATGCCCTGATATTCATTTGAAATGCTTTGGACTTGGGCGGTACTGGGTTTGTCTTCCTGCGCCTTCTCTGGTGTGCGTACCGGTAATCTCTGTCTCCTCCAGGCAATGGTCTCTCTCTAACCCGTTAAAGGAGTGTTTTAGGTGTTTTATCTCCATCGTGTTCTGTGACTCCTAGGCAGAGATTATCAGAGGGGCAACAAGCACTTAACTTTCTTCTTATTTTACTCTTTCTCAAGCAGCAGAATTAAACACAGTTGCTACAACAAACCAATACTTGGGGCCAAACACAGTCGCCTTTCTTTGCAAAGGGAATTTTTATGACCTCACAAATTGGGCAGTAACTGACTTCTGAGTGATGATTAATGTAATAAAGCAAATTCAAGTCATATGCAGATATTATTGTGTTCTTTTAGTGGACCAAACTATATTTATTTTGTTGTTTAATTTTTCTGTGATAAAAGGGGAAATGTCAATTAAACCACTTACACGTGTAGCAGTGCTTTTAGTGCACTCTCGAGGAAGAGAGCTTTGTAATTGCTGAAAATAACATTATAAATCTTAATGCGTATTACCAATGTTCTTAAACTCTGTGTGCATTCACTGGTAATTTTAATAAATCTGTTTAATTTCAAGCTTATTCACTATTTCCCACTTGAGAGGGCATGTTGAGAATTTATGTCACGGAGACCCGTAGGTGGAGGGTAAAGATGACTCTCGAGAAAAAGCGGAGGAAGGCAAATCCTCATTTAGCAATGTGAAAAGCCACTCGACTCCTTATGTGTCACCTTTAATTCCAGATCGAACTCAACCGAGTGCCCAGCTTCGCCCAGTAGTAAACCGCCAGTGCGCTCTCACCAACTGGAGGGTGGGGGCTGGACTCAAACTATTCCTCTTGCGGAGGCCGCGTCAGCCGAGTTTCCATCCACTGTCGACAGTGCAGCCGTGGGGGAAACACCAGGCGAGGGACAGCTGACGTTTCTAAAAGGGAGGAAGAGCAGAAGGCGATCCCGAAGCTCCCGGGATGAGATGTGTCTGGAAGTTAAGGTCTGACGGGCGACACGGTCTCCGGCCTTTCGGAACAGAGTCCTGGGCACGTTGTCGTGTGAGCCAACACCCTAGAACCACATTATTTAGGGTTCACTTGAATTGTTTTCCCTGTTACTTTTGGCCAAGGGTTTTCTGTGCAGTAAAACTTACTTCTTTTTAATTAAATCACCAGGCTTGTTCATGGATTTTCTGTTTAGTAAGCTTCAGTTTTCTATAATCATTGTTAGTTTTTATTACTTTAAATCAACTCAATAAAGCGAAGACAACATTTTCAGTTTAGGTTGGAGTACCTCTAATCTTTTTCCACTTTAATCCATTCCCTTCACCACACCAGAGTGATTTTCATAAATCCAATCATGACACTCCTGCTTAAAAGCTATACAATTGTGTTCTACCATGTAAACGGTGACAGAAAGCCCCTTGATACATCTTTTAAAACATGCTCTTTCAAGCATTATTTCTTCTGTGACTTCAATTGCCTTAGTCGAGGCATTCAAGGCCTTATTGTGCCCAGAGTGTCAGATTCCATATCCACCAAATTCTGTCAGAGTCATTTCCCAAAACTACTTGCACGAACTACTTGCAGTTCATATGGAAATATTCAGAATGACAATGAATCAATCTATTAACCTAAAGATATAGTTATCAATAACATCAAATATGACCAGTCTTTAAGTCTGATATCAAGTATATCTTACAACATTTAAATTGGACTTCTTGTAAAAAATTTGTTGCTTTAGGTTCTTACAACTTTTAAAATTGGTGTCTTGACATTCCAAATAAATTGTATAAAGAGAAGACTTCAGGTCTTTTAAAGTGGTCTCTACACCATTACTACATGATTATAACATTTTTAACAGGTTTCATTATAATACCTACTACTTATTTATTGTTTATTATGAGCTAGGTACCTAATGCATAGAGACACACACACAGGCACTCAGAGGTATATGAAATGGTGTATGCTGATGTGCTGAAAACTCACTAGGAAGTTAAAACACAGGACTATGTTTGCTAGTTGCTGTCTTGTACCGTCATTTGCTATTGCAGAACTGTCAGAACAACACCAGATTACTTAGTGTTTCCAAAAGGAGTGCATATGTTTATGCCTCTCTAAAACTTTATTATATTTTATAAAAGAATTTGCCTAATGCAAAATTTATATAATTCTAGAGTATGTAACCCAGAGAGTTCTGAAGGTGGTTATTATTTTGAGCAACATAAATTCCCTTTGGCACTACTGGGTTTTTTTGTAGGCATTTTCTCCCTGCATCAGCCCGATTAGAGCTGAGTGGGGCGCAGAATACTTTTTCGTTCTGAAACTTTATGTGTTGTAGCTGATCTTACTCTTGGCTCCAAGGAAAATCCGCTCTACTTAGGATCAAGGAATGATGGCTGGCACTAGCTTCTGGTCACTCCTTGAAGGTGTCAGAGAAAAGCTGTAGAACAGGAGGGATGCCCTGGTCATTTCCCAGAGAGAATGGTCACTTGCATATACGGTTCTCCCTGTACCACCACAAAGGATAGATGGTAGATCTTGCTGTGTTCTCTTTAGATCAGAGATTTTGACTTGCTTTTGCACGTTTATATGAGTATTTTCCCTGTCTATGTAGTATCACTGCATACAAAACAGCCACATTAGAAATCTGGAAGGAGCAGTTTGTCTGAATTCAGCAAGGGTAACAGGTGAGATAGAGCTCTGCCATCAAGACCTGAACAGGTGCGTTCAAGGTCATAAGTCACAGGTGACCAGAAAGACAAAGACAGAATACAAGGCTCAACATATTTATCCTGGGATCAATGGTAATTCTGTGCGTTCCTTGATTCAATGAAATGTGAGGATTTCTGAGGAATCTGCCTGCTACTTGGAAAGTATAAAATAAGCTAATTTTCTCTGTCTGCGCAAAAGGACTCTGTGGGTTTGAAGGGATTCAGACCAATAATATAGCAAGTCTGTCTCTTGGAACAGGAGTCCCTCAGAATGCTAACAGATCATGTAGGGAAGAGGGGAGGATTTCTTTGTATTACTTTGGGGAATTCTGGTTCAGATAAGGTACACAAGGTTCAGGCAGGAATTTTCAGATCTTTTTAATAGATTTCTAAAACATACCAAATCATGAAAACTTTCTGAATTAAATAGTCAGTGAATCCAGTGCTCTGTAGAAAACTCTCTGGGAAAACCTATCGGAGGAGCATCTTGGCCCCTCTAAGGAAGGATTTCTGCTACATCAGCACGTGGTTTCTAGGTTCCTTACCTGAGAGTTGGCTGGTTGTCTAAATTCCTGGTGTGCGATTGTGGTTTAGCCAGTTCTTTTGTGAAGAAGAACTAGAAATTTAAGTATCTTTAATTTTCCCTCATCCTAGAAAAAGACATTTATTCGCACCCAGTAAACATCTACCCTATTTTAATTCTCAGTTCTACGTCTCAAGCTGAAGTACAACTCTGAACTACAGTCATATATCTCCAGCAGCTTATCTGACTGTTCACTGGAATGGATAGATCTTAAATCATACTTAAATTTCCCTCTTAATGGGTTGTCTAGGTGGTCTCCTAAAACACAACAATAACAACCATCCCACGCATTAAAAACAACCGTTATGCATTAACATTTGTTAAGACATCATGTGCCAAACACTTTCCATGGACTGTCTTTGTGAATAAACATTGACCCCACAATAAACCTGACAGGTAGGTCCTCAGTGTTCCCCAAGAGGGAGCTGTTGAGACAAAATTGTTTTTTCTTTTCAGAACCCACTGTTGTTTCACTGTGAATCACTGTTGTTGAATCACTGTTGTTTCCTTTGTTAATATTTTCTACTTCTCTCTACAACAGTAGAGTTTTTCTAATAATAGAGGCTTCATAAGCATTTGTGAGTTCTCAACTTCAAATTTAAGCTCCATTCAGTCATTTGCCATCTCCTTAATTATATTTCTCATATTGGGTCATTCTTTTCCTTCCTGTGACCAATTCCATGTGCCTCTTCACCAGATTTTAGTAAAAATGTATTACCCATCTCTCAGGTTCCAGTCTCAGACACAATTTGCATACAACAACCAGATAATCTGCAAACATTACTCTCACCCCGTCACCTGTTACTCAAATATATTTAATGTCCTTTCTTCTTAAGGATAGATTCCATAACTCATAGTGGTATTACAAAACTTTTCAAATGTCATTTTCAGCCCACCTGGATGGCTCAGGTGGTTGGAGCATCATCTGGTGCACCTGAAAGGTTTCAGGTTCGATCCCCAGGGGCACCTGCTGGGGCAGCCAGTCAGTGTTTCTCTCTCTCTCCCTCCCTTCCATAAAAATCTCCTCAGGTGAGGATTTAAAAAATAAAAATGAATAAAATATAATTTTCATTTTTCTTATAATCTGAATCTGCATTCCAACAAAGAGGTATACTAATCATGGCCTCAGTGTACCCTACAAAGTCCAGCCTCAGGTTTTCACCTAAAATTCTGTGCTTGGGTAATGAACTGTCTATGCCCTTTCTCTGCACTCTCAACTCTGCATGCATTATAAATGCATGAGGATTCTTATATGCATCACTACAGTAAAAAATATCAAGGTTATTTGGTAAAACACGATTATGAGAAATAAAATTACCTCTCCAGTCCTGCTTTGTCCTTCAATACACGTTGCCAACACTGCAGCTTAGCTAAAGCCCTTTAAAAAGATTGGCTCTGCGGTGCAAGACTCTCTTGTCCACTTAATAAACAGGTATCTGGCAGATTGTATTTTTAAAAATTTTTTTTGCTGTATTTTCGATTGAGGAGCCTGAGATAAGCCATTTAGTTGATTATGGAGGAACTAGGGAGCTCTAATAAACTCCTTAAATACCCATTCATTATTTGTCTGATGCACAGAAATCCTATAGATAAACTGACTTCTGTTCTCCCTTTCAAATTAGAAATTATCTAGTTAAATAATTTTGCAAAAGTAATTCAACATCTATACTTTCAATTAAAACTTTCACTAAAAAAAGTGAGAAGGGCAGGTAAATCAGTTGAGAGTATTTTAAATGTCCTCTATCCTGGATACGCTCTGCCTTAGAAACAGCTTCACACTGGGCACCCTGATAATTCAGGGCCTTAGAGCAAAATCAGGTTTAATAAATTTAACATATCAATATTTTTCTGGCATATCTTAATATAATCCACATCCTCAATTTATCTAGGGGTATTTGAGTTGATTTTTTTAAACTTTGAAGCCATCTACATAATGCTTTCTCCTTTATAAATACAGTGATAGTTTTTCTACAGTCCCTTCAGACATTGTCTGTGTCTATGAGTGCAGAAGGATTTGGGGAATTGAAAGCATTATGATAATTAATTTGATTAATTACCTCATTATGGCCTTAGTTTTCCATCTCCCTATGTGAGTGGAACATGACCAAAATATAATTCTGAAATATACCAGATATCAAATTACATGAAAAAAAGTGTATGGGTTTTCTTTATAAATTTAAGGAACTTTTAAAATTTTATGAATCATATCACCTAAAAAAGTCAAGTTTGTATCAGTGGGAGAAAGTGATGAATATTCATTTAAAATCAGCTTGCATCTTTAAATCAATCCTATAATATTTTATTTCCTATTGAATCAAATGGCAAAAAGCCTACATTTTTTTCTCCTATGTGGACAAATATATATTGAGAGTCTCCATTCACTATGACTTCACAATTCAGCCCAACATAGAGTTTAAGATGACCTGCAATTAGATTCTTAAAAATGTTAAGTGTCAGGCTCATGCATTGGACCTGAAGGAAATATTAAGCAGAGTTTTCAAAGTCTGGATGTAAAACAGCAGACGATTTGTATACGGATGTAGTTACCTGCTTCTATTATACTCCATAGACTCTTGAGAGACTTTAGTCTAAAATAGAAGAATATAACGCTCCAATTTTTTTTAGCTATCAACTTGTAGACCTTTTGATGTAGCATGATTTATTGCAATCCCCACATGCAGTTAAACATCAATCTACTTTGAGCTGAGAAATATTCCAAGGTTTATAATAATTTCTGGTTTCAAATTGGAGCACTATCACCATCGTGAGAGGGACCATAGGTTTCGTGTAGGGAGACTTGGCTTACTTAGCAATCAACACCCCTTCCTTCTTTCCCATGCTTCTTTTCTGACATCGAGTCACATAGAGTCTAAAATACCCATTTCTTGATGAAACTGTATAGGAGAGTAAAATCATGTTGACAGAATATATTTGTAGCAACTACCCTACACAGCTCCAATTTCAAATAAGATGAACGATCCTCCCAGCTAGTTCAGCAGAAATGAGAAGGCGACACCCCCATGTCCTGTCCCTGCATTGATTTTGATGACCCCGTGGCTGAAGGCAACTCCGACTAAAGTTTAATCATGTCTTGCAATATAAAGATGGGGATTTGAAACTGGGAAGCACATATTTAGGTTTGTAAAAGAAAACCATCTCTGACTTAAACACACAAAAAACCAGACAAACAAACAAAAAATGCCCTCGCCACTGTGGCTCAATGTTTGGAGGCTCATCCTGTGCACCAAAGGGTCACGGGTTCCATTCCAGGTCAGATTGGTGCTCCTCTCTCCTTCCTCTCTCTCTCAAATCAATGAAAAAAAACATAACCTCAGGTGAAGATTTAAAAAAAGTGTCCATGTTGGGGGGACTACAAGCAAACAAAAATATTTTGCTTCATTTTAAGTTTTTCTCTTATCAAATGAATTACTGTAATTTTTAATGGGTATTTATGTATGTACCTGCCAGTTTGTCAAGACCATGTCCTTAGCTGCCATAGTAGACCTACCCCTGTTAAAGATGAGGCTATGTAGTTAAACTTTAGAAAGAAATGGTGTATCTGAATTCTACTTGGAAAAACCCCCTGAAATTTATATTATCATAAACTTGTGTGTACACATACCTATAGATGTCTTATAGGTATCCATATAACAAATTCCATATATTCAAAATTAATTTTCTTACTCTACAAAGACAGCATGTTTTATAATTTGCCTAATTATTCATCATTCCTATTTTAACTTCTTTCTGGGCAAATAGCCAGATTGTTTCCCAGCCTCCCTTGGCTACGAGAGGGGAGCTTGTCTCTGATTTCTGATAAGTGGAACGTGGGCAGACGATTTACAGCACTTCCAAATCTATGTTATCTTGGCTCCTGCAACTGAGTGTAATTCTATCTGAGTATGTCTCTCAGAAATCTTGGTAAGAGCAGGGACCACAAAATAGCCATGATTGCAAATTTTTTATGTCTAGCATATACCTGCTCTGTGCTGGGGGAAAAAAGTATGTGCATTTTCTTTATAAATTTAGCAATGAATTATACATACAGTAACCATATATTCTAGCTTGCCCAGAAGTTACCAAGCTTCACATTTTGCTCTGACACAATTATTAATGCCGCCTCCTTTCACACTAAAAAATGTCCCCATTTGTAGTAGTCAAGCTCTCGTCCTGCCTCGGGTATAAAGCACTCCTCAGGGTTAGCACCCAGATGCGGGTTGGTTCTCTTTATGGATGAATTTTCACTAATTAGTGAAAAAGCTGCTAGAGCGAGATTACTAACCCTTTGCAACATTTAATGCAGCAATAGATAGAGGCAGCGGTCATTCGTGGCTGCCGCTGTCCCATCAGAGAGCAACCTGGTTGAGTGACTCCGGATGGAAGCTCCCAACACTTACAAAACCTCCTTGCAAAAACATCAAACCCAAATTTGATTAAGCCTGGGGACTTCACCAACAGTGTGAGGGAAATACAGGAATAAAGGACATGATAAATGATATCCCTGAAAGAAATTCTGCGAAATCCAGTTCGTGGAAAGCTCTACGAGAGTGAAAAATAACAGTCTTTTAAGAACAAATCGCAAGGAGAGAAAAAAAAAATGGACAGGGAAACCTAGAGATCAAAGGAGACTTAAAAACTATATTAACTGGTTCAACATAAGGATCTAATTTAGAACCTGATTCAAAGAAATGAACTCGAGTATGAGATACAGAAAAGATGCCTGGTTGTTTCATTATGTTAAATAATTGCTCTTATTTCTAGTTGTGCGCTGCGCTATTTACAGATGAGATGGCAGATGCTGTTGGGAATGTTTCCTAGTGATCCCAGGAGAAGGGGAAGTAGGTGAGGTGCAGGTGAAACAACATTCGCTGCAGTTTGAGAACTGCTGGAGCTGGTGGTAGATACAACAGTTTTATTATATTTGCTTATATTTTCCCTGGAAGTGGAATTTTTTTAAAGGGTGTGCGTGCTTCTCCCCGCACTGGGTCTCCACTCTGCTGTCTTCTCAAGAGACACTTTATTATCAGTTGTTTGTTCTTTCGTCACAGGCTGTGAGGAAGCAGAGACCTCTTTGGAGCCTTCATTCCACTGTGTTGGTTTCGGTCTCAGACACCTTCCAGGCCTTCGGGGCCATTTAGTGAAGACTCTAGGGTGTGAAAGTCTGAGAATAAATTATAAATGAGCCAGTAACTGGCACGGAATAGACAAAAAAACTCAACGCAAAGTGGATAAACATAGCTACAGATATAAGCCTTTAGTTGAAGAAATAAACAAAATGCAATAGACTCAAAATAGGAGCCAGAATACATATATCTACATTATATAAACACCATCAAGTGTCTCGAAACCCAAATCCAACATTTCTTAGGTGGGTGATATCTGACAAGTCTTTGAACAACTTTTGAGTCTTCTTGTATTTATTTGTAAAATAAGAAATTAGAACTTCTATGGGATAAACTTGTAATTATGTGTTGTATGTGAAAGTACCTAGCACCTGGTAGGAGGGATTGTTTTGAACTTTATGGGCTACTGAGTACAGTACAGTAAGATATTAATTAATATGAGTAGAAGGGAAAACATTATAAATAATCACATAAACTCAGAATACATACACTCAGTTATTCTACCGAATATTTATCAAGCATCTATCATGAACCAGGCATTTTTGTGAGTGCCGAGGAAGCAATCAACAAAACAGAAAACTGTCCACCTTCATAAAGGAACATTCTGGCAATAATAGTATCCTATGTAATACATGGTCAGAATATTTTTCAGTATATAGTGTTAAAATTAAATGGCTAATTTATAAAATGCTTTAAAACTGAAGCTATTCTCTGAGTAGTTCGATGGACCGTAACCCCTACACGTGAGCACACACACACACAATGCTAAGAGTGAAACTTTGCTCAGAAATTTCTCTCCTGAGTAGAGACTGATGGTGAAATCCAGGTTCATTTAAGAACCATGGCGTTCATCAATATTCTGTGAGAGTAAGAGTGGCGGTCGATCTGTTTTCCACGAACTTGGCAACACACCTCCTGCACTCCCAGCACCAGGCTGCGAGCAGGTGGCTGCAACCTGCAGCAGTTTTACTTAACTACTCTCCTCCATTTTGCAAGCTTTGCTTTCTCAAGTTCAATGACACTGCACCTGACAGCTCATCAGTATGCGAAGACATGTGCGCCTGCCTACAGTAAACACAAATCCCTCTTTTAAAAAACGTAAGAGCGCCACAAGACAGCAATTTCCTTTGTAGAATTTGTCACTCATCATTTCAAAGGTTGTGTTTTTCTGGATGTAAAAGCTCGTTTTGTTTTAAAATTTGTCATGGATCCAAATGGTGAAGAAGCACCAATGTGAGGGTTTAAGTGACAGTGATTGACCTGCCTCCCCCTACAGCAAATTCTAACTAAAAATTAAAGCTGTTGCTAGTATTTGCCAGCTTGATTGCACTATCCAACATTAAATCATGATCTGAGATGCTTAGCATGCTACAAGAAGACCCTCCCCATTTTTCTTTAAAATCTACTGGGAAATCTTATTATACCTATGACTAAAAATAGCATACCCACATCAGGCAATGCAATTGAAATGATTTATTTTAATTGTTTGAAAATGGTTTGGTAGGTAGAATCAGTCCCAGTTAACAGGACTCACTCAGCATTAATGTTCTGTAGTACCTGGCATCTCTTTCTGATTTGGCCATGAATCAGAGGTTCCCACAGCCCCCTCGTGGGGTTTGAAAATTTGCTAAAGCAGTTTACACACCCAGGAAAAGTTTACTTACAATTGCTGATTCATTACTAAATATATTTTACAAGGTGTAATTGAGCTGTCTGATGAAGATACACTAGGGTGAGTTCTGGAAGGGTTCAGAACCCAGGAATTTCTGTCTCTGTGGGTTGGGATGTGGCCCACTCCCGGCCTGTAGGTGTATTCATCACCCTAGAAGCTCTCCAATCTCCATACTTTGGGGAATTTCACAGAGGCCGAATCACATGATCAATTATTAGGTCCATTTCCAGCTCCTCACCTCTCTCCAGAGAATGGGGGGAGGGGCTTAATGTTTTATCTAATCATGATTTGGTCTTTCTGGAGACAAGCCCCCACAAAGAGTCGCCTTATTAGAATAAAAGTTCCTATTACCCAGGAAATTCCAAGGGGTTTAAGAGTTCTGTGTCAGCAACCGGGGGCCAAGACCAAATATTAGAACAAATGATTCTCTTAGCCCCCCTACTCGCAAGGGTTTTAGGGCCTCTCAATATAGGTTGCATTATTTCACAGAAATTATTCCAGAAACACTTACACATGGTGTGGTCCAGACTGCACGTCCATCAGAGTGGCAGAACACATTCTCTGAAATGCCCTCTGCCACAAAACACACATATTCTGGATAAATAACAACATTTAAATGCATTGCTGAGTCCACAAGAAAGTGCCAGAGATCTGGAAAGGCCTTAATCCCCGGGCAAGGCTAGTTTAGGAGCCTGCGGAGCACAGGGGCTCCTCTGTCGTCACACAGCGTCCTCGGTGCTTTGTGCTGGGGTGCGAGAGCTCTGCTGTCATTGTGGGCATAAAGCACAGCAGTCGGCAGAGCCAGCCTCCTGGTCAAATGATTGTACAACATGATGGATTGTGTGCTAATATGAAAACCATCTTCGAGCTATCCATAGGTTAAATATGAAACCTAAATTTTAACTAAGGGACTGAATCTTTTTATCACACTGGCTCAAACGATTCCATGTATTTTGTTTATTCTAGTCTTTGTGTTACCAAAAAGTTCTATTTTTCAGGCTCATCACATTTCACTGGAAATGGAAGAGGGAGCCCTAAACTTCCAGGCATTGTTTAAGCCAGTGGTATATTAGAAGAGAAGCTCTGACTTAGAATTACCTCGTGGCTCCTTCTCTACAAATCATGCAATCAATGTGTGCGATGGACGGGCCGGGCTCATTGACTGGAAACCAGATAAACTGCCTCGCTGTGCCCTGAAAAAAAATTGCCTTCAAAAAGTTAGTCTTTAGAAGGCCACACTTTGGGCGGAATTGGAACAGTGCTATGATAGTGGGGAATATGAAATGCAGGCACCATCCCCATTAAAGTCAAGTAAGCCAGAATTTATTTGCATTTTTTAATGGGCATGCAGAAGGAAGCAGGTGATATTACTGTGTTTACACCAAACCCCATGACCAAATGAGCTAAAAGAAACACTTGGATTACCCATGTGTCAGCATTCTAATCCCATCACGCTTGTCAGCACTATAATTTTCAACGTACCACTTAGTTTAAAATACAGTAGGGGAGAACCAAAATGTTTGTTTTCTTCTGACGAACCATATGACTCAGAGCAAAGAAAAGACTTAGAAATAGAATACTTCAGAAAACGAGAGAGTGTTGCAAATTATAGTGGTTTTGTTCACAGCTGTATAAATTTATTTTTTCTGTAAAACAGGTACACATTGAGCCATATTTCCTAGGGCCCAGATTCCTGAAACAGTAATTTTCCACTCGTCTCTGGCTGCCTGAGACCAAGCAGCGCCCAAGTTTGCCTAATGCCAATGAAATGCGTTTGGAAATGAGAGAATCTCGTTTAACTTTTACCTTTTGAATCAAGCTTTCAAATGCAGCAAAATTAGGCTCCACGGCTTAGACAAATGCCTAGTTTTATCACTGTATGTGTGCTTTCTAGAGTAGTTAGGAAATTATTTCATAAAATACTAATATCACAAAGTCCAGACTTACATTTTCATCAGAATGACAGAGCGGTGGATATTCTAAAATGCCTTTCTGGCATAAAACAAACAGATGCTGGCTAAATTACAGGCATAAACTTTTAAAGGCATTGCTGAGTTTATAAGAAGGTGACAGAGATCCCCAAGGGCTCCTACCCTGCTTTCCCCACAACAGAGTAAGCTGATACCAAAGTTCTGCGTAAAGAAGGGGGTGAGATTGCCCTGAACGCAGAGACCTGTGGCAGGAATAGCTTTGCTTCTATTGAGTGAGGGTGGTCTAATTTTCATCTGCTCTAAAGGATTCATTTGAACTCCATAGCTAATGACTTTGAAATTTTCATTTCCATTTTTGTTTTCCTCTTAGCTAAACTAACTTTCAAGTCTTCCCCTGCACACGCTTGATTAGCAGGACAAGAGGCCACAGACATGGTCTCAGGTTTTGTCTTCTAATGCCTGCAAAGAAAAGTTGGGAAGGTTTGGAATGACTCTCCTCTATCCATGTTCCAATCTCTAGAATCTCTTATCTTTATATTATATCACAGGACTCATTAGCCTACACTAGAACAAATCATTGATTTGGTGAGAAGTCTCTCAGTAATAACATCTCCTGTCATGCTGAGGTGTCTGCTCAGGGAAAGCCGTTCCTCTGTTTGAGTGGCCCTTCTGCACAATCAGGGTCTTCAGGTCTCAAGCAGACAAGTGAGTCCAGGGAGCTGTGCAGGAGAACAGCTTCCTGTTCACAGGATCATCGCCTGCAATTGAGAAAAGGAGAGAGGAGGTGCTTAGGATGGAAAAGTTGTCTTTTCTATACAAGTAGCATTGTGTTTTCCAAGGCAGCCTTGTCACAGCCTTCTCTAAAGGCAGAGTGACAAGGTGATGCTTCTCCCTGTGGCAGCCTGTGAGCAGGGCTGACAAACAAAGGGATTTATAACATTTGTATATACTGTTCATATAACATATTCCTTAATTCCTCATGTGTGAATTTTTAAAATTT
This sequence comes from Miniopterus natalensis, assembly GCF_054644295.1. Classification (NCBI taxonomy): domain Eukaryota; kingdom Metazoa; phylum Chordata; class Mammalia; order Chiroptera; family Miniopteridae; genus Miniopterus; species Miniopterus natalensis. Next base: position 10,041,237 of record NC_142082.1, on the reverse strand, counting down.
ATTTTTTTGTTGAGAGTATTACAGATATCCCCCAATGTCTCCCTTTTACCCCTCTCCACCCATCTCCACTGGGACGGTGAGCACCTGCCCACTAAATGCGCAAGAGACAGCCTTCCTTCACTGGTTCTTTACAATTTCTATCAGTAAATCCTCTGTAAAAATAACAGAAATTAGGGGTAAGATTTAGTATTTCAAGACATCCTGGCTGATTCAGGAAATCATCAGATAAATCGTGCAATCATGTCCTTTGGATGAATCTACGCATTATTCTGCAAACAGAGTTAGTTCAAAGCTGTAGAATAGTTTTGGAAATAGAGGGATTTATAACATTTGTATATATTGTTCATATAACATATTCCTTAATTCGTCATGTGTGAATTTTTAAAATTTATTTTATTGTTGAGAGTATTATAAATGTCCCCCAATGTCTCCCCTTTCCCCCTCTCCACCCATCTCCCACCCCACCTCGCCTCAGATCTTCACCTGTCTATGTGGTCAGTGGCCATGGGCTGTGCACAACATTTGCTTATAAGGTCTTTGGTCAATCTCTTCCTGCCCTCCTTCCCACTGAATTTTTAATGCATCCAGAACCCTTGATTTCAAATGGGCTCGTAGGAGCTGCTGTAGGTATGTATCTTCCGACAGGAATGCCAGCTCCTTAAGTAAAGGTTGGTAGAAAATAATGCCCATCTCTTGACTTTCCACAAAATGTGTAAGCCTAACTGTTTAGAAAAGCCCAGTCATCACTTAGGTTTCCTGAACTGCTTTGTATAACTCAAAGGAGTGCCCGTGAAGAAGGTGAATGTGAGGGGCCATTGAGCACAGAGCACTTTTCCAATTATAGGAACACCTGCACTGCATGGCTTTCTGCTGATCTGTGGTGAGCATTTTATAGAGTGTTTAATAGTCCTTCCAATTCCTCACTCTGCAATTCAAAATGGGCTGGGGGAGTGTGGCTGGCAGGCAAGGCCCTATCGGAGACTTCTAGCTGGAGTTAATTCGATGGCCTACACCATGCAGAATGTTTGGCCCGGTAGAGTCTCAGATGCCACCCATAGACACTAATTAATGGCCTCAGTGCATTGGCTCCTGGAAAGAAGAAAAAGTATTGTTTTCTTTCAGTTAGTGAGAAAGGATTGTTGGAAAAACCCATGACTCAGCTCTTGGGCGGTGGAACAATTTACATGGGCAAGAAAGGCTGCTGCAGGCTTGTAAAAACCTCGCCACAGATTTCTTTTTTTCTTTTTCCTTATGAAACTGTGGTTCAGGTAGTCATGCATCTCCAAACATCTTTTGAACATCTACTGCTTAAAATAAACATGTGCTTCCCTGCCAAAGGATCCGAGCAATAATTACCTTAATTATTTCTGTTTACCCTTGGAGAAATGCTGTACCAAAACTGCAACATGAGAATCGCTGGGCTTTTAAACACTCCCTTTCTGTATCGTTAGTAAACAGTTAGGGATGAATATAAAGTTTATCTGCCTTTATGCGGTGGTTTTCAAAAACCGCACGTTTAAACTGCAGCTCCAGCATTTTTTAAATCCTGCCAACTGCATTTCGAAAACCTCCTTTGGAGTGAAACGCTAATGAAGTAGCACGGTTTGCTTTTCTAAGACAAAACCACATTCAGAAGCTCTTCCAGCATCCCTGCTGCTGTTATTTACAATTTCTAACTCAGAACGGCCTGTTAGCAGGAAGACACAATTCAAAAATAATGACTGAGACCATTGCTTTTTATGTCATCAGGAAAAGACACATCAACCAACCCTTTTCATATTTTGTTGGGCAAGGCGAGGACCAAGTGTCATGCCTTAATGTCCTTGAGTCTCACAGTAAAGAAATTGGTGCCTTCTTTTAATTTTGAATCTGGTTCATTTTCTGTGACTTCAGTTATGTCTTTTTTCCTCGGCAATAGCTAAATTCACTGGAAATAGATAAATTTAATAACCTACCTTCAAGGATTGTTTTTTTAAAAGTCACAGAGAAAGAAAGAATAAAGACATCTGTTGTTGCACCGATAAGCCACCACTGTCAAGGCCATGGAGTACAAAGTTCACTAGCAACCCAAAAAATGTCCAGGAAGACCTATGTACATTTACCATAAGGGTGACTGAATATTACCTTTAAAATCACATTCATTAACAAGCCTCCTGTGAGCATCGCCTGCTCTATTAAAGTTGCTGTGCATCTAAGAATGAAGCTCCTCCTTGAGCCTCAGTCCCTCCTCTACCGTGTAGAGATACCCAGGTCTGCCAGGATGCCAGGGAAGCGGTGAGCCTGACTCCTTTCTCCTGACTCAGGCTCCGCTTATGCATGAATGTCCTCTGAAGGTAAACTAGACCCTTGGGTAACGCTCTTAACTCTCACAGGCCATTTCAGCGAGCATGTTTCGGGAGTGATTTATTGTTGGCCTTTCTGCTGTGGATGGTGAGGGCGTCTAAAGTCTTCTCAGGTTATAGTAACAACCTTAGGACTTAACAGATGCCTAATATATTAATTGTAGATAACTTTCAATCCACTATTAGGGAATGTCAGGCCTGTAAAAGTGAGAGTGATTCTGGCAGTTTGCTTAAACTTTCGAATGCGTATTCTAGAAAATGTTTTTAAGTGACAAAGGTTTTCTCTCTCTCTCAGTCATTTTTCCTAACAACATACGTAGAAAGAGGTCCATTCAGAATTATTATGCCTAAAACCGATGGGAGCAGGACTGCGAATAAAACCCAGAGGCATCTTTGAGATGTTAGTAGAATTCGTTAGGTTGCATCCATCATTGAATCGGAAGCAGCTTTCTATCCCTTCATTTCTTTTTCTTTTTTCTTAAGCAGTTAAAACTGCATTGGTTCCTAATTTCGCTCATCCTACAGTTGAATAGATTAAGGTTAAATCGGTATTCTTTACCATGATTATGATTTTGTAGAAAGTATCTTGTATAAAAAGAATTATTTTAAATAATGTAAGCTGATGAGCTTTCCCTCATTTTTTTGGTTCATTTATAGATGAAATTAAACCTTTATTCAGAAGGAGGAAAAGATGCCCACGCTTGTCATCGTCACACAGCAAAGTGAGGACACTCAGAGATCTAGGGGGGACGCAGTGCCTAGCTCCATCTGCCCTGAGAGCAGAAGCTGATGTTTGCTCTGTCCCGGGGCCTGCAGCCGATGAGGCTTTGTTGGGAAGTGACTGCAGGGGGACCAGCTCGAGGCGGGCCCAGCACAGCCCCGCGCCCAGCACGGCCCCGCACACACGCTCGGCACTCCGGAGATGGTGGCTGGTTACAGTGTCTCCCAGGAGGCCTTGGCGCTCAGAGCACATTTTAAGTGGTTTCTGATGATCCACTGGCTAAATCGCTGCCAAGGAATCAGGGGCAGCCACACCCCCACCTGGACGCTGGCCTTCCAATCGCAGGTATTATCTAATTTTCTTTTATAATGGCTTTTCAAAAAATATATGGTTTGCTCAAGCATTGCAGCTTTTCGAAGCCACTTATTTAGAAAAGCTTGACATGGGCTCTGTAACTGACTGAAACTCCCTTTAGTTCAGGTAAGTACTGAATCATTCCAGGGCTACCTTTCATTAGGACTCCACTCCTCAGGGCGCCCCAGGCAGCCAGGCTGGCTTCAGGAAAACCTTTGCTCCTTGGCAGCCTGAACGATAGGGCCAGTTAAAGCTGTTCTACCCACAGTACAAATATTTATTAAACTTGGGAACTTTTGCATCCACGTGTTTTTTGGTCAGGTTGGCATCCAGAGAGCCCAGGCGTAAATTTGGCGGCGAGCTAAGGCTGTGTTTGGGGGAGCCTCTCTAAGGAGACCCCGGTGTGGGCAGAAAGGGCACAGGGATTCCGCTCCATTGGTCTCCATCCTGTTTTTTACAGCATTTGGTTCTATTGTTGCCATCAGGCAAGTGGGTGGAGGGGACACCGGCTTCCCACGGAAGCTACAGCTCCATCCTGACCTGCGCCAGGGCTGACCAAGGGGACGGCAGTGGCAGGGAGGGTTTTAAATGATGACAGGCGATGAAATCACCCAGGGAAATAGCAGCACCAGGGGCAGGTGTGTACCTAGAAATGTATTTAGAATAATTTTTCTTTTAGAAGAGTGATTTTGAGAGAGAAGGAGAGCTGCAGAGATCCAGGGAGAAAAAGCGAGAGCCATTCTGAAGAGAGGGGAGCGTGAGGAAAACGCAGCCGTGGCCGGCGGCTGGTTGGAGCATCACCCCGTCCTCCGAAGGGCTGCGCTGTGACCCCTGCTCAGGGCGCACCCCTAGATCGCGGACCTGATCCTGGGAGGCAGCCGGCCGGGGTTTCTGTCTCTCTCTCTCTCCCTCTCTCTAAAATCAGTGCAAACATATGCTCGGGTAAGAATTTAAAAAAAGAAAGAAAAGAAGTCAGATTTGGTGAGATTAAATCTAAGCTTTGAAAAACTGCATTTTCGTTACTAAAATACCGCGGCTAGCATTTGAATTTAAACAGTACATTTAACGATGTGAATGGATTTGAAAACACAAATACAGTCACCAAATACAAATTATTTGCTGGAGATTCACAAGCAGCATAGAAGCCCTTCAGTGCCCAGGAAATGTGGGGTCAGCTACACTTATTTCTTCACTTTCAAACAACCTGATGTTCCTTCAGATTTTATCTCACTGGGTTAACCAAGTAGACTAGAAATTTTGCTGATGCTCACACAGCACACGCGCGTCTGGCCTGTTCTTGTGAACTTGGTCTAGACCGGACTAGGGAAAGTGATTTCCAGAGAAGCAATTTACGAGTTTCCAATTCTGAAGCTATTATCTCTGTGCTGCGAGGAGTGACACACATGAAAATCTGAAACTGATGGCATAACACAGTGTTTCCTGGAAATACTGTACAGGTTTTTGACAAGGTCCTATGAGAACAAAGCTAGAAAAAGAAATTACTTTTTATATGCAATACAGTTAGTGGGAGCCCTGGGGTCAAATGGTAGAATCATGATGAATACATATTTTGGGACAACTCAGAGGTCCCTAAGCTTTAAAATTCCTTGATATTATAGTTAACCTTTAGATCTTTCCAAAAACAGAGTGCACACAAGTCGCTGGCTTGAAAATTCCCATTTGAAAATAAAGTCTAGAGTTACAGAGAAAATTATGACCCAGTGCCCATGTCCAAAACATATACATGTGGCCTTTGAAGAAGGGAGCACGTAGGAAAGGAGTGCTGACTGAAAGTAGAACTGGTGAGATGTGGGCTGGACTAAAAATATAATTCTTTTCCAAGTTGAAGGATACTCCCTTTTACATTGATGTGTATCAACATGACTTTCCATTTTCTAATCCTTGCCTCATATATTTATTTTCTAAATGCAAATTTATTTTGTAAAAGTTCTCTTTGTTTTAGAACTTTGTTTTGCCTAATCAAAATTTGTCCTGCAAGAGAATAGAGGTTAGGTGAGTCTCAGCGCTTGTGAAAAACACTGTCAGCCTCAACGTATGTGTATTTTGACCATGGGAATGACCAATAACAATTCATAAAGAGAGAGAACCAAAAGGAGCCTTTAGTCTAACCTCCTTCTTTACAAGTGAGAAAAATAGATGTTTAGACATTTATTCTAACTCCTTTAGCTTAGAAATTTATAGGATGGAACTTAAGCTCCTCTACTCCCATCCAGTTTCATCACTAGGAAGCTTACTTATGGTTCATGGGACTTTCCTTGTTATTGTTTAACTGGACAGAAAATTATATAAATCAAATTATTATTGATGAAGTATTTTAAAGAATGGAATGATTTTATTTTCCCCCCCAAATCTTAAATATAAGCCCATATTTGACTTTTAAAATCATTTCTAAAGGTGTGTAAATTATCAAAATCTTAATTCTCATTTACTCCAGATTATCCAATGTATTGTGAGACTCCACATTGGGGACATATAATTAGTGGTGAATGTAAACAATCCTTAAAAAACAAATAATAGTAAGCAACCCAAGTGCCCAGCAAGGGACAAATCAATAAACAAAATATGATATATATACATGCAATGAAATTTTATTCAGCCTTAAAAAGGAAGGAAATTCTGCTATTATGAAAGAACCAACAATACATGGACCTTGAAGACATTATTGTAAGTGAAATGAGAAAGCCACAAAAGACGAATACTGTATGATTTCACTTACATAAGGTGCCTAGGATAGTCAGGTACATAGAGATAGGAAGTAGAGTGGTGGTTGCCAGGGGCGGGAGGGAGGGAGAAATGGAGAGTTTCGGTTTTGCAAGATACAGAGAGTTCTAGAGATTGGCTGCACAGCAGTGTGAACGCACTTCACACCACTGATCTGTACACATAACAAATGGTTAAGATGGTAAATTTTATGTTATGTGTACTTTACTACAATTAAAAAGTGAAAACAAAACAAAACATAAAAAAATAAATAACTAAATAAGTAACATAATCCCAAAGCAAAAATCAAGTCTGATTGTGAGAACAGATGGAAGGACACGTTTCTTTGATTTTGATTGATATGTTTTTCAAAGAGAAGATAGTGAGCAAAGCTGCCAGTTGGAAAGAAAGCAGAGACGGCAGAGCTAATGGCACAGCGGTATTTATCTATGTGCTTAGTTATGTATGTTTGTGTGTATTTATTGTTGAGAAATAATTACAAGTTGAATGTGTGAAGAGTCAGCACAACACACAGGCTACAGCCCATGTCTGTCTGTGTTTAAATCCCAGCTCAGCTATTTACTGGCCGTGTGCTCTTGGGCGTGTTACCTAATCTCACACGGCTTAGATTTCTCATATTAACAGGGGGATAATCATACTGCTTATCCCAGAGAGCTGTTGTGAGGACATAAAAAATTAAAATGTGTACTGCCCATAGAGGCACTGAAAAGCTGACACTTAATAAACATCATACAGCATGTGTTAGGTTTAAAATCTAAAGTAAATAAAAATAAGAAATAAATTACCAATTAATTTCTTTATAGAACTTAACTCCTTTGTTTAATTGCGAAAATATTTTACATTTTTACAAGATGATTTTACTTCATGTTGTTATCTGAAATCTCTCCTAGCATATAACTTCAACAAAGACCCAAATGTTTTTGCATTTTCTTCTTTTTTAAAAAAATGATAGTACGGAACAATGTTTAGTATTGAGAGAAAATGAAAGAAGAGATAGAAAATTTATATGTATTATCAGGAATTCTGGGCTGAGGGAGACCAATTACATTTATATTGTTGGATACTGAATGCTGGAATCACGGCGATGATTGAATGATTCATTGCCTTAGTTGTGTTCACATTTTTTTTTTATGCTTTAGAGTCAAATATCAACAAGTGGCTTAGATTTAATGTTGATGATACTGTGTGTATATAATAATCCATTAAAATGATTCAAGGGATGTGAATAGGAACATCACACATTATATTTAAGATGACTTCACTGTTAGGGTTTGGCAATGTCTTACAGATGTGTCTCCAGCAATAAGCAGAAAAACAGGACACAGGTATGAGTTAAATTTAATTGGACCACTTGTATAATCAATATTAGTACAAAGAAGATAGAACAGCAAGAAAAGGAAAAATTCCCTACAATTGCATGTGAAACATATCTCACATAGTAAGAACTAAATCCCGAGGAAGCCATAATAAAATCCTTGAGGTGAAGTCCAATTTGAATAAATAAATAAGTAAAATAAAATAAACAGAAATCTTTCAGTGGAGTTCACCATTAAAATCTTAGCGTCAAGCATATATGAGACTATTATTACTTTCATAAATAATGTTAAAATGTTAATGGTTACTATTCCAAAATGCAGTTTTGCACATTGGACTTGTGCCCCAATGTAAGGATCCAAATATACTGCAGACAGCTGTGTTCCTCATCTATGACATCCAATTAGGAACCCAAACAAAACAAAACAGAAAAGCTCACCAGTAACAACAAAAAGTCCACTTAAGTGAGGATAGCTCTAAATTTTTTTTTGTAATGTATAATGCCTTCAAATATATTATTAAAATCCAGTTTTCAAGACCCAGTGAAATCCTGATATCTCTCTGAACAGAAGGCCCACTCTAGAGCATGTTCATCACCTGTACACAGAAAAAAACGGGAGACAGCATGTGTTTTCAAAACCATTAAAGCATGCTGAGACTAAAAGAGACAGTGATCAGGTAGTTATCAAGTAGATGCTTAAGGAAATGTAAAGACTTTAATTGGGAAGGAAACATCATTGTGTAACACTATTTACATTTTTACGTTAGTATTTAAAGAGGCAGAGGTAGCTTTGAAATCTATTCTTGTTCTAACTGTTCCTTCAACATGGACATTTCCTTTTTTCTTTTTTAACAGATTTAGAAACTTACTAATTAAGTAACTATATGGCATACATAGATTGCTCCTTATATAGTTAAAGCAATCCTGGTCAACTATCCAAAATAGCTAACCTCCTAAGAAGTGGATAGATGATAGATAGATGATAGATGATAGATAGATAGATAGATAGATAGATAGATAGATAGATAGATAGATAGATAGATAGATAGATAGATAGATGATAGATAGATATAGATAGATGATAGATAGATATAGATAGATGATAGATAGATAGATAGATAGATAGATAGATAGATAGATAGATAGATAGATAGATAGATAGATGATGATAGATAGATAGATAGATAGATAGATGATAGATAGATATAGATAGATGATAGATAGATAGATAGATAGATGATAGATAGATAGATAGATAGATAGATAGATAGATAGATAGATAGATGTAGATAGATGATAGATAGATGATAGATATACAGTCCATAGGTGAAAATATATTTTAAAAACATGATTAAGGAATTTCCTTCAAAATATGTTTGGCTTTATATATGGTAAGAAATTATTTACTCATAGAATTTCCTTAGGTTCCAGAAAATATAGTGATATGAAACATAAAAAATGGGATTGGTTATGTGTAAATATCTTAAAAAGTTATTTTCTTTTTTTCTTTTTTTAACGTATCTTTATTGATTTCAGAGAGAGGAGCAGAGAGGGAGAGAGAGAGAGAGAAACATCAGTGATGAGAGAGTCATTGATTGGCTGCAGCCCGCAACCTGGGCATGTGCCCCGACCGGGAATCGAACCCTGATTGCCTGGATCCTAGGTCGATGCTTAACCACTGAGCCACGCCCGGCTGGGCTTAAAAAGTTATTTTCAATCAAGCACACTAATTATGAATCCTTGACAGTGACTAGCCGTCTAAATATGCCCAATTATGTTGAATTTATGCCAAATATTTAAATAATCATGTAACCAAACCTCCCTTTAATTTCTATATTTTTGAGCTTCTCTAACCACAAAATTTATGACTAAGAATTAACTTTTCATGAGTTTATGTCTCTTGAAAACCATTTTTGTTTTATTCATGGTAGAACAATTCAGGTGTTGACTATGTGTAGTTACAGAAAGCTAACTGCCCTGTAACAAATAGTTTGCAAAATATATAATGGCCTTGTACAGAATAGAATGGAATGAAGTGGACAGGACAGAACAGAGCTTCTGTAACAATATAAGTCAGCTTCTTACTTGTGTACCAGTAGCGGATAGGTGGACACATTCGCGGGATGGTCTGTCATCTCTAAATCATTAGGGACATAGATTAAAAAGATTTTGTTATCTTCTGTATGTGACTTATGAAGTCAACCTAGGGATTATCTTTTTTACCGGCTTGCCGTAGGGGTGAAAAACAGGGCAAGAATACATAAGAATTTCAAACAGAAGGCTCAAATGTCACTTATTACTTCTGGTCACATTCTATTGATTTCAACTCAGTTCAGTGACAGCATCTAACTTCAAAGAAGACTTGAAAATAAGGAAAGTTGAGTCCCTATGAAGATGAGGAACCAGATTTTGGAGAGCAGTTAACAGCATCCACTACACTATGTAAACCCACACAGTCAGTCCCTGAACTCTTAGACGGCTAAAATCGTCTTAAGATTATGGACAACCTAACTGAGAGAAGAATAATGCCTTTAATCGTTCTTTATCCATTACTTATAGATGGAATTAATTGCAGTTTAAGAGCCAAGTGGAATGAATTTGAGAAACACATAAAGTGACTGTCTTCTAAATAACACGTAGCGAGAAGTAATATCCTCCAAGAACATCGGGGCACATGAACATCGGGCCTTCTACTGACTTGACGAACGAACAAGGTAGAGTGTGAAAACTTCTCATAAATCAAGGACATCTTGATAAAACTGAAAGGTTACGTTCAAAGCAAAACAGCTCGGAATTGCCAAACTCCATTTTTGAACAAACATCTAGTGTTTGGGGTGTGGCTGGCTTATCAGAGACGGATGAGTGGTGAACATGTGGGATAGCTTTGGGGAAGCTTCCTGACCTGACATCTGCTGTCAAGAGGAGCTTGTGTAATAAGTACAGTGCCATGCCAGATGACACAGGGAGCTCTCACACTATTCAGTGGTATCTAAAGGAGCTCCTGACTCATTCCAAACCTGTAGAAGACAGAGAATGCTAAGTAATGAGGATGGTGCAATAGCTGTCTCTTGACTCTAATATGCACATTGCTGCAAAAAGCCCATCCAGAAACCCTACTTCAATCATGTCATTCTCGTGCTAAAAAAATTCAGTGGTTCCTCATTTATGCAAGATTCATTCATTGGCAATGTACTTCAGGTTCTTTATAATGTGAACTGAACTATTTAATATACTTATCTTCCACTATCCACCCATTAAAAGCCTTCACTTTAATCATTGACTAGCCCTCAACTATGATTTATACATTTTCTTTGCTTATACCTTCCAGGTACCATGAATTTTTGGCCCATTTTTCTTTGTCTATAAAATACCTTAATCATCTTTAAGATGGATGACATCTGAATTTCTCCATGAGAATCATAATCCAGGGTGAGTTCTATCTTATTCTTAAATCCTGGAGTCTCTCGCGTTAATTTTCACTTGACTTATTTGCCCCTGAACTGTTAGCAATATGTTTCATCATTTTAGCAGCATGTCCTTATTTTTGGCCTGCACATAGTAACTTTTACAATCTGTTTCTCTTATTGGATGCTTAAGAAGCATGTGCTGGTTGGTCTACAGGTATCTCTAACCCCACAAAGGATAGCTCTGAGCAATGAAGAAGAGGTTTATCTGGGAGAAGGCAGAGAATCCTAAATATGAACCTACTCTTCCCCTAGTGACCAAAGATGTTGACAGACTGGTAACCATGTAACCTACGGGTAGACTCAACACACTTACTGGCACCTGCAGTGCTAGAGTAACCATTACAAAAACCAGACACATTGTGAAGGAACAGCTATACCCCTAATACAGAGCACGCTGGAATAGTTATCATGAAGAAAATCTGAACTTGGGTGGCTTTCTTCTTATTGTTTTATAGTCTCCCATTAATTTTACTTTAGATCGCAATGGCAGCAAGAAGGCGAGGGAGTGATAACCAAGACCGAGCATCCTAAATTTATAACTTGACCCTGAATCCTGGACAAGAGAGAGTAGACTTTATAGCCATTTCTTACATTCATTGTTATTTTTATGACATGAGCGTTTATAGAAGTAGTATATACATTCCTTTTCAGCATATTTCCAAGTAGAGAGAACGGTCATATCCTGCTAAATTGTGAATTAGGTGATAGACTGTGGTTTCTCGGTGTTATAGGGGTTTGGCGCAAATAAATTTTGTCTGAAAAGTCACTTGACATTTTTGGTAACTCTGATAGGAAGGGAGAGAAGACGAAAGGAAAGAAAGATAGGAAGGGAGGAAGGGAGGGGAGAAAAGAAAAATCTTAAAACATGGTTTTATCTATTTCAATATGGAACAAATTAATCATGTTAAAATTCACACTCAAGATTTGTTGCTACCTTTATGGAAATTGGAATCTACATTATAAGGAAGTATAATAAATGGAAAGATGTTAGGAATAAAGTTTAAAAAAGAATTGCTGTTATTAAGATTTCCTATGTACCCTTTGAATATTTATAGTTAGATGGTAAAGACTGAAAAAATAGATGTTAAAAAATTCCTGTAAATGACAAATAGATGCTCCACTGAGGTTTTTCAATCGCTGTTTTTGTCAAGTTTGGGAAACACGTGCAGAGAAGTATGACCTCGTGGTCTGTGCTCATTTCCGTCCCCTGAGCAGTGGAATAGAGCTGAAGAGTTTCTTTAGATTCCCAAAATATCCAACAGGGCAATTCCTGAACATTGTAAAACCTACTGCTCTTCTTAGTAAGAATACTGGGAGGTAGCTAAAAATGTTCAATTTGTAGGGAGAAGGGATAATTTAGGGGTTCAAGATCAGTGTGCTTTGCAAAGCTTGGGTAGAATTTCCGAGTTGACAGATGGAGAAGGTGGCAGGAGTCAGTCTGAAGAACTCAGTGGCCACTCGGGATAACGCCCCCCCACCCCTTCACCCCCAACTCACCCAGCGCCCTGTGGACATCACCACGTGTGCCCAGGCTAGGGAGCGCTGTGCAGTTTCCTTTACTTAGGGGACACTTAGTGTTATACAGGGAGGGACATACGTAGGTTTACGGCTGTTCATATGGCAAAAGACACGCAGGCTATGACTATGCCAAGAGCTTTATGAACAGCGCGCAGTGCTCACAGCTGGAAAGCTGCACTGCCCACCCTGCGTATGGGGGAGGGAAGTTTGCAGATGGTCCCCAGGTGGGGTGTGCTTACATTGTCACAGGAAAGCCACTGAAAGTAATCAGCACGAAGCAAGCGTTTCTGGGAGCTTGCCCCCACCTCCCCCGGGCCGGGTTTCCCTCTCATCCGCTGCTCGCTGGAGCCTGGGAGGCGCACTGGGCCTCCCAAGGCCGCCTGGGGCACCCCTCCTTGTTCAGACCCGGAGCCCCTACGTCTGGTCTCCAGCACGGACATGCGTGCGCTCAGCCTGGAGGGTGCCGGCTGCTGCTCGGCGCTTCCCCGTTGCACGAGCCGCCAAAGCTTCAGGGGTGGGGTCCAGGGACGACCCGCAGAGCGGGCTGCGCGGCCCCAGCTGCACCGCGCAGGGCGCACCCGGAGGCGACGCCGCGAGCCGAGGCCTGTCTGCACGGGAACCTAGGGAACGAGCAGCGCCCCTCATGGCCTCGCCTTCGTGGGTGGCCTCAGCCCCCCGGGAGCGGGCAGGCCCGTCCGCACGGCAGCTCACGGGCGTGCCAAGGAGCCGCGGGGAACAGCGGGCGTGACCAAGCTGCTGAACTCTCCGTGCTAATGGCATTTATTTAGTTGATGAGAAAACTGGGGGAAAGATTTTTAAGGCTGAGTGATGCACAGCTATGCACCCAATCAACAATAATTTGTTCACTAAGCTAATTTAGATAATATTGGAAAAGTAAAAGTACAGGCTTAGAAATAATTTGGTAATGTATTTTCTTATATACTTGCCTTCTAAGCTCTTAGAAATACGACATATCTTAAGTGTAAAATATAATGATAATAAAATATATTTCAGTCAAAGGTCATGTCTTTCCCTATTACTCTACTACATATCACAGTGCAATACGTTTTTGAAGAAAATTTTAATGTAATGAAGTAAATGTGGAAGGAAATTTTTTCTAAAGTAAAAACACTGCCCAGTAGGTTTATTGTTTGAACCAGGACCCACTTGTGTAGTACAGATATCTTGGGGCTATATCCAGGTGTATCAGTTATTCATTCAATGTGTAATTTTAATTCTCTTACCTGCAGTGAAACATTTATATGTAGTCCTTAAGTGCCTAATGTAATATAGGTAAAATTCCAGCATCCATAGTAATTTATTAATTGTGTACAACAAAACTTTTTAGGAAAATGCTTTCCTAAAATGCAAAGAGTGTGTTTATAGACCAGGCAGTGGGTCAGGAAAATAGTATCTATAGATATTTGAAAGAGTAAAATCTGTTATAATATTAATTTAAAATATAATAGTGGTTCTCCATTTTAATATATTGTGCTTTTGAATAACTCACACTATAATAAGTTACACACTTATGTAATTATAATAACTTTCACATGCAAAATTGTATGTGTCAGCTAAGATGTGGATATTTTGTATTATTATATGTTGGTGCAGCCTGCCAATAACTAATATGTATTTGTCAGTGACATTAGCTCTAGCTGGGTTTATAGAAATATTAAAGTATTACATCGTACTTTTATAATGACATAGAGATTAATAAAATATTGTTGCTGAGAAAAAGCTAAGTTGCCACAAATTTGATAAAATTGAGGAGTTATCAATCAGCAGCTACGCTGAGAACAGAGAATCGTCAGCCTTAGTGAGCTGCTTGTTGGGCTCTAGCAGTTGAGCGTAGGTTCAACTGGGAGAGAAAACAGCAAAACTAAAGCTTTTCAAGGGAGCCAGGCAATAAACCGCCTAAGCTGTGTCGAAAGGAAGTGAGCAATCAGGAATTTGAAATTATGTAGCTCCCCAGAATTTAAACCCTGATTTTCACATATTTTAATTTAGTTTATGATTCTGAAATGCATATTTTAAGTTAAACTTCTATTGAAAGATAATCTCAGGAAAAGTTTGCAGATCGTATGTGTGTAGATGGTGAGATTATTTTATAATGAACATATCTGTGTAACCTCCACTCAAGACAAGAAAATAGAACATTGCCAGCACCCCTAAAACCTCCTTTATTTCTTCTCAACTCCCTCCTCCCCAAGAGTATCTACTACTATAGGCTAGTTTTACCTATTTTTAATTTCACAGATGTGGAATCATACAGTATGTATTTTATATGCACTTTTATGTGCACTTTTTTTCCCGTTTTTAAGTTGACTTATTTTATCCAGTACCATGTTTGTGACATTTATCTATATCATTGCATTTTGCAGAAGTTTCTTTTTATTGCTGAACAGCATTGTGTTATATGAATAGACTATAATTTGGGGCTCATACGTATACATTTATGTAGGACACACATGTGGGGGTATAATTCCAGGGCCGTAGGGTATGCACATTTTTAGGGTTTGCATATATTGAAAGTTAGTTGACAATAACCAAGCAGTTCCCTAAAGCAGATGCATCAATCTATATTCTCATCCTAGCTTCATATTTTTACTGACACTTGGTTTGGATGCTTTTTAATTTTAGTCATTCTGGTGGCTGTGTAGGGTACCTATCTTGATTTTAATGTGCATGTGTGTCACTGCTAATGAGCTGGAACTTTTTTTCATATGTACATTGCTCTTTCAAATATCCTCATTGAGAAAAGCCTATTCAAATGTATTCATATATTTTTTTCAGTATTCTTTCTGTTACTGAATGGTAGGCGGTTTCGTTGTTTCTAAGTACAGGCCTTCTGTGAGTTACAGGTGCTGAAATATTTTTCCCGAGTCTGTGGCTGGCCTTTCGTTTTCAGTTTTCCTCACTCTCAAGCTTAAATAATGCTATGTTTAAATGATCATACCATTGGTTCTTTTCTCAGGGTTATTTTCAACAGAATGGGTGCTTTTGATATTTAGAGGGTCTTAAGTTTAATGAAGTTCAAATTACAATATTTTATTTATGGGTAATATTTATGTATTTTGAATAAGAAAAATTTTCCTACCTCTAAGTCATGAATATACTTTTCTGCATTATTTTTTCAGAATTTTTTTTTTATTTGTGCAAAAAATGCCATTGGAATTTTGATAGAGAACATGCAAATCTGTAGGTTGCTTTGGGTGGCATGGACATTTTAATAGTATTAATTCTCAGTCCATGAAATGTTTTTGTCCATTCAGATCTGCAATCAGCGTGGGCTGGATCGTTCTACATGTTACAAAGTAGGAGTTACTTCCTGGGGTGTTTTTCCCCCAATAAGTTTATCCACCTGACATTGAACCTTATACTGAAATAGTTTTCCCATTTCCACCGCTCTGTAATTCCACTTTTATCATGTGTCAAAGGTTTACTTATATCTAGATTTATTTCCGAAGTCATTATTCTAATCCATTAGTGCCCTGGTCTCTCCACACTATTGTAACCTAGTCACTTTGTGGAAAATCTTGCTGTTGGGTAGGCTATGTCTTTCCTCTTTTGCTTCAAAATTGCCTTGTCTAGTCTTGATTTCCTCAGTGATTCAGCCATTCCTTTCTTATTCTAGTGCCTATTCTTCTCCGACTCAAACATCAGTTCCTGTCCCCTCTCCCAAAGCTTTCTGCTGATCACTCAGGCATCCTCAGTCTCTCTGCCCAATGTCCCCTCGGCCTCTGTGCACTGGGGTGGATGGATGTCCCAGCCCTGCCACTCTGCACATAACTCATCATTCGGATGGGCCCACGTGTCTTCCACGCCCCTGCCAGCACCGCCAGGCCGCTGTTCCGCACCCCCCAGAAGGCCTTTCCGAGGGTGCGTCCCTGTGCCTGCTGTTGCTCCCTGACGGATTTCTCTCGTATCCTGGTCTTTCTCCGTGTCCCATGTTTTGTTAGTAGCTGGCCGCCATAAGCTACATGGATAACTCATTGGATAGCAGTCTCCCTAGTCTTTTTGCCTCCAAGTCATTGTTCCAATGATCTTGGAACATATTTTATTTCTGCCGTTGGTTTGATGCTGGCATTTTCTCCCAAATCATCAGTTATTTCCTCTGGATTCTTTCTTTAGCAAGCTTATACTTTGTTAAATTACTTCAACCAGTAGCCTCAAACTCTGTTACCTGACTGTCCTGCAAACTGAACTAAAACACCTTCACAGCTGGACTAACCTACTGCTTCCATGACTCTCACCCTCCTAGTTTGGCTTCACTGAAAATGCCCAGGTGAATTGACCTGACTCCATAAACAGTAGGTTTGATCCCAGCCTTGCTATTAGTTTTTAGTAAAATCACACATGCAGGTATCTGCATCCCAGTGAGAGTGCCCTCTAAGTCATCGCTGATAAAAAGGAGATGCTGAAAAAGAATTCACAGTGATACCTATGGGTGCCATGGCAAACTAAGATGCCCAGCATCAAGCACATCTCACACTATTTTGACAAATTTTCATATTTCTGTAATTAGTTTTCTCTTCCCTTCTCCACAATAGCTAAGCCCAACCCTTATCATCGTCTGAAGGTTTTCCATACCACAACCAGACTCTTCAATCTTATCAGATGTCCTTGTCTTATATTTATATAGATGTTTTTAAAAGCCATCAAAGATGAGCTTCTAGAGTTCTGTTTATAGTCAGGATGTAATAAACTGCAAGAGAATATCTCACCCACCCTAAAAATGAGAGAAAGCTGGATAATCTATAAAATTAGAACTTACTGTCAAGCACGTCACATAGCAAATTTCACAAGATAACCAGCTAACCTGGATTCCAAAGAATGACAAGCTCATTCAGAAGGAGTCAGAAATCATGAACTGTTTCACATTTGGCAGATAATGGGAGGGAGGGGCAGCCACCATTAAAGCAGATAGGGGGGGAAAGCTTAAATTTTCATAAATTCTTAAAGAATGGGGCAGAATACATATTTGAGGCGAACAAAGACTTCTTGTGAGAAGCTATACATGCTGGAAGACAGCTGTGACATCTCTGAGGTACGGAGAGGAAATAAATATAACTCAGAATTCTTTACCAATGAAAAGTTTTTCAAAAATGAAAGTACAGTAAGACTTTTCAGATAAACAAAAGCTAAAATTCATTGTTTGCAGACCTGAACTACAAGAACCATAAAGAAAAAACTTCAGACAGGAAGAGTGTAATATGCAATGAAAATCTAGACTAACACAAAGAAATAAAAAACAAGACAAAAACCCAGAAGAAATAGAAAAATTGAGGGTAAATATAAAAAGATAATTGACTACATGTAGTAGAAATAAAGACAAGGTTTGGAACATATTTTAAGTAGAATGCATGACAAAAAGAGTGCAAAGAATGGGATGGTGGAAATTGAAATCCTCCTCTGTAAGATTCTTATCTGCCATATGAAGGGGTATAATAGTATTGGAAGATGAGCTGTAATAAGTCAAAGATGCATATTGCGAACACCAGAGCAGCAACTAAAAAAAAAAAAATTTAAAGGAAGCAAACACATAAGCAAGTAATGAGATAAAATGAAGAATAAAAGTGCTCCGACCCAAGGAAGGGCAAGTAGAAAACAGGAAACAAGAACTCACGCCGTAGGTAGAAACTAGTGAGACGGTTGACTTAAACGTCCAACATCAGCAGTTGCCATAAGTAGGAATAGTCTGAACACGGCAATTGAACATCTGTAATTGTCAGACTGGATAGAAATGCAAGCCCCAAGTATATTTTGTCTATGAAAAGTTCATTATAATATGAAGACGTATGTGGTGCAAAATAAACAAGGCCAACTTTAACCAAATAAGACTTATAATGCTGTATTTCTGTGCACCAAGTTGATCTTAGAAGAAATACAGTTTTCAAGAAGAAAGATGGGAATTTTATAGCTAAAAATATGTCAAGTCATCAAAGTTTAATAATCATGAATATTTATGTACCTAATAATAGAACTTCAAGACTACGACTTTAAAAAACCTGAAATAATTGAAAGGAGAAAAAAGCAAATCCACAAGGAGAGCTGGAGACTTTAACAGCCCTCTCTCGGTTATTGATAGGACAAACAGGAAAACAGACCAATCAATGAGAACAACTCGATCAACCAACTCAACCAAGAGCATGCTTATTTTATTCCCCCAAATAGACCACGTACAGGCCCATACACTGTTTTAATAAAATTAAAATAATAAAATATCATACAAAGTATGATCTCATATCAAATGAAACTAAACTAGAAATCAGCAACAAAGAGAGCTCTGAAATAGAGCAACTATCTGGAATTCGCTTACTTCTATCTAACCCACTGGGATTGGTTACAATTTTATGACTACCTTGAGCCTTTCTCAAGGGCATACTTTTTATAAAGTGATCAAGAGCAAACGTAAGGGCAGGGGTCACTCGTCCACCCCTCTCCCCTGTGCAAGCAGAACTTATGTAGAGCTCCCAGAGCTGCAGGCAGTCCACGCCATGCCCTTTTATGCTGGTATTGCTTCTCCTATCCGACTGCTCATTAATTATGCCAATTACACTCGAATGGTACTAGAGGGTGCAAAAGGTAAACTATGAATCTGTGTATGAATTTAGTGCTTGGTTTTTGTCTAGACTTTTATATCCCTTTAGGATTATTTCTGCTCCAAAACAAAGCAGCTATAAAAATCATCTACCTTATTATTTTTATTCCTAACTGCATATATTGACTACCTCAGAAGTGGCACCCATGCAGAGCTTAATAGTTTTTTATATTCAAAACATGTATATCCCTTATAATAAGATAAAACATGCAAAATAGGAGACTTTCCCATGTAACTGTCGAGCTTGATAAGGCATGAAACGGACCCCCATCCACCCACCGCCAGCCTGAACGGAACATGACGGCCACCTGCAGCCTTCGCAGCTGTGCCAGGTCGTGTTTCTCTGCAGTCACCTGGAGGTGCTGGATGTCCACGCCCTGCGCTGTACCCCCATTGCTCCTTTGCTTATCTTTATAATTTACCCACTTGACGTATATTTTAGCAAAATATCGATTAGTGTTACGTATGTTTGAATTGTGCAATTATAGAATCACTATAGTTTTAAAACCTTTTTGTGCTCAAAATGACTAAAATTTATTTTGTTCATGAAACATGTTATAAATTAATTCTATATATCATTCATATCACTCATATTTACTACTGTACAGCATCAGATTATATGATTATTAAATAATTCATTTGCTCTGGCGATAGACATCCGTTTGGGTTGCTTGAAATTTGTTGCCATTATGAGCAATGCTGGGGAACATTCTCATGTCAATCTCCTATTGCCACATGCAAGAGTTTCTCTAGGGAAAAGATTGTCCAAATTCTCCATGTAATAAAGCACAAATATTCATGTTTATACTGGAAGAAGTAGTTGGATCTGCTCGCAGGAGGAGGTGACTAGCCCGTGGGCTCTGGCTGCCCTGGGCCCTGCTTCCTCTGAGGGCCGAAGTGGAGACAATCTCAGCACACCCATGACCGATTCTTGGTGTCAACATGGCCAAATGATACCCAGGAATGAACTGCGAAGACTTTGGGGATAAACATCCTAATTTTTCTGAATAATGCCAAGTAGTTTTTTAAAATCGTTGTATTACAGTAATAGCAAGAAACAGATGTTACAATGACATAAGAATAATTGAAAAGAACATAATAAAAATTAACTGAATGGTATTAACTTTCTAAATGAATATTTTAGAAGTTGTGGGCAGAGCGAAAAGGAGGGCAAAGCTTGCGGGGGCTGGAGCCTCTGAGGACCGTCACTCAGCGTGGGCCTAAAGGGATGGGAGGGACAGGCGGGCTGAGCCTTTCCAAAGACTTAGCGCAGCAGCTTTAGGAGCGAGCTTACCGAGAGCACCCCTGGCCTCGAGTGGAGACAAAACAGCCCTAACGGAGGCAACCAAGGTTGGCAACTGTTGGGAAGGAAGCCAGGGAAATGAAAACTCTCACTCAACTTCCCTCGCACCTTCGGATCGAGTCGGCTCTCCCGCTGATCAAACCCAACCAGGGCCAGGGGTAAGGAATTCAGAGGGTGGAGAAAAGTGGAAAGTGGAGACAAGGCGGCAAATGAAAACGTCGGCGCTAGCAATTTACTCTCCTGCTAGAAATGTAGAGTGTCCGGTGGATCCTATGCTTGCCAGCGCTTTTTATTTGCTTTTTAAAAAAACCCACCCCTGCTGCATGTATAGTTATATATTCCTTGCCATTTATGATCTCGAGTATTTGTGCTTTTTCTCTCTTTCTCAGTTGGGTCATGAGACATTTTATATTAAAATATATACAGGGTGGGGTAAAAGTAGGTTTACAGTTGTGAACACAGTTTTTCTTGTATTACTATTTATTAATTACTATATTATTTTCCATACAAAGAAGTGTAAACCTACTTTCTTCCCTACACTGTGTATATAGAAAATGTCTAATGATGTATTAATGGCACTATATATATCTTCAGACATATATATGTATATAATTCCTATATGTAATATCTGTATGTGAATTTACAAATTCTCTTTTTATCTTTATAGAGGAAATCAGAATAGTAGGCAAGAAAAGCACATCAAAAGAGAATGGTAACTGTCAGTGCTTAAAAAAATTATGAGAAGTTGAAAGTATTAAGTGGTTGTAAGTTTCTGAGATGAATTTCTACTTTTTTCATTTGGAGTCTTTCACTTGAGAAAAAAGCTGTCCATGAAAGTCACTTTTGTTGCATATTGTCAAATAAGTTTAAGACTCATATCAACTATTAAGAAAATAAATGGAAGTAATTATACCAGTTTTTAAGATAATTGCTGAGAAGTTTGGGATTTTCATCAGAATTTCCACATTGTATAGTGTTTCTGAGAAATATGTATGAGTTGAAGGAAGGGAAAAAAACCCTCCATCTTTAGGGACAGTCTCCACTAAGCAGGATGGACTTTATAAAATGACATACAAGTAAATTTTTTTAAATGATTACTTTATTTAGATAACAAGTGACAGGGTGAAAAATTTGAAAAAAGAAGCTAGTGAGTTTCTAGGGCCTGGAGCCTAGTGGGTTTCAAAATTATAAAGTGAGCCTTTGCTCAGTGTAGAAATTATTGGAGAAAAGTCTCTGGAACTTACATCTTCTAAGTGAACTTTCCCTTCAAGCTAGAGGTTCTCTCTCTCTCTCTTCCCCTCTCTCTTCCTTTTTTGATGTCTTACCTGAGCTATGAGCTTCCTAACCTGAAATCAGCTTCATGTGAACAGATGTTCTCTTTACTCTTAGAGCAAAGACACTGTAGATAAGACCTGTCTAATATTTTTCTTTTGCATCTTATATGGCAGTCGTATCTGATATTATCATGGATTGTTGTTTTTTAAGAGCACTATAGTTGATATTTCATAGGGTATATATTTTGTATATTATTAGATCACTATGCTTTTACTGCCACATTTCATTCTGCTTATTTGTGGGGGGAAAACAGTTTACATGTTTATCAACAACTTAACTTTGCATGGTATTTACCAGTTACGAACCACTACATTCATTACTTATCTAATTTTTAAACCAGCCTGTGAGTTAGAAAATACAAATATTGGATTTCTGATACTATGGACTGAAAGATTATTCAGTTTTCTGATTTTATAGATAAGGAAACTTTCAAAGATTTGCTCATGGCTAGAAAGCTAGTTTGTGGACATATGAGCATTATTTTAGGTTTTCATTAGGGCGGCTTGAAAAAGTTACAGGCTCACCAGGAGCAAAGTCAGCCTAGTAGAGGGCAGACAGGCGTTCAAAACCAGACCTTCTCGCTTTGACGCCTATATTTGCCATATTATCATGGTGTTTTATATTTAATCTATTTCTAAAGTTGGGTTTAGATTTCTGATAAAAGCTACTTGATTTATTTAAAAAATTTAATCTTGCTCCTCTATAATAGACTATGATGTATTTCCTCAATTTGATATATTTTTAAATTGTATCTGTCAAGTGGAAAATTTAATACCTCTTGCTATTTTTGCAAACTATTATGGACCTCAATCTTGGTGTGAGCATGTATAGGAAATGGGGTTAGGGGTTAGGAATGTTTGGACCGAGAGTCCCAAATCCTGACACTTAGCTCAAACTGACCTTAGTAAGTACACAGGAAATTTCTTAGAGGATTTATTTCCAAATGAACCAAATTGCTTTTACAGAGAGGGCAGAATCGAAACTGTGTATGGGGAATTTAAATGCATTATGAAGTATTCCTTGCTTGTGTGTTTCTAATTTCTTAAATTAAAGGTTTGCCATTCAATAACTCCAGAAACATTTATTTATTTTATGAAAATAATCTGATAATAAAAGAAAGTAAATGACCATCACTTGTATTCTTTTGAATATCAACCCCTCAGTGTCACCTTGGAAACCCAGTTCATCTTATGTTTTGTGTTTATATCTTTACCTCACCAGTGGCTTTGTAAAAAAAGTCACTTAGTTTTTAAAAAAGTATATATTACTTTTCATGTGTGGACAACTATATCATGTACTTTAGAGTAAAAATAAAAATAAAAACAATAAGATCCTAATAAGAAAGAATAGGACAAGAAGAGAAGGGAAGTCACAAAGGAATTGGGCTAAATAGTTTGAGGTGGCTGCGCAAACTCAAGTCTAGTAAAAGGCAGCTCCATGCACGGGGTCTCCAGGGAGGCTGCAGCAGGGCTTGCACGACGCCAGGTGCCCCTGCACTTCTACCTGAGGAAAGGTGTGGTCAGCAGGGAACATGCCCGCCCGACTCCTGTGTTAGTTTGGCTGTATTTAGTAGCAACACAAAGCAATGAATTAAAACTTTTTACTAAGTGCTGGTTACACTGCTTTGTAATCACGAATTCACCTGAACTTCACAACCTGAATGTAGATATGATTATCCATATTTACATGCTAGTAAACTGAGTCTCGCTGCTTGGCAGGAAGCCAGCTCTGCAGGGTGGATTAGCACGTAGGAATAAAGGAATGATCTTGGGGTCAACGCTTGTGTTGAAGGGACAGAAGCAGACTTGGGCAGGCAGAGGAACTGGCGGGCAACAGGCCCCTGTGGACACTGGGGACTCCCAGAGCTGGCATGGCCTTTCAGAGGTGTTGTGAGCTGAGAAAAACGGGTCTGGGCCTTTATCTCATTGTAGGGACCAGAAAGGTTTCCCTTTCTGTGGTGGACTGTCTCCGGGGAAGGGTGTGGCCTTGGAAAAAGCAGCTCTCTTCAGATGAAAATAAATCCAGGAAAGGACTAGCAGCCTCGATCAGTTGTGGGACAACCTTCTGAGCTTCTGGGAGAAAAAAAAAAAAAGACTTCAATCCCAAAATAGAGACCTGGGTAGTGGAGCCCAGAATCCATACACCGAAGGTAAGTGTCAATGACTTGCCCACGGCCACAGTGACAGACGTAAGGTTGAAACTATAGTTTTGTTTTGCTCCAAAGTCTACTAAGCCGCAATGAATTAACTTTCATGTTCAGACAGAACCCGTGGCAACCTGTCATCATGGCACGTGCATTTCTTTTGTTGTTTGTATATCTATTTAGTGCCTATCATAATTAAGCGTAACATTTTAGCCATTGACAGTCGTACAAATAAATATTAATTGTACATGTGAATCTCTAGATGAACCTACTTATTTTGTTATCTTTTGTGAATTGGCACTTTCGTCTCCTTTGCACACATTCAGTGGATTCATTTTAAGCAATAAAATGAGCGAGGTTAAGTCTGGTAAACATTACTCTTCCTCAGCTTTGGCCTTTCAAACACGAATTATAGCTGAGGATAATAGTCTTGTGGAAGCACAGACAGGCAAATACAGTGATCTCTCAGGGCAGGCATTCTAAATCATTTAGCTTTTTGAAATATAGGTAATGAAATGGTGACTTGCTTCATTTTTTTCTTTATAAGAAAGATAATGATTTCCCTGTAGGAGCTCATAATGTGGCAAATGTCTGAAGGAAATGGCATAATGGAAAGTGAATGCATTATAGTGCTTCTTTGTCTCATTGCTGGAAAAAAATAACATTGTGATAAATTATGTGCTCTATTCACGATTTACCCAGACATCCTGGCAAGGGTAGAATAATTATTTCCATTAATGTCAAATATCTTCTGAAGACCGATATAAGTCAATTCAGCTTAATTTTATACTTTATTATAAAACCATGACAAAAGAAGGGAAAGTTAAATTAATATAAGCCATATCTTCATACTCTGGTCTTCACGAGTAATTAAAAATGAAAAATGAGATTCCGAGTAAGACTTTTGGTACTTCTGTCAGCCGGTGTGTTCCTGCCAGGCAACGAGGGACCACATTTGACATGCACATAATTTAATTGTCAGTTCAGTTTGCCATTTACAGTGCAGTAAAAGATAATAAGTTTTAAAAAATATATTCTACTCCTAAAAAGAATTAGCTTGCATAATGGAATAATCTCTTGCGTATGTCAATTAAATGACCCCAAAACCAATGAATTATTTTATATAGCTAACTACAGTGGACAAAATAAAATAATTTATTTTGAAGCAGATAAAAAAAAAACCTCACCTTAGAATCCTTTTAAATTAATAAATAAGAGTCATTGGTCCCTTTTTTCCTCCAATAATAACAATACTAACATTGTTTTTATTTTTTGTTTATTGTTTTAAAAATAGATGTAACGCTTCAGTCTGATACTCCTATTTCAAAAAATAGTTGTGTTTAAGATGCGTTTAATAGTTGTGTTTAAGTTGTGTTTAATAGTTATATAAGATGCTTCCCTTATATAAAAAGAGGGCATCCTGCATTCGACAGCAGTAACTGAACAAGCAGAGAACTTCACAAAAGTGTCGATGGGATCGTCAGAGCTGCCACAGAGGAAAGTTTGAAAAGTATTTCCTATAACCAAAAGTGAGTGCAAATTAACACAAAGCACCCAGTTGTTTTGTTAAGGTGGAATTAAGAGGCACGTATCATAATATTTTAATTTAACCTTACTATTTCAGAAATGTCAATACTCATAATTTTTAGCAAGTCAAAATTATTTTTGCCATCATGGCAAAATATCTAACCAGTCATGTATCTTGCTAACCTTAAAATTTTATGGAGCTCTATTTTAATGACATTTTAAGATGTTTGGAAAACCTTTAGTTAATTCGACTAGGTCTTTATTTTAAAATAAAATAATCACCCATCATTCTACAAAGTTTATTCCTTGTCACAATACCATTTCTCTGCACACTCTCCAGTAGTTGATTAGTTGATTCTTTGCATATAACAAAATAATCTTGAATTTTAAATAGATAGGGTAATTTATTAGACCTTGCCCAGGTTATTATTGAGTATTGTGCATAAACTACTATTGACAATCCATTTAGAAACAAAAATATACAAAAAGGCTTTTAATTTTAACAAATAAATAATTCACTTAAACGTGTATCACTGTGGTTATCATTTGTTCAGAGAGATGGCTGTGAGTGCAGCCTTTTCCCATGGTGATGAAATGGTTATTTGAATTGTCCTGTTGCATTTCTCTAATTTACACATATGCAGCGTTGAAGGAATGTCTGGTGGAGTGGGGCAGACACTTTCCAATGGGCTGTAAACATTTCGTGCTGTTAGGAGACTTTCCCATTTGTCCCAATGTGCACGTTAGAGTCCGTGGAGGAACGAGCATCGTGTGCCCCCTGGTTTCGGAAGGGGGGGCAGCCCGGCTGGCCGCAGCCACTCGGAGCCACTCAGGGTCCCCTGCACGCTCAGGTTCCAGCTCTGAACAACTCTGCTCCTGCTTCACCACCTTCCAGACTTCACATGTTCCGCTCCAGGCCTACTGCTCGTTCATTGTTGAAGCCATCTCAGCTCATCCCGCAGCGCCGGTGAATCCAGTTACAGCTTTTCTCTTCTATTTTCGGGGAAGGACAGAGAAGCAGAAGACATGACATAGACATAGGGCTTCTTTTATTTTTTTTAAATATAGTTTATTGATTTCAGGGAGAAGGAGAGAGAGAGAGAAACATCAATGATGAGAGAGTCATTGATCGGCTGCAGCCCGCAACCCGGGCATGTGCCCCGACCGGGAATCAAACCCCGATCGCCTGGATCCTAGGTTGATGCTCAACCGCTGAACCACACCGGCCGGGCTACATACTTTAGCTCCCAGCTTAATGTTACCTTCCCTGAGCTACCTCTGTCCCTCAAGATGAGCTCTAAGCCAGCAGGAACTAATTGCAATGTTTTAACATATTAACTGTCCCCACAGGGCAGAAGAGTGCCACTAAAATGGTCAAGAACATGGTGAAGTGTCGTCACCCTGAAAACTGCTGCTTCTCCCTTCAGATGGACTTCACGCAGAGAGGTGAGTAACCAAAGTATCAAAGATTTTGCTGTCTTATTAAAGATTCCACTATGTATTGTTTTCTCAGATCCTCCACTTTACACTGGCAGTCCTGTGCTTATCTTAAATGCAAAATGTATTCAAATTATTTTTATGTCTAGGAGATAGTAAACAATTATTTTATAAAATAATTCAAATACATCTTACCAAATAAGTTAAAATGCACATTAATTCCAGTTACAAGACAGCAATTCATTCTATGTCAGTTAAATGTTTTTAGTTCAAAATACTGAAAAACTATCTTAGATTTTCAAAAAATTAGAATAAGAATTTATAGCTCAGGTGGCTGAACAATCGAGGTGAGACTGAAATATGTCTAAGACTTGAGTACTCCTCTCTCTAGTGCACAGAAAGAAGAAGAAAACATCAATAATGGCCAAAGATAGGGCTGCCAGGTAAAATACGAGTGTCCAACTAAATATCAATTTAAAAAAACAATATTTTTTGGTATAAGTATGACCTAAATATTGGATGGGACATACATATTCTAAACAATATTTATTTTATAAGAAATTCTGATTTAACTGGGCATCCTATATGTTTATTTGCTAACTCTGGCAACCCTCGCTAAATAGATGTTTCCAGTCAGTAGGTTGTTTTTTAAAATGCTGCAGAGCTCAGCTGGCAAGGCTCAGTGGTTGAGCGTCAACCCATGAACCAGGAGAGCACAGTTCGATTCCCCATCGCCCGGCTTGCGGGCTCAGTCCCCGCAAGGGGCGTGCAGGAGCCTCTCACCCTTGATGTTTCTCTCTCTCTCTCCCTCTCTTTGAAATCAATAAAAATATATTTAGAAAAAATAAACAGGTGCTGAAACAATTCATAATCTATGTAAGAAAAAATGTGTAGCTTTTAATCTTACATTATATAGCAAAATAAATTTCATATGGATTACAAAATTAAATATAACAAATAAACTATAGTTAGAAAACTATATATGGGGAAATACCTCTGATCTTGTGCATGGAAGAGTTTTACAGAACAAATTCACAAGAAATAAAATATTTTATAAAAATCTAATAAACAAGTTAGAACAAAAACTCGATGTAACAACCAGCTACTTCTTATATTAGTATAGGTTGGCAGTCATAATCTGTTTTCTTTGGATCCAAGGGCACCTTTGAAAGGTGAATCTTATCCTTGTAAACAGAAAAGTACCAATCTTAAATTTCTTTATGTCAACCTTTATACATTTCTGCAATACATAGTTTAATTGAATTTTATACTTAATTTTATTATTTTATAAGTATATAATTTGCATGTATATTATTATAAATAGTTTCAACCCAAGGATTAAAGACATTGTATTTAGTGGATTTTACTTGCAATAGTTACTGAGTCAGATGTACATTTGTCATATTTAGGACAGATCTCATTATAAATATATATATAGTGAGAAGTCTATATAGAAAAATTGAGTAAAAAACGGGCATGGGCCATCAGGTAGGCAATGCTTCCCTCTAAATAGAAAACTTCCCCGGTTCTTTAAAAGATAATGGAATTTGAAATTTGTTTTAAAATGAGTAAGCTGAGTTTTAGTAAATACTACATTAAAAGAATCATTGTTAGAAATTCTCATAGGGAAAGCTTTGGTGAGAATTGGAAAGTCGACAAAAATACTTTCTGGGTAAATATGCATGGCGGTGGAGAATACAAAAGTTCCAAAAAGTGTTGCAAAGTTATTTTTGCCTAAAAAACTTAAAATAAGTTACATTTATTCTGTATTTACCAAGCTCTCTTTTTCATAAATGCTATAAATTTAATGAATGCCCCTTAAGGCTTCTCAAAGTCACTTTTGACAATAGCTTGTATTAGATAGTGTAAAGGCAGACAGCAGTTGGGATAATATTACACCAAAAATTAAATGTCAGTGAGCACTAGCATTACAACATCAAAGCTGTAAGCCAAATAAAATTGATGTTTTGCATACCAAGAATGTGTATTTGCATCTTTTTTGTGTTGTTAATATTTATCTTCGATGCAACCCAAGATAAAGTATTCTCCGTGGAAAGGCCAATATACTCGTTTTTAACGTTCAATAAACCTTATTTATTTAAAATTCTGAGCTTTACATGTTTTGGTTCTCCTAAGGCTTTTATTTAGTCTCCATGTTGCTTCATTATAATCCAAGGACAGGTATTTCTAAAGTAGGGAACTTCCATCAAAATGATGGATAATTGAGAATACTTTGCCCATGCAGGCACATCAGGGCAAGTCAGCTACATGAACCCACACCCTCAGTTGACCTTAAGGATTATTTTAGAAAAAGAAGGAAAGTTAGAAGGAAGGAAGTAGGTCAGTTGCTGTCTAGGCATCTGCTGCATACTATCTTGGAAATTATATAGCAATAACCTAATTTATTAAAAGAGGAAAAATAACTTTGCATAGTCAAGTAATATAAGGGGAGAAAAGAATAATTATTGGAAAAGAAGAGACAATACATTTTTGCAGTTGGTATGATTTTCTACACACGTACTCAAATGAAATTTTCTATATAGAAAAGACAATCAAATAATTCTATACAAAATAATAAAATCCAGAACAATCAGATTAAATAGACACACTATTAGGAATTATAAAAATGTACTGCTAGATACAAGAACAATATATGAGAATTAGTGACTTTTCTACATACTGTTAGAATATAATTAGGAAATATGTTTTAGAAAAACATCCTAGTCGTCGTAAAAGTAAATATTACCCCATGCCTGGGAATGAATCCAACACAAACGGGCAAGACCTTCATGGAAATATTCCAGACGTTACTGAGGACAATGACTGAGACCCGAATTAGGGCACAGCTGTCCCACATGAAAGAACGTAGGGATTGAGATTGTAAATATGTCAGTCTTGACAACGTAATACAAAATTATACACACACACCAACTTGATCGTAAAATCATATTGCAGGTAGGAGATAAAACGTAATTCAGGCAATCTTAAATTAATAGGTTTATTTTCCTATCCTAATGCTAAGACATTAAAATGCAGTGGCAATTATTTCAGGGTGGCATTAGCACAAGGGTAAAGCAAATGACTGATGGGACAGAAAGAGCATTTATAGAAATGTGACACAATAGAGATGGCATTGAAAACTGAGAAGGCAATTATTTTGGAATGTTTTATCATGCAGAGAAAAATGAAGTAAAACCAGATTCTTATTGTACTTTAAAAGTCAAACAAACTCCAGGTGGAAAGAAGACCCAAATGTGACAACATTTTAGGAAAAAAGCGCAGGATAATGTCTTTGTGATCTTGGGTAAAATGGATACTTTTTTAAATATTCAAGAGCTAAAAATAATGAGTAAAATTTTAAATAATATTTTTATTACTAAAAGAAATAAAGGATACCATACTAAGGTTAAAGCAAAGCGATATTTACAACTTTTACAAATAGCAAGAAATAGTTCCCAGACAGAAAATCTACAGAAGCATAAATCTGAAATACCATTTTACTTTGTACCCATCAGGTTGGCAAATATGGGTAATAACAAGCAGTGACAAGAAAATGGAGAAATAAAAAAATCTCAAACTTTTTATAGGAGTATAAATTGGTGGAAAGCCTTTGGAAAGCAATTGGCCATTTCTAGTAAAGAAAAGATGTTCATAATCTATAGCCCAGTAGTCCTACGACAATTGTATTTCCAGATTTATTCTTTAGAGAAATTCTAAATATTTCCAGAAGAACATTTATTGTAACATTGTTTGTCTCAATAAAAATTAAAAGTGTTTTAATATACATAACAGGAGAATGGGAAGTCATGGATTGAATACAGATCTATTTTAAGAACAAAGTTGAGCAGCAACAAAAAATCAAGTTGAATATTGCCGCATGCAGTAAGATGATGTTTTTATAAATGTTAACCAGATTGGAGAATGTCTACATTGTTTATGAGGCAGAGATCTAAACTTTAAAGATGAGACTGTGCGTGGGGAAGATGGACAAACAACCTCGGGTTAGTGGTTGTTTATGAGGAAAAATGGAAGGTCACGTCACTCCTTTCGTTACAGAGCAATCACAGAAAATTACACACAGGTAAACTACATGTGATCTTACTAATTCATCTATAAAGGAATAAAATTATATCTACTTCAGTGTAAAGTGAGTGAACCCTCTGATCAGTAATGAGGCTGGTTCTTAGCCGTCGGATGGGCTGTGAACTGTCGGTTGAGGGGAGAACCCAGCTTTCTATGGAGAGAATGTGTCTTCCTCAAGAAGGCAGAGTAAAGCTGTGCTTCTCTCCAGGCTTCCAGGAGAATTTTAAAAATATTATCCGGGTACCACTTATTGGAGAAATCAAAGACATTTACTTAGAACCTAAAAGCAAAATTCAAGTCATTGTAAGAGTTTCATAAAAACGTTTTTGAAGACATCCATAAATTATACTCATTCCTTTGTTCGTTCTTCTAAAAAGTCCATAGTTTTTTCCTGACCTATGATCGTTTACCAGCTTCCAAATGAATAGTAATGCGCCTTCTTATATTTTCTTGATTCATCTCCAACACCAATCTTTTACCGCTTTGATCCAACTCCCAGGACGCGGAGCCGGTGCCTGAGTTTGCTACGTGTCATCAGCGACTGGGTTTCACATGGTCAGGAACCAGCACCATCACCTACATTTTGCAAAGTCCAGGGAAGTGCGTGGAGGTTTTTACAAAGATTGACGGAACGATCATGCTGTAAACCACTGGAGTGAAACAGTACCCTTCAGTTAGGAAGAAAAATATTAAATTGTCCTTACTGGGGATTTTAAAAGCTATCTACAGTAAATCAAATGTCCATAGGACTGAAAGTA
This sequence comes from Miniopterus natalensis, assembly GCF_054644295.1. Classification (NCBI taxonomy): domain Eukaryota; kingdom Metazoa; phylum Chordata; class Mammalia; order Chiroptera; family Miniopteridae; genus Miniopterus; species Miniopterus natalensis. The sequence continues at coordinate 10,009,588 of NC_142082.1, read as the reverse complement.
CAAAATGTCACTTTCAGGTTGATTTTTAGAGAAAAAAGGAAAACACTGAATCCCATTTCGATGTAGATTGGTTGCCCTTCATGTAATCCAAACGTGTTGAGGGAATATACATTTCAAGAGCATTTTATGTTTTATACTTTAGTAAACTGCACCTAAATTTTAAACTTCAGGGAAGCAATAACCCACTGAAATCTAATACAGAACTAAAAAAAAAAAAAAAGAAAAAAGCAAAGTGGTTTGTAATATCCTGTTTGAAAGAATGAGAGAATCAGGGTAATTTGTTATATCAAATTTCACTTCCAATACCAATTTGTCAGAGACTTCAACTCAAATATCAGTTCTCCGGGGACACCTTTCCTCCCATGATTGCTGGCTCCCTGGGAGCGGCCCCATCTCTCCCCTGTCGCTCTCTCCCCTGGAGCATCCTTCACAATAGCCCCTCTGCTCCCCGCTGGCGGTGACAGTGTCTGCATTTGCTCACCCTTGAAGCTTCAATTACTGCCTTCCACAGAGCTTGAAATATGCCAGAGATTTTCTAAGCAAATTGCGAACACTGACTCATTTAATCATCACAACAGTTCTGTCAAGTGAGTATTATTGTGGGTCCCCTTTTACAAATGAAAAAACGGAGGCAAGAAGTTAAATAATTTGTCCCAGGTTGTAACATCGGCTAAGTGGCAAAGCCAGGATTGAAAGCGAGGAAGTTGCCTATGAAGAACCAGTGGCTATAGAAGTTGCTCGGCCTTAGCAAGCAACAAACAAATAAACAAAAAACAACAGAGAATTTGACAAAATACATAGAACAATAGTGTTTACACATTGGACAATGAGCGGTTCAGGGCACTGAAGGGAGTCGAGCAAGGAAATCCTGGTCATCAACCAACTTTTACCTGAAAACTATCTCCAGGAGGGGTCCACCTGAAAAGAGATCAGCAGTTTTGCTTAATTAAGGAGGCAGTGATCACTTCTTAGGAGTCCCAAGTGGCTAAAAATTATGGAGCCTGCCTCCAGAAATCAAAAGAAAGTTAAAGAGAGGAAGAGCTCCAGTTCCTTGTATGAGCATCTTCTCCAGTCTTTGGTTGAATATCAGAATGGCAATTTGTGCAGGTGCAGAATAAAGCTATGAAGTTTGAAAAGAAGTCGCCGCAAGAGAAAGTACAGTGATCAGGAAGCTAAAACTGAATCATTACAAAAGCTCCAATAAGGCTGGGAATCATTTACTGTTTTTATCTGCTGAGATGGGGGCACCTTGTGAATACCTGCAGCATTAAATGGCGATGAAAGAGGCATGGTGTTTTAGCTCTGGGGTTAAACTAGCCCTAGAGTGAAGGCTACTCCAAACTTACTCTCAAATAAAAAACAATTAAAAAAAACACACAAGAAGAAGGGGAGGGAGGTGAAAATCTTTCCCTGAGTGCTTTTTAGTTTAGAGGAAATACAGAAGGCTATAAATTCAGCAGAAAAAGATACTGATGCCATGATGGCAAATAACAGAGGAGGAAGTGGGGAGATTATATTGCTAAGCACTGAGGAAGAAAACACTGTTGCAAAAAATAATACATATATGAAAGAGTAGAAATGCATATTTAAAAAGAAAAATAGAGGAACTGTTTGAGACAATCACAGTAAATGTAGGGGATGAATACCAAGAGGTAATAAGATAATAGTAATAATGACAAACTGAAGTTTATTGTAAAACAATTCAAAGGTTGATCTTAGAAGACAAATATACAGGTAGTTAAAAAATAGACTTCAGAAAAATGCATTTTAAATGTGCTATTTTAGATCACATAGGGATCACAGATGATTCAGTGGTCAATGAATGCAGGCTGGGTTAACTGACTATCCATTTGGGAGAAAAAAGTAAAACTGGAACTCTACTTCATTTTTTTTTTCTGCATGAATTAAATGATAGATAACTTCTTTAACTGAAACAACTGAAAATATAAGACAAAATATGGTTAATTTCCTTTATTTAAACAAGTATATACCAAAGTTGTAAAAAAATCTAATAAAAAATCAGAAATAAGCAGTTCATGCATAAATTAAATAGCACTTTTTTACCATATCAGCCCCAGTATTTGCAAGCATGTAAAGAAACTTCCATGATCATAAATTTTTGTGTGTATTAATTGGTGTAACTTTTGGAGAGCATTTAGTAAATCCCTTAAAAATGTAATGTACACATTCCCATTGACGTAGGAATTTACACTAAAACATACCTAAATCTATGATCTATGCTCAGCAGTGTTTTTGAAGAGTTTTCTATAGCAAAACGAAAGCATCAAATAAAGTTGTGAGTGGTAGGAGTATCCAGTTAAATTCTGATACATTCATTTAATGGATTCCATCATTAGAAAGTACGTGGTGGCTTTCAGTGTTCTGATTTAAAGAGCAGGATGAGGGGCCATGATCTCGCCCTTTGCTGCTGTGCGCGACCTCAGAGCTACCTGGCTCTGGGAGCTCAGGGAAGTGGGCAACAGCGTTCACAAGATCAAGTCCCTGGCACAGAAATGATGCTGATGCTGTATTAGGGGTCTTGGCAGAAAGACTTTCCGTCATTAGTGCCCTGTGATGTTTGCAGCCATTGTACTTAGTTCCACTGGTTCTGAAATTCTTTAATGAATTACTATTTGGCTTAAAGTAATGGAAGTGAATTCTTGTTATTTGCAACTAAGAACCTTGTGTGATACAGATTTTAGGATTGAAATATGTATCATTTTGTTTTCTATTTTAAATTATATATATTTTTAAAATCTACAATGTTATATTAATATTCAATAGAACCCAAAATTCAAAGCAAGGGGAGCATGAGATTGCAGAAAGTGATTAGAAAGAAAGTTTCCCAAAAGAAAATCCTGGTGAGTAGCTTGAGTCGAAGAACCAAGAAATCCAAAGTAAATTTGAAGTGCTTGAGATTCATATTGTACAAATAGATGGGGGAAATATAGCAGATATAGCATATTATCTATTATCCCAACACATAAGAATAGTATACGTAATAGATAGGTGGATTCTGAACATTATTAGAGAGAGTTCGCCTACTGTTATAGCGATATCTTTGAAAGAATTTTGCTTTTAATGAAAAAATAAATAAATCTAAGACCAGATCAACCAAATTTAAAACTCCAGACATCTCCTAATCCAGGACTTTGTTACATAATATTAAATGTTTCATGTAATATATTATAAATATTTGAGCCATCCATGTTTTTCTTCTAATAATTAGCTTTAAGTCATTGTAAGCTATATTGTTACATAAAAGCTTTCCAAAAGTTCAATGGGATATAAGAAAATTTTACTAGTTTAACTTAATCTTTTGGGATGCAAATTTAGTGGTTCTACCTCCTATATTAAAAGTAGCTTAAACTAGTTGGGATTTATAACTTTATAATTGACATAGTCTTAAAGATACAGAAATTAAAAGTATTTTTAAGAGCTATATAATACATATTTCAATTTCTGTTGGCTATGATAGTCAGGAATCAATATTTCATCATGAGTTGGTGAGCTGGCATCAATGATCCATAAATAGTTTAATCTGTAACCACTGCATTTATTTATTATGTTACAACTGTTTTTATTGACTTGCGTTTCAGTGCCACATTAGGTCAAAAATCATATAAATAAATGCTTGAAAATGTTAACTGAATCCATTGTTTAACTTTGGTATCGTAGGCTCAACAAAATCAAAACATAGATATTGAACACTCAGGACAATATTTCTATTAATAAAAAGTATGAACAGATAGCTGTTCAAACATACATCAACAGATATTGAGAGCTCAATTTAGTATTTGGAGAAAAAAAATAAAAAGATTTAATACAGTATGAATTTTTGGCAAAATTCAAAAAAATCAATCTGGCCTGGGAATAATTGGAACCTCATTCTGAGACACATCTGTGGGACACTGAGTGTCTATCATAAAGTATTTCTCTAACTTATAGCCATTTTTTTCTAATATGGATAAAAGACAACATATATTTTTAACTGTGTTTTTTGATACATTTTGAAATGAAGGCTCTTAATGTCAAGATGTCTATTTATTTACTCACTAGGTAATTACAACAAATTCCAATTTTACCTTATTTTTAAAAATTAATTAGTAAATTTGTTATAAAATAATTACACTTTGCCTATATCTATACCACTTTCGTGTGTTGCTTTCTTACCCTAAGTAAATAGGGCCAATCATCGGTCCTTTAACCAATGTTTTATTCAGAGTATTTTTATAATGAGTATTTAGGGTTCATTCTAGGAATAAAATAAAACTCTTTCTCCAAAGTATTTTATTTCTACTTTAAACGGTTAAAAAGAATAATCATTTTTATTTAAAAGGGAATAAATGCTTGCACATAGTTGCAAAATACTAGTATGAATAGGGCATAATGGGGATGGGAGGAAATGAGTGCTTAATTCTACCTGAGAGCAAGGAGTCCAGGTCAGAGGTGATGACCTCAAAGAAGTGACAATAGATGATCTAAACTGAGAGGAAACAGACATGAAAAAAGATGACTTGAAATCAGTGTTTCAAATACAAAAGTCAGAAAAATAACTGTAAAAACCAGGAGGAAGAAAAACATGATTGCAAAGTTTTGAGCATTTATTATATGCAGATATATTGAAATTGCCTCCCATGTCTTAGCTCATGCCCTCCTCGTAGTAGGCTTATAAAATAAGCAATATTATTACCTTACCTTGTATATGAGGGAAGGAACTGTGGTACAGAAAGATTAAGCAACTACACAAGGTCACGTAGCTGATAAGTGATGAAGCGGCGTTTCCAACTCAGGCTCCCTCCAGTGCTCCACGTAGCCTCCCTGCATAACTTATCCAAAAAACACGTGTATGCGTATATACGTGTATACATAAATGAATGAGTAAATAAGAAATCAGAAAAGAGAAAAGATAGAGGAATTGATTAAAAATTGATTGCTGATGAAAAAATTAATAATAAAATAAAACACATCTACTATAGAAAATAAGGAACAACCATCCCACATTAAATAAAAGAAAGTAAAAGATAAACCTGAAGCACTACTTTAAATTTTGAAAGAATACTACGTGCAATGATGCTATTTTAAAAAGTTAATAAAATAGATGAATTTGTGGGCAGTATAAATTGTTAAAAATAATTCGGGAAGATTTAGGACACCTGAGTAGGTCGATGACAAGGACATAAACTGAAACATGCATCTACGGTGTAAGTTGGTGGCCTAGTTTCTTTCTTTTGTTATTGTTTTTTTCCATGTACCTGTCCAATTTTCCCAGCGCTCTTTATTGAAGAGACTGTCTCTCCTCCACTGTGTGCCCTAGCCTCCTTTGTCAAACACTAATTGAGCGTGGAGCCTTTAGGGTTTTCCACGCACAGCGTCATGTCATCTGTGAATGATGACAGTTTTACTTCCCCCTTTCCAGTGCCTTTTATGAAATCTCTTAGGATACCAAGTCGCCACTTAGCGTTGTATCAGTTGCTTTAAATCTCTCGCAGGGGCACCGTTAGTGCCCCAATTATAGTTGGTGACCTGAAGAAATAAATTAAGACACTTGTTTAAGCATTTTACTCTCAGAAGAAGCCGGCCCTCTAGGGCACGGCGCTGTCTTAACGGCGCGTGTTAGCAGGACCACCCGTTCGCCTAAGCGTTCAACGAGCAAGGCTTGGCAAGGCCAGTTTATTAGTGTTTGTAAAAAGTTAAGAAAGGTTCTGATCTCCTTATTGAACTCAAGAGGTACAAAAATACTCGTGTGTATAATCCTGTTCCACGAGGCAAGAAAGTGTCTTGCAGGCCCTCAGGCGCGCCTGGGGGATGGGGTAGGAGGTGGGGGTGCAGCCTGGTGCTCCCCGCAGGGAAGGGAGCAAAGGGAGTGAGAAGCTGGAGCAGTTCAGTAACGGGACCTGTTGACTGAAGTTAGACTCCATAAAACTCTTTGGACCTGCTTTGGGTGGGCAAACTGTAGAACAGAGGTTTAGGCCACTCTGGGTTATTAAAACCATGGCAAATTGTTGCTTCTAGCGCCTGGCGACTTCCCAACAGAAACGCAGGACCTCTCTCACTCCTCTAGGGACGGGTTCTTTAATGCAGGCTCTGTCCTGAACTGGGCTGCAATGTTCCTGTGACATGCACAAGAGTTAATGTGTTTACTTCACAAATAGAATAATTTGAGAACCGTTGTGTATGTTTCATTACGCTCCGTTTGCAAATTAACTGGGGTAACTGAGTTCTGCCCTGAATGTTTCAGCAGGAAACAGAGCTAGGAGTTAGGACAAATCCCTTCTATGGCAGTGACTAAGCTATTTGCTTACTGATCCCACGCGTGGATCTACTTTCTTTTCAAGTGAAATGTGCATGACAAAGACCACTGAATGATAAAAGGGGAATGAAATACAGGAGCTCATTTGAATTAAGAAGTGATTGTATTTTATACACAAAATATTCAGAGTACTTTTTAAAAAATAAATGAACTATGTAATTAAGCACTCAAATTTTTTAGAACGCCTGCTCATTCAGTCACTCATTTACTCAACCAATATATATGGCTCCTTATTACACCCTTATTTTCAGACATTGTTCAGTGAAAGAAATATAAAAAAGATTGGTATGAAATATTTATCCACAAAGAGGTTGAAGGAACAAACATAGAAACAGATGATTTCACCATGAAATCAGTGCTAATAAAAATATGTTTGCAAACACGACACTTATTTTAAGATATAATGAAATATAGAAAGGTGATAATGTCCTATTTTATTTTATAAAAAGTGTTACAGTATATTAAATAACATGTCATTCCAGGCAGTAAACTGATGCTCCACTCCACTAAAGGGACATTCTGGCACAGGGTAATGAGCATGGGCTTTAGAATATGAGGATTTAATTCACATAAAGAATGAGCTTTAATTTCTCTCAGTCTTGGGTTTTGTGTTTTAAATGGGCATAATTTTACTTCACAAGGTTTTCTTGCTAAGAATCTTAAAACAAAGAAAGAAAACAAAAGAAACAAAATAATAAAGTATATATACTTTAAGAAGCTACATATATTTTTATCATTATTCTAATTGTAAGAGTCTCCTAAGAATCCAGAACAATTAATACAGCTTTCAAAGTATTGGATGTATTAGATTTTGAGAATCTGAAAATATGTCAAAAGGATAATTTTTTTCATTTTGAAAAATCCTGTGGCTTGTACGAGTCCCATAAACCTAATCTGATGGGGGACCGCGTGAAGCACTTGCTACTCCAAATGGTTCTACTTCTGCAGCTGCTTCTACTGTGGCTGTCTTTCTACCACAACCACCGTTAGTACAAGTGGTTTACCTCTCTCCAGATAGGTTGAATTGCTGACTATCAACTCTACAAAAGGCTATCAGGAGATATTGTCACAAAAAGGTTAGGTTCATTAGTCTTATTGTAGTGAAGTGGCACACTGCCTTAACATGGTCTTAGTAGTGTCTCAAAAAGCAAAAGTCAGAAGATATTTATATTCTCTTAGGTCTGGGATATGTGACTTTTAAGGTGATTCTTCAAAGACTTGAAATTTGTTGGAAGTGGACGGAAGTTGTGATATAAAAGCTTCAGGCTGGTGGGCACAGTGAAAGGAGGATCTTGAAATGAGTCTTGAAGAGCAGCTGTTAGTGTTGATAGCAAGCTATTTGAAGGCTTCAGTATTATTTCTCAAGAGCAAGTATTTCTTGGAGCAAGTAGTTAATTATTTTGTTTGTTTTCAGTACATTTTAACATGGGACCAAGGAAGTATGTTGGTTCAATATTCACCAGCCTTGGGCTTATGGGAACATTTCAGAATTAGGCTACCAATTTGAATTTTTGAGAATTAAAGGTTGAGAAAAAAGTATGGGGAAAGTAAATGTAATAACAGTCAAAATGTTTCTAGCAACCCCCACCAAAAATCAAATTTACATATGCATGCATAAACATCATCCTATCAACAAAGTTATGCATATTTGCAAGTTGTGAATGCTACATATTTACAATAGAGGTTAATGACTTGAGAAGAGTTTATAATGAGATTTGTTAGATATGTTTCCACATCACAAATTTGATTCCAAGGGGATATATTATCTGGTCCAAATTTTCAAAGATGAAAGCACGGAAGAGCTGCCTGGACTAGAGGTTTCATAAGTCATTTGTTGCTTATGTCTTTGTTTATTTCAGAAGTGTCTTTTCAGTTATAACTTAGGAAACCGAGTTTGGGTGTTGTTTTCTATTTACTACATATCCCTGTGCCGCAGAGAAAACATTAGAAAAAACTTTGAGGGATAAATAGCAATATTTCTTTTTAAACATATGCCTGCTATTTCCCTACCCCTGTCATTTTTTTTCAATTTTACCTATTACTCATTTTGGTTTATTGCTCCCTGTGGCACTACTGTTCCTGTGGCATGACTGACATACAGAAAGCTGTACATCTTGATGAGTTGGAAGATAGTATACACCCGTGAGACTGTCACCGTAAACAATGCTATAGACATAACCATCATTTTAAATCATGCCTTTTTGAGAATAAATTTTGCTACTTTGAGATATATGTCATTAATAAAACTTGTTTGAAAGTAGCATTTCTGGGGGAAGTTTCAAAGAGTCATTCTAAGGACATGGGGCTCAGAGTCAGGTGAGCCTGAATCTTGGCCCCTGGACCTTCTCTCTGCCCGTCTTACGTTGCCGCCGCTCCAGGAGCTCACAGGGACTGTGCCCCATGGAAAATGACTGCACCTAATTTGGGGTTTACCTTTTGAAAGCTATTTCCAGGTGCTTACTTTCCATGCTTCTTGGCTATAATGGCAGACAGCATATGGTAACGGGCAGAAAAATGACAGGGAGTCAGGAAATCTGGATTTTCGTGCTGGCTCTCTTCTGGCTGTGACCCGCGTCAGCTTCAATAAAATGTCTTGGTCTTATTTTATTTTTCAGGCAATTGGGATAGATCAACATATTCCAAAGGGTTTTCTATAAAATATTATTTCTAAAGACGCTCCTCAGAAAAGGGTTCTATGATCACATGTGGTTACAAAAAGCTACACAATGCACTGTGTTCGTAGAGATTCACAGTGCACGTCGCATTTGAAAGACTGCGAGTACAGAAAAAAAAAAGAAAAAAAAAGTCCATAATAGCATGAATTTTGGATGAAAATAAAGGGGAGGGATGCAGCAGGGCCCAGGGATGAAATTAACCCAGGCAGTAGAGTAAGAGCAAGATTCTTCTTCTCCTCTGACTTCTTTTGCACTCCTTTCCCCTTAGTCCACATGGTTGAAAGCATGGTTATAACAAATTCCAAGTTTACATGGTCTCGTTCAGTCTTCTGGAGAGACCCTCTATAAAGTTTTTCTTGGCTCCGATGTAACATTTTTAGAGAGAACTCTGATTTTCCCAGCTCCAGTCCAGGATGCATCACCGGGCGTGTTGCCTGGTTCCAGATAAATATGTCCATCTTATAAAAACATAAGGGCTCCCATTGTAACATGTAAATGGAGCAAGAAAATGCAAGGCAATTCCCAGCAATGGGGGAGGGAACTGGGCACAGAAAACAATAGCTCTAAGTATTTGGTGAATCCAGGATTTTATTTCAGCCTTTGGAAGAGCCTGGTAAGCCACTTCTGATCCAAATTCAAATTTGGGCCCAAGGATTTTTGTATTTACGATCAAGTTTCAATAGATAGCCCTGGAAACATTTACTGTGAACAAGAGAAACCATGACTGGTCCATCTCAAAGTGTTGTATAGCTTGCCTGATGGATCCAAAACCACACTGGCTGTAATAAGATATTTGAGAGGTGCTTGACTCTAAAGATAATTAACTCTCTCCTCATGTCCTTCCTGAAGTCTTTGGAACTATTGCCCTAAACTTTTAACTCAATTTCTCAAGGCAATAGGCAAAAGTGAATTTTGGATCAGATACATTTTTTCAACATCCGTATTCTTAGCACTTTCTCTAAGCAGGCAAAAATTTCTCTTTAAAACTCAACTCGATGTCATTAATTTCATTAAGTGCATTTGATTAATTTCAGATAATAGCTAAATTTGTCACATTACTAAAATAGCTAAAGGTGTCACATTACACACATATTGTGCTTCTGGGAAAGATAATAAGAGCCATTCTAGAGATTGATTTTTTGCTGCCATAATGTATCCAGAAGGATTTTCCCCAGATAGCTTACATAACTAAGCTCTCAAAACATGTCCTAGCAAAGTACATGCATGGGTAAATCAGAACATCAATACCCATTGCCCTCATCCTGGAATCAATATTCAGTGATAAATTAAAACAAATGGAAAATAACAAGTTGGGAATATCATATATTGTCATTTGGGCCAATTTTCAATGCATCTTTCAAAGGCATTAGACTTCATCAAGTACTTTCAAGCTGTCTTTCAGAAATTTTAAAACTCATATATGTTATTCTGCAATTTTTATCCAAGTCATTTTCACTTAGTGAGTCCCTATAAACATTGCTTAAGAAGTAAGTGCAAATAATAATTCATATTTCTGGAAGGAACTGGTATGAATGCCGCAGCCTTATATAATTCATGAAGAAAGTTTTACTGAATAAATGCAAAGAACCCATAAGAAATAGAGACTATATCAATTATTACCCAAAACAAGAGAGCAAGAGCTGTATTTTAATTAGCTTTATACTTTATATATAAAGCATCAGGAATAAATGGTACAAATAAAAGAATTTGAACTTTGAAATAAAAAGCGCTAATACTTTATTATTGCCACTTGTAACTAGACAATAGATACCAAAATATCTAAGCACATTTCTCCCTAAACCTCAAATGTATTATTGTTCTCAGTTACATTGGCTGACTCTGAAGGTGAGGAATGTGAAAGATTTTGCCCATAATTACACACTAACTAAATATGGTTTGTTTCAATGCACTCAAAATGTTGTTTCCACTGCCTTCTTTTAAGTCAATAAATGTTATGTGCTCTCCATAAACAGCCTGTGCTGTTGGTTTGCCATTTTTAAAGTATGGTAAAGAATTTTATTTCCCAACAAGATTCTAAGTTCCTGGAAAGAAATGATTGCCTTCTAGTCATTTCAGTATATCCCCTTTAACACCTAACACAAACTTGAAAAAATAGCAGAAAATGGTTATTGATCATTGGAACATTTTATTCATTTACTTACAAATATTTATTTAGCACTGACCATGTGCCCAAGCTCTGTTTCAGGCACTAAAGATGCAGCATAGAATAAAAGCTGCTCTTGTGGAACTTATGATTGATCAGTTCATTCATTCATTCATTCAAAGATAGTGTCGAACACTAATTAGACATCGGAAACATGCTATCACTGGGAATATGAGAGTGAAATTTAGTTCATTTTCTACCTGAAGGAGCTTTTGATGTATTTGGAGAAATAAATAGACCATTATATTTCAATGCTAGGATAGAGATAAAGACAGGGATTTAGAAACACACATATGATAGGCCCCTAATTCACATTTGGGAAGAGACAGCAATAAAGAAATGCTCCCTGGAGGGTGTGATGAGTCAGCTGACATAGGAAGCACTAGGTGGCTTTGCAGGTGGGAACACTGAGGAGTGCGGAGGTGGGAGGTGGGAGGTGGGAGCTGGAGCTGGGAGCTGGGAGCTGGGAGCTGGGAGCTGGGAGGTGGGAGCTGGAGCTGGGAGCTGGGAGCTGGGAGCTGGGAGTGGAGGGGCGGGGAAGTCCAAGGTGGTCCAACGGTATATGCAAAGGAGAGCGCTGAGCCTTAGCGTGACCCATTGCTAGATATGAAAGTAGCTCATTATGGCTGGATAATCGAAACATCGAAGCCCAGTGGAAATCGGTGAAGATGAGGAGGGAAAGATGGAGGCCGGATCACAAGGAGCTTCGTCTACCTATGAACCAGAGGGGTCATTTTCTAGGGGCCAAATGGGAGCCACTACGACCAGTGCAGACGAAACTTTAGTGAACTGAAGTTTACCTGAAAGGGCAAGTTTTCTCGAGCTTCATAAATGTTTTGAACAACTCTTTTGTTTCAGGCATTATGCTAGACCTGTAGAGGGCAGGAAAATAATGTATTATAAACCTTGTCCTCTGGAAATTGGCAATTTCTTAAAGGGCATGAACTAAGTACACAGACAAGCACGTAAATGATGAATACAGCAATGCACCAAGAAAAAGACAAGTTCTAAGGGACTCAAAGAAATCACATTGTTTTGATAAAACGAGGAAACTTCAGGGTTGCAATTGAACCAGAATTTGAAGGATGGGTTTTATTTCAGCAGAGAGGATTCATGTAGAGCAACCTTCATGGACAGCGGTGGTAATGTGGAAAATTGCACGGCAAGGCAATGCAGCAGCCAGAAGTCAAGTTTTGGCCTGAGCGCATAGTGTCTTGAGGTTGATCAGCTCCTGGTTTTGTTTTTACCTCTCTTTGGTCAGAAAGGCTCCAGACTCAGACCTTCCCACAGTTGGCTTCTTGCTGTCATTCAGTCTTGGTATTTGCTCTCGAGAGGAGTTTACCCTGATTATGGGTCCAAAATGGAAACATCTCTCTTAATTTATCCTTTATCGTCATCCTGTTTCATTTGCTTATTTTTGTTACAATTTTTTTTATCAACTTCTCCTGTTCCTAATGTAAGTGGAACGAAAGCAGGAGCCTTGGCCATCCCTCAATACTATAACCTGAGTGCATGTAATAAACCCTCAGTACTTACTCTCTGAATGAATTACATGAATAACTAAGCTGATCGGACCAGATAACAGCTTGAAGCACTAGCACAGAAAGCTGGCAGCCCGGCAGGGTGACTCCTAAAGCAGCGTCCGTGGTGGGCCCCGGCTGGGGGCGTGGGAGCCGTCTGACTAGAGTTCTGCTTCCAGACACTGGGAGGCCATGGAGAAGTTGGACTCAGGACCATAAAGATCAGAGGGGATGAATGCAAACAGGAGCTGTGGTGAAAGAGCACAGCCTTCAAGTGAGGGCAGTGGCAGGAGATTTAGGAAGAAGGTGACATGGGGCAGCTCAAGTGAATTCAAGATTTGGTAACTGATTCCACATACAGAGCAAGGAAAAGTGAAAGCGGACTCTCAGCGTTCTGGAGTGAATAAATGAGAACACAGGGATTCCAGGGCTATTTTGAGTTTACGATGCTGGCAAAACCTTCAGAAGACGATATCCATTTGGAAAAGCAGCTGTTGAGTCCAAGAGAGAAATGATAGAGCTGCAGATCCACGTCTGACAACCGATTTACAGAGGTGTGTCCAGGCTTCCCACCCATAGCCGTCCTCCCAGGGTGAGGTCCCCCCAAGAGTGGCCGAGAATTCAGCAAAACTCATGAGTTTATTGCACTCAATCTACCTCTCTTATATCATTCTTTTCAGCTGACAGAAGCACTTAAGCTACTTACGTTCAAGATGCATAAGCTGATGTCACACTTTATAATCCCCTTTCCCCAGCAGGTCGTTTTTTTCCGATGCACAGTCACGCTCAGCCTGGCACATCCTTGGACAGTTTCTCCCAGGTCTCTACCTGGCACTGATGAATTTTGGTTTTCAGTTGTACTTACCTGAGACTTTAATATGATGTCTTCTCCTTAATCTTTCCTCACTATTCAGCATTCTCTCTGCCTTGCACTTCTCTCTACCCAAATCCACTCCCTTTATCCAGAAATGTCTTGTTTATATCTCTGCTCAAGCCAGACTTCTTTTTTTTTATCTAAAAAAAAATAAGAAGTCCTGTGCAATTTTAAAGAAAAAGACTGGTGTGGGAGACTGGTGTACACTTAATGACACTGGTGGTCTGCAGTACCAGGCATTGGGGAGAACGATCCTAATACGGCAGGTAGGGTACAATGTCATTGCTGTTGAAGAGAAGCTAAAATAATGTCTCCCTGTGTTTTTTGGATGTTAATAATTTAATCCTTTGGGATGGATGTTTCTGTGAGATTCAGGTGAAAAATTAGCAAGGCCATGATTAGAAATGGGTGAGTTCATAAATTAGGATATGGAAGCCGGGGAGGAGGGAGCACAGAGGTAGGAATACGACCCAAATAGAATAATGCCAGTGAGTGATGATGATGATGATGACTGATATTTATTACCCTTTACTGTGGAGCTGGCACAGCTCTACCACGCATAGATATTATCCTGTTTAAGACTCATGAGCGCCCTGCTGGTTTAGTGTCCCTTGGAGAGTAGGAGGAGCCAAGAGGGAGGTGAAGTAACTTGTTCAAGGTCACACAGCTCATACGTAGATGTGACTATTGGTCTGTTGGACTTCAAATTTCCAAGCCCTTAGTCAGTCGTCTAAAGTAAAGGTAAAAAAATAAAAATAAATTTAAAAAAAAAAAGATGTTTCCAAAAGGAATGGCAGTGGACTGTTTTAGATGCTGCAGATAATCAATTTAAAAAATAACAGTAGAAAAGGGCCACAAGGTTTGATAACTGAAATGCTATTATTAATCTAACAGAGAACAATATTTTTATAGCTTATAAAAATGAAATTATTTTTTTCTATAAAGAAGAGATTTTAGGAAAGCTGACAACACAGTAATATAATCCAAGCCTCCAAGTCAAATTCTCAATTGATTTTTTTATTTCAAATTTTTATTCATACATGCAATATGCAAAAAATGCACATTAGTAAAACTGTGGCTCATGAAAATCTTTCCAAGTTCTCTGTTCTCATCTTATTGAGGAGCAAGAGAATGATTAGTGGTCTATCCAATTTAACCGGCACACTAACGGGTAGTGTTCCAGGTAAACAAAATTTAAAGGGAATAAAAAGCGTTTTTTAAACATATAAGTTAATACTGTGAAGACAGTCCCCCATTCATCTTCATTTCTGAGGTCAGAAGCTAAATTCAATTGTAATTCAAGATTTGGCAATAGAACGACCTTTAAGGTGAGCTGCTCCAGTCTCTGGCATGTCCTTGCATGTTTCTTAGTCTAAATGTTAATGCTTTGAGCAATAAGACCTTGTCTTTTTCTGTTAGACTTTTGTTAAAATTCAGAAACATGTATATTGGTTTATTTTGGACATGGATAACTTAAAAAGTAATATCTATATTTGACTTTAGTTTACATTTTTACAGCACATGGAGTAAGCTTAAATGTCGTTGGGCACATATTTACATAAAATCCCATGTTATTTCTTTGGGGAAATGTGAGAGATTCGTTGGGTCTTGAATTTGCAAAAGATGCTTGTTCCCCAAGACAACAGTAATGGCAGATAAATTGGGTTTTCTACTCTGGAACTCCCTAGAGGCTCCTGCTGTAATACACGGAATGGAATGGCTGCCTTGGAAATTGTTCTTGCTGAAATGCCTCTGTCTACAGTTAGTCACACACATGAAAGTCTGCCATGAACTATGGAATGTAGAAATTTACAAGAATATCCTAACCTGTAGCTTTATATTTTGAAGATCTCGCAATATATACTCGAAGATAGGATGAGAAAATTGTTTTATCTGAGACTTAGAGTCACTGAAAGAAACAAAAGTGTACAGTAGCATCAATGTGGATATGTGCTTAGAATATGCCCAAGAAAATTCACCTTTTGGCAACAAGTAAGTTATTATTTAACTTGTATGAAACCCCAAAGAGCTAATGTGCGTACCTTTCAAACTGCCCAGGACTCAATGGAATCGGGGGAAGAAGAATTAATAATAACTGCTTATTGCTTCGTTGTGGATTGGTAGGTCTGAAGAGAGATAACACAACTGATTTAAATGCCTAGTGGCTTATATTATATTCTAACATTTTATTCAGTGCAGCTCTGCCAAATTCTCGAAAATACAGTAGTCCCCACCCTAACTCACAGCTTTGCGCTCTGTGGTTTTAGTTGCCTGCGGTCAACCATGGTCCCAAAATATTTAATGGAAAACTCCAGTAATAAATAATTCATATGTTTCCAATCGTGGGCCATTCTGAGAAGCGTGATGAAATCCTGTGCCTTCTGGTCCGTCCCACCAGGACGTGACTCCCTTTGCCCAGCGCCTCCACTTCGTAGGTGCTCCCCGCCTGCCACCCGTGGGCTCGGGCACCCACTGGCGTGTCCTTGGACGCAGCCTCCATGAATAAGGGGGCTACTCTAGTCAGTTCCTTGAATAGTCAGGAGGTGTGGATAATTGAAAGTATCACTTTAATAATTCTTGTAAAATATTCATGTTCATTTTCTCTTTATTAACACCTGTAGGTCACTTAGCTCATGCTACATGATCAGCCTCAAAATGAGCGGTGCTTATTTAAATTATTTTTATCTTTAAAAAGAGGAAAATGCATTCATGATAATGGTATGTTAATGGACTCTTACCTGAGGATAGCTTTTAAGAACTATTATTCTGTTTATTTCTTAGGCGTTTAACTCCCTTGTGCTGTTTCTTCCTCCCCACTTTCTCCAAACAATGTATTTTCTGGCATTAATATAGTCTGCCGCTTACCTACTAAAAATAAACAGCTCCTTCTTTATACCCATTACCCACAGATCCACAAACAGAATGTTTATTGTTCAGTGGATTTATGCTGAAAAGTCATTTTATCATTAACATGCATCAACTTCTATACTTGGTTTATGTTCTCTAAATGTTTTTACCTCAAAACTTCAAGTAATGTTAGAAGGTTTTATCATGAGCTTTCAATTCTCTCACTTGAGTTCCAGTCTTCCCATTACCTCCTATAAATACCACAAGCTTATCTTTTTTTTAAATATATCTTTATTGATTTCAGAGAGAGGAAAGGAGAGGGAGAGAGAGAGAGAAACATCAATGATGAGAGTCATTGATCGGCTGCCTCCTGCACGCCCCCAACTGGGGATGGAGCCCGCAACCCGGGCCTGTGCCCTGACCGGGAATCAAACCCCAATCGCCTGGATCCTAGGTCGATGCTCAACCGCTGAGCCACACCGGCCGGGAACCACAAGCTTATCTTTAACAGTCAATCCGGCCACTGTGATTTCAGTTTGAACCCAGAGAATCAACAGACTTCCCTCTGTCTCTTCTGCTCTTTTATATTTTAGGCGTAATGTCTGTGTGCAGAAAAGCTGCATTGTTCTCAAGTTTTTGCACACTAGACAAACATATATTTTTTAAAGCCACGGCACATTTGCTGACTATTTACTCTGTGCTTTTGATACCCTGGTTCTGCCTAAACTACTTTCCTCTCAAGAATTCTGCTATGTATGCGATGGATATAATTCCCTTTCCAGGAATGCAATTGCAGCTTATGTTTGTGTGGCTTAGTTAAAATTAATTTTGAAAGAGTTATCCCATAGATGTCCTTTTCTAAGTTCTCTGGTCTCTGTCACACACATCGGAAGAGACAGGTAGTCAAGCCAAAGGGAATTGTCACTTGGATCAACATGTGAGCTTTGGTCTAAAATATTTCTCCATTTAGAGATGCTTGTGGTTTTGTTCAGCATATAAAAATGACATTATTATGGACTCAGAATATACATCATATTTGAAAGTACTTATCAATCTTTAATGAGCTTTATCTAATATACGTGTAATAGCCAAGGAAGCTCAGTGCCACCCCTTTGGGGAGGAGGGGCTCATTTTCAAAGTAGCAGAACAAGATGATTTGGAGAGAGAAGACAGAATAGAGATGATATTTTATAAAATTCTATCTGGAACCTGTGATTTTGAGGTTTGTCTCTATATGAGAACCCCTCTATTGATGGTTGGACATTATTAGGACAGCACCATGACCTGGAGAAGAAACTATAAATTGCTCGGGAGCTGAAGTCAGGGTGGGCACAGAGGCATAATCTGCGCTACCGGGAGCAGGTCTCCCCACCAGAGGGCGATCGTGGCCTAATAGTCGGTTTTAATTAGCACGCTCAGGATTTCCAGCGTTGACACTGCCGCGCTGATACAGGAATGGTGCATGTATAAACATGATTTAATTCTCCGCAGTGTTTCATAATCTAGTATGTTTTTAACAAAGATATACCTTTCTTCACCCCTGTGACACTGAAACATTAAGTTGAAATATTTAGAAGTATATTATGCAGTCGGTGTACACACCCCTGCAGTTTCTTCTTGTCTCTACACTGAGTTTGGCAGGAACAACCAGCCCAACCAGGGATCTAGAATGTGTGGAAAACGGATCACCGACTCTGATCTCAGGAGGAAAGGGAGAGGAGAGAGACAAGGTCGCCTAGCAATCCGAGCAGACACCCAAGCAGACCCAGGCAGGGGCCAGGCCCTTTGAACGGCGGTTGGTGCGCAGGGGGACTGATGGTTGTAAAGCTCACTCCTGAACCCCGATTCCTAGCTCTGATTGTTAGAGAAGACTTGGACGGCAAAGCAGGCAGTCAGCTGTTGGGCCCTGGCCTTAGATCCCGAGTCCTGAATCTTGGTTTGTTCCCCGTTCTAGATTCCACCGCAGTGCAGCAGCCTGACTCAGGCATAGAGGTAACCTGTGCCTTCCAGGTGACAGCGATAATCAGGGTGGGTGACGACTGAAGGAATTATTCCAGCTGACAGTAAATCTGAATGAAGTCGATTAAAACCCTCGATAAAAGATAAATATGATCTAAATTATGGTCTATTGTGATAAATTAAGATGAATACCATGAATTTTTTCTCTAAAGTTGAGAAAATTTGGATGTTTTTATGTAGTATTTCTTGAACTGTTATAATTTTTATTTTAAACATTTCTTTTAAATGTGACTATATTCAGTGGGAGTATTATTAGAACTTGACATTCTAATTTGTATGTAGAAAAATGATGTTTTAAGAAACTTTTATGTAAGTTAGAGAATAACATGATAATGAGTAATGTCTCACAAACTGTTAATAGTTAATGTGGATATTAATAATGTACATCAAATTAACTCAGTTCCAACCTGTAAAAAGGATTGGTTTTAATAAGTGTATCTGATGTATATGTATATAAAAATGTAATCTATCCAGTACCTTAGAACTGTGAAAATGCATTATTTTAAATTTGGAAAGTTCCTCAAGAGATCAACAAAGCCATTCATCCTAACTCTTCTATACTCACTATCTGCCAAAGCCTATACTTAATTTATCTATAAGATGATTACAGGATGTTTTCTCTAACCAAATCTCAATTTTTTAAAGACTTGCTCAAATTTTAATGAACAAATCTCTTATCCTACCCTTACTAATGTTATTCAGAGAATCTTCCATATTGAACAAAACAGACATCTCTTATGCTGAAATTCAAGGCCACCCCCGAACCTTTCATTCTAAAACGGGGAACTACTGATTGTCCTCTTTCCGTTCAGTCTCTTGGCTGAGTTTAGGGTTTGTGGCAGGGTGTCACCCTTATCAGAGCTGAATGACGCTAACCTTCCTGCTCTAGTTATTAAGTATGTTTGCCGGTTGGTTCGTTTAATTCTTCTCTGAACCTCCTTATATTAGTATTTTTAATATATGGGCATACGCATATTAATAAGGTTCTGACCAAAGCCAAAGGCAATAAAATAAGTCTATCACTGGTTTTTAATTGAGCAAGATACATACATACATATAAATTGCTTTTTATGTAAGTGCCCTAAACAGAATTAACCTCGCATAATCAGTCATCTTTCCCACCAAGTCCAGAATCATGAAAACAGGATGCTCATTCACCAGTAAATGCCTTAATGACCCCTTCCTAACCCTCAGATCTTGGCTACAATTCTTTTTCATGCAGTTTATATTCCCTGGATGTGTTTAAAATTATTTCATCTGTTTTCCCATTCTCACTATCACTGCCTTAACCAAGTCCTTCAACAGCCCTTTCTGAATTTTTACAAGCATTTTGCAAGTGTTTACTATAAAAACTTTATTCTTAATCTTGGCCTGAATAACTCCATTTTCTACACAGATACCAGAGAGTACTTTCCAAAATAGAAATACGATCGTATTACATTAAAATTCATCAGTAAAACCCCACTTATTTCTGACGCAAACTCCAAATGCTTTAGTGGGAAGGACAAGGTGATTCAGTTGTTTCAAAGCTTAGTCCACGCACATTCACGCACCCTATGAGAGAGACACGTCTGCAATGCTTTCACAGTTCTACGCCTCCAGCATTTTCACTGCTGAATCTCCGTCAAACCAGTGAACTAAACTGGTGTTTCCTAAACTTCGCTGGTGCTCAGACGACCTTTACAATGATCTCGTTTTATATGGATGACATCTACATTCTTAATAGTACATTTACTTAATACTTTTGTTTGAATATGTTCACTCTTTTAAATTGAGTTTTACTCTAAACAGAATACACCAAAACTATGGCTTAAAATAGAACAGAAACTCCTGGTCATGTTGGAGAAACTGGTAGCGCGCTCACCTTTCCTTCACAAACAGCTGGAAAGCTGCACAAGCCACGCGAACAAGGTGATTCCCGCAGCACCGTGCAAGACTGTGGCCCCCGAGGGAGGGGGGTCCAACTAGGTGAGCCGCACGGTCACCGCCAGTTTCTGCCCGATGACTCTTCCTAGCCCCTGTGGGGGGAGGACAGCCTCCAGCAGAGGGGAGCCACCCCCTGACCCGAAAGGGCAGGAGGCTGGGCAGCCGCGATCTACAGGAAGGGCCGGGCAGAGCAGGAACCTACGCAGCGCGACCCCCGGAGCTCTCACTGTTCCCAAGACTTATTTCTGACAAGCCATTTGGAGAAAACACAGTCAAGCGCCCAGTGCATTCCTGGGCCTTAAGAATGTGTTTAAACTAAACCTAGAGCAAGGCTACTCTCAACGGACTGTAAAATAACTAAAAATTATTCTCAAATGACCAAACTGATCTTCGATTTGCTTAACAAGGGCCCGAACAGGGTTCAAAACCGGTTAAAAAATACAAAACCCAGACACTCGGCGAGGTAGCCTTTATAATATCCAGAATCCACTTTTTTTTTTTTTTTTTTTAAGTAACTAAATAGTCAAAGAAGCAGGAAAATGTGACTGGAACTGATGGAAAAACAGTCAATAGAGACGCATTATGCAATTACGGATGGAATGAGCAGCAGGAACTTTAAAATAGTGGTTAATATACTAGGAAGCCTCCCTCTTGCGCCTGATGTAGGGGACAGATATCTTGAAGTAACCACTAGCTGAGGTTTCCCTCAATGCCATTGCCACAGCAGCTCTGATCCCCTCCTCCTGTGTCTGATTTTGGAACTAAGTGGCACAGTCCCTTCCTAGACAATTGCCAGGCGGTGCCACAGAGGCGGGTGAAGAGAGGCCCAGAGAGGAGGCGAGGAGCAGTGGGAATCAGTCAGAGCTTCGCGGGGAGGCTGCCACGGTTAGAGCTCATCGAGCATAAAAATAGCTTTGACAGTGAAAGGAGAGAACAAAACGCACAGAAACTAAAAGAGGGAAACACAGGAAAGAAACGAGCCCCGGGACTGTGAGGGAAAAGTGTGTGTTTGAGACAGGAGCTGGATTTCAGTCGCGTTACCCTGATAAAAAATGTGTGATGTAACCGAAGTACAAAGCTCCTGCTTTCTACATGTTGTGTTCCTATTGTGGTACTTAGGATTCCTCTTTAGTTAATATATTTGTAAATACCAATAAATCACTGCAATTGTCTTGAGCTTCCTGCTAATACAGCTTTCGCCCTCTTCAAAACTGCTACTGTATATTTTTAAAAATGTTCCATAAGTTGGAAAAGATTTACCATTACCTATGAGAGTCTTAGGGAGAATTTGTGGAAATATATTATTTATTTTTAATATTTTACTCATTCAAAAACTATCTATTGACTGTTTACTATGGTCTAACAGTGCTATAGTTATTTGGGATGGGTTGGCAAAACTAATTATCTGTTGTGAAATAAAATGTGTTCTAATCGACCTTTACTAGCATTTTAACATTCTTGGAAATTTTTACATTATCTAATAGCATGAGTTTCTATTATGCTTTGGACATAAGTATATTTTTTCAAAAAATCTGAAAAAATATATTTTTATATAAAAATCTTTATATAAATATCTCTCAAAGTCATGGGCTAGGTTAATATTAATATTTCCTCCCATAGTTTGCCTAAAATCAAAATATAAATTTATTACATGAATGCAATATTTGAAAAATAATAAGTATTGATACGAGTTAATCTTAATTTACAAAGGGGATGACTGACCCCTGAGTTGTTTTATTGGATTTTGTTTAATTGAAAGTCCTATAATAAAAAAATACATATTCTTCTAGTCTCTACTTCAAT
Organism: Miniopterus natalensis; assembly: GCF_054644295.1. Taxonomy (NCBI): domain Eukaryota; kingdom Metazoa; phylum Chordata; class Mammalia; order Chiroptera; family Miniopteridae; genus Miniopterus; species Miniopterus natalensis. The sequence goes on along the minus strand of NC_142082.1, from coordinate 9,987,447 downwards.
TTCCGTAATACAAAATTTTATTTTCTTAACATAAAAAAATAATTTTAAGCACTCAATAAATTAGTATTATGTTATAGGATGAACCTCAAGCTAATTAGGACTTCTCTTTTCCCTGGACTTCTGTTTACTGAACTACTAGGGATATTTAAGTTCTAATGGAACACTTTGTGCATATTTTTATATCAAAATTGCTCTAAAAGCATAAGTAATTATGAAGTAGAAGACATAAGGAGATCCTTGGGGAGCAAAACAGAGTAGCTGAGAATTCTGTGAAGCAAAGTACTTCTGCTCTGAGGTAAGCACTGAAATGTCAGTGAGGATAATTAAAAAAATAAGATTGTGTTAAGTTTTAAAGACCATCTCTGATAGTAACCAATATTATAAAGACGCCATGTTTTGTTTCAGTGAACAGAAGCTTCCAATTAAAAAGACCTGTTGAGTTTCTTGTTGTTGTGTTGATGTTTTGATGATGGTGGTTACGTTGCCTTAATAAATCTGTAGGTACTATCATTTTTGAAAAATGATTTAATTTCAAACTGAAAAGAACCATAAAAGAGTTAAGGGGAAAAAAGTGATATCTGGAAAACATTCAGTTAAGGCAAGTATATAAAATAAACAGTTACATACTCCCTATCTTGATTGTGGTGGTGGTGATTTCACAGGTGTATAAATATATTCAAAGGTATCAAACTGTACACTTTAAATGTGTGGTTTATTATAGGTCAGTTAGTTCTCAATAAACAAATTTTAAAAACACACATAAGCACATTGGAGTGTCACCTTAATATAATGCTGTCCTGAGGTCTTGCCCTTTGAATAGACTCTTTAGTGACTTTCCAAACATGACAAATCTTGCCATTCATTCAGTTGTAAAGATCTCTGGACAAGCTAAATTCAGAACTACATATTATAACAAATAGTCTTGTAATGAGGTTGTGATGTATGAATAAATACTCACGGTAATTTTAGTATATTGTTACACAGTGTAATTGTCTCCTGGGTAAGTCAGGAATTATAAAGATTTTATAATAAATTCGTGCTTGTGAAAGTAATTTATAATCAGCTGGATAATGTAAAGTCAGATTAGCAATGTACAAATTGACAACAAAGGAAACAACAGTACCAGTATTTCATTTGTGAAGATAATTTAAATTTGTGAAAATAATTAGTAAAATGTCTCTCTTGATGGGAACTAAACAGCAGTAGATGGCATAATATGTCTGTTGCAACTTGAAAATATTACTTGAACTGACGAATTAGTATTGGACTACATGCAACTTTGGGTTAGTTTTCTCAGTTTTGTGAAGGAAGAGTGAAGAGCAGGGATTAATGAATCTTATTAGTTCTTAGGAAACCATTAAACTTACATAGAATGTGGAAATAAAGGGAATATGAAAAAACAGGACCTCAGAAGCATAACTGCTTCACAGGTTAGAGATCCAAGGACTGATGAGTCTTGTTTTTCAATAATTTATGCTTTACACAAATGTAGAAAAATAATTTCTGAGAAATTATGCTAATGGGGATATCAATTTAATAATTAAACTGATCTAAGCATTAGGTTTAACCCCATGAAATTGCTATTTTGTTACATCAAAGCGGTTGCATATCGGTCATGTCATAGATCTCTTGTGATGTTTCAGGGTAGGGTTTGGGCCACTGAGCTTGATGACATAATGTGTCCCAACAGAAAATCTATAATGGGCTATCAGATTTGAACAGCGCCACAGACCAAATGGACCTAGCAGACAAGTTCTAAACATTCCACACACAGCAGAAGATTATACATTTTTCTCAGGTGCACACAGAACTGTCTCCAGGACAGATAACAAGCTAGGTCACAAAACTGAATGTTTGTGTCCCCCAAATTCACATGTGAATCCTAGTTGCTAATAAATGGTGTTCAGAGGTGGGGTTTTGGGGAGGTGATTAGGTCTCAATGGTAGAGCTCTCACTAAGGGGATTAGTTCCCTTACAAAAAAGACCTCAAAGAGATCCCTCACTCTTTCCACCAAGTGAGAAAACAGTAATCTATGAACCAGGAAATGGGCCCCAGGATTTGCCAGGACCTTGATCTTAAACTTTCCACCCTCCAGAACTGTGAGAAAGAAATGCTTATTGATTAAGCTGCCGTCTATGACTAAGACACAGCTCTGGCAAGGATGTGGAGACGAGGGAACACTGGTATACTCTTGGTGGGAAAGGAATTGATGCAGCCACGATGAAGGTTCCTCAAGAAATTAAAACTTGAACCACCATGTGGCACAACAATTCTACTTCTGGGTGTATATCCTAAGGAACTGAAATAAGGATTTCAAAGTGATAATCTGCATTTCCATGTTTCTTACAGGTTATTCACAATCGTCAAGGCATGGAAACAACCTGACGTCCACTGATAGACGAACAGATGAAGAAGAGGTGGTATTGACATAAAAGGAGTATCATTTATTCTTAAAAAAGAAGGAAATCTTGACATTTGTGACAACATGGATGAACCTGGTGAGCATTATGCTAAGTGAAATAAGCCACACACAGAAAGGCAAATAGTACATGACATCACTTACTTGAGAAATCTAAAATAGTCAAACTCATAGAAACAGAAAGTAGATGGTGGCCAACAGGGCCTTGGAGGAGAGGAAAACAGAGACATCACTCAAGGGTACTAAGTTTCGGTTTTGCAATATGAATAGGACCTAGAGGTCTATTATATAGCACAGTGCCTATAGTTAACAATGCTGTATTTTATACTTACAAGTTTGCTAAGCGGGTAGCACTTATGTTGAGTGTTCTTATCACTAAAAAAGCCAGTAATACTAAATAAAGAAGGCAAGAGAAAACCTTGGGGGTGATGAATATATTTATTGCATACATTGAACATGTACAGCATTTTTGTATGTCAGTCATACCTTAAAGTGATTTAAATAATTACATTGCCCTGAATGTAAATAATGAATATTGTGAAACCTTCCATTTGTCTCAAACTAACATATAAACAAAATGCAAACCCCCAAACATACCTTATGGGTGCTTTCGAAGGTATTATAAAATGGTTCTAAAGTGGATTCACAAAACCAAATGGGAAAGTATAACTAGAAATTTACCTGAAAAACAAAGCAGTGAGGAAGACATGATAGCAGTTATCATGGTTACCTCACATAAAAACAGTGTGGGGTTACTCCAAATTAGACAAATAACAAGCAAAACAGGACAGATAGCCCTGAAATAGACTTACTACGCAAAAATAACGCTTGCTGAAATTCAGAAGCACTATAAATCAATGGGGGTACTCATTGATTATGTTTGGGAACTTGCTAATTAATTTGAAATTTTTCTGAGGGATTCTTTACCTAGCTCATAAAGTAGCATTATTGACTATTTTTATTTAGAAAGGACTCTACTAAGACACAATAAAAAAATTAATATTTGTCTAGTGATAGATTACTCCAACTGCTTTCCTAAATAACATCAGAAATGTAGAGATGGAAACACAGTAAACAGATATTTACTAGAATAGGTAAGGGGGTGATTATGCTGTGAAAACAATTAAAAGGTAATTTCCATGAATGATCATGAAAAGTAGTCATTAATACCTACAGAACATAATTATCCTGATAGTGACCTGTCCACTCCTAGTTATATTTGTTAGAATTTCATAATTTATCTCAGTAAACTCACATTAGTGTCAAATCCAGTCTTACAAGTAAGCCTTATAAAGTAAGGTGCTTTCTCTCAGGGCATTTTAATTCAAAATATAGACTATTCCTCTTTTTCCCTTGGTAGATGTAATATAACTACAGCTTGTTAAGCCTTTTTTTTTTTTTTTTTAACTATAGAGATTTTAATGAGTTTTTTCAAAAGTTTCTCATTTATTAAAGTTTAAAGCATGACAATTTAAATAAATGTATTTAAGAGAAGTATCTTAGATTATCATTTCAAATGAGAATTGAAATCAACACTTTCAAAATCCTAGAGAATCAAAACATTTTTCTCCCCCCTAGTCTGAGGAACAGTGGGCAGCCGACTTAAAATAGCATCCTTTGTTGTTACTCAAGATTATTAGTGTAGATAAGCAGCAGACATCATCATGCTGGGAACATAATTACAGGTTGTATTCAGTTTTAACTTGTCACTAATAACAGCCTTGTATTACCTGGGTCAGTATTGAAAGGTATAGAAGATTTTCCCTCTGCTTTCAAAATTGTCAGATATATACACACACGAAAATACCAAAGGGCAAATAATTTATATTTCTTGCTTTATATATTTTTTTCTTTCCCCCAAGCCCCCCCAAAACATTGAGAGCACAAAGTTGCTGCAGTTGAAAGAATTTCTCAGGAAACTGAAAATGGAATTTCTTAGAATTAACCCTCCATTTACACTGAAGGAGTGTGGTTTTGTTTGTTCCAGAAATACTTTCTTTTTAAGATTTTAGATTTTAATTTTGATGGTTTCCTGCTTGGAAAGCTAATGGGCTTGATGGACTGAGAATCATAGTGACTTTGTCCTGAAAGTAAAAATAATAGATTTTCCAAGTTTAGTTTGAACTTGGCTCTGGTGGTGGGATCCACTGAGTGTGGCCCTGCTCTAAGGGCAGGAAGCATATGCATTAACCTTGTGTGTTTGCCCCAAGCCTTTTTTCTCATTACTGAGATGAAATAGAGTAAGAACTCGAGCACACAGCTTATGAGTTTGGATGGACTTGCTCGAGTAGCCAAATTAGTTCTTTATTTCCTTTGGTTTCATATTTTAGATTAGCTCTCAGGGCCGCTGGAAACTCGGCAGGCTTGTTTTAATGTATTCTTCCTAAGCCATGGGATAAGCTTGGCTCCTGTCCTCTAACAGTGGGGGATCCCATGTTAGGGACCTTTGAGAACTAGCAAAAGGCTTTCTTGCCCTAAGAGAACTAGGGAACTTTCTTAAAAGTGGCTCAGAGTTTGGGCTTGGTCTGACCCAGACCCACCCCGGGCTGGTTCTTAGGTTAAAGACAACAGAGATTCAGTAATCTGAGCCACTGTGTCACCTCCAGTGAGAAGAGTTTAGATACTTGGCTTAGAAATCATACGTTGGTAATGCCAGTGTGACAAACTAGCTAAGGAGATGGCAGCTTTGTCATTCCTCTTCTTTCCTACCCTTATTAAGTGTTAAAATTAGCTTTTATGTTTTATTCAATCAAAATAGCAGTACTTGCTTATTAAATGGATGCCATACCATAACAGATGAGAATATTTAATGTTTGTGAAAGTCATTAGATTAATTAATAACAGAAACTAGCCTTACAATCACCTGAATCTCAACACACCCAAGTCCTTTTTTTATCTTAGTTTGTCCCAACGTTAGTCTCTTCTAATGCTAGAAATGTTGACTTTCTGCATCTATTTCTCATTCAAACACCAAGTCCTAGATATTCTTTCTTGGTAATATCATCTTCAAGGTAAAATAAGAATATAACAATATGATATAAATATAGAAAAGTCTATATAAATAAAAAGGGAAATGTAGTTTTTTGGGGTAACAGTATAGTATAAAACAGCATTTGATTAGTTAGTTAAGGTTTACATTTTTCTCAGGATGTGAAACCCTTATAAGCCAATATGACAGCCAAAATTTTACCAACTGGCTGTTGCAACAAGAGCACTAAGAAATCAAACTTCATTGCTCAATATCAGGATCACTCCAACTTATGAATTACATAATGTATCATACTCCCAAACAATGAGGTGTTCATTGTTGTTTTTAAGTAGGCAGCTAAATGTAAACTTATTTCCTACCCTTGTTAATTGTGGTTGATCTAATTAAATTATTTATTCTCTACAGTCTCATACTCAGTATGTATTATATGATTAAGGTAAACAGGGGTGACTATCCTGAAGACTTACAGAAATATGTATGTACAAACGAATGTAAATATGCCAGAGACTGTGTTTGAGAGAGGTGTGTTAATTTTCAGAATTCAGTATGACAATAGATCAGTGGAGAAGATATTCTGAGGTGGGATCTTCGAGGAAATACTTGCTGTATTTGTCACTACTTATTTCTCTAGTACAGAAATATAGATAAAGCATTTTAGGATGAGTGATTCTGAGAGTAAAACAATAACAACAATGATAAAAACATTTTTTATTTCATTCTTGGTTGCATGAGAAGAAATGCAAAATATAATGCAAGGTAGCCACCTCAAATCCTTCCAAAGAAGGTAGAGTATTAATAAACATATTAATAGCAATAAGCAAAATAGCTAAGAACTAGCTTATAAATAGTTTTTATTACTACCACTTTTTCCCCTCTTTCCCTTAATTCATAAAATCTACCTTCTCCTTCATGGCCCTTGTTGAATTGAGAGTAGACAATGTGCTAAAAGAATACAGGCCTATCTGTTCAACCATAAGCTGGAACAGTCAAGCGATTTTGTTTTTCAAAGAAATGTGAGTCACTGTTCAAGTGACTAAGAAAATATAGAAGCAGATGCTGAAATCACAAACATCTTGCATTATATCATTTAGCGGAAGTCATATAAATACCATCATAAAATAAAGAACTTGGTGCACTCTGAGAAACATGTCATCATCACACAAATGCCTTTTTTATTGCTAGCAGGAAGAACACAGATGGCTCAGGCTGCTCATTTTGGTATTTATTAAAATAAATGTACTGAAGATCAGGTAGGTGCCTCATTATTTTTAAGATACATCCAATGTGGTAAAAAGATATTGAGACCTCTTTCAGAAATGCTGTCCAGGACCCATATGAGATGTCAGCTATTATGAAGACGTTTGATGAAAAAATTATTTTTTCTCCAAGTAATTCTAATGATCAGTATGGTTAAAATATTTTGACATTTTCAAGTGGCACCAAGGTGACAAGTAATAGAAAACGTTTAAGGAATAAGTCACCTTATACATTCCCTTTCTATTGCAAAAAAAAAAGGACAGGCGTGTGTATCTTACGGTTTCCATCCCTACACTTCACTTTTAAACCGAGTCACAGTCAAAGAGAACTGCTTTCAGGTTTTGCAAGGAAACCAACCCTATGGGGCAAAAACACTTCCCATGCCTTTCCGGCTTGTCATTGTTTCAGGACTTCTGCATTTCTTCATTTCCTGCATATTTTACCCATATATTTCTCTCAATACTACTTTATGATCTTATCTTTGATTTTAATATGTTATTATAATACATCTAAACACTTTTATCATTTTTATTTTTAACAAGTAAAATGCAATGCCATTTTTTAAAGTAAATGTTCAGAAAAAATATATAAGCTGGATTGCTTGAATTTTAATTCATAGAATTATCCACTTATACCCTGGGAAAAATACAGCTATGATTTATAACATGCACTGTTGAATATAAATAGTTAAGTAAATAAATCACAAATGTGTTTTGGCTTGAAGTTTTTAGATAATTGCCTCTCTTCCCTATTTCCCTGAAGTGAAAGTACATAGTCAAAACCAGATGCTGCTTTCAACACTCATGGGATTTGAAATGCACTCATCACTAAGAAAAAAATATTTCAAGTGCATATTAGCGAACATTTGCAGTACAAATAACTTTATATAATTAATTATCATTGGTTTTGTGGTTATTTTCTCAAGCCAAGAATTATATTTAGTCAGTTTTCTATTAATACTTAAATCCGATGTGTTGTAAATTTAATTTCTTCTGGTCTATTTATGAAATAGAAAAATCATTCTTAACCAACATTCTGAATATAGGCAGTTATTCTCATATATATTCTCATATATATATATGCAGAGAGAGAGCAATAGCACAGTTTTGAAAGAATTATACTATAATATAAAGTGGTGCTTATGATTATATTTTTAAATTTTAAAGAACTTCATTCCTTGCCTCAGAGTTTCCACTTCTGAGATCAGTGTTTTTCCCTGTTGGTAATCCTACCAGATATATATTTGATGAATAACCCATAATATCTTTCCAATAGTAGTAACACAGCTATTGATGATGGAGTTTATGTTTAAAAACATCTGTTCTGAAGTAGAAGTTATATTTTACTGGGCAAAGTTTTAATCCATTGTTAATTCAGAAACTCCCTATATAGCCTCTAGGTTTAACAATGCATGGCCATTAAATAAAATTTAATGTAACTTTGATATATGCCTGCCCCGGATTTAATGTAGTTGAAGCTCCAGTTGTGCAATCTATATAATATAGTAGTATTAAAAATATTTGTTTTTTCAGATGCTAAATGTCATTCATTAGAGTTGAAAATATAGGCTCATTAAATTTACCTTTTCTAATTTTAAGTTCAAAGAAGAAAATGTAAGGCCATTCTCTGGAGAATAAGGGTGGTTTCCTTTGAGATCCCAAATGTTTTCCCTACAAGGAAAATGTCTTGTTAAATAGATAATTAAATGGCATTTTCCTTAAGCATTTACATTTTCATAAGAGTTAGGACAATTATTTATAGAACAAAGCACTTTACTAAATTGAATTTTACAGAGAGGGGAAAGGAGAGAGAGAGAGAGAGATATGGCAATGTGAGAGAGAGGCATAGATCAGTTGCCTTCCCTATGCACCCCAACCAGGATGGAGCCCAAAATCTAGGTCTGTGCCCTGAATGGAAATCAAACCCACAACCTTTTGCTGTGCAGGATGATACTTAACCAATTGAGCCACCCGGCCAGGGCCCAACTCGCTTCTTTTTAACATTTTTAAATAAATTCAACAGAATTGAAGGATACAAGGTTAATGTGTAAAAATTAGTTGTATTTCTATACACTAACAGCAATCCAAAAAGGAAACTAAGAAAATAATTCTATTTACAATAACATTGAAAATAAGAAAAACCTATGAAACTCTTAAACAAACAAAAATAAAGCATCATGATGTTGTATTTGGCGATAGTTTCTTTTATATGACACTGAACACAAAATTAAATATAACTTGGATTTTAAAATTAAAATCCTTCGTGCATCAAATGATACAATCAAGAAAGTGAAAAGACAATCCACAGAATGGGAGAGAAATATTGCAAATCATATATCTGATGAGTCTAATGCCCAGAGTTGATAAAGAACGCTTATAATCAACAACAACAAAAAGACAAAGAATCCAATTTTAAAATGTCTAAAGGATTCGAATAGATATTTCTCCAAAGAAAACATACAAATGATCATCAAACACATGAAAGATGTCAAATGGTACAGATTATGAAAATGCAATACAAAAGTGCAAGGAGATATCACCTGACACTCACTAAGGTGGCTAAAACAAAATATAAAAATGGGAAATGACAGGAGTTGGTGAAGATGTAGAGAAATAAGCATCATCATGTGTTGCTGGTGGAAATATACACTGTGGAAAATAGTTCAATTTTTTTTCTCACTAAGTTCAACATAGAATACCGTATGACCCTAGGTATATACTCAAAGTGAAAACAGGTGTTCAAAGAAATATTTGTAGATGAATGTTCATTGAAACCTTATTAACAGCCCCCAAAGTGGAAAATTTCTAAATGTCCACCAATTGATGAGTAAATAAAATGGGATTTAATCTATACAATGAAATATTATTCAGCAATTTAAAGGAATCAATACTGAACCTTGAAAACCTATGCTAAATGAAGAAGTCAGAAATAAAAGGTCAGTATTGTAGGATTCATTTCTATGAAATATTCAGACTCAACAAATCCGCCACTAGCAGCCTAGTGTTGCCAGGGCCTGGGGCGGGGGGAAGGGTGGGGAGTGACTGCTTAGTGAACGTGGTCTTTCCTGTTGGGGCGATGATAACGTTCCGGAACTGGATTGTGGGGAGAGTTGCATATCACCCTGCATGTCCTAAATACAACAAAATCTCACACTTCCAAGTAAATGTTATGCTATGTGTATTTTATCACAATTAAATAAATATCATTCAAGTATATTTGCATGTCTATTCTGCTCCATTGATCTGTATGTCTGGGAAAATATGATCTGTGCACTTATCTTTACTTCAAGGTTTACGTGCTTTCCATACACCACCACCATGTGTATTTTATTTTAAAGTGAGGCATCCCTTATATTATAAAATTGTGACTCTAAATTTAGTTTGTTTATTTTTCAGATATTGAAATACTAAATAGTTGTTTTTAAGATCCTCAGAAGAACTCACACAACTCAAGCACTCACCCTACACAGCTTCACCTGAAGTTAAACCAGCCTCCCAATGGGGCGAGAGAAGTGATATTTATGAGAAATTCCTTGAAAATATATGCATTCTCTCCATTATTCTGGGTGTTTTGACTCAAGCTAGATCATAAGAAAGGCACATGTCTATGGCATATTGTTTGAACTCCACACAGAATTTTCTGTAATGAGTTGTTTTTCATGTTAAATGCTTGTCTTCTTTGGAAATGTAAGATATAGTCTTACGCTTTCTACAACCACATTTACTGGAACAATGATTAAAAATATTGACTGCTCTTTTCTCAATACTCCTGCTTTAAGACTTCAGATGAAAAATATATTTTAGAACATGTATCTAGGAAAAGCATTTGTACTGCTGTAAAAATAGGCCATTTTCTCTAATCAAAGGATCCTGTGATTGAATATAGCTCCTGTGTCTATTTCACTTAGTAATTTTCAAGGCTAAATTTGAGGCTGAACTGTAGCAATTGTGCAGTGCTTTATGTTTTGTTTTCTTTGGTCTTGCCTTTCTAACTTGGTTTACATTTTCACTGGTCTTATTTCTTTCTTGATGTTTATATTTCAGAATTTTCAATGCTATTATTTTGAATGTTGTAAATTTTTATTAATTGCTTCAAAACCTTTGTGGAACAAAGAATGTACAGATAAAGTGAAATTCTCAAAATATTGTATAATGTAGATTTTCATATCATAAACAAGCTATGATAGTTCATTAGGATTGTTGAAATTTTAGTATTGAAATTGATTAGAGTAAAATAAAAGAAGCCAAAAATGCAGGAAAATTTAAAAGTATACTAAATTTTCCAGTATATTTAATAAGTTTCATTATTTGATATATATAAAATATATTTTATTTATTACTATAACTTTGGCAGCATATTTTAAATTAATTCCTGGATATGTAAATTAAGTTTAGTGACGTTTTTCTGTGATATAAATTTGTTGGCTGAATTGTCTGTTTATTTGTTAAATATCAAAGCTGAGTATTTTAGGTTTTTTCCCTTAACATATCTTTATTGATTTCACAGAGGAAGGAGGAGGGAGAGAGAGAGATGGAAACATCAATGATGAGAGAGTCATTGATCGGCTGCAGCCCGCAACCCGGGCATGTGCCCTGACTGGGAATCGAACCCCTGGATCCTAAGTCGATGCTCAACTGCTGAGCCACGCCCGGCTAGGTGAGTATTTGTTTTAAGTTGCAATTACTCACCTGTGTAGAGTACTAGTTTTATATAACTTTAAGTAAGTGATAAGAAAAGAATGAAGTAAACCAGTAATAAAATATCAAAGTTAATGTATTTGGGTTATACAACAGTAGCATAGAGATATTAGTCCATTTGAGATTTCCAAGATTACTCTTTCCAACTGGAAATGTGTGTGTGTGTGTGTGTGTGTGTGTGTGTAATAGGAATTAAAATAAAACTCTGCCTTTATAGGCAATATTCTTTAAATATATCTAAAATGGGTTTGGGAATCATTGAGATTATACACACACATTGTTCAAATGAGAAACGGTCCATATTTTTGTAAATTCTTATTCTAAGGCTATTAATATTATTTAAAGAAAATTGAATTTAAAAAAAGAGAACTGTCGATCTTAATGTTATATATAAACAAAGATAAACTTTAGTCATAGGATGGTCTCCATTAATGAAATTAATGAATGACAAAAAAATGAAAAAAATAAAATTGTTAACACTTTCTTGGATATATGTAACATGAAATTATATTAATGGATTGCTCTCTGTTTGAGATTTAGGAATTATGCTTTAAACAAATTAAAGTATTTTTAACTAGTATATTGTTGATTTTGTTATAAACGAGAACTTTAAACTACCTAAGAATAAAGACATGTTCTAAAGTCATTTTTTGGAATTTATAATTTAGAGAGAAATTTTAATAAGAAAATTAAACATCAACTCTAAACTAACACCTGTTCAAATATTTGTAATGAAGAAATAATGGCCTCAGAAATCAAGTTTTGTTATGAAATTAATATGAATTTAGTGCACTGGAAAAATTAAAATGTTTTTGCCAATTTTCCCTAAACTATATTTGAAATAAGCCACAACATCATGAAAACCAGAGTATTTCAAACAATGTTGCTCCAGATGAACTAAGCATTTAGCCTGCTATTTGCATCCTAAACCTTTCACTGGAAAATAGCTGCGAGGTAAGTTAATTTTCATGCTAACCTGGAGTTGGAGTTGGCAGCCCCCTGACTGTTAAATCATAGTTGACAAGGAAGCAAAATCAGAGCTCCAATTATAACACATTTTACTCTATTTAAAGTCTGACACACATGAATCAAAAATAGCTCATACATTTTGGATGCTAAAGTATTGCAATATAAGCCAGCCTTAATAGTCAAAAATACTTTTTGATCTTGTCAACAAAATAGTAATTAAAATAATGTATCAAAAACTTAAATAGAGAGTTATCAGCTTATTTTATGGAGAGAGTCTGTTTATGTGCTGCTTGCATGTGTTGTCTGAGGCATCTGGAGCAGCTTCCCAAACTCTGGGCCTCAGCAGAAGTTCTGTCTAGTGCGGTTGGAACACAGAACAAGAGAGGAGGGAAGGCCTCTGTTGAAAACCAAACTTTGTATAGCTGAGGATGAGAAACTAGGAAAAATTCCTGCACCAACTGAAAGACCAGAACTTCAATATATATGATTTAAAAATTATACTGCCTTGAGTATTTTTTAGTACTGATGTAATTTAATTTTAGTTCCTATTTTGATGACTGGTGCTAAGAAAGATTTATGCATTTTGTACTCTTTTCCTATATTGCTTAACTATTACTTTATTTTAAAATTTATGCAATCAAAAAATAAAATGCTCCTCTGTCCCTGTTCTTTTTTTGGAGCCAAATTTTTAAGAAAAATTTGTGTTTATATCTTACCTCGACTTTATTTTAATTTAAACACATTTATGGTGCATTCCTTTCATCCTACAGAGCATAAAAGTCTCCTTTGGGAAACTTTTCCTGCATGTGGTAAAAAATCTCTTTACTTTATAAAAGTTTAGCCCACACAACTATGTGGCTGGATTGAAATGGTAGGTGCATTACTCAGGGGGTGGGAGAGAGGCAGGAAAGACCAAAAAAATTTGTCAGTTAATTTATTCTTCATTTAAATTGTTTTGTAACAATGAAATGGTTTTACCTTGTTTTATGCATTAGTTAGATCCCCCCCCCCCCGGAAAATGATGGCCCATACTGCCAATAAACATAAAATACAGTGTGTCCCCCAAAATGTATGTATACATACTTTGAATAATTATAGAGGCAGTGTTTATTAAAATATATTTCATTTTCAAAATGTGTTGGAAATCAGCTGTTAAAGTGTGTATAGATTTTTTGGGACACCCTGTAAATTGTTAAATCACATATTTGAGAAAAGTTAATATAGTTTTATTTATTAACGACCTCTAGTGACTTATGTAGGGGAGAAAAAAGTTTTCCTAGATCCTTTTAAGATCCCTCACTGGGCGTGAAAATTAAACTGACAAAGACAAATTAACAGGAGAAAAGCGTACAAATTGTGTTGAATATTTACATGTACCTGGGATCTTTCACAAGAGAATGAAAACCCAAAGGAGGGACCAGAGCCTGAAGCTTTTATACCTTGTAAACAAAGAAACAATACATTTGTGAAAAATTAACAAGACAAATGGGTGTATGCTAATGGTTGTAAACGGTAAAGAAGAAACTAGGAAGGTAAGTGGTGGTTTAATGTCCCAAATTCCCCATCTCTGGTGATGAAAATACATTCCTTCCTCCTGGTTGGCAGAGGCTACCTTTCACAGGAAACTTATCTCCTGCTCTCAGGGAGGAAGGGTGATGTGGGGGTCATATTCCTTCAGTTTATGACTGTAAATATGCTGAGCTACTACATTTTGAGTAGCATGTCCTGAACCCCGTCCACCTATCCCTCCCCCCAAGAAATGCACCTACCTTTTCAGTCCAGCCACATAGTTGTGTGGGCTAAACTTTTATAAAGTAGAGAGATTTTTACCACATGCAGGAAAAGTTTCCCAAAGGAGACTTTTATGCTCTGTAGGATGAAAGGAATACGCCATAAATGTGTTTAAATTAAAATAAAGTCGAGGTAAGATATAAACACAAATTTTTCTTTAATTTGGCTCCAAAAAAAGAACAGGGAACAGAGGAGCAGGTTACTTTTTGATTGCATAAATTTTAAAATAAAATAATAGTAAATGATATAGGAAAAGAGTATAAAATTCATTAACTCTTCTAGCTCCAGTTGTCAAAAATAGAAACTAAAAATAAATTAAAGCAGCACTAAAAAATACTCAAGGCAGAATAATTTCTAAATCATATCTCTTCAAATTCTAATCTTTTAATTTAGGAAGTATTGGTGAAATATGCCAAATGATAATTTTAGAACAGTTTGCTTTCTGGTTAAGTATGAATAGATGTAAAGCTATTCCTATCAATATACATTTTCAGATATTGCTAAATTAATGCTTATATTAGTAGTTCTCATGCACATAATGTATAAATTATTATAATTAAGGAAAATCATATCACAGTTACATTCATTATCCAAACACTGAGGAAAAAAATATCTATTTATTAGTCCTCTCAGTATGTAACTATTGTCTTTCTGAAAATATCTTCTATGATTATTAAGAGTAGAGACGAATCAGTAGGATGAAATCGTTAGACTATCATAGATAGAAGGAATTTATTTTTATGCCCTTGATAACGAGGACCTACATGATGGAGCAAAGTATTTTGGGGAAGCATGAATTTGAGCATCTGGTTTATGACCATATGTTCTATCATAATTAGCAAAGCGTTGACCAGATGAAAAATCTCATGAAATGATTTTCAGTGAAAATCAGCTGTTTCATTGAACAGTGATTCAAGAGTATAAAGAAAATATCTTGGCGCTCATATAAATGAGAAAATGAGTCAGAATCTATTCTTTTTTGCAAAACCATTCACCACTCTGAGCTTAGTGCAAGTCAGAAATTCTAAACAAGTAATTTAAGTAATTTTGAGTATTAAAGGCACGATGACTCCATATTTCTAAATTATGTGCTTATGGCACTAATTGTCAATTTAAACATAATCAATTAACTTCTTTTTGAGAATTTGTCTCTTTTCCAACCTGTCTCCTAACTTCTTCCCACACCTCAATATTGTTCAATCATATTTTTTGTTAAATCAGTTAATATGAACTGTAATATTATTTATGTAGACTACCATTTTAGTTTTACTTGGATGTTATTAATTCTTTAAATTTTATCATTGGTTTAGTTTTCTATGTAGTTATCACTGTTCACCTCAGAACTACCTTCTCATCAAACTAGTCTGAATTTTTCATTTCGATATCACAAGCCTACCCATCTATTTTTTATTTCCTGGAGACCTAGTTCCTGCACCCCCTGCTCCAATCGAGACTAATTTATTATCCTGGTCTTCAGGCATGTTTCTCTGCTGGATTTTCTCTTTCCTTAGCGTAGTTCCCTTAATCATTCTGAAGCACACTCTATAATAGCATAGAGTTATATGATTTTAGCCTGAGGGTATTTGAAAATATTTTTATTCTATCATCACATTTAAACAACAGTTAGTATGAATAAGGGATTTTACTTTAAACCGACTTTTCCCTGGGAAATTACACCTCGCCTCTACCATTGTCTAGATTCTAATTACGCTGGAAAGAATTCTGAGGTCTCTCTACATCCTGTTCTTTCAATATGTTCCTCAGCCACCCACACTTTACAAGCCTCTAGTATCTTAACTTTATTTTAAGTGTTTACAAATTTCATGACTTGTTCAGGAGACAGTCCTTTTCTTTTATTGACCTGGATGCTCTTTTGACCCTTTTAATCTGGAGACTTTCAGCTAATGTGCAATCTAATTGTTTAATTTCTTTGACAATTTCTACATACCATTTCTTCCCTTCTTTTTCTCTGAAGCTCATGTCAGACAGATATTGCAACATTTGGATATTGAGTTTTCTTAAAGATTACCACTGAAGGTTTGAAATTGTCCTCTGTTATATGGACAATGTATATATAACATATATGTAATATGACATTAGTTAATTCTTAATAGAATCAAGTTAGGTGTTAATTAAAAATATAATCTATCTTAGAATAATTTATCCTTTAAAATATGGATTACTTAAAAGTGTTTTGCTTATTTGTAGACATACAGATTCCTTTTTTGTTATCTTTTTGTTACTGATTTCTATCTTAACATGAGAATTTCAAATACTGACATTATTGAGACCTCCTTTGTGGCCCAGAGTATGGTGAAATTTTGTAAAGGTTCTCCATGAGCTTGCAAAAAATGCATATTCTTTAGTAGTTCTCTGCAGTATTTAATACTTATTAATTCAAGGTTTTTGGTAATGTTTATCAGATTTTCTACAAATTTTTTGTGTGCATTTCTATATTTTTGGTGGTTATTTTTGTCTACTTATTGTAACATTTACAAGAAAACCATGTTAAAATCTCTCTCTGTATATTAAACTCTTTGTTATTTTAGTTTTCAATTTTTCACATTTGTTGCTTTGACATTAAGTGCTTAAAATTAAATTGATAAACATTAATGGTGAATTCAATCTTGTGGCATTGTGAAGTTTTTGTTTGTTTTGTAATGCCTTTTCCTTAAAGTGTATATTGCCTGATGACATATTTCTACCAGCTTTATTTAGTAAGAATTTTACAAGTATATATATTCCATTAAAAAAAAAATTCTTTCTTTATCTTTCAATTTTAGATTTGTGTCATAAAATATACAATATTGGATTATGGCTTATATTTGTTTTGTTTTTAGTTTCATCTGATAATATTATTCTTTAGTTGAACTTAGTGCATTTAGATTTTTTGTAAGTCTATGTCTATATATATTTGTATTTCTATTTACTATCTTTTAAGTTCTAATTTTCATTCTTATACTTTGCTTATTTTCTCTTACTTTTCTTTTGGGTATGTTTTCATTTTTTTAATATGGAAGTAAGCTCTTAAATTAGCTAATGTATATAAAACATTTAGAGCAGTTTCTAGTACAAAAACAAGTGTTTTTAAGAAAACAGACTTAAACCACAAATTCAAATGTTAGTTCCACTATATGTCTGTATGACCTTAGACACATTATTTAAACTCTCCAAGGTTTCATTTTCTCATTTTGAAGATAATAATAGTAAGCCTGACAGGGTTGTTAAAAGAAATTCCAAAGAAAAACTTAGCAAAGTTCTCAGTAGCTTATAAGTATGCAAAAGAATTTAACTATATTTTTTTCATGGTGGGAAGAAAGTTTCTTGACTATTATGGGAACATATCATTTTCACCATCTTTACATCAGAAGGGAAAATTGAATTATATGATATCATGATACTCTGTGTTTAAAATTGAGTGAAACTATGATTTAAAAATTTTTAAATTGATCAAGAGATGAGTGCAGCAGTATTTTATAGTCTAAGATTTACAATGTAAGCGCTATGACTACACTTTGTTACTGTACTATCCAGAAATTTCAGGTACATTAAATAATATTCTGATTTCACATTTGGATCTTTGGTAATAAATATTGGAAATGCTATATAATCAAATTATAGAAAACAATATTTTATACTTTACTTACCATTGAGCATCTATTGTAGAAAATATTTTGGAAATGCACACTATTGTTTATATTATCTTTTCATTTTATTATACTTTTATTGTACAGTATTTATCATACTAAAGAATTATAAATATAAAATTGATATTTTTTTTTTACATTTTACTTGCTTGGATTGTATTGTAATTTTGCATTTGTCTGTACATATGCAAATATAATGTCACAAATTAAGACACTTTTATAATCCATAATCTAATTTATCAATGCCTTCCCAAATGTTCCTGTTACAAATACTTGAGTTATATCTCTTGAGAAATTATCCATTCCCACAGATCTTGATATCAAAAGAGTAGTGGATAAAAATATGCAATAGTAGATGTTGGAAGTTGGGTAAGTAATCATTTGTAGTGTGCTCTATAAGTAACAGTGAATTTTGAAAGTGGGATCAAATTTGTATCAGTTTTCTTCACTATTTTACACAGGATGTAAATTGTGGATTTGTGAAAAAACATAAAGAAATCAAACATAGTTAAACTATTAGATAATAGAAAATTATTTTTGTTGAAATTCATAAATTCCACAAATATCTTTAAACCATTTATTTTAACAAGCATTGAGTGTAGCATTTCTATACCATAATGTGATGCTCCAAATTAAACTTTTGCATATCAAGTGACCTATGGCAGTTTTACAGTTTATAAGTTATGTACAATGTTAGTCTGTGGATCATTTTCAATAAATCTTGATTGTGCTATAAACACTGGTGTACCTACTGGAAATGGTATTTTCAGCCTTAACAAACACAAATGCAAGAATGAGTCTCCTCTGCCATATGGAGTATTTGCCATAAAGTTCATAAAATATTGGATGTAATTTCAGTAATGAGCAAAAGCACTACAAACGATATATCATTGTCTTAGGGAAAACAAATTAATCAGGTGCTCATTATTGACATATATTTAAAACAGATTTAAGGGTAATCAAGAAGGTTTGGCTACCATGGGGAACAAATAAATTTGTTAATGTTATGAAAATTTGTATGGAGAAAGAGAAGAATTTGTTAAGATATGAAAGTTATTACCTCTTATATCCTCTAAACTTTTTGTATTCAGAATATGACAGTGTTCAGTATTTTAGTTATATTTGGTTGGTGGGGTCTCAGTCATTCTATTCATTCTGCCACCATTTGTTTTACCTGGAATTTTAAGTTTGTAATTATATTTGGAGAAAATTAATGAAAATCTCGCTGTTGACTAAGTAGAGTGTGTTCTTTTGTATCTGAGCTCCTTGAGACCAGAAAAACAGTGTTAACTGAAGGCAAATGGAAATGTTGAACTTCAATTAAATATCAGCTTTACTACTTTGTTCATTGTTACATTTTACAAGACAATTAAAAGATCAAGAATATAAATAAATGTTATTTGATCTTTTAAAACTATGCTGAAGATGTTCATATGAAGGAGATAATGTTTAGAACAGACTAAAAGGGAGAAACAAAGGACTTGGATTATATATCTCCCCATTTCTTTTAGAAAGCTCTGGTGATGGTCATATAGTCATAGCTTTAGATTTCTTAAAATGTAGATTTCTGACTTTGCTTCAAAATCTGTTTCCCTTTGTGTTGTGCTCATAGGCTGGCACTGAGTTGTTACCTATGTCTTACACAGCAAGGTACCCCTGGACACATGCAGGTTGGCAGCCAGAGGTTCATCCAGTTCTCTCTGAATCACTTTGACATCTCAGGCTAGTGATTTAACATTTCTATGCTTCACTCATCCATAAAATACAGAGAGTAATATGTGCCCTATTTCCCAAGAGTATGGGGAGAGAATCAAATGTGCTAATAGATGAAATTCCTTGGAGAAGTAAAGTTACTATTAACCATTAACAAAAATAAAAATCAGCAATATTTTCAAGATGAGATATAGGCAGTAGGATGTTATGAATAGAATATTGACCTGGAAAATCAATATTCTTTCTCTTTCTCTATTCTTTTCTTCTTAATGATAGAGATCTGAAATACGATAAAATCTTATTATCTGTTAAACACCTCCAGCAATTTATATATGGCTGGTTTTTATATTATCTCCAAAACTATCAAGTGTTTAAAGTAATTAAAATTTTGAAAATTAAGTAAAAAATTATAATATGACTTCTTCCTATATTACACTTGTTTGATTTTAGACAGGTCACATATCCTTTCTGGTCCTTTGCTTGTCATCTTATGAACAGATGATCTCTGCTGTCCCTTCTAAACTGTAACATTCAGAGTCAAGTGACTAGTTGATAATCTGATATAGAATAAAGATGATTAAATATTTATGCTGATTATAATAGATATATTTGCATGTTTTGAAAAAAAGAAAATAGAGTTTTATTATGCAATTCAATTGAGAAATGAATTCAGAGATATGGTCATCCAAGAAGAAATGGCCACACGCAGTGATGACTCTTTCACAATAAAGACTTAAGATTCTAATGATAATTGCAAGGGACAGTGAATTTAAACAAATGTAATATATATAAGATAAAGCGAATATCTCTGGAGAACCAAAGGCTTAGTTGATAACCTCAGTCCAATAAAGATCCTAGGAACACACTGAAGGCCATCAGTTATAAACCAGAATGGGTGGACTTGAGTTCTCTGTGTTTGTGGATGTGTAAAATTAAAGGTAAAAGATGCCTCTGAGAATAAGCATAAATATGTGCACGGTGTATAATATGGATATGAAAGTCACTGGTCTATTCTGTCCCATTGTGTCCCGTAGCATTCACGTTTATGGCCTCAGTCTAAAGCAAGTCCCGTCATACAATGTCTAATTGTCGACACTTGGTGTTTATAATCTTTTTTTCTAGGTTCAACCCGTATATTTTATTTTCTAAGAAGTATTTCATAATCATTGCCTCTGTTTGACATCATTCATTCCTTCTGACACTTAGACAGTAGGTCATTATTGAGGAGAATTTAGTTTAAAAGTTATAGGTTTTGCATAAAGTTTATAGATGTAAATACATCGTCATTCCAGATAGATAACTGACTTCCTAAAGAATTCTTGGGAAATCTGTTAGTCTTGAAAAAGCAATCCAGCTTCATGCAGAAGAGACATTTATGTCAAAGCAATATTTTTCTAACATGATAAACACATAGAATAGTATTTTTTACCCATCGTTATAATTTTTATATTCTCTTTTCCAATATTTAATATAGAATCAGTCTCTCCTAAGTTATTTGGTACCTAAAAGCTACACTGAAATATTTAGGAAGTAGAATGTGTTTTGTGATCTTATTTTTATGATTCTATAAGTACACTTTGTGTTTTTTTATGAAACATGCTTATTTCTGCTTTCTTTGGCAGTTTTTTGTTTACTTCCTTACAGAGTAACCAATCTTACTACATTTTGCATTTAGGAAGCAGAAGTTGATTTTTAGCAAAGGTGACATGTGTATGACTTGCTTATTTGTGTTCTCCCCAACTTGGCATTTTTTAAAGTCCTAAAATAATCACTTGGACTTTAAGAACTAAATCGAAGCTCCTCTTTAAGCACTTCTTGGAATTCAAACTCTCTTTTGAATGGCTATTAAATGGAGTGTTTCCCTAAGATTCTTATTATCTTCGCATCGCACAGTAACTTTTGCCTGGAAACCTGCTAGTGTTTTAGAAATCATTATTTCATTATCCGCTATCCTCAAAGCTCTTCTGAAGTGTTAGGCAAACATTTCTCTCTTAAATCTTTCTTCATTTCCCAAGTGAAAAAGTTAAAACAAAAAGAAAAAGTGACTTTCTCAGAATAATTCTCATTTTCCACAGGAGCAGGTTATTACGAGAGCATGATGGCCTTGTTAACACATTCAAAGGAGATTTAAAAAGTGTGTGATTTTTGTGTGTCTTCAAACCAGAGACAACAGTCATGAAAAAGTATTTCAGGGAAAGAATATTGTTTGTAGGTGATCTGATTAACCTTAATGTCCAAAAACAGTGAGTGCTTTTAATGTAAACAACAAAGCAAAGGCATGTTTCAGCAGGCCCTTAATAAATTTAATGCATGAATCTTTATTTGAGCTACATACTGTTTTTGACCCTTAAATTCTGCCCATTGCAGTTCTTGAATAATAACTTTACTATAACGTCTATGGAGGAGAAAACACACTGCTGATAGTTCACCCATTCTTTAAACAACATTTAGAGAATGAGCATTGTATAGTAGACGCTGTGTATTAGAACTGCAACATCAAATGCTTCAGCGGTTAAGAGTGTGAGACTTGGAACCTCATTTCTAGAGTTTAAGTTCTATCTCTGCCACTTACAGTGTGGCCTTTGTTAAATTTTAAATTTCCTTTTCCTCAATTTATTCACCTGTAAGGGGAGTATAAAAATAATTTCTTTATATCTTGGTTGTGAAGATTAAATAAATTATACATAAACTCACACTGAAAGGTAACAGCGTCAGTGTGGAAGCAGAGAAAAGTCAGGGCTGTGATAACGTTGTGCACAGGATACGATGCAAGGTGAGGAAACCCGTAGGTGAGCGCCGGCTGCAGAACAGAAGGCTTGGAGCTGACCGGACACTAGAGCTAATTTGAGGGGACATGAGAGTGAGACGGGTGAAAGGGTTGGGCCAAGTACAAGTGAAAGCCACTGTGCTCTGGTGCTCCCATGCAAGACTGGATTACCCAGAAACCAAACAGATGAAACCAAATGAACAAAATTTCATCTGTTCTATATAAAGACTGGTGACTCGGTCCTAGGGACACGTGTAAGGTAGCAGTTTTGTATATGTATGAAAAATTCAGAGAAAGTAGGTATTCCAAAATATGTATTTTTAATTAAAATAGACTTGTTACATTTATTTTTCTACCTTTCTTTAGGTGAATGGGCACTGTGAATGGAATAAGATCTGTAATATATTTCAACATCACTAGGTGCCCAAACAAAGTTATGAAGTGACTTGGAGTAGGAGAGAAAAGTTTATTACAGGAATCCATTTGTAAAAATCCAGCATTGGAAAGGCTAGTCTCCCCAAGAAGTGACCTGTGGAACATGAGGGTGACCCTAATTCTCCTGAGAAATTATCCTGTTATCAAAAATTCCCTAATTTGTAAAAATTAGAATTTAAAAAATAATCAGCAGCATAAAATGTGAAGAGGGGAGAAAAAGGCAATATAAAATGCTGGAGTATTAGCTTCTTAAATTGTTCATTAAGACCTCTTAATAAAAATGTACCAGCTCATTTTTTGAAGTTATTTAAGATGCTACATTAGCAATGATTTGTAGCAAATGCTTCATCCAATAAGTTGTAAGTAATTGTGAAGAGATTTAATGAAGTGCCTATTGGATATTAGAGTGCTCTGTGGGTTGTTGCAGTTTGCAACTCATGTTATTCTTGCTTTAAAACAGTGTTCTGTTCTCACTACAGGTACATGTAGTGCATGAATAATTGCCTATATATAATTTCAATTAGTTGCTTTAAGCAAAGGCAAATTCACTTTAAAAATGTGCTAAAACTCAGCAGGTATATTGAACCAGAACCCAGAAACTAAAAAAATAAAATATATTTCGGAAAGATCTTTTGCCCTATGAGAATTCTACATTGTCAATTCTCAAAAGAGAATTACACATATATTTTCCCCAAAAATGTAATAAAAATTTTTCTCTCAAAGATCAAGAAATCATCAATAAATACTAAAATTTGATAAATTTTGAATTTACACATGTAACTATAAATATATATAACTACATTCTTCATTCCTTATATAAAGAAGGAATTACTAAGATCCTCCATTTGATAAAAATGAGAGGTCTTACTTTTCTTCAATATTTAATATTTTATAGATTTAATATTTTTCTTCACTAATATTCCCCCTATGACAGCAGTGGGTTGCTGGTTGCTCAGACCAGGTGACTGAGCCTATTCTGTACTTTTCATGAGTAGACTAGGACCTGGAGGAAATCCCATTTTTCATTTAAGATGAGTAAATGAAGACGAACTGATCATTTGGGTTCACTAACTGGTTTTGCAGTTCATTTTAATACCTCTGGGACTAAAGTGACCTCCATGCTTCACACGTATTTTTCAACATCAGCCCTTGAGATGATCAGATCCTCTCTCTCCTGAAGAAGTAACAGGCCCTCATGATTTTGTCCACAAAATTCAGTCCACAAAAGACTTGGAGTCTCACATAAAGTGGAAGAATTTTGCTTCTCATTATTTGGAGAAAACATATCAAGATTTTCATCCATATTAGGCCAATTTTGTGACTTAAGTGCAAATTCTGGACTCAACTTTGATTTCTTTCCACCCTCAGTTTGCTTTCAATACTACAGGTTTATCCAGCTCCTGTTTTATTTTTTAGAATTTTGAATGTCTTTGACTGCAGACTTGAACCTGACCTTTAGTTTGGACCTAAACATCTTATGCCTCAGCTCCCATTTTTATGGCATTGACTGCTAAACCACAACTCCAAGTCAGTGATAAAAATCATTTTCCAGATTTATTCAACATAGTGTAAGTACATCACTTATTCTAAAAAATTTGGACTGTGCCTAAAACTAACAAAAATTTTTTTTTTCTAGTGGAAACCAGTATGAAATTTCACTTTCATTTGTAAAATGTGATATACTTCCTTCTAATAGCAAACATCCAAATTAAATGCACAGTAACTATGCAAAAGAACATATGTAAAGAATAGCTGATTAGAAAAACAGTGATTATTCACTTTTAATAGGGGCAAAACCACAAATATCGAGCTTTTGTTCTGTAATTTAGTAGCCTGTCATATCTCAAGATCATTTATAACTTGTTTGAAAGAACACATTCATGCAGAGTTAAAAAATGTATTTAACCTAATATGCATGTTCCTTTAGGACACTCTCTGTATTTGTAGAAAGGACACAAAGAGAACTTTCTTATTTTCTATGGACTGCTAACCTCTAGTTCAGAGCCTGTCAACCTCAGAACTATTGAAATTTTGGACCAGATGATTCTTTGTTATAAGGGTCTGTCCTGTGCATTGTAGGATGTTCAACAATAACCTTATCCTCTAACCATTAGATTCCAGTGACATCCCTACCAAGTTGTGACAACCAGAAGTGTCTACAGACATTGACAAATGTACCAAAGTAAGAAAGGGAGGCAAAGTAGTCCCAGATGAGAATCACTTTAAATTTACAATTTTATGCATGTTCCCTTGAATATTTGTATTAAGATATTCCCAGCTACCTCTTGAACCTTGAATAGTTGTGTCTCTGTCCCCCCTCCTCTGACCACTTTAACTGTATCGATTGTAGACTCAAGAAAGTTCACGGTCTTCAGCCAGGTCTGTAAAATTTTAAGGTATTCTGCTGGATTCACACCATGTGTCTTTGCAAGTTAGAGCCTTAACCAGAAATGTTCTTCTGTGTCTATTTATTTATTCATGTATTTATATGCCTACATAAATGTTTGAGTATTAGAGTGATAAAATTAAGTTTTTATGGCTTATAAAACTCATTAATTTCTAGTTACATAGCTATGCTATTTCTCTAATTATAGTCTGTGTTTTTCTGGAGATATTTTATTTATTCAGGAAACTTGTATCAAACATCTACTATACATCAAATACTAGTTCATTTTCGGGGGGAAATAGATGAATAAGACATGGTTTCTGCCCTTATGAAACTTGCTAACTCATGTTGGGTACAAAAATAATAATACCTGTATATGTTTGTAACTGATTCCTTTAGCAAGGTATTCTCGAGATGTAAAAGTTTAACATGCCGAGTAAAGAAAACACCCCCCAAAATTTAACAATCTATTTTTAGGATCAATAATAATTTTTGAATACTTATGCTGAGAAGTTCAAGCATAAATTTGCTTTTTTATACCAAACTATCATATTTGTGCTGCCTACT
Source organism: Miniopterus natalensis (assembly GCF_054644295.1). Classification (NCBI taxonomy): domain Eukaryota; kingdom Metazoa; phylum Chordata; class Mammalia; order Chiroptera; family Miniopteridae; genus Miniopterus; species Miniopterus natalensis. The sequence goes on along the minus strand of NC_142082.1, from coordinate 9,961,809 downwards.
AATCCTCTAAAGAACCTGGCTGAAAGGAAAGGAAAACAGATTTGCTATTATGGGACTCCTGAAACAATTCCTGATTACATCAATGATAGTTCTGGGAGAAATGTCTCATTAAATCACAGCAGGTTAAGTAACAGTTGATGCATAAAAATTTTTAATTATACTTTCTAAATAAAGATTTAAACGATGCATATATGTTTCCAGGGGCCCCCTTTCATGACTTTATTTTCCATTTTAAAGCATATTGGAAATTAACCCCTTATGTTGGAAAGGAATCATTTAAAGTATTACAGAAAAGAGCACAGTTGTTGAGTTGATGGCCAAGTTCAAAGCATTAGACAGAAATGCTAGGTCAATCAATTCCTTATGATGTTGCAATAAACAAACCGAATGATTACTTTATTATCCTATGAAAACAGGAAAAGAACAACACTAAGAAGGACCCTGCGGTCCCCCCTCCTCACTCCCACCTCGGGCTGAGCATTCACCTGGCTGAAATGCCACCCACACACCAAACTCGATGAGTAAGTCACCCGTTTCCTTTTTGTCATCACCCAGCATGTTATACCAACTCCTATAAACCCAGTAAGATTTATAGTATATCTTATGTCACTTGCAATAATACATATTTTATTTTTAAGTAACTGTACTGTTTGAAAAACTTTCCATTTTATTGTTTAATAATATGTAACTATAATTCTACTTGAAGTTTGAATATAATTATATCATTTTTAAAAGTGTGAGATCACTTTTTAATTAAATGAATCTTAAAAGGAACAAATGACAAAAAAAATCTGCAAAGTACTATCAAGTAAGTTATATCTAAAGAGTTTGTCATATAAATTATTGTATGGTAGTTATGCATTATGTTTCCCTCAAAGCCACAAATAACCTTCCATCTCTGAAGGCTTTGTGCTTCCTCAAGTTAATAGTATTTTTTTTCTTTGTCTTTTGATGCTCATGGCTGTTTTATGTGGCTCTGAACTATAAATCCTTCCCTTGTTTCTGTAAGTCTGAGGATATATTGTTGCTTCCCTCCAGCACCCGTATACTATCAGGGAAAATATTTGTATTTATTTTTTATGAGAAGAAGATAGTTAAATTGTTTCCTTCGGAGATAATGATAAAAAGCTAAGAGTTATATTTAAGAGCCCTTTGCAGTTCACAAATATATATATCCTAATTTAATAAAAGAGATGCCAAAACACTATTTAATAAATAGTCACTAAATTCCTAAAGAATCATTAACTTTCTTATTTTCTCCCTAATTTCTTCCCCTATCACATACTCAGCATAGCAGGGCATTTGGAAATTCTGGGTTTTAAGCCAACAACAACAAAAAAATGGCTCTGGTCAGTGCAAGCTAAAATGTCAGCAAAAAGTGGGACAGGCAGGGGTCCTCAGGCCTGAGCTGGTGACAGTCATGAGCAAGGCAGAGGGCAAGGAAAATATTCCAAATAGGGGAGTGGCCATAGAAGAAGTGGTTAGAGTTTCAATGACCTCTTTGACCAGAAGTATTCTGAAATTCTTTCCATCTGAATATTTTCGGTGGGGATATTGTAAGAAAGCGCTGACCCTAGAACCTACCCGTTTGCTTCCACCTGTGGATGCAGGTGACGTTTACCTGACACCTCCCAGCTCGTCTCTCCAACCACATGCCCTGTCCTGGACAGTCACTAACAAAATGTGACCTTAAGGGGGAGAAAGTGGGAGGCTCCACTGGCCTGAGTTTATCATGCACTAACATCGGCAGTAATTATCCAAGCCCTGGCCTGACAGTGGGTGTCCCAGCTCCTGAATTTCAAATGATTACATTTGCCAATGACAAGGCTGAAGCTAAGAGGGATGTAGCTACTCGGTGAGAGTATTTTATCTGTGTGAGAATCACGCTCTCGCTACAAAGGAACCCACTGGCCTTAGTTCTCACTGTGCATTTACTCGGGGATCTGCTTTGGTTTCTTGAATTGGGGAGAGTTAGTCTCTCTGAGGCTGCCCATGGTGGGCCCGAGGAGAAATGGCCCATGGGTCTCCAGGGAGAGGCAGAGAGAACCAGACTTCTTACTTTTGCCTCTAACAGCCATTGCTGGAAAAGTCCCTTAAACTCATATTAAAGAATATCAATATATATCTAAAGCGTATCTCCAACCATAAAGAGGAATGAGTTATTTTCAGGCATAATGTGCCCGCACCTTTTGCAAAGGGGCAACTTGAGTGAAAACAGAGCCCTGTCTCAGAGCTGCCTGATGGCAATGGCATTCATTCCCTGGGACACACGATAATTAGCTTGGCATTTCTTACAGAGGTGATTGTCTTATTGCTTTTTGAACAAGCCGTAGCGTTAATATTATCTTTTCAAAAACAGTTTTATGTCACTTGAAAATTTCCTCCAAAACACAATTTTTATGAAGCTGTCATTTGGTTGAGTTTTATGTCTTTATATCTTCCAGAGCCAACAACTAGCAATTTTCTTCACTCATGCTTTATCTGTTTTCAATACTTATATTTTTAAATATCCTGCTGTAGAACAGCTCTGAATATAGAAAGCCATAATAAACAATTACAGTTGTATTCTTATAGCATCAGTCACTCAACAGGAAATTATTTAATCTAGTTTTATATGTACAAAATACTAACTTTCAAATGTACTTCTGGTGAACACTGTGAGAGTTCTCTTCTAGAGAAAAGAATCTACTTGTAAAGATAATAATTCTGGTCCTGAAAGACAAAAGTTCTCATAAGTAGTATTTAACTGAACACTATTATAAAGTGATTAGAGACTGGAAAAATTAATAGTATGGCTAATGCTGGTCACGAGGTTATCTTGAAGTCTGTTACTAATTAAGAGTCACAGTTACTTTTAGTATAGTTTAGACATTAAATACTCAAGATTTTTCTCTAATTGGGAAGATCCAAAGGGTTCTTGCCTGAATGCAGAATGTGATTGAAGCATCCATATGTGAGCCAGTCCTGCAGGCTCGCTGCCTTGGGGAGTGTGTGAAGAAACAGCAGGACCCTGGCGAGGAGCAGGATGATACAAATTAAAAGCATAGGAGTATGTTAGGGAATTGAAACTTGATGTTCGTGAGGCAGAGGTTAGGCAAACACTCATTGGCAAAGTTACAATGAGAGTTAAACACAAAAACACATTCTACAAATCTTGGTAATCAGAACCAGATCTGAACCTCTGCCATTTATTTGACCCCAATTCCACCGCACCTATAATTGAGCCCATTTAAACTAGACTTATGAAAGCTGCTAATTTATCCAAGCAATTTGGTCTAAATGATGTTAATATTGTTGACAGGCCTGTGTGGTTTCTAACCAAATGGAGAATGTATTTGTTGTTGTTTTATTTCTGCAACTTTAAGTTGAATAATTTTTTCTTCTGTGTTTTTTTATACAAATATGTGGAAGAGTGATGATTTCTCAACCCCCATTCTTGGGATTCAAAGGAAAGAAATTCCCAGTCATTTGCATGTGTTTGAATCTTTTCCACAGCTGCCTGACTGTTTGCCCCATCTCCATCCCAGGGAAAGAATCCTGAAATGTGACCTGAAAGATGGGTCTGTGGATGCTAAACTGAGACACAGCCTCAGATTTTGACTAAACATCCTGAAGAGCGTTGCCCTCTGAGGTTGTCAGAAAATCTTACTTTAGCCCCACGATGTATCCCAGAATCTGGGGCATTAGCTGGGTCCTAACTCAGGCTTTTAAAACTTAGATTTTAAATCTTTCTTAACTCAGATAATAATGGAAAGATGTCCATTGAAGTAAGAGTTACCTATTTTTACCTCTTGATTATCCTGATAGGCTTTCTAGAACCTGTAAATAGAATTAACTCCATGGACCTAAAAGGAAGGCACTGTCAGTGGAGGAGGACTGCTTATGCAACCCCTGAAGACGCAGATACTGAGAATGCTTGTGCTATGAAGCTAAAATTCAGCCTATACAAAAAACTCAACTTCAGATTTACTCAGGAGCCATTTGCAATTCTGTACCAGTTTGGAATTGTCATAGTTCAGCCTGCTCTGTAGAGCAAAATACCATAGCCTGGGTGCCTTGAACAAGAGGCATTTATTTCTCACAGTACTGGAGGCTGGGAAGTCCAAGATCAAGGTGCTGTCAGGTTCAATTCCTGGTGAGGGCTCTCTTCCTGGCTTGTAGACCGCTGCCCTTTCATTGTGTCCTCACATGGCAAAAAAAGAGTAACCAAGCTTTCTGGTGTCTCTTTATATAAGGGCACTAATTCTATCATGAGGACCCCAGCCTCATGACCTTTTCTAACCCTAAGTATCTCGCATAGGCCACACCTATAGTATCATTATATTGGGAATCTGGGCTTAATCAATGAATTTAGGGGTAACACAATTCCGTCCATAGCAAGAAGGCATCCCAGATTTTAAAAATCATGGTGTCTAATTTACAGGATATTTTGCTCTCCAAAAAGTCCAACACAAGTTAAAGAAGAGATGTATAAACAGTTATATCAGGACGAGTCCCAAATGTAAGTCATAATAGGGTATAATTTTAGTTAAAAGTCATGTGATGTTTAATATAACAGCAACTAGTTTCAGTAAAGCACCAAAAGGAATCAATACTGGGGTCACTATAATTCATTTTGACCCAGCATATGAATAGAAAACCCCAGTATATTTTTCATCAAGACAGCGCTTTAAAACAAAGTCCTTTGTACTTATCACCAACTCCCTTTAAGAGAGAAAAAGTGAAGCTACTTTGTATGAGAATCATTCTTCACCTCCCTTAGGAATGAAGAGCCTTTAAAATTTAGAAGATTTGCTATTTTTACAAAAACACAGTTATGAATTTATTTTGAGGATTTATTTTAATTTTTTAGCTCTCTGTGAGCCCCCTAGGAAATGTGTGAATTTGCAACCTGTATAACCAGATTAAAAGACCAAGAAAGTTTTAGTTTAAACGCTTTTGTGAATACATGTTGAGGGGGCTGCACGAATGAGTAGGATGCAGAGCCTGCCTTGGGCTCCCTCCCCAAGAGGAAAAAAACAGACTGAGAGAGAGAGAAGGGCCCTCCTGCCTGGCCTGGGAGGAGGGCACAGGAGCCGGAATAAGATGCAGAAGTGAGCCGTGCACTGTCTGAAAGTGGTGAGCAGACCACATGGTTTCAGCAGCTTCCTTTCCTTGGCCTAGTGGAAAAAACATAAAAGAGGAAGAGACCAATAACCCGTTTGATATAAGTGCAAATATGCCTTAATAGGAAATTATCCTTTACAGAATGTATTTAATTAAAGAAATACATTTTAAAAATATTTTTTTTTATGCTGTGGGACATTTACACAACAGAATACTATGCAGCTGTGAAAAAGAAGGACCTCTTATCCTTTGAAACAGCATGGTGGGACCTAGAGAGTATTGTGCTAAGTGAAATAAGCCAGGCAGAGAAAAATAAATAGCACATGATCTCACCCATATGTGGAATCTAATGAACAAAATCAACTGATGAACAAAATAGATCCAGAGACATCGAAGCATGGAACAGACTGGCGAATCTCAGAGGGAAGGTGGGAAGAGATTAATCAAAGAACTTTTATGCTTATATGCATGACCCATGGACATAAACAACAGCTCAGTAAAGGCCTGGGAGGAGGGGATCAATGGGGGGAAAAGGAGACATCTATAATACTTTCAAGAATAAAGATAAATTGAAGAAATAAAATAAAATACGTATATTTTTCTTTCAGGCAATCAGAGCAAACGCAATAGAAAACAGCCTACTTCAGGGCTGGGAGATGATATGCTGTCACTCAAAACAATTAATAAGAAACATATGGGGCTATTTTTTATTTTTATTTTCAAACATAACTTACTGCTTTGTTAGCCATGAAATGTTGAACCAGTTTTTAAAATATTATAAGTGAAATGCCTAGCATGGTATGTAGCATGTAGTAGATATGCAGTTATTTGGATTTTCTTCCATTGTTGGGACAAGTCTGAGGAGGGAGCAGGAATGGAGACAAAGGAAAGGGAGCAGTTTGAAAAGAAGGTCAAGGTTCTTATTAGGACAGATTACTTCCCAGGCTGGCCCTTGCCTTGGAGTCACGAGCTGACTCACAGCTCTTATTGATTAGTGGTGGCAGCCACTTCACTTATAGAATTGGTGCCTTCTCTTGAGAGGCAGATCCCTCTAAATAAAAGGTTTGAGACACAGCCGTCTCTTTTCTAGCACAAGGAAGCACACTGTAGTAGGCGTTGTCTTTGGCCTATTGGGTTAGCCCAACACTGTGATCTCTCCTGGAGGGTTATACCTGAGTGTTCAGCAGAATAAACATATTTATTCTTCATAGGTTAATTTTGCAGGGAGCTACAAATCAGACATAAGCATTTCCTTTAAAAACTTCTTTTAGATGAGGCTGCATGGCTTATGTGAACAGATATGCTTTTATAAGTTACCAAAAAAAAACACTGTACAAATTTTCTTCACTACTATAGAGATAAAAGCATTATAGATTTAATAGAGTCTAACCTTTATCTGAAAAATGTACAACTTTTGAAATAAAAATATGCACCCAGCGGACCTCATATGTAAAATGTGCTTTTAAAAGTAGATTCAAATTCTTTACTATTAAAGTTTAATAACTAGAGCTGATATGCTCCATCCTAAAGGACTATTTCCCCCCAAAACATTTTCATGCTAGTGTTACATTCAGGGAAAAGGGTCCACCCAGCTTACAGGTGGACCAGACAGTGGGGGAAGCAAGGTGTACACTCCCCTTGGATGAAACACGGACCGTTTCAAAAGACGTCTCTGTTGATCAGATGTTATAGGATGTGATTTGGTTCCAGCTGGGAAGCAAATCTGGCAATTCAGTTAAAATCAACATGAAAGTTTGTAAAGCAATTTGTGGTCTGCAGTAAAGAGCGCTGGGTTGAGCTCTGCATGAGTAAAGCCGCGTCTCCCGAGGGCAAGGATCATGCACAGATAACACTGCGCTTCTTGCATCTCCCAGGGGTGCGCGTTTCAGCAAATTAACCGGGCGCTGGGGTGACTGTCACAGGTAGTGCAGAGCTTGGACTTCTAACTCTCATTCATTCCCTCGCATCTTTCATAGCTGTTTTTCCAACACATGTATACTCTGGCCGGGATATGATTATTTGTTTCAGTTTTCCAAAGTGTGCATTTTTAATCCATCCTCACAAGATGGAAGAATCGTTACCCTTCAATTAATCTCCTGGTTCGGCCGGCACCCTGCCCCAAGGGCCAGCGCTGTCCATCACTGAGTTGTCCCAGCAAACGCTTGTTTAACATTGCTCCTGACTTTCTGAAGAGCAAGCCTTTTAAAAACCAGCTATTTATTTCCCTATGGAAGGCTGGCTTGTGCTCCTGTGTATCTTCCTTTCACCTTTTCTTTCTTTATTCACAGAGCCAGCTATAGCCTAAAATAACATTAATCAGACAAAACCCTGACTTAGAAGTGACTATCTCTGCCTACGATAAGGTACCATAGCTGGCCAGCTGGCTGATTAGACTTCCTCAGAGCCCTGCACATCTCTCACTAATTCCAGAAATTTCTTTTAACTAAACTATAAAATGGCTAGTTTAAAGTGAAAACCAAAAAGCTTACACATTGATACTTCAAATCTGTTTTTCCTTATGTGATTACTCTTGTTAGATAAATAAGATGCTACTTGTCATTTTTAAAGAAAATAAACGGTGACATAATTCAACTGGTTCTTTTAAAATTTATGTTTGTGAAGCTTTAATCAATTGCTAATAAGTAATGGTAAGATTTCAGTCTCGTGAGGGTGGCCATAGCATCGGAACATCAACTTTTACTGTGTTCTCATTAATGTTCCCAGTAGAATTTGAGAAATCCTGGTTTAAGGAATTTTGACCATGACTCTCCTTCAGTGAATCTGGTGGAGCAGTTCCTACTTCTCCAAGGTTCAGCTTAATGTCCTTTGGCAAATGGCCCTCTCTTGTAGGTATGCCATTTGGAACATAAAAGTGGGTCCATCTTCTATTTCTGCCGACATGTTATTACAGCATTTAACATTAGTATCGGGCATCACACATTGCAGTTCACCCAGGAGCAGTGTGCCACCCCTTACAAAAAGAAAGTCATGGATGGTGTAGATTCACGGCTAACATACGACATGTAGCCTGAGGACTTGTACCCCAGAGTCTCTTAGCTACCGACATGGATAAACACAACTTAAAGAAACTACTCCTGTCCATAGCACATGCTGCTTGTATGTCTTTGTTTTCCCGTTGGAAGAAACCTCTACTAGTAGCTCCAAAGACTGTTTATTTGCAAGTCCCCAGGAGCATTCATACCCCTTGGAAGACCTGTTGTTTTTACTGAGGTGCAGGGAAAAGCATTCAACTAATCCCATCAAGTGTGACACTGACCTAGCTACCTAGGACGGATGCTGGTTTCTTGGAAAATAATACAATATGATACCGTGGGTAAGAGTAGAGATTATGGAACCAGATACTCAGATTTGAATCCTTTATATACCTCATTAATGCTTAATCCTGGGCCCATTGCTTAACTGTTCTGTGCCTTAGTATTTTTTTAATGTGAAATGGAGCTAATACTATTGTCTAAGTCAAAGAAATATTGATGGTATCAAGTAAAATAATGTATATAAAATGCTCAAAGCAGTGCTTTGCTCAAAGAAAGCACTCAAAAATGTTAGATGCTATTGATGCTGTTTATATTATTATTATTAATTATTATTAAGGGTAAAGTTACTTTCATTTCACAAGTCCATGTATTTTCATTTAAGCATCTTTGAGTGCAGGCTCACACCCAAATCACACATTCACAAAAGAAATTGAAATTCTGATTTTAGCATTGATTTTGTGATTATATCCTTAGACTTACAATAGCCCCTATCTGTTCAAATTTTGTTATTTCTAGCATATTTTCAAGGATGAAATCGTCACGGTTGAGACTTTTCTTGGCTCAGCCTAAGGCAAAGCTTTTAATCTGAGGAGCAGCTGAATGCTGCAGATTAAGTCTTGAATCCTAGAAACTTGTCCCCTTAATGTGATCTTATAAAACTAGCACCTCACACGGACCTAACTTTGCAAGAGTTCATAAAGCAGCACAGCCCAGTCAGCAAAAATGTGTTGGAAGAGGCATTGCAGTACTTCTACTGTGCTTCTAGGAAAAGGTCAGTAAGACTAAGTCAAAAGCCACAACAATATTTCTCAAAGTAGTTTTTTCTTCTATTTATTGTTTCCCATCCTGAACCTCCTAGTCTTCACTTTCCAGTTCCTTTAAAATGTGGATTGACTTAGGTGCCCTGGCTAATGAACCTGATCGACATCAAAAATTTCCTCTGTGCACGTGTGTGTGTGTGTGTGTGTGTGTGTGTGTGTGTGTGTGTTGGGAGCACGGGAGTAGAGGAGATGAGAGGAGAGGCATAGGGCACACATATGTTAACAAATTTGGTACTAAAATAAACTTAGCAAATTGTTAAATATAAAACCAAGAATCTTAAGAATTGTAAATATCCATAAAACTGCTATTTTAAAACATAAGAAAGACTCAGTTATTCAGGATGTTTTGAGCAATTGCTGTGTGTTAGAAACTAGGACGATTTGGCCCCTGACTTTAATTTGGTCATAATATGATGGGAGAAGCACACAAGTAAAACAACACGAATTTGACGATAGAATTTTGCATGCACGATATGGAAGTGTGAGCCTGATGGGTGCCATTTGGGGGTCTGCTTCTTGGACGTGGAATGGCAGACAGGGAGCAAGCTTCCTGGACAAGGTGACTCAGAAAGTCAGTATTTCAGACTGTTATTACCTGGTGTTCTTAGATACACGTCCATGCCCATCTGTTTGATTGGGGGTTTTTGTTCTGTTTCAGCTTTTCCTTTGCTTTGTTGTTTGGCCTTTTAACTCTGTCGTAGGACACTGATTGCTTGCATGATAGTTTCATTTTTAATGAACTTATCTGGAAGGAGCGCCTTTCTCATTGTGCAGATATGTGAAGCTCTAGTACAATATTATCCTAAAAGTCACATTATGGATTAAATTGGCTTCTCTGGGCTGACATACACATTGAGTCATTGTGCATAGCATTATTTCTAAAGGAATTTGAAAAATTCAACTTAGAATGGAGTGGGGGAGACTCTAAGTTTAGAGTTCTTTCTTAAGGTCATGTTCTCTTTGCTTTATGCTAATGACTCTATAGTAAAAGCCCTTGTTTACTTTACTTTCTGTTAAGTTTCTCCCCTGCTACTTTTATCCAAAATATACAGTTGCATATTTTCTTATAGTTTCTATTGAATGCACTGAAATAGCAAATTGTATTTGAGTCGCTGCTGATTATCACTTAGTCAGATGCTGCGTCTATTTTGCCTTCTGTGCTCTAAGTTGCCTCCTCCGCTGGTTTTAAGTTTATTTACCTGCCGGGAACTGTGGACGGTGAGAGAGATGAATTGGTGCAAGTGAAACCTAATCACAGATAATACTACAACTGCTGCTGATAAAAGTGGCCAAATAAGCCGCAAGCAAAATAAGACTCTATCCCCAGCAAAAATAAGATTTTATAACATGCTGACATTAACAGGAGAGACTGATATCAATTTATTAAAAAATATATAGTGAAGAAAACCCTAAATGTTTGCTAGAGAACTCAAAAAAGGGAGAAGCACATTTTTCAATTGAGATTTATGGTGTGATTTTTTTTTTCAAAAGTAAACAACTGAGCTTGCAAAGCATGTGTTGGTGGTTTATAAAATTCTTGTAACTTTTGCAGTTTGCCAAATTTATTAAAAGAAATATATAAGCACCCTGGCTGGCGTGGTTTAGTTGGTTGCATGTCTCCCCCTGCACCAAAAGGTCGCTGGTTCAATTTCTGGTTGGGGAACATGCCCGGGTTTCGGGCTTGATCCCCAGCAGGGAGTGCACAGGAGACAGCTGATCAATGAGGGTTCTCTCTCTCTCTTGCTCCCATCCTCTCTCTCTAAAGGTCAATAAAATCTTAATAAATAAATATATATATAAGCAAATAAATATACAATTTCAAATTGTGATTGTTAACGTGAAAACTTTTATCAGATTAAAATAGGCATAAAGAAAGTGTTATCTCCTCTGAAGTTCTTCCCAGACCACCGAAACGAACATTTAATTTTTTGTCATGATCTCGCATATCGATCTTTCTCTTTTTTGTAGCACATGTAGGATTTATATGTATGTATTTTCCTATTTGTTTACTTTATGGGCTGGCACTAGAATGTGAACTCCAGTAGGATGAAAACTGTGCTTATTTTATTTAGTTTCAATGTCTATCACTAGACAATGCTTGGCACATAGTAGGGGGCAATCACTTTTACTGCAAGAATGAATAAGTGAACGTGTTGTTCACTGGCACGGGGGCGCTCTAAAGGCTGCAGGCAGTCTCGTGTAAAGGGCAGAGTGCGAACAGGTTGGTTTTGGATCCTGAAGGGCTGGATAGGGGATGTTCAACAGGAGGAAACCAGGGGGCCTAGATTTTGTCATACAGAGACAGGGGCGAAGGGACTTCAGTGCCAGAAGACAAAGTGTCAAGAAGCCACGGGATGACATAATTTGCAGATGAAACTAGAGCACCCATGGAAATGAGGTTAGTGCCGCTGAGTAGCGGCTGAGTCTGCTCAGAGAAGAAAGGGGGTTTTATTTGTATTGGGTATGTACTGTAAAACCAGCAGCTTGTTTTTAGGGGTGACAGTGTAGTTAGCCTCACTTTGGGAAAAAGAACGGAGTATAAATCACAAAGAACAAAGTATAAATTCAACACCCAAAGTACTGATAAGAAAGGTATAGTTTTTCCAAAGTTTTCACAGTGAAAGGAAGGAACATACGACACATCGGACCACAAAACATCCCAACCGTGCCAACCCCCCCCCCCCCCGTCATAAAATCCCTCGCCCTTTGGCAGAGGCCGCAGCGCTCTCCGTCCCATCTTCCACATGAACGTGTTTCTCCCTCGCCCTCGCTCGGCCCTCCTGTGCTCTCTCTACCTCACACTGCTACTGCCAGGCAGCTCTAATCCTTTTATTTCTTCTTTTTTTTTTCCAGGTTATTTTCCTATTTTTTTTACCATCACCGTTTACCCCCTGTCTGCCCTCTTCCACTTCCACTCCCCCCATAACCACCACCCTGCTGGCCATGGCCGTGAGCTCTCCCCCCCTCTTTTCTGCTCAATCCCTCCACCAACCCCCCGGCACCCACCTCCCCGAGCGGCCTGCCGGCTCTCTCTCCGTGAGTCTGTCCCTATTTTGCTTGGTAGCTCAGTTTGTTCATTAGATTCAGTCATAGGGCACTTCTCTTTCTCTGCCTGGCTATGTCGCTCGGCACAGTGCTCTCCAGGCCCGTCCAGGCTGTGGCAAAGGGTAACATTTCCTTGCTTTTTACGGCCCAGTAGTGTTCGCTGGTGCGAACGCCCCGCAGCTGTTTCACCCACTCACCTGCTGACGGGCACCTGGGCTGCTTCCAGACCTTGGCTACTGTAAACTGCACTGCAATGAACATGGGGTGCACATAGTCTTTCCAATTAGTGTTTCGGGTTCCTTTGGATAAATTCCTAGAAGTGGAATTGTTGGGTCATAGGCAGCTCCATTTCTAATTTTTTGAGGAACCTCCATACAGTTTTCCACAGTGGCTGCGCCAGTCTGCATCCCCACCAGCAGTGTGCTCCCCTTTCCCCACACCCTCGCCAGCACATGTCGTTTGTTGATTTGTTGATGGTGCCATTCTGACAGGTGTGAAGTGATATCTTGTGGTTTTAATTTGCATTTCTGATGATTTGTGACACTGAGCATCTTCTCATTCATCTATTGACTGTCTATATGTCCTCTTTGGAAAAGTGTCTATTCAGGTCTTTTGCCCATTTTTTAATTGGATTGTTTGTTTTTATTGTTGTTGACTTTTATAAGTTCTAAAAATTTTGGATATTATCAGATGTATCATTGGCAAATATGTTCTCCCATTCAGTGGGCTGTCTTTTCATTTTGTTGATGGTTTCCTTTGCTGTGCAAAATCTCTTTAGTTTGATGTAGGCCCATTTGTTTATTTTTGTTTCTTTGTTTCCCTTGCCCTAGGAGATATATCAGAAAAAAATGTTGTTATGAGAAATGTCTGAGATTTTCCTGCCTATGTTTTCTTCTAGGATTTTTATGGTTTTGAGTCTAACATTTAAATCTTTAATCCATTTTGAGTTTATTCTTGTGTGCAGTGTAAGAAAATGGTCTAGTTTCTTTTTTTTTTCCTGCACATATCCATCCAATTTTCCCAGCACCACTTATTGAATAAGCTATCTGTAGTCCATTGTATGTTTTTGCCTCCAATGCAGGTTGGGAAACATTTTTAATATACCTACTTAAAATGATTTTAAAATAATAAATATAATATAATCTAAACGGAAACAAAATGACTCTTTTAAAAGTAAAATGCTTATGTTTCAATGTAAGCAATTTGCAAAGGGAATTTTGCCTAAAAATTCTCTCCCTGTTGCTGTCTGTGTCTCTTTCTCTTTCACACACACCCACCACCCCATACAAGGCAGAAGTTTGTAATGTAGCTTAGAAAGCCACCATAAGAATGGATTTTAAATATGATTTTACATCAAAGGAATATACTTAGATCATTTTAACAATGTACTAAAGGTAACATCATCCCTTGAATGTTTTGATCATTCATATATTCATTCTATTATTGCATACATCTTATGTATCAGCTACTATTCAAGTAATTTGAGGAGCAGTGGTTAATAATGGAGGCATTCTTGAGTATGAAATTCGAAATCATTATCTTCTCAAAAGTCAAATTACACGTAAGCATTAACTTTGGTTCTACCATACTTAAATTATAGGTTAACTTATTTCTACATTTTTTCCAAAAGACTTATACAGCATAGAGTGTTATACTCCTGTATTTGACTCTCCTGAAAATTTTAATGAACTTTCCATTTGACTTTCATTAAGATATCCGTTGATCATTTCACTTATAATAGGACTTGAGAGTTACCTACATATATATGGCATATATATATATATATATATATATATATATATATATATATATATAGTAATCTATATATAATGCTTATCATCCTAGAGGGTCATTCAATAAAGTAAACATTATGAATGAGTGATTCTTTATGTGATTAAAAAAAAAAATCTATGTAGTTAAATGTACCAAATTTATATACAGCTTATATAGTTTGTCAATATTTTTCTTTTCTATGAATTTGACAAACCAAGATTTAGTATACATTTATTTCAGAGCACTTTTATTTAGTTTAAATAACACTGATCTGTTTAGTTCAATGTAAAACTTCATGAAAGACAAACATTTTGATTTTCAAAATTCAAATCATTTGTTATTAATTGATGGATGTTTACTTTTTATAATTGTACTTTTGTTAGATGAATGAACAATAAGTTATAAAGTTTGAAACCACATAGTTAGAAGTTCTTTAAAACAACACTATGTGTGGTGTCAGATGGGTACTGGGCTTACTGGGGTAATCACTCCATAAGATATTTAAATGTCTAATCAGTATGTTGTACCCCTGAAACTAATATAATATTGTATGTCAACTATAACTAAAAATAAAGTAAAAGCACAAGGTTCAAAAGAACATCTGTGTTTTTAGAAGGATATTATATGTAATCTTATTAGCTAGTTTACTCAGACTTTTACCATTACTCTGGAGAGAGATAGCTTCATTATGAAATTCATTTTGTCCTTTGCAATTGCAAGAATTTAGCAGTTAATGGAGCTTTTAAAAAATGTTGAGCCTGAGGAAAAACAGAGAGAATTTTTAGGTTAACATTATTAATAAAATTTTGATATAAGATACGGTTTCCCAAAATTACTTTCTCATCCTTATAGATGTTTGCATACGATAATTTCTGCATTTATATTAATCACGTAAGTACATGTAAAATCAACTGTACAGAGAGATTTTAATCTTGTTTTTCAGCGACAAAAATGTTTAGGCTATATTTAAAGAGAAAATTACTTGTGTAAATAATTCATTTTTTAATATTTCTTAAATTAAAATTTCTTTACAGAGTAATTCATTTTTCACAAATATTGACATTTCAAGTGAAAGCAGGCAATTAAAATGTTATCTATTATAATTATTAATACTCGAGTAACCAAAAATGTTTTTTGTGTATGTTACTGTTATTCTTACATGAGTCTGAATGATATTAAAATGAATGTCCCCTATGGGACTAAGATATCAACCCTGGATTCTCATTAGTTCTCCTTCCATAATATAATATTTTTATTTGTGTTTTTCAAAATTTATTGCCATATATTTTAAAGTTAACTTTTGTGCTTTTATAATTATAGAGATATATCAAAGCAACTAGATGGCTGTCATCCAAAATGAGTTTATACTTACAGAATAAACTTAGAAAGTTGCATGAAATCTTTTGCAGTATATTTAATTTAGATGACAAATGCGCAACTTGGTATTTTTTAAAAGCTATTTTCCTTTCACAATTCAGTTGCCCTGATATGTGGAGAAGCTGACAGAGCATTGTCATTTGCCGGACGTGTGATTCAAGGTTTTATTGTACATGCTCACTTGTGGCCCTGTTCAATCACTTTGATTAAATTGATTCTATGTAAAATTGCCCTTTAAAAAGAACATCCAGCCAGTTCTGCTCAGTGTCTAAGTAGTAGTAATTTAGATGCCTAGGGAAGTACAAAATATCTTTCAAAGAACCAACTTATCACCAATGAGTGACTTAGGAACAAAGAGTAGTGATGTGAAGTGACATTATATGGCAAATAATTTACCCCCTATTTTACATACATACGTGGTTAAAGAAAGGAACAGTTCACCAAATGGCAGAATTAATTGTCTACATTCATAGCACAAATTTTGATGACATCTCTTCTTTTTAAAAAATGTTCTTACATGAATCACCTTCACCCTTGTATATTATAGGTCTGCCTGGTGCCTACCGACTGGAATAGTCATGATACGAGATGTGTGTACATTTATCATTCAAACACGTTGATTCCTAATATATGGAGATGCTAAGGCGGTGGTGATGATTCGGAAGTACCGCCCTCGATAGGTCTACAATATGCTGTTTATATTAGTAACAGAAGAGCACTGTTGCCAACACAGCAGTCTCCTGACTTCTTCACCTGATCTCGGCCTCAGATTTATTTAATAGGATCCCCGTGAAAATTCCAGGTGAGAGAAGCAATCTGTGTTTTTAGAAAACACACTTCGACATAATGAAATCTTCAGGTCTTTCTTGACCGAGCAGCATTAAAAGGTACTTTACCATTAAGGCTAATTTTTTTCTTCACCAAGCCTCACTGAAAAGTAATTTACCTTAAAGGGGGAAATTTTAAGTTACACATATTGAATCAGTTTTCTACAAATAACCATATTTGCGTGAAAATAGGCATATTGACTTCTCAGATACCCCGGATACTTTACAATTCACCAATCAATATATTTTCAAAATGTTTATTAACCATATTAAGAGCCGTAAAGGTCAGAATGGGCCCTTATTTTATTACTAATCCTTTATCTGCCAGTTATCTTGATGAGGATTTGGGGTTTTTTGTCCTTAGTTTTAAGCCATGTTGCAGGGACACAAGAATGTGGCATATTAGTTCACTCCTATCAGAAGCAAATACCAAGCAGGCTGAGACCTATAAGTGAAAGACAAAGGAAGAGGGGACAGGCAGAGAGTGACTAGTCAGGAAAGGCTCAACTGCAGAGAATTTCTTAAAAATCGCAATGCGGCCTACGAGCTTCCCCCCAGGAAAGAGGCCGCTGCAGACAGGCTCGGACCCGTCCGCAGTAGGGGCCCAGCTGTTTCAGTTGCTGGAGGGAGCCGCCTGGGGAAGCAGGGTCTCTGCAGGAAGGCAGCGAGGAAGCCCTGGGGCTGTGAGTCGGCTGTGCGGGCCTCCCCCGCCCGCCCCGCAGGTTCTGGATGGAGATCTGAGAGGCTGCTTCCCTGATGGTAAGCCCTGGCTACTGATCCCCAGCCCTGAGCCTTCTTTGCTGCTGCTATTTGCTTGTTTACTTGTTTAACAACTTGGCTAGACTATTTTAGTGACATCATTTCACCAGCAGTGTGACCCCTCTGACGTTAACCCCCAGAGAGCACAGCCTTGGTCGTGTGCAGTCACCCTAGGATTTCAGCGATTTTAACAAGGCTCCTTTTGTCTCTTTTCCTGATCTCTGTTTAGCTTTCTGCCTGTGGATCACACCCAGCCCTTAGGCCCCACTGGCTTAAATCTGATAGCCCTGTTGTTTTCAACAGCGCCTTGGATGGTCAATTGTTTCACAAATTGATTCGAATAATTTGAGCCTCTCTGCTAGGGTACCTTTTAAGGTCAACTTTTGAGGTTCGTTCTGACCCCAGGAGCTCTCTCTTTAGCAACTTCTTTCCATGGTACTCTCCCAGAAACTAGTTGGCCTGTGGTTTAGCGTTTTTTTGCTTTCGTGGAGCTACCAGCCTTCTCTTAATTGCTTACTGCTAAAATCTCCATTGTTTTCTGCGGCAGCCTTAGACTTGAATTTGCCCCCACTCTGTTCCAATTACATTTCACTTCTTAAAGAAAATCTCCAGAGCGCTCTGTTCTTGAAGGCCACCTCCTTTCCTGGGCAAAACCTCTGAGTCACTGTTCTGGAGCTGGGGCCAGGTTAGTGATGAGTTTCTTTGGCAGAAACACTCCTGCTTTTCGAGTGGGCACAGTATCCTCTGCTCTCTTAAGCTTGCCTCTTTCAAAATGAAAATTCTACCCTAGAAAGGATCAGGGTCTAGAGCAACCGGGGTCCTAAAGTTCTTGGTCTGCCAATTCTGGTGTAGACTCTGCATCCTGTGAATGGAGGCTAAGAGGAGGAAGGGACTCACTGACATTTTGGCTGCGCTCAACTGAATTTAGCTTCTGCCACACAAAGCTGGGTGGGAGGTGGAGGTAGAAATGCTGGAAGACACCTACTCCTCCTGGGAAGACACCAAAACCATAGACTGAGACCTAAGGGAAGAGGGAGCCTCACCTTCTTGGCCACATCTCTCCAGAGTAGATCTTCCATCATCCTGATTTGGGAATGAGAGTTAAGGGGTAGCAGGAAAGAGCAGATCACATTGCTCAGTTATAGCAAACTATAGCTGTTCTTACTAAGACTTAGTAGATTTTTCTTGAATAAACGTTTTTACATGTTTATGTCTTTAGCAAAATTTTCAAAGGCTGTAAATTTTTTATTTTTTTCTAATAATTTTCAAGAGTTATGGTTGTTTTCCTGCAGAGCAGGTCTGGAAAACTCCTCATGCTACCATTTCAGACCTTAAACAACTTTAAAACCCATGAAGATCAAAGAAAAATTTTGCCCAGTGAATTTGGAAAGCAACAAGAATTTTGCCCACTACTCAAGGATATGACAGGAGGGGAAAAAATAAAGTAAATTAAGAGGTGACCCAAATGAATCAAAATCAGACTCTTTGAGAGCTCCCAATGCTTCCAGAAAAAGCAAAAACATCAGTTGTGTACAGCACTGCAACCACCTAGGCTCGTGCAAGTGTCACAAACAAAAATATCAGAGGATTTTAAACCACAATTTAAAAATTAAAAGCCACATAAGAAAGCATATTATAAAAACAATTTGAAAGAGTTTTAAACATGTGAGAAAGGGGAGAAAGTTCACCAGGGAGGAATGAAAAGAGGGTTTTAACTGCATCTGAGTTATTTATTACATGATAACTGAAGCACAGGTAAATGTTCACATCTACTAAAATTTCTTAGTGCATATGTCCTATTCTCTCCAATTTTCTGCTTAAATATTGCATTTTAAAAATATCACAAAAATACAAATTTCATTCTGATCCACAACATTATTTCTAAGTCTTTTTACACATAATATATCCAACTACAATAATTAAATTAGAGGGAAAATATTTCTATAAGGAGAAAATAATGGACCAGTTTCAATATTAACCTCCTGAGGACAAAAGAATGTGAAGTACTATTCATTTTCCCTGTGGAGAAAACATTTTTACTTTAACTTTCTCTGGACAGATTTTAGACAACCTAAAATCAGCCTTAACTATTCCCAGAAGACTTGACATTGTATGACTTGGTATAATGGATATAATACCGTGACACTAAGTTCCTGGCAAAGTTATTGAGACCACACCTCAAATAAAACTCTCTTGCAGGCAACTAAAGACTTAATAAAATGAAATAATGCATACTGAGTTTAAAAACAAGGCCATGATTATAATTATAATAAATCTCAGTGGGGGAATTTGTGTTTAGCTATCCAAGATTTTTATTTCTGCTAAAATATTGCTTTTGAAAGAGGAATCCAAATGCAATTGTTATTAAATTGGAAACTAGAGAACGTATTTCACTCAAAAATTCAGCTCTAAAAAGATATCTTCCAACATCTAGGATTCTAGGTACTTTAAGATCTAATAATTTATTTCTTCTACAATATCTAATCTCTTACAACTGAATTTCTATAGCTCATTGGGGATGGACTACTTTTCACTCACTCTTGAGTCCTTACCCTAATTGACTCAATGGTCCCCAGGAAGAGTTTCTTTCAGGAGTTAGTATTTTTTTTTAAGATGAACTAGTTTTCAAAGATAAATACTCATGTAAGACCATTCTCTCATCAGATCAAAAGAAGAATTTCACAGCATTCATTTCCCATTGTCAGTTGTCTAAGGGTAGAAATTTAGATTTGAGCTAAAAGTCCTGTAATATTAATACTTCTTCAACCCTGGTCTACTAAAATGCAAGTTGACTAAAACTTTGTTAGCTCAGTTTAAGGGATATACCTAAAAGGACTATGTTTTAGTCTTTCGGCAACTACGTATGAAACAACTGAAAACAGCTACTAATTAAATGCATGTCTCCCAGATATACCAAATAAGAAGAAAGCATCCCTTTCCATGTTGTTGACAATGTTTTATTGTTTTTAAATGGGAACAAAATGAAGAAATCTTTGAAATACTTGAGCAATTACTGTCAAAAGCAATTTATTGTCGCTAAAATAAAATAATTATTTTGTAAATGTGCTCCCACAGTAATATGTATAATCTAAGTAACTCTATGCAAACATTTTTCTGTTCAACAAATTGAGGCCATATTATAGTATTAAAATTAGGCCTGTGCTCCATACTTGCCTTTTCATTAACTATGTGACTTAAACTACTTCCTTTTACTTTCCTCAGTTTCCTCAACTGTAAAGTGTAAGTGGTAAAAGGCACATTTGTATTATGTGACTACAATAATAAAGTAAGACAGGGTTGAGGAGGATTTTGATGTGTAGGAGAAATTCAGAAAATAGCCCCTATTTTCATTTAATTTACAGTTGATCTGATGGAAAGTTCATCTAAAGTAAAAATTATGAAAGCCATGAGATTAAGTCTTTTTTATTACATTTTTAAATATTTTAGACTAAATCTGTCAATTTTATGTTAAATTGCAATGTTCTCCATAATTTCAAGCAAATTCTTGTCTCAAATGTTTGACCATGTTTTTATATTTAAGGGCAAATGTCGACCCTGTTTTGGCTCCACCTATGAAGAAGTGGACTGACCCAGACAATTCCACAAGTCTAGACCTAAAACTCTTGCAACATAATGAGAAATTCTGCCAAGAGCCATTTGAAGCATGGGACATTTGAGAACCTGTCAAATGAAGACTTTAATTAACCTTTTCTTCAGATTCCCTGAGGCCTATTCTTGTATGAAGACATCATGGACTACAATGCTTAGACCACATTTTCTCAGGGGCTCAGAAAACAATACCTTTGCTGAGTTATGATTTAGAGTAACACCCAACACACAAATATTAGTGCAAGCGGCCATGAGAAATATGCGCTTGAACCATTTATTTCTATATCCATAACTTGTCAAGATTGTTTATTGTTTCCTGATACCTAAATATATATCCCTTCTTTACTATAATTCTTATTTGAATTCAAGGGCAGCATAAAATATTTGTTTCTTGAAATAAATTCATGTTTCCCCTTCCTCTTCAATTTTCTAACTCAATTTTGCATGTGTTGTAGGTTCTAGGAAAATGCGAGCTGATGGCAATACCTGAAGTCATCCACTCAACGCAGAATTCCTGGTAACAGTCATTTCTCTGCTTTTTTGTCATGTTTTGTTTCCCAAATTACTCTGTTTTCAGTATT
The DNA here is from genome assembly GCF_054644295.1 of Miniopterus natalensis. NCBI lineage: Eukaryota > Metazoa > Chordata > Mammalia > Chiroptera > Miniopteridae > Miniopterus > Miniopterus natalensis. The sequence goes on along the minus strand of NC_142082.1, from coordinate 9,940,636 downwards.
TTAATGTGTACAAGTTGCCCCAAGACTTTTAAAGAAATATATAATATACCATCCAGTAAAATTAATCACAAAATTAGTAAGTTCTTTCTATATAATACAATGCTAGAAAAGTTTTACTTCCATCCCTCTTTTCTGTAACTTCTACTCTGGTCGCCCAAGACAAATTTCTGTGCAGCAGAGCTATGAATTCCCTTCACTGCAACCTGAAATACTTTTCTCTCCTTCCTGCCATCATTACATGATTTTGCCTCCTTACTTGAAATAACGTTTCCCCTGATTTTAATTTCCCCCATTTCTTATTATGTGTTTCTGGGTTCTAAAATAGCAAGGTATGATTTCAAAAACTTTATAAACAACTCTCCACCTGCATGATCTTGCCCTGTGCTTCCCTAAGAAATGGGAAGAAATACTCCCTCATCCTTGTATTTCAAATCAACAGACTATTTGGAATCATGTCCCCTGCCTTTCCTTTTATGTAATAAAAAATGCTGGTATCAGAAACTAGATCCTCTCCTCTTGTTTCCACCCCTTCCTAGGCTATAAGACATTATGACTGTAGTTATCTTCTATGTGTCCAAGCATTGCTTTCTTTGCTAAGCTTTACTCCCATTCATTCAACAAATACTTTAGTATAACCCACTTTTCCCCAGATATTCTTAGAAGCACTGAGGATTAAACATGGAACAATACAGAAAAATTCCTTCTCCACCAAAAACTCTCATTCCAGTTGAGACATATGGATAACAAACGAATGAATGGCAAACTAATAAGCAGAACTATATTCACTCTTGAAAAGTAATGCACACTACAGAGAAAAATAAAAAGCAGAGAATAGGGTGAGTGCATGTCAAGAGTAGTTTGAAAATTTAAATAACGTATTCAAAGGAAGCCCTTCCCTGACAAGGTATCATATGTGCAAAGACCTGGAAGATGACAGGGAAGCTCACACCAAGGAGAGGAAACAGGAGATGCCAACTTGCTGTCTGTGTTTAAGTGGGGAAAGAGGCCTTGTTTGGCTGGTGCAAAGTTAATTAGGAAGAGAGTGGTAGGTGACAGAGAGGGAGCAGGCCAGCACTGGCAGGGCCATGAAGGACAATATCAGGACGCAGACTCCTTCGTTGAGTATGACGAGAACTCTTAGAAGAGCTTTGAACACAGAAGTGATGCGATTTGCATGACATTTTAATAGAATCATCCTGGTTGTTCTACTGAGTATAAACTGAAGTGGGAAAATGTAGGCGCTGAATGAGTTTCTTAAAAGATAACATGAACACAATAACTGCTGCCATTGATAAAAAAATAGTATAGTAAAATTTTAATTAAAACATTATTGAGTTATATAAGTTCCATCATGAAGTAATGGTTGACAGCATTAATCAGCATATCCAATATGTGTTATTAAATTTTGCAAAATAAATTTTTTTTGTATTAATCCCAGCACCAGTTTTCTCATCATATACTTCACATTCGGAACTGGAAAATCTAGGAGCCCAAGTTTGTTGGGATCATTAGTGAAGATTCATAAAACATGGTAAGGAGCCAATTTTAGTCATTTTTTAATTGCTGAGTAATATATCACTATTTTATTCATTCTATACTTAATAGTATACATTTCTGTCTGAAACTATTATAAATAAAGCTGCAACTAACATTCTTATACATTTCTCTTGTGTACATTTGTGTGTATTTCTGTAGACTATACAAATAGGAGAAAAATCTTTTGGATCAAAGGCTATGTATATGTTTTGTTTTGGTCCATTCTGACAGTTTTCCAAAGTATAAGATGGTTTTACCAGAGTAAGTCCTTACTACTAATGGATGGCAGGCCCTCTGGGTTCAAATGCTTGCCAATGTTTCTGAATATCTTTACCAAGCTGGTTTTGCCCCCATTCTGAATGTGGCCTGTCATAGCTTAACTTTGGAATTAATTTAGTATCCTGACTACTGCTATTGTTGTGCAGATTTTCATATTTTTATTGGCTTTTAGACAATTTTTTTGTGTGAAGCTCCCATTTAAGTCTTTTGTTCATGTTTCTATTGTACCGTCTTCTCTTCAAATCAATTTATGAGTTCTCTATCTATCATGGATATGAGCTATTTGTTAGAAATATGAACTACAAGTACTTTTTCCCACTCTGTGGCTTGCTTTTTATACACTTAATGATATCTTGTGATAAAAAAGTTCTTCATTTTAACAGTCTTTTCCCCCTTATTGAAATACCCAGTGATTCATTGCGACTGTTTTAAAGATCATATAACCTCTCTATTATAATGTTATCTTTGTCATCAACTATATGTGGTTGTTTCTTTTTTTTCTTTTTTTTTCCTGTTCCATTGATCTATTTGTCTTTTCTTTCACTAATACAACACTATGTTCAATACTGTGGTTTTTGAGTTGGTACAGTAAAATAATTTCTCCAAATTTTGATCTTTTTAAAGCTTTTTAAAGCTCTTATTGACCCTTTACTTCATATAATTTTTGCATCACCTTGTTCATTTCCAAATAAAAATCATTTTTATTGAAATTATTTAAATATATGGAATAATTAGGAGAGAATTGAAATTTTTACATTATTGTGTCTTCCAATCTACATAGAACTTTTTTAAAGTTTCTCTCAATAATGTACAAAGATGTTGAGCTTTTAAAGTATTTATTTTCTTTATATCATTCTTAAGCATTTGCTGAATTTTCAGGTATTTAAAATTATACCTTTTATATACATTGTTATTTTCATATATTTTTAAACTTACTATGGAAAACTTGTTTGAATCATCAAGAAACTCCCATATGCCCTTAATTCAGACTTGCCAATCATTTATATTTTGTTGCATTTGCATTTCTTTCTCTTTCCCCCTTTCTCTCTCATTTTATTATTTCTGAACCTTCTGCAGCCCATATTGAAATTTTCTCAATTGTCCCAATTATATCTTTTATAGATACTTTTCCCCTGGCTCAACATCTAATTAATGATAATACATTGCATTTATTGTAGTCTCCTTTTTTCACTTTTAATTTGATACAGTTCTTTAGACCTTATTGTCTGTCCTACCCTTTATTTTTTAAAAAATAAAGGTCTGTCATTTTAGTTATTTTTTAGAACATCCTTCAAAATTAACTTTACTGTTTCTTCATTATTAGCTTTATTTTATGGGTTTTTCCGAAGAGTGGGGGTAAGTTGGGAGGGTCAAGAATGCCAAACAAGCAATGTCATGTTCTTCTTACTGCACCATAAAGAAGGCACAGGAAGTCAGTTTATCCCAATATTAGTAGCGTCAACTAATTGATTAAGTAGCATCAACTAGTAGATTAAGGTGGTATCACAGTTTCTCCACAAGAGCATTTGTTTTTTGCTTTCTAATTAATAAGAAGTTTATGGGACAATACCATGTAAATGTTAATTTACTCAACAAACTTTTACCCGCTATTTCACATTGATAGCTTCTAAATTCATTATTTCTTCTATGTTTACTAGTTCATATTCTACTTTAAGAAAGAGAGTTTTTTTTCCATGCCTATTTATTTATTTATATCAGCATGGACTGTGGATTCATATTTTATTTAATCGGTTATATTACTTTACTATTTTTATTTACTTTCATGTTCAAATTGTTGCAGATTCAGTCTGTGCAAGTCTTGAATCTGTGTGATTTTTGACAGACCCTTGTTGTTGTTTTTAGCACATCCTTACATTATAGAAGCCTAAAATGTCCCTGGCTCATTCTGTACTTTCTCTGCCCGAGCTCTGGAATCAGCCTGTTCTTCAGGAAGCCCAGATTTCTCTTGATGGAGAATATTATTTATAACTAAAGGTTTGAGCAATAGGAGAGCTCATGTGTCTAAGCCCTCTGAGGGGAGAGAGCTAGGAAAAATAGTTCTATATATGACTCAGGCACTTATTATTGTATTTATTAATCATCTATACACGCTTATTGAAATATATATATCTAGCCTTGGCTGGTGTGACTCAGTTGTTTGGGTGTCGTCTTGTACATCGAAAGGTTGCTGGTTCTGTTCTTAGTTGGGGCAAATCCCCAGGCTCCAGGTCCGATGCCCAATAGGGGGCTTGCAGGACGCAGCCTGTTGATGTTTTGCTTTCACACATCGATGCTTCTCTCTCTCCCTCTCCCTTCCTCTTTCTCTAAAATGCAATAAAATTATTTTTAAAAAGAAATATATATGTCTATGTGAATTTTTGAATACATATTCACAAAACTCTGTGTTTATGTATAAGCACTGCATAAATTGAGTTCCTTCTTCATATTTATAAGTCCCTTTCTTAACAGTAAAAAATCTGATTCTCATATTCTCAGTGGTATTCCTGAATTTTATAAGCCTCAATCCGTAGAAAGTAGTTTCAGAATTGTTAATAAAGATCACCACCAAAAGCAAACTTACTAATTATAATTGATATTTGTTTATAGGTATTTTTTTCTTTTTTTTTTTTTTAGGTAAAATGCGCCCATAAGGAAAAGCAAAATTCACAAATTTTAAGTATACAATTCAATGATTTTTGGCAAGTAAATACCATATTCTTGTCAAGATATAGAACATTTTATCACCAAGGAATTCTCCTCATGCCATTTCCCAGGCAATTCCTCCCCACCCTATTCTCTCATACACACACACACACACACACACACACACACACACACATACATATACATAGACACGTATGTGTCTATGTATTTATAATCACCTTATAAGAGGTGACAATTTCAGGGATGTTGTTGAATATCCTGGTCTTCAATGACATCTTGTACTTTGATTGCTAGAAACATGAATGTATAAAGCCCCAATTGTATAATTTATAAATTTAATATTTCTCAACAGTCTTTAATTGGATTTTTTATAATCAAACAGTATAGAATGTTAAATTTTTTATTCAGTTATTCCAAAGAAAGTCAAGTTTGAGAGTATTCAAGTGAGCTAGGAAGATTATTTCTTAGATTGGTGTGCAATGATATTTAAACATACATGGTTAATGAAGATGTCTTAGCATTTGCCAAAATGTAACTTCAGTGGGTGTAGTTCTATTATTTAGCACCTTAAGCAGAATCCCTGTCTAAGCCAGGTATACAGCATGCTCTCTCCTCTGCTCAGTGTGCCAGCTCGGAGACTGTCCTATGTTTATAATACCAATAAGTAATTCTGACTCTTCTACCATTGAGAATTGTAGGTGGTCTTCAATAGATTTTAAAGTGTGCTTGTCATTATTTTATTCATCAGACCCAAACCTAGAGAGGGGTTTTAGTACCTCCTCATATAATATTCTATTTTGAAAGTAGTCTTTATTATTTTAATCCATGGAAATTTGATCAAGTAGTCATGTAAGCTGAGGCAAACTAATTACTGAATATTGTTTTCTTAATGACTCAAATCAATAATTATTTTAAGACCTCCTTATCGCTACTTTTATTTCAAGGCAACCATGGGACTTGATGCCATCAGATGCCATTTTTATTTTTTGTATGGAAAGGCGGATGGGCTGGTCTAACTATTATTTAAATTTAAAATAATATTCGAAACTTTAAAGCAAAATAGATTTGGTGAGAAAACAAAATGGCATTTTAAGGAGAACTTCTGATTTAAGGGATAGTGTGGTTTAGTTAAAATGTGGCACATAAGGATAAATCTATAAATATGCGCTAAGTGAAGAGATTATTTCATGAGCAGGGAAGACAGTGATGGGCTCAGAATCATTAGCACAGATTGTCTAATTCCACGATGCAGTTTCTACTCAAGTGATGGCTCATTAGTGGAAATCCTCGAGACTAGCGATTGCCTAAGCATCCAGATCAGCGACTCAGACCCTAGGAAGTTTGTCAGCAAGCTTTACAGACAGTTTCATTAAAACTTTAGAAGATCAGGGGCTCAGAAGCAGAAGTAGCTGGTCTCTGGGTAAAACAGATGGTGAAGGAGACAGAATGAAATGATATGATATACGGAATAAGAATACGAGGTTGGAGAATTCTGAAGAGATCTGAAATAAGTGAAGAATTGAAGTAAATGCACCAATCTTATTTCTGAGAAAATGTGTTATCAAAAACACTTTCAAAGGAAGAAAATGGGATACAATATGACCACAGTTGCAGAGAAATTACATTTCCAAAGGCAGAGCAGTTGAGTAGGAAAATCACCCTGATGGTGACTGAACCGCTGGCCTGGTCCCATCTCTGCAGTTGCCGTTTTCCCCCCTGTTACTAGTGAGCATTTTGTGGGGAGCGACTCTGCAGCTATGTTAGTATCCTATTATTCCTTACACTCTCACCTGTCAGCTTCAGCATCCTTGATGACTATGGCACAAATTGATTTTTATTATGATGGCTGTGAAATGGTGATTTTCTAAAATGACCAGTCTAAAATATGAAACACTTCAGGAATTTGGGTCATTCCTGTGATGGGTCACATCTATCTTTTCTGTATTGTTGTAGTTCTAGTACACGAACTCGTCACCAAAACAAGTTCACTAAGAAACTTATTTTTAAAAGAGGGAGCCTGGCCGGTGTGGCTCAGTGGTTGATCATTGACCCATGAACCAGGAGGTCCCTGTTAGATTCCCATTTTGGGCACATGCCTGGGTTGGGGGCTCGATCCTCAGCAAGGGGCATGCAGGAGGCAGCCCATCAATGACTCTCACCATTGATGATTCTATCTCTCCCTCTCCCTTCTTCTCTCTGAAATCAATAAAAACATATTTTTTTAAAAAAAGAGAGAGAGGGAGTATAATTCATCTTTCCACTCTCACACAACTCTTCGTCATATGGTCTTCCATTCTTTGTGCATATATGCATAACATATGGTCTGTGAACATAAAATTACAAGCTTTTCACTTAAAGATGTATCACATTTTTACAGAATTTCAATATAATTCTTCTATAGTCTTAACATCTATTAACATTCGTCCTTTACTCCATATCTCACAAACTCGTCTTTTAGACTCTTCAAAAACCATCTTCTCTCACCTTTGTCTCATGGGCTAGTCCTTGGCCATGGAATGAATCTCACCACCACCTCCCCAACCTCCTGGTCTATATTTCAATGTAAATGATATTTTAATGAAGCTACACTAAACCATGTTCTTCTGTTAAATGTTTTCCCATACTTCCTCTTTAAATAATTATCACGATTTATATGTGTATAGTTCTTTAAATTATCAGAGAAAATATTTGTCACTCTGACTAGACTGTGAGTTCCCTGAGGCTGAGAACCCTGGAATCTAGGACAACAGCAACTCGGTCATAGCTCCTGTGAACACAGATGGGATGACTGGGTGCTTGCTGCTGAACACTTCGCTTGCTCCTGTTCTGTATGGCACGTACTGATAAACACCGTCATCAACGCTTTCACTGAATTAATCTTAATGGACCAAAGATCCATTCACTTCATTTTATCGTTGGTGCGATTTTGACTTTGCAACTCAGACTTCTGTAGTCATGCCCGATGGGCTTCTCAGCAGCATCGATTTCAACAGACCCCACTTTTATCTTGGATGCCAGCTCTTCTAATAGGCTGATCCAGAGACTATCCTTTAACTAATTAGACATGCTGCTTCCCTAAATTCCTGTTCTTTCTAATCTCAATCGTCATTTTATCAGAAATAATCACTTAGTTTACCAGAACTATTCCACCTGTTATCAAAGTGTCATTTTAGTTTTAGATTCTAGAACCTTGTTATGTTACATCCTCAGCTCGAAAGAGACCTAGAGATACATTCTAGGAAATCTCTTTACAATCAAACATCTTACCTGTGTGGCCGTTGTGAACCAGACAAAATAAGCAACCCCGGGGAACCTGGCTAGGAAACCCTCTACTTCTCTGTGGGGATTCCCCATAAATAACCTAAGCTTTCCAAAACTACTTCTCACTGAAATTCCTTCAGTATTTAGTGGTTTTTGATACTTTGTTGTTGTTGTTAATGCTTGCCTGAGAATATTTTTTTCCATAGATTTTTATAGAGAGTGGAAGGGAGGGAGGGAGGAGGGGAGAGAGAGAGAGAGAGAAACATCAATATGAGAGACACTTTGATTGGTTGCCTCCCTCACAGGCCCTTGACTGGGAATCGAACTAGAGATTCTTTGGTGCATGGGCAATGTTCTCACCACTGAAACACACCACCCAGGGCAAGCCCTTCAGTACTTTTACTCCATATATATGATTTATTTTTTTACAAAGCTTCTTAGTGAATATTTCTCCTATGGCACCTCCGAAACTGTGCCAAAACCAGCATTCTTAAAGCCGGAAACCTTGAAGCACAAAGCACCTGGGCTCTACACGTACATGCTGAACCACGGTGTATACATGCTCTACACTGACATGCTGAGCCATGGTGTACACATGCTCTACACTGACATGCTGAACCACGGTGTATACATGCTCTACACTGACATGCTGAGCCATGGTGTATACATGCTCTACACTGACATGCTGAACCATGGTGTACACATGCTCTACACTGACATGCTGAGCCATGGTGTACACATGCTCTACACTGACATGCTGAGCCATGGTGTACACATGCTCTACACTGACATGCTGAACCATGGTGTACACATGCTCTACACTGACATGCTGAACCATAGTGTACACATGCTCTACACTGACATGCTGAGCCATGGTGTACACATGCTCTACACTGACATGCTGAACCATGGTGTATACGTGCTCTACACTGACATGCTGAACCATGGTGTACACGTGCTCTACACTGACATGCTGAGCCATGGTGTACACGTGCTCTACACTGACATGCTGAACCATGGTGTACACATGCTCTACACTGACATGCTGAGCCATGGTGTACACGTGCTCTACACTGACATGCTGAACCATGGTGTACACATGCTCTACACTGACATGCTGAGCCATGGTGTATACGTGCTCTACACTGACATGCTGAACCATGGTGTATACATGCTCTACACTGACATGCTGAGCCATGGTGTACACGTGCTCTACACTGACATGCTGAACCATGGTGTACACATGCTCTACACTGACATGCTGAGCCATGGTGTATACGTGCTCTACACTGACATGCTGAACCATGGTGTATACATGCTCTACACTGACATGCTGAGCCATGGTGTATAAATGCTCTACACTGACATGCTGAGCCATGGTGTACACATGCTCTACACTGACATGCTGAGCCATGGTGTACACACGGTCTACACTGACATGCTGAGCCATGGTGTACACATGCTCTACACTGACATGCTGAGCCATGGTGTACACACGGTCTACACTGACATGCTGAACCATGGTGTACACATGCTCTACACTGACATGCTGAACCACAGTGTACACATGCTCTACACTGACATGCTGAACCACAGTGTATACATGCTATGCACTGACACGCTGAGCCGCATAACCAAGGTGTCCCGCAGCGTCTCCTTTTCACATGCAGCTTCATTTGTAGCCAAGACGACATAGGCGCCTAGTGCTTGCTCCTCTCCTATCTCTTACACACTTGTGCACGAACAATGAAGAACTTGCTCAGCTTTGAGCTTTACACGTCAACTATTTTCTTCCCAGGGCCCTTCAGGGCAATCCAAATATAGGCTTAATTTTTAAGAAAGGGCTACACCCCGTTTCCTTGATTTGTTACGATCACTGCAACTGTGTTAGGTGGGGCAAGGTGCCCCGAAGAGAAGCTCCTCTCTGCCTGGTCTCTGAGTGGCTGCACTAGCCAATGGGAGAAGCACTGACACGAGCTTTTCCTACTTAATGAATGCGAATTGACTTAAGTCATAATTACATGGTTTACATATCTTGTGAACCTTTCCACAAACCGTTCTACCATCTCCGCACTACGGTTCCCGAAACACTTGAGTCTGATATTCACTGATTATGAAAAAACACTCCAAAGATTTTATGTTAATTTGATTGAGCCATTTAGTCCCATTGATTGGGATTTCCTCTATTAGTGTTCCTTCAACTCCATAGCACTGAAAAGTGAAACCCAGTTTTACCAATATCGACATGCATGTGCCACATCGTTTTTATTATATCAGTGGATTTGGTTCTCACATGTAGTTATCATGAATGTTTAAATGAGCTTAATTTATATGATTGTTACATGTGATTATATTTTTACATCTGTTTCAAGCTGAGAAGATGATGTGATATTTCTTTTCACACATTACTCATTTGTTTTAAAATTACTTTAAAATATTCTGTTATGGGCTAAGAACGGATTTCAAATGTGGTAATAAACGGGTTTCATTCCAACTGATTCAATGTCGCTTTGAGCAGTGAGCAGTGACCAGTATACTGAACGTCTGTTGCATGTTTACTTTATTTGTAAAAAGAAAAACTCTCTGGATCGTATTTAAAAGTTTATTTGAGCTTGGGTCTCTTAAAAGTTTTAAGGACAGAGTTTCGGGTGTGTAAGAAAAAGAGTAGCTGTCGACCAAGATATTTAATATTAGCAACAACAGAGATCATTTTACTAATTAAGAATTCTAAATAATTTGAAGTTTTTAGTTTCTGATATTTATGTTATATTTCTTAATGCTATAAAAATGATTTTGTGAAACATAAACCTGGCAATTAATGAAGCAGTATGTTTTTCTTTAGGATATTAATTTTCTTGTAAAACAAACCAAATACAATCAAAAGCTGAAATACCAGTAACACTGTTTCAACAATCACAACAAACATTCATGGCTACACGTTTCCAATAATTAATAAGCCTTTGGGGGAGAAGAAACTATGTCACTATGCTGATGTCATAAAAAACAAGTTCAGGCTCTTGATGTAAAGATCCAACTTTTATATGTGTGGATTTTATCAGGTTGAAAGTGCTTCATTTTTGCAACTTAAGGAATAAAGCATTTTTATAATTCAATTCCTTTATTTTCTTTAAAGGGAATATCAGTTTACATTTAGGAGAAAGCCACAGAACACACGCAGTATAAAAACTTCTTTTTAGAGCATAAACATAAGACACATCTTTGTTATGCATGCTTTAATTTCAGACATTCATATATATTTTTTGAAAGTTAAAAGAAATCCCCTAAATCATGAAAACTTAAAAACACACTTATTAGAGGATTTTTTTTAAAAAAACAGAAAACTTCTCAGGAATGTCTATGATAATTTATCAATATTCATAAACCACTTGGAGATGTTTGGTTACTTGGGATCATTTTATTTAAACTACAGCACGCAGCTAATCTCTCTAGGACACCTTGGTGACTGTTTCAGAGACTCTTGAATAAAAATCAGTGTAAAATGCGATTGAGAGTGGGAATGATGTCAGGGAAACAGAAGGTATCACCTTGAGGATTTCTAATTTCTGCGTAAGCATCAGGACAGAATAAAACGTGCGTTAGGTAAAGTTAGGCCAAGATATACAACTGTATCTGTAGCGAGTGAAATGCAGAAACTGCCAAGGCAAATCTGTTGATGCCTGAAGGACCACACACGGGGAAGTGGTGAGCTTCTCAGGAGGCTTCGTTATTCTCGCCCTACGTCAAGTTCAGTGTATCAGCCCTCCTAGGGCTCAACTTACTTCTCTGAGCCTGAAATTTCTAAACTATGAAATAGTTGATCTTTTTAATCCAGCAACTATGAAAAATCACTGTTCAGAAGTCAGTTGGATTATGCAATCCTGGTCTTAAACTGTATTAGGACCTGTAAGGTTTTTGTTGACTAAAACATTGTCTGAGTCACAATTGCCGGACTAGGTCGAACTGGAAGAGAGTTAGATCCTGTGAGGCACTAAAGTCAGCCCATCTATAAATTACTAGGTACCCTGAAAAAGTGGGCAATAACATAACATGGTCTCTAAACATAAAAATGGTTTTAAACACCTTCTTTCAATGACTCTCATATTAAAGAAAAAGATTTACTTCCTTTTATGTATCTGAAATTTGATAGATGCTGGTTTACTTAACTAAGGTTAGTACAAGCTCAGAATTCTTTAGCCCTTGAGGTCAGTGTTATTTAGATTTAAGAGATTTTGATAATTTAGGAAGGCAATACTGTGTGTGTGTCATATATTAAGTAATACTCAGGGTCTGAGGAAACACCCTACATTCAAACACATTAATATTTATGCAGTGAAATGTATGAATATTCACAGTGGGTGCAATAAAGACCAAGAATAACTTAATGTCAGATGGAAATAGGTTTGGCTGCCATAATTTGCCACAAATTTAAGATATTTACGACCTACAGATACTGGAATTACAGGCCTGTAATGGTTCAAGTTAGTCACTTAGGGGTCTATTTCTAAAGCAACACAGAGGGAATGTAACGTAACTTCACAAACCCTGGAAAGACTGCTTGGAAAATTCTTACCCTCAAGTGACAGTAGTGATGGTTTAAGAATCAGTAATCTTTGGGAAAGACTTAAGATTGATTTAAATTCCCTCCACACTCTAATTCATTAATAAAGGATCATTTGCTGGTAATGTTTTGATGTTAGGGTCAGATGCTGAAAGGGTAAGAATGAGAAAAAGGAAAGAAAATTTCTCTTTAAAAACTGCAATATCTTAAGTTCGCCAGCTCCCTGTCTGAACCCATTTTAATATTTTCCTCTCTGATCTTTGCTTTATAAGTCCTGTCAAGGAATTAGAATTTTATTCTACTAGTCATGGACATTCACGCAAAGCTCAAGTGGGAAAGCAATCCAAGCAGATCCATGCTTCACTAAAGCCCTCCGTCACTGTAGAGAAAGGAGAAAGACAAAGCCTGGAGGGCAGGAGGCTGGTGAAGAAGTCATTGCAAACACGTGAGTAAGATCTGATGGATCCAGAGTGGCCAAACAGAAAAATCCGAAAGTATCAGTGAAGCAGAACTGACACAATCTAAATGCTTGGTAGGATGTGGGGAATGACACAAGAATCCCAAAGGGCTCCAAGTTATATTGATTTTTATTGTTTTGAAAAGCCCAGGAAATGCCATTGAACAGAGGATTTTAGGGAAGGGAAGGCAGGATGGAGTAAGAATCATCAGATTAAACTAACCTCTTTTTCCTGTGGTAGGAGCAGCACACTGGTCGACCAGATGAACGCTTCAGATGTGATGTATGTTGTAGTCGAGGCATTTAGTTGTTGACTTTACAGAACTATACAAGTAATTAGTCTGTTCTTTATATTGCTACAAAAAACACCTGTGACCACCATTGGCAGAGAGTAGGCCCACGGTAAATGACTGAATTAACGAATAACCTTGGGGCCAAAGATGTGGCTTATACAATCACGCAGGTTAATTAATACTAGGAGTGTTGACTGTGGGATGAATGTTGTTCTGCAGCAAAATCTCCAGTTGTGTGTGTGTGTCCTTTTTGATCTTGTCTGGTACAATCTGGATGAGAAAAAGACAGCATGGTTATAAAATTTGTATTTGATATACAAACAAGATGACCTTGAATTAGAATAAATAAAAAACCGCTGCATTTCCATTTAAATTTAACTACACAAGTATAGGATATAGGAAGGTAACAAAAGATAAGCTCATTGTGATGCCAAAGGCATACCTATTAAAAATTAATCCAATTATAATTCTATGCCAAAAACGATGCTCTTATTTAGCGCGGCAATACTACCCTATGCATGGGTGTGAACACATTTGGAATAATTGCTCTGTTTTGTGGGACTTTCTGGGAAATTAGATAAAGATTATCTGGGAAATGGTAACTAAAATCTAAAATCCTCTGAGGGGAATGATGATGGTGAGCGTAAAGAATGAGAGGCATGGGGAGAAAATTATAGCACTGTCAAATGCAACAGAAGAAAAGATCGTTTTCTGGTGGGTTGTGAAACTTCCTGCCTTGCGAAGGAGGCTGGACTCCCTGACCTTTAAGATAGTGTCATACTCTGCGATTCTCTGCATCACTTGTCCTGAAAGAGACCTACAGGGTTTTGAAGAAAAAAATGTCTTAAAATAAACATTTTATTCTTTCTCACTAACAGAAATACCACAAAAGCAATAAGTCCTTCAATTGAACCTTTTCAATAAGATATTTTAGTTTCTCAATCTGGTTGAGCCAAACATATTTTTTCTTATAAATGCTTGTCTACCTTGCTGTTGAGGGAGAATCAGTTACCAGATCCAGATTCACTGTGTGCAATCCTGTCTTCCCGATGTTTATAGAATATGAGTATTTTCCCAGAAGATAAATTTGCTTTTAACCACAATATTTGATGAGGCACTGCTCTCTAGATTTTTCAGATTTGGTTTTCAGATTTCTAGAATGAATTTGTAAGCTATGTTTTTATCTGAATCATTTTGAAGCAGTCACTAGGTAATGAGGTATATATATATATCAATTCAATTCACAAAAATGCTTCAGATATTCAAGTTAGAATTAATGTTACTAAAAGTGTGAAGCAAAATTATTGAGCTTATTTTAAATACTTTTTGATTTTTTTTAATGCAAGGATATAACATAAAAATGGAATTAAGCCAAATACTGTATTTCTCAATACCTAAAATTTCACCATAATATTTATATCAAATAAAATCCCTAGGTACTTTGTTTCTGATGTTTTCCCCCCAAAGTTATATAGTTATCCCTATAAACTGTAGAGAAGATTCAGCTGACCAAATTAATGTTAGAAAAAAGGGAAAATTTAAATTTACATATTTATAGTTATGTTTTAAAAAGTTATGATTTTTAAAGATTCATAATGAGATTCTGTTAAATTGATTATAGACATGTTTTTGTGTCTTAAGCCACTTAATATGTTGACACTATTTTATTTTATTTTTTTTTGTATATATATTTTTTTTTAATTTTTTTTTTTTAATATTACAGATGTCCTGTTTTCCCCCCAATGACCCATTTGTTGACACTATTTTAAGATTAATTGTAAATATAATGTGTATCTAACCACCACCTTCCACATACCTGAACTTTGATATTTTAGAAATAATATGAAGTATAAATCCAGACTTAAATATCCTTTCAATATATACTGACTGCAGAAATGCCTTGGTGTTTACACAGCACTATAAATAATGTGGGCCTAGACCATTAAAATTCTAAAAATTCACAATTTAAAAATATTTCTAGATCAGTTGAAAAATGTATATACAAGATTTCTAGGTTGATTCCTTCATTTTCTGTTTTTGACCAGGCAAGAATGTTCATCTACATTTTTCTTGGATGAGACAGGAAAATTATGTAAGGATATTTGAAGTTATTAATGAAAAGAAAAAATTTTCTTGGCCTAATACAATCTTTTCTTTAATAGTTTTGCCTGAAAAATTCAGACCCAAATGCAAAATGAGTTTAGATGAACTTAGGAAGGGATAATATAAACCATCACTAGGTAAATATTCTCATGGACTAATTTTATGCAGGTTTAGTTCTCTCATATTGTTAAATTTGTCTTTTATATTTTAATTTCTCCTAGATGTGTAATTACACAGGTGCAGTAGCAAGTGAAATAAAAATTCACATAAAGAAGTCAGTCCAGCCTTTTCCTTTAAATCTAGGTAGAAAAGCTGATCTGACTGAAGATGTGATTAACTGGGGAAACATTACTGGCTTAAGTTGAAACAGTTTAGTGCTGCTGTGTCCCCCATTACCAGCTATAGTTTTCTGAATTAGTCCCTTATTTTCAGGCTTAGATTCTTTCACCTCTACAATGGACAATAATATGTTTTTGGTTTATTTGTTGTTATGGTAAAGTGGTTATTATGGTAAAGTGGACTTAGAAGGCAACTACAAGGCACATAAAGTGATGAAAGTACATGTTTATTATGCTAAGCACCATCTCCCTGTGTACTCATTACTTTCTGAAAATATTTTGCCCCATTCCCTTTCATGTGTCAAAGGGACACACAATGTGTGCCCCACATTCCCACCGTCTGTGTGTAATATTCTTCTAAAGTGACGCAAATGATAGAATAGAATTAGATAAAACCCTTATAGATCATAGCTCTTGGACAGCAATTTACCTATTGAGTATATTTTTTTAAATAAAGATTAAAATTAAATGTTTGTGGAAAGACATTTTGTCTCTTCGCTACTTCATGTATCATTCATGAATGGCTGTGGTACTATTTGGGGAGTTACTGGTGCCGAGGCTAGTTGGATTTTAATATAGCATTTTCTCTAATAAACTTTGGAAGTGCTACAGGCCTGAGACCTGGTGTCTGAGGAAGAAATGTCGGTATCCTTTGTGGTGTGTGGTCTGCTTAGGAGCTATCGCAGTCCTTGATGCTGAATTCCAACACTCTTGCTAACAGTCGTTTTTAACTTCTAGGCAAAATTCATATTCTCTGCAGCTCAGTGGAATTATATACAGAACATGAATAAGTCATAAAGAAATTTCTACCAATAAAGGTTGGAGTGGGGGTGTAGATTGTTTGAATTTCACTGGGATCATTTACTATCTAATGCACAGGATGGTAAAGTGGGAAATGTGCTGGATTTGGAGCTCAAACTCAAAGTTAGGTCCTGAGTGAACATGTTATAGATGCCCTTTCATGTAAGTCACATCTTCTCTGCACCCCAATTTTATACCTTTAGTGAGAGTGGAGAGCTATATAATTTATAGGTTTGTTCTAAAACTACTGACTCCATAATTCAAATGTTGTAGGTAAATTTTGTGTTTGGAAAAGACTTTGCTGAGATCAATGCAAAGCAGTTTTTAGCATCCCAGTTTCAGCACAGGACAGAGGTTCTGGAATTTGCATTGAGTTAAGGTTGGAAAGTGCTATTGTTTAAGTAGTAGCCTCCTAAATTGAAATACAACTCTTTTATTACAATGTGCCAAGCCAAAAAAAAAAAAAAGGGCTATGCAAAGCTCTACCTTATATGACTATAACAGCTGTTGCTATAAGCATCTTAGAGGAAAAGAGAGACTGCATATGTTTTGGTTTTCATGGAAAAAGGGTAATTTACAACTTGGCTTATATATTTAATCATGACGCTCAGCGTGTAACTTAAAAATTTACTATCCAGATTAATAAGTGCTATAGTGTTTAGAAATAATTTAATATACTGCGTTTCCAGTGTTTTAGAATAAATATGTATATATTCATATATAAACTAATGTTTAAAAACAATTTTACAAGATATGAATATTCCCAAATTCTTCTCTCTCCATTAAATTAGAGCAACAGATATTTGGTTGTCTGCAAAAAAGACTTGTTCAAGACTGTTTAGTGCAGCTTTGTTTATAATTTTTTTTTAATGGAACTGACCAAATACCTAAAAACAGAAGAATAACTAAAAAATAATGGTCTTTTAATACAATAGAATACGCTTCAGAAATACTGAGAAATGACACAAGAATGCCTTTCAAAAACATTATGCTAAATTGATGAGGCCCACTGAACGAAGGCAAAAATAAAACAAGCATAGAAAGCAAAACAGGGGTTGCCTCTGGGCCACGAGAATTGAAGAAAAAAGTATACAAAGGAGCATTCTGGGGTGAGGAAATTACTCTATTTCTTAAATTTTTAAAAAAAAATATGTCTTTATTGATTTAAGAGAGAGAAAGCAAGAGAGAGAGAGAAACATCAGTGATGAGTCATTGATCGGCTGCCTCCTGCACGCCCCCTACTGGGGATCGAGCCCACCATCCGGGCCTGTGCCCTGACCGGGAATCGAACCGCGATCTCCTGGATCCCAGGTCGATGCTCCACCGCTGAGCCCTGCCCGGCCGGGCTACCCTTTCTTGAATGGGATGATGGCTACATGAGTATTTATGTATTTATCAGCACTCATTGAAATGCATCACAAGATCTATGCATAAAAGATTTATAAATTTTACCTCAATAAAAACAGATTTAAGCATTGTTAAGTCTGTTTTTTGTTACTCTTTTCTTTATTGTATATGTATCAGCAGTACTAAAACACTACCAAAGTTTAAAATTAAAACTATTCATTTTCACTAATCCAAAATTTATTTTTATTTTTTAGCCTAAAATTACAAATTAAAATAACATCATTAAATGTCAATATGCCATTTTATTGTATTGTTACTGGATTTCACATTTTTTGCCAGAAGTAGTCAAGAATATCAAAATATACTCATTTTTAATAGGGCTTCTTGTAAATATTATTATAAACACAAAATAATAAATTATCATTAAAATATAATTATAAATATTATAATATCATGAGTATTATAAATGCCATAATGAACATTACTTATTGATTTTTTACTTAACTTGTTGACACAGGTAGAAGAGCACATATTATTATTATTATATTTATTTTTCTATGATTTTAAAATATGAGTCTAAATAATAAAATATAAGATATCAATACATCCCTTTTAAATAGTAGTGTCATTATGTATTTTTCAATTCTACTTAAAACCATCCACACTCTCAGTTTGGTCCCCTTTGCAATTTTGACCAATTCTTTAAATTTCAGGATAGGTGATTGGGACCAGAGACACTGTTTCTTAAACTTATGAAACAGATTATTGTTTGCAGAAAGGAAAGAAATATTTCACTTTACCAGTGCCATGTCCCTTATACCCTGTCATTGCCCACAAATAAAGTCTGATTGATAGAAACAATTACTGGGGAACACCAATTAACCTTTGTAAATACAGCATGGGGTTTCAAGACATTTTCTCCGTAAAATAGCATAATTATCATATCAACCGTTCTATAATAAGAAAAAGGAAGGAACCTTTTTTGGAATAATCCTGATTATTAATAACAAAATTATAATATTTTTATTTAAATTATTTGATATGTCATTATTTTAATTGCCCAGGTAATTTTTAATTGCACATTTCTAAGCTCTTATTAATAATAAAATTATCCGGCAGATTTTAGAAAAAATAAACAAAAATTTGAAAAAGAGAAGTGATATAGAAAGAAGCTAGAATATGATTTTTTTTCCAAATGCAGATGATTTTACATTTAAATCTCTATATATGTGGTAACTGAATTGTTAGGAGTGGAAGTGAATAACCCTTAAAAGCAGATTATAACAGTTGCGTTCTCCCAAAAGCATTCTCTCAAAATTCAATGAGTTCTATGCCCTAGAATGCTATTTTGATCATTCCAAAATAGCATTTTGGAAATAATTTCTTATTTTTAGAAAGCTTATCATAAATTCTGTCATAATTTCAAATAAATTTATTGCCATACCCATGAAAGTACACCATTTAACATGAAGCAACAGATTTTTTTCACCTTTAAAGAAAATTTGTTTTAGCTTTAATAATGATCTTACTACCCATTTTCCTCTGCTAAAGAGCCTTCAAAATTAACTGTAAAATGCCTACAGTCAAATGTTGGACAATGTCAGCATTGTCGTATCTGGTATGTTTTCCGTAATAAGTGACTTTGGTCCTGGACAGGACCAAAGTAAGAGCCCTATTTACATTTAAATTGTATGTACATTTGATTTCCTACAGTCCTAGCAATTATTCTTATCTTTTAATCCAGAGTAGTTCATCTTGTTAGTAACTGATATTTCCAGTGAATAATTTTGTCTGATATTTTGTTTACTTTCTCACACTTCACCTTGAAATAGTATCAATATATGAAATGATGCTTTGATATTTTGGAGAGCATTATGCATTGTTTACTGCAAATATCTTCCAAATTTAAGTTAACCTCAAGTAATATATGAAGGAAAGAAAACTGAAGGTAAGGTATTAGTCATGAAAGTCACTATTCTTGGCAAATTTTTGACTTAACTTTTTAATGTCAGTGTGAGATAAATGATATGATTCTCATTCCAGGTATTGCATTACCATTTGAGTTGTATTTCCTGGTAAATGTTGGAAAGCATTAAAAATAACATTGATTAGTAGTTGGGGGGGGGGGCTTCTTTAATGAACGCAGGTTGTCCAGAACTCAAACAAATTTCACATTAAAAACATCTCTGGAGTCCAGTGGCTCACCCTTGAGACTCAAATGTCTGTTTCAACATTTCCAAGCTTTTTATTCAAGGTGGTATCTTTAATGATGCTGTGATGTTGTACCAGACAAAAAAATATGCCTTCCTAATATCAGTGAAAGTTTTCACTTATTTAACAATACTTATCTTACTTGTATGCTTAACGTGGGACAGATGCTGGGGGGAAATGAGAAAAACAGAGAGGAGAGAGAGGAAAAGAGAGAGAGAGAGGAAGATTTCAATCTAGTCTGTCCCTCCAGCATCTCTTGAAAATTAAAATGATTGTGTCACATTAGTGGACATTCGAATTTGACATCATTTACTTTTTAGTGTGAAAGATGGTGTTTTTATTTTTTAATAATTTGGGAGAAATTATAATTGCCTGACAGTTCAATTATATTGTAGCTGGTGGTGTTATTATAGATGAATCATTGAAAGATATTTAAGTAATTTTAATATCTTGGAAATTAAAATATTAATATTAGGTAAATGCAGTGTTCATCAGGTAACAACTGTTATTAAACAACAGACCATTGATCATGGACTTACACAACTATTTTCAGATATATTAAGATATAAAGGGTGACAACAGAGAAATTGGTTAGGAATAGGAACTTCAAAATAAAACTGATTTTATGTTTTAAGGGTAATACTTCTTGGCTATGTAACCTTGATCAAGCAGGCTACCCTCTCTGTGTCTCAGTGTGTTCACCTATAAAATAAATAATTGCAGCCAGCTCTTAAGGTTGTTTTGAAGACTAAATTAAATAATAGGCGGAATTATGACATAAAGCACAGTACCCAGTGGCCATAAATAATTATTAAAGAAATGGCATGTATTCTTGTATTCCTTGATACTTTAAAAGAGTAAGCTTCATATCCATTTATCTTGCTAGTTTTTAGGCATCTGTTACATAAATAGTGTACTTATTATTTTATTCCGTACGACTTATATCCATTTATCATTAGAGGTTTTAGACAGATATATAGCTTAGATTAACCCTAATAACTTAATCCAATAATTTATGTTCTTAAAAATTAAATTATGTTTTAGAAGTGTCTTTAGGAAGCATTTATCCTTTCAAGATTCCTGGAAACATCTGTATAAGAAAAGAAGAGATAAGCCCACCTTCCTCTTTGTAATTTCCTCTTCCCGCTACCCCACTCTAAGTTTATATCTATCACCTACCTATCTACCTATAGATAGACATAGATGATATAGATGTAGATATAGATGATATAGAGATAGAGAGAGAGGTAGAGATAGAGATAGAGATAGAGATAGAGATAGAGATAGAGATAGAGATAGAGATAGAGATAGAGATAGAGATAGAGATAGACGAGATAGAGATAGAGATAGAGATAGAGATAGAGATAGAGATAGAGATAGAGATAGAGATAGATAGAGATAGATAGAGATAGATAGAGATAGATAGAGATAGATAGAGATAGATAGAGATAGAGATAGATAGAGGGAGAGAGAGATAGATAGAGATAGAGATAGAGATAGAGATAGAGATAGAGATAGAGATAGAGATAGAGATAGAGATAGAGATAGAGATAGAGATAGAAATAATTAGGCTGTTGTGGATGGAGCAGCTGTGTAGGAAGCCAAGTTACCTGCAAACAAATCAGAAAATGTTAAGGTTGTTTGTCATCTTTTCCTCACTATGGAAATCGGCAAGGAAGGGGTAAATATTCTCATCAAGCATAATGCCCCCTTCCTGTCCTGCAAGGGAGATACAGACTTTCACGTTTCATTTTGAAAACCATTTGGAATTATGAAGATGGGGAGGCAATAATGAAGAGCAAAACTTGCTTGGAAAGCTGGACATCCCCATGTGGCTCATCAGGGATGCTCAGAAGGCAATCCTTAGGAGACACACAGCATTCCTCAGATTGAAATCAGCTTTCATGCTAATGCCTGTGGCACCCTTACAAGTTTCTGTGGTGGATCAGAGTACAGAAAATGAAGAAAGAATTATATGTAAGCACCATTGACAAAGGCTCTTTGAGCAAGGACAATATTGAGAAGATAGTTGAGGAAGTCTCAGTGGTTTCCGTTTACACTTGAACTTGGTGATGAAATGGTAAGCCATTTGGCTGTCCACTCAACAGTGCACCTAGTTGTAGACTGAATTTTAAATCTTTCAACATTGATACTAAGGATGAGCACAACAAGGTGACACTTCCAGGTCAAAGATCAGCATACTTTTTTAGGACTTAATATCTTGTCCAAAACATAATTGATAGAGGTGACAGCTGGCTCATTGATTATTTCAGTCACGATCAAACAGAAACTGTGCAGGTATCTTCAGAACACTGGGAATCATTAAAGCAAATGATTCTGTGACAAATGATGATAGGTCACTGAAGTTTTCTTCATCTTTGTCAAAACCATTGAAGTTATCTCCTCTGGAGAGATGCTTTAATTCTCTCCTTACCTTCCCCCTAGAATTGGTCATACTGAATATCATTCACCAACACAATGGCTAGTGCTTTTTATTTGGATGGAAATTGCCTAACCAAATCTACATCCCATCATATGCTTGGCATCAGAAACTTTGTTGGTGGGGTTATTGCAACATGATTCTTTTTGGCAACACCAATAAATCATTCTGTGCTGTGAGGCAATATGACTTAAAGTTATCTTATTTCCCTGCTCATTGACAGTGATCCTCACTTTTCCATGCCTAGGAATAGGTGGTTGTGAGATCATTGTCAATGGCTGACATCTTTGATGTATTTTCTAGGGAGGACAGATCTGGCTCACAGGAGAAAGACAGAGAGAAGACATTGGAGCTAATGTCATGTTCGATGCATTGAAAATATTTTTAAATATAAAATGGAAAAGAAATCCAAGAACCACCTTTTAAACTGTCATCAGGTTATTGAATTATACTGAACACAGAAATCTATATTAACAGAGAACCCAGTTGGACAAGTATTTTCAGGAGGACATTCTGAGAAATTCTGCTCTATCCTATCAAGTATGCATTGAATTTGGATTTTCTCATTCAACATCTTTACAATCTATTCTGAATTTGTGTCAAGGGCATAAGCTTTCTATGCCTCTAGAACTCCTTAACTGACAACTCCTTGAGAACTTATTACCAACCTACCTAGTTATGCTAGCATCCATTTCATGTATTTTCCACAGGATTAATAGAGACACTATCACATATCTTATGTAAGGCCTATGGATTATTCTAGTATTCTTATCAAATAAAGAAATACCACTGGTTTGATACAATAGTTCTCAGAATTATTCAAGAGGTTGAAGTGAACTTTAGATTTTTAATTCATTGATTTTACCTACCATCTTTTCCTGAAAATTCTTTGAAGTTGTAGCTAATTCTTAACTCTGATTAATTTATTTGATGATTTCTGAAGATAGTGTGTGGTGGTTAAAATACTCATTGACACTCATCCCACTGAGAGCTCGGGAACCTGTGCCCCTGCCCCTGGATAATAGAGGGCTGGTGACTGTGTCAACCACTTGAACACAGAAGTTACATTGGGTCACTTCTGAGGGTGCTTTAAAAAGCCGTGCAATTTCCTCCTGCTTCCCTTGGGATGTTCACCATGAGGAAAATAAATTGCTGTATAGCAAGTCCAACGGCCCTGAGATCACTGGCTGGAGAGAATACTTGTAGGTGGCCTGGTTGAAAATCTCCTGTTCCAGCCCTCTTTACCAAGGTTCAAGACTTCTGAGTGAAGCATCTTGGACCCTCTACCGTCCCATCTACCAGCACTGAGTGGCCTCAGTTTAGGCCATAAGCAAAAGAATCACCCCAACCGCTGACCTGCATAACCTGTGTGAGATTATAACAATGCTTGTTTTAAGATAGTAAGTCTTGGAGTTACTTGGTTTGCAGTAATAGTAACTGGAAGAAGGAAGCTACCATTTTCTCTTGTTTTAAAGTAATGAATGCAGTGGTCAATTTGGAGGCAGAATAGAAATATTACTAATTGAAAAGTGCTTCCCTTCCATCTAAATTTTTGTCTTTTTATTTGCCTGTAGCAATTCTTTATTTTAGTTTATAATTTAAGAACTAAAAACTATAATCAAACTGAATTTTTGAAATTGTGTATTTATTTAATTATAAAGCATTATCTCAAGAAACAATACTTTCAGTTTAAGAGATTTAATAAATCAAATAATTCTTTCTAGCATGAATATCCTATGTGAAATGAATAGAGTATTTTTTTAAATTTACTTTTCTTTTTTATATTTTTTCTGATTTCAGAGAGAGGAAGGGAGAGGGAGAGAGAGGTAGAAACATCAATGATGAGAGAGTCATTGATCGGCTGCCTCCTGCACGCCCCAAACTAGGGATTGAGCCCACAACCCGGGCATGTGCCCTGACTGGGAGTCGAACTGCAATCTCCTGGATCCTAGGTCGATGCTCAACCGCTGAGCCATGCCTGGCCAGGCATGAATAAAATATTAACTGGGATTTTAGAGTTGTAAATATTTTAATTGGTAACATTTATTAATCTTACAGAGTTGCTCGAATTGAGATTTGAGAGTATTTTGTCAAAAAATTGGAACTTTGCAGTGTTCCTAAATTAGGTGAGTCACCTTGAAATGTAATTGAGTCATCTAGTCAAATATTCAGAGCTATTGCCTGAATACTGAGACACTTGTAACAAGTAAATGCAATCCGACAGCCTGATCATCCTTTATGCCTATTAATAAACTTAGTCGACCATTGGGATATCAGAGCAGTACTTATACCAGCTAGGAGTTCAACTTAAAGGAAATACATTTAGATGGACAGTAATTTGTAATTTGCAAAAAACCTATTTTTTTTCCCTTTCCTACCATTCGGTTACTGGCCAGAGGAAATAAGATAGCTCTACATATTAGAGTCTGAAACTCAGAACATTCACTACGACCCTATCCAAGCCAATGTTCCAATTGTCTATTAGAATCATAAATTCTCGCCTACTCAAGTGACTTGTTCCAGCAATTGTCCTTTCTGCTGAAATTTCATCTTTCCCCTCTCTCCTGAATCATTCGAAGTGGCATGCAATGCAAGAAGAACTCTCCCACTACTAAAATCAGGCCCCCCTTGCGCCACGTCTTCACCTGGCTGCTTCCACCCTGCCCCCCGCAAAGCAGCCCGGCTGCTCAGGCTCCTGCTCTGCCGTCCTCTCTGCAGGCTCGGCAGTCAGCTGGGGGTGCTCTCCACTCCCCTGGAACTGCCGTCAGATTCTACAGTGACCTGCACGTTGCTCAAGTCAGTGATCAAGGCCCAGCCTTCAGCCAGCTCTTCCCGTCAGCAGCGTTTGGTCCGGTCCATGGCTTTCTCCCGTCGTCATTAACTTTTTCCTCTACAGAATCCAAACCTCTCGGTTTTCCTCCTACTTCTTTGGCTACTTATTTCCAGCCTCCTTTGCTGGTTCGTCTTTTCTGCCCTGAATTCTAACTGTTATACTCCTGTCCCTCAACATCTTCCCCCTCCATTGGCACTAACTTTCTAGATGATCTCATGGCTTCTAACCTAACTTCTGTATTGATGAATCTGAAATTTTATATCTTCAAATTGGATCTTTTCTGTGAATTCCATAGTTGTATATCTAGTTACATATTCAACATTTTAACTGGATTTCCAAAAGAAATTTTAACATGCCCAAAATGTAACTGTTGACTCGCTTCCCTTTGTTTTCTCCAATTTGCGTACATCAGTGATTTGTACTTTATTGGAGAAAGTTTATCTCAGAGTGCTAATCATGGATTTAGAAATTTGTAAAGATCTGATGTAAATGGCAATGATCTATTCTACTCAAAATTACCATTTTGTATTGTAATCCTTAGTTTTCCTCTGTCTATAAAAGAGAGAAAAAATTTTAGTCAAAAAAACCCCATTGAATGTATGTATTATTTTATAAATTGCAGACTTTTACACAGATGGTGTTATCTGATCATCCTTAAAATATTAAAGATTGGGGGGGAAACTCTTTTTAAATTATTCTTATTTTTCAATAACACTAGCACCTAAGAAGTTATATGACTTATCCAGGGTCACTAGCATTCTGTCAGTGGAAAGACTAGAAACCATTTTCTTAAATTCTAGTTCTGTGCTTTTCCAATAATAAACAATTTCATCTATTGGACTTTTGAATTAAGAATATAGAGGGATTTCAGAGGCTTCACAAAATTCTCAGAAAGTTTTAAACACAAAATTCTAATGTATGTTTAATCTGTTTCTCTATTTTTTAATTCTATTGCCTTGATCCGTTTGTGTGTTCCTGCATCTCAGCTGACTGCTTCAATTACTGGGGTATGAACTAATAACAAGCAGGGTCATCACTCACTCCCTGGGCCGCTTTAAAATTATTGCTTCATGTGGAACATTTTCTTCTCTGAATATATGTTAGAATCAGCTTGTCAAGTTCCATAAAAAATCCTGTTGGGGCTGCCATTTGGTTTTGCACTGAATTTATATTTTAACCTGCAGAGATCTGACAGCTTCTTCTCAACCAGAAAATGGTCTATTTCTCCATTTCACCAAGCATCTGGGCATGTCTTTTGGTAGGTTTTTATAGTTTTTATGGTGTTTACACTTTTCTTCAAATAGTCTGGCATATTTTATATTAGGCTTAGTACCCCAGTCTCCCCTTTTTTTGTATCTTAATTGCTGTAGTGAATTGAATGGGGTTATGTTTTCTCAATTATCCAATAAGTTTTGCTCTATCAGAGAAAATTTTAAATTTGCATATGTTGATCTAATACCTGAATGCTTTTCTAAACTGAAATCTTAAAAAAGTTTTCAGTTAATTATCTTAAAGCTTGAAGGTAGACAATTTTAACGCAAACAAATATGGTTTTGCCTCTTTCCTGGCTTTATTTTTCATTTGTCCTATAGTATTGTTTAATGGTCCAGTTCAGCAATAGAGTACTAATAGCATCTTTGTCCATTCCAGACTTTAATGAAAACATTTTTATTATTGCATCATTTTGTGTGATAATCGGCGGGTTTCTGGTAGATAAACTTTATCAAGTTAAATACAGTCCCTCAATATCTTTTAATCTTTCTTCATCGTTTTCAGTATACTGCATTCTAGGAGAATTCTTCAACTCAATTTCATAGTTTATTAATTTGAGTTTCAACTGTGTTTAATTTCCTATTCTTCCCTGTTAATTTTGGTTTTAATTTCCTAAGTAATGATTTTATTATCCAAGAAATCTTTATTCTTCCTTTTTAATAGCAACTTGAATCCAATTTTAAAAAATAGATGTCCTGTAATCTCAGTATGAATTCTAATTATACTTATACAAATAGTTTCATTTATTTTTTTCCTAACATCTTTTACTTTGGAGTCATATTTTGTTGAGTTCGTTGCCTTTTTTTTTTTAACAATGTTAGTTTTCCTCAAATGTTGATGATTTTAGTTGTTGATATCTTTTCCATTAAGCTCCTAAATAATAAATATTATTTCCTCAGACTAAGCAAAATGCCTTTACAAGAGTGAGTGCGGGATTTTATCCTGAGAGCCCCGTTGGCTGGTGCTCAGCGTCAGCAGCGCAGCCCTCTCTGGCCTGTGTGCTGCTGAGTCAGCGGGATGACTTCTCTGGGTGTCAGCTTCTCACTGTTAAAATGAAAATAACACCCATCTGTCAATCAATAAATTAGGTAATGGATAGAATTAAGTAGACACGGAGGTGAACACCCAATAAATGGAAGGAACAAGAAACAAGTTACATTCTGGTCTTTTAAAGCATCAAATCAACTGCATGGCTGGAACGTAGTGAAAGACCTTTCTCCCGCTAGGACAGGGCGTGAGCGCTGTGCGCCCGGGTGACAGTGTGGGACAGCTCCCCAGGCCCAGGGCGTCACTCCAGGACCGACAGGGTCGCCGTCCCACAGCGCCGAGCAGGCTTTGCGGTTGTCTTTTTTTCTTTATTTTGTTTTCTTTTGGTGAACGTTTATTACATGCTTACACTGCGCTGAGCATTGTTCTAAACACCTTAAATGGATTAACTTTCGTAACCATTATAATAACCTTATAATGCAGGAAGAACTGTTCACTGTGACTTCCAGAGGGACCGGAGGCAGGAAGGAACGAGAAGCTCCACGCAGACCCGTTCTGGCGAGGGCGCTGCGAGCTGAAGGCGCCCACGGGGAAGCGCAGAGAGGGCCCGGCCGGCGCAGGGGAGGGAAGCGCGGGATGCGGGGGGAGCGCGGGCGCGTGGAGGGACGCGGTGGGAAGGCCTGCCCAGCATCCGCGCCACGGGCCGCCTTTGAAAACACAGAATTTAACAGGCTGCGTCACTCCCGTGAGTGCCTCACGTTAGTCACAGCACAGCCTTCTCCAAAAATCAGTCTTCAGCACGGCGCGGCCCGCTGGGCGGTTACTGAGCCGAGTGACTGTATTTGATTTAACGCCGGGCTTCGCTGCAGGCCCGCTGCCCGCAGGCCGGGAGATGCTTCACGCCACCCTCTCCCCCTTCCGCGGGTTCGCCGGAGGGCGGCCAGGCTGCCAACTGCTCGGCACAGCCTCCCCCGGGCACAGCCTCCCCCGGGCACGGCCTCCCCCGGGCACAGCCTCCCCCCGGGCACATCCTCCCCCGGGCACATCCTCCCCCGGGCACAGCCTCCCCCCGGGCACAGCCTCCCCCGGGCACAGCCTCCTCCCCCCCCCGGGCACAGCCTCCTCGCCCCCCCAGGCACAGCCTCCCCGGGGCACAGCCTCCCCCCGGGCACAGCCTCCCCCCGGGCACAGCCTCCCCCGGGCACAGCCTCCCCCCGGGCACAGCCTCCCCCGGGCACAGCCTCCCCCCGGGCACAGCCTCCCCCCGGGCACAGCCTCCCCCCGGGCACAGCCTCCTCCCGGGCACAGCCTCCCCCGGGCACAGCCCGCGCTCCTGCTGGTTCCTTTGCTGTGGAAAGTCCCTGAATGCGCTGAAAGTCCCATTTCTTCCCCACACGCAAAACCCAGTTGGAAGAAGGCTGCAAAGTTGATACACAATGAATTATAACGCTGACTTGAGGAACTCTCCCCACTATTGATCATCTGATCAGTGATCATTACAGCAGCAAATCTTTAGTGAGTGCTCACTATATGCCAGGCACTACTCTAGAGCTTTAGATGCGTTAAGTATGAGCATTATTATTATTATCATTTTAAAAGTGAAGGCTTAGTGACAAAGAGTTTAGGTAATTAGCTAAAAAAGTTATGAAAAAGACAGATAAAGACATATTTTTAAGCACTATATAACTTCCAATATGGTTGAAATAATGTACCTATTCCCAAACCCTGTGATGGGCTACTGTTTGTACATTTATTCTACTACTGAATCTCTATTTTTTTCTACATATGTTCAGGTTAATATCTTTAGGTAAGTCAAGTTAAATTTTTCAAATGAAAAGGTTCATTTTAAACTAATATTTTTTTATATTGGCATGCAAATGTGCCCTTGAGTTCTTGCAGACCACTACACTTCCTGACTAAATTTCAGTATGATTCTGTAAACTAAAAACCTATTTAAAATTGAAGATTAGACTTCATCTGAGCTACAAGTATGAACAAGTGATTTGTTTTAAAAGCTAGTACTTTTTTAGGTTCTTATGAGTGAGGGACCGAGTGTGACAATATCATCCCTCGGGACTAAAAGGGAAAAATTTTAAACAAGACATTGAGCTCCAGTGTGCTTTTTCTTATGTTTACATTTTCAAGTTAATGTTTTTACAGGTAACAATAGATTTTTTTTTTAAGTCTAAATGAATTCCCTTTATAACAGAAACTATTACTTTATAAAGAAAAACAAAAATAGTTAATAATAAATAGTGTCATATTGGTCATTTGAGCAGTAAAATAATACTTTTCAAAACCACACCTGATTTTTAATATTTTTCTTAATGTTTATTTTCCTAAATCGATTCTTACATTTTTTATTTCACATATAAACGATTTTTGCTCATTGTTGAGCCATTTCAGTAAGTCTGTTTTAAACCAAGGCGAAGCTCTATTCTCTAAGACCAGCTGTTGAAAAACAAAGAAAAGGTTAATAACAGCTCTTGGACGGCCGTACTTTGAGCGTTTACAGGAGGATTAGCAGCAGTGCCCTCAGTATGCTAACATACATGTGCTAGTACTGAAGTTGCTAGATTTGTAAGCTATCGAGGGAGAATAGTTGATGAAAAGGTCCATGGAGCTTATGGGCCTGTAGAAATGAACAAAAATAAGAGTCTGAAACACTATGTCTAGGGGTTCATTGATCTCAATGAATATAGCAAAGAAAAACTATTAACAAGGAGTTCCCACAAATGAAATGCCAACTTACATATTATTCCTCAGTTTACAATTGATAAAAATATTATTAAATTGTCTCAAATAAGGGTCTTAAAAGACTCCTTTGTATGAATAACGGCTCCCCCCAACATTTTTAACAACACAAACAGCAACAACAAATGAATCATCCATTTCACAGAAGTCTCCGCATCAGAGAAGAGTAAGACTGATGATTTTGTGAAAGTTCTCAGTTCACCACTTTGTAGGAATAAGTTTTATTTCAAAGACAAGTGTGCCTTTTTTCACCATTTGTTGAGGGATAGGAAAGTTTTCCTCTTTTTATCTCTCTGAGAGTCTTTTCATAAGCAGCAATTTTCCAAGCTAAGCGCTAGAATGCCATTTGTACCAAAAGAAACAAGTAGACCCAAGAAAGCAGAACTTAAAATATGAAAGCTAAAAAGAACATAAGGTAATTCTAACAAATGGGATTTGAAGCTTGAAGCTTTGTTCAAAAATATCCATTTTAATCAAGTTCATATACATTATTCTCAAGTCAAACCACCAATTTTGAAGTTAAAATTTTTATTCTGATTTCTATTTATAATGTTAATAAATTAATATCAATTAAGATTTGTTTAGTTGGGAATTTGTACTTAAAAAATATTTTTTGAATGGCGATTGCATTTACTAAAGTAATTTTACTTATATAACCCCAAGTAGTAGGAAATTCTTCCACCTTTCGGATCTGATGTAGATAAAAGATACATTGCAAATCACAACCTTTTTCTAGATTCAGCTCCCAGGACATGATGGTTTGTTCTAAAGGGGCTCATCTGACTCAAAAGTAGCTTCCCAGAGCACCTGTCACATGCTCTAACTTGATGCCCAGTGTTTTATGCCAGTCTCATAGTATCTTATAAAAGCCAGTAATTCCTGGCTGTTGGCACTGATATTTTGGCTACATACAGAAATTTAACCAAAAGAAAGAGACAAGAATGAAGCCAAATAGGTAGCACCAGTTCCATTGGTTCCTGATGTACATCAACACTCTTCATATACTTTGTTACTTCTGCAACTTTGTTTATTATTTTACCAAGAAAACCTCCTGTTATGTAAGCTAATTACAGTTGTATATTATCACATGCAAACAATTCAGTTATAGAGTCAATAAATACTTATTTTAGTATTTGCATGTAAAAAATTGTTATAATTTTGTAGTTATAAAACTTTGGGGAATTATAATATTATTATCCCTGAAAAATAAGAATTAAAATATTGAAGAGTTTTCCTCTTATTTTCAATACAATTAACTATAAGAATGGGATGCATTTTCAGGGAATTCAGTCAGTGATTAATTTAGATTATGATTAATTCAGATTAACCAGTAGTTATTCATCACAGAGTAATTACTATATTCAATTTAATTACAAATAAAAATAGACATAACCTTAGAAAGCTATAGACATTTGTAGCTATCTGATATAACAAGCAACATGAAGAAACAGAGCGTAAAAACAATCATTCTAGAGTCTGTCTTTTATTGAAGTTAGGTCATGGCTTTGCTGTCTCACAAGATGTATCGTTTAATTTGCTAACCTCAGTTGTGAGTCAGCATAAACCTGGGGCCATGCAGGTAGAATAAGTTGCCCCTCACCCTGCTTTGATTTTCCAGTGAAGCACGTTGGGCGGATCATTTAACCTTTTGTGTATCCGTGTCTATATCTGTTAATAAAGAAGAGTCTCTGGAGTCATTTCTAGAATATTTATCTAAGTAATGTGAGTATATATGGGAAAAATATTCTTAAATGTTTTTATATTATCCTATTATCAGTTAAAATATTTTGGGATATGTCATTTGCTTTCCATTTAGTTTACATAAGACTTTTTCATTCTGTTTTATCCTTTGGACCTCTCTTGCTACCCTCGATGGCATACACTTCTGTAAAATGTCATGTCTTCACAGAGATGGACGTATGTCTTAGAATTATCGTTAGACTTGTTAATAAATTAATCTATGGCCTTAGAAAAAGGAGTTGTCAGTAAGAAACCAAATTAATAATGTAAAGTGGAAAAATAATTATATATAACCCATCTGAATTAATATTGGTTGTCTTGATCACAAAGTTTAGTTTATGAGTTGGGCTCAATAAATATCTTGCTTAAGGAGTGAAAAATTAAGTAGACAAGTTGAAATGACCGTTTCCAGTGGCTCCTTGGGAATTTCTATAGTTACTTCTATGCATTTTGGAAAACATACTGAGCTAAAAGTTGTCAAATCCAGTGCAGTAAAATCTGGCCATAAATTGTTTGAAATTGACTGCTTTGGGGTCTTCGAGGACCAGGTGGATAAGAAAGATTGAGATGTAGGAATTATAATTAATAGATATGCTTTTATTACAGGTACTTTTAAGCTTTATAAAAATGGCTAAAATAACAAAAACTATAAAAAAATAAGGCTAACAATACTCTAAAAACTACATTTCATGACATTTCAAATTATGCATTATTAAATGTGGTTAATTTTTTAAAATAGTAGCAACAGAAAAATATTTATTTTACTTATTTAGTATTAATCTGTTCTTCATTGACTTTTTGAAAAAGAGAGATTGCAAACTTTTATTACTACAAGGAGCTTAGTAAGGTCTGCTGTGATCAGTGATATTTTTAATGTCTTACTTAAACCTTTTGAAAGTGTTTCAACATAAATGTTCTAAAATGCACAATATACAAAGTAGCAATTTAAGGTCAGATTAGCAATGTAAGTAAAACTCATTTTATCTTAATAAATATTTCTGTCTTCAGTATCTAACATATCCTATGCAATAAAAATATTAGTTGAGTATTTTTAAAATAAAGAAAATTCTGCAACTTTATACAAACATGAAATCTGGGGTAGTGAAGTGCAAAAGATGGCATAATTATGAGTGAAAAAAATAAATGGGGAGGGCACCATAAAAGCAGCTGCTGTAATATCTAAAATTGAATAGTTTGGGAGGAAAATACAGAGACAGAAAGAATCGTGCATTTGCAGTGATATGAAGTGAAGGCGTGGACTATGATCTCTGAAAGTCCAAAATAGCAAAGCTGGGCTACAGTGTAGGAGCGATTTCTCCAAAGGTGCTCATTGGGCTTCTCAGAGCTTAATACAGCTCTTCTCTCCCAGCCTGTGTGATTGGTCTACAACGCCTGGTACCTAACAAGTTAAGATGACTTGCACTTTTTAGCTCATTTAATGAAATGATGAGACAATCTGTTCAGTTATTCATTCAATAAATATTGATTGAGAAGCTACTAGGTTCTACATGCTTTAGTCACATTAAATAAGCAAGGTTCCTGCAGAAAAAAGAGAACATTTGTCAGAAGCGGAAACAATTATAAGAAAGAGCAGACAGACGCTAGAGAACAAGTCATCCAGTCTTCACAGGTGAAACGCCTTCCTTCCGCTTGTCCCCAAATTGAGTCAGAGTGTCTTTCCCGAAAATGTATACGACCCTCATCAGTCACCAATCAGGGATTATGAGTTAAAAACTTAGGGTGAATAATTTACAGTTTTAAGAGCATATTTCTCCAGAAACGTATAGGAGTCGTGGAATTATTCCGCATGTCAGAGGCCTTTATATCATCCTCAGACCACTGAACTTTAATCTCTTTTAAGACACTAGCTTTAAGAATTGTTGAGGCAGAGTCTGTTGCCTGGAATAAAAAACGATTTCTGACTTGTGTGGCTTTCTCTCATGTTCCCTATGAAATGGTCTCCAAAACTATCTTTATGCACGTCAGTGGTTCTACAAGCACAAAATGGACAATGTCTAAAGGTCAGATGCTCCCAACTGTACACGTGGCCTCTTCACTGCCATTTGGCCTGAAGGTCAGCTGCAAAATTGATCTGATTTTCCTTTTCAGGGTCCTAGGATACATTTTAATACAGTTTATCTCCAAGAATTCAGTCAAGCAACAAGCTTTAGCTCTAGGCTTTGGAGGCAAAGAGAAAAAATAAGAAAGGATTGAAGAGAACAGCACATAAGATCTAAGTTTCCCTGTTAAACAATATTATGAAAGATGTTTTTAGATTTGCAATTTAAGAAAAAATGTGAACTGTTATTACATCTGTGTATATCGGATAAACCATTTGGAAAACTTCTTATCTCATACTCCAGTTCTAGGGTCTTATTCTGGATAATCTCAACTTATTTCCATAATTTTTAAGCCATGATTTCCACATCTTTATTCACAGTGCAGTACTAATAATGT
This sequence comes from Miniopterus natalensis, assembly GCF_054644295.1. NCBI lineage: Eukaryota > Metazoa > Chordata > Mammalia > Chiroptera > Miniopteridae > Miniopterus > Miniopterus natalensis. The sequence continues at coordinate 9,906,305 of NC_142082.1, read as the reverse complement.
GCTATTAATAACTGTACAATTTGTTTCTGCTAAAACCTAGTTCACAGAAAATGCAGGATTTTCAGATAAACGATAATAATTTAATCACCTAGGATATGCTTTTATTGAGTAATTTAATTTTTATTGAGTAATTTAATCACCTAGGATATGCTTTTATGCAATTTTATATGCTGGGAAATATAAAATACTAGAGTAAAACTTTTATTCAAGATATTTATATTAAAATAGAGAATACTATTACCAATTATAATAAAAAGTCATAATTCTGTAGGAAAGTAAGCAAATGATATAAATAATTTTAAAAATTAAAAAATCAAATTTGTAGCAAATTTTTGAAAGGATGCTCAAATATAATTGTAGTTATCACTCATCTATTAAATCAGCCAACATTAAGTAGAAAAAGATCACCTACTTCTAGTGAGGACTGAAAACGGATTCTCTTGTCTAAAGAATGTGCCTCATACCAGCTATTTTGGAATAGAATTAGGCAATGTCTATTAAAATTTTAAATATATATAGAGAGAGATATCTTTCTCTGACTGGCTTATTTCACTTAGCATAATACTCTACAGTTCCATCATGATCTCACTCGTATGTGAAATATAATGAACAAAATAAACTGATGAACAAAATAGATCCAGAGACATAGAAGCATGGAACAGACTGAGGGATCTCAGAGGGAAGGTGGGGGTGGGGGAGTGGGTGGGGAGAGATTAACCAAAGAACTTAAATGCCTATATGCATAACCCACGGACACAGACATTGGTATGGGGAAGGCCTGAGGATGGGGTGGATGTGGGATGGGGGGGATCCATGGGGGGGGGGAGAAAGGGGACATTTGTAATACTTTCAACAATAAAGATAAATTTAAAATAATAATAATAAATATATCTTTTATTTTAACATCTCTTCTGGGTGTCTACAACAGAAATAAAGCTCCATGTTGTAAGGATTTGTGTACAAAAATGCTTAATGAATCATTACCTGTAGTGTTAAAAAAACTAAAAATAATGTACATGCCTTTTAGCAGGGGAATAGTTGTGATATATATACATCATGAAATATACAACCACCAAAAGATGAGTTAGAGCTCCACTAGTTGACACGGAAGACTTTCCATAATGCATTGTTGAGTGAGAAGAGAAAAAATAGAGACATCAGTACAAAACTTGTGAAATATGCGTGAGTTTGTGTTGTTTTGCATTTAATTGTACTGGAATGGAGAAATATGTAAAACAATCAGACTAAGATGGTAACACTGGCTATCTGATAAATTTACTGCCTAAAGAGAGAAAATTAAAAGAGAAAGTAGGGATGTAAATAAATATATATAAAAAAGGTAACAGTGTTTACAAAGATAAATAAATGTGCATGCATGGAAACAGCACTATATATAGTGTAATGTTATCTCATGTGCCTAGAAAGTCTGTATTTTTGTGAATATTTTTGAAAAAATTAAAAATTAAATACTTTTAAGAAAGAATTGCCACCAAAATGTTATCATTGACTTTTGGTTATTTTTCTTTTCTTACTCATTAAAAAATAATAAAAGACTTGCTCTATAATTACACCGTAAGTTGGAGATAATGTGATGAATTAAAATTATTATTTTTAATTTATAAAGAATGGGGAAAGTTTAAAATTAATTGCTTTAGCTTCATTAATTTTCAGATTTCACTAAGTTCCCCAAACAAAATTAATTTTAAAATGTACGATGCCAAATATATCTATTTTTTATACCCTGGAGGTATTAAAAAAGAATGAAGCCATGGTAAGGCATCTCGGATGTAAAAGCTTTGAATTACTGCCTGAAATTTCTAGCCTCATAACATACTTCTCAGAAACACTGGCTGAAAATGTACAGCCATAAAAGCTAAATAACGTGGCAGTGTCTAATTTTGCAGATACATTCTGGAGGTTTCTTCACACAATGTTTTTTCTATCCAATATATGAGACTTGGGTGAGACATAGCAAAACAGGGGCAATCTTAATGGAAAACCTAAGACACAGGAATATTGATGAAAAAAATAAGAAACAGTTCGTCTCTTAATTTGTCTGCTTTCTTGGACATACATATGTCCAGGAAAGATCTTTATAAATTGCATCCAACAAAGCACGGCGCCCGCTCGTGTTAAGAAACCACCATTGAACAGGAAGCCCCCCCTCTACCTGAAATGTCAGCTGTGCGTTCTGATGGACACACGGGCCTACGGGGAGGGGAGGCACCCTGAGTCCCTGGGGACAGAAGCCCCTACCCTCCTGACCCTTCCCAGCCTTGTCCTGTGTTTGTCATCCTCCGTCTGTTCATCTGCGCCCTTTAACGCACCCTTTGTTACATGATAATAAAGTTTAGAATGTGAGCCAGCTGGCGAATTATCAAACTCCAGGTGCGGGTCAGGGGAACCCCAAGTGTAGTCAGTCGGTCAGGAACACAGGTGGCAGCTTGGGACTCGTGATGGGCACCTTGTAGGGCTGACCCCTTAACCTGGGGGTGCGACGCTAACCACAGGTAGGTCGTGCCAGCAGTGGCGGAATTGCTGGGCATGCCGCTGGCGTCGCAGGATTGCTTGGTGGCTGGATAACCGGCTCGTCTGGCGTCAGAAGAGCTGCGACGGTGTTAGCGGTAGGAGAGGAAAAGGAACACACGGGGAGTTTTGTTTTTCTGGTTTTGTTTCCTTACTAAATGGCATTACCAGTGTCCTCACCTCAGTGAGGGGCAGAAAGCGACGGTTTGTCACTCATCACTAATGGCGGTCTAACTGCTACAGGACGCAGGAGGCAGCTGCTCCTGAGTCCCTGAGCTAACACCCCCGGCCCAGGCCTCGGTGCGACCGGGCGCTGCATCCCTCTCCAGCAACAAAGGCCTGCAGGGCCCGGGAGGGGGACACGGCCCACTGGGGGTCCTGACTAATTATGAGCAACCGCAGGGTGCGACAAATAATTTGTCACTGATCATATTTAAAGTGCCAGAACCCGCAAATGCTTTGCTTTTAAAAATTATTAATTAAATAGTTAACAATGCATCTCCACATGCTAATGCCATATTTTATGTATAATCAGGTAAAAAAAAAAAAAAAAAAGGTTTGAGAACGGCTGATCCAGAGGAAAATAGATTCCAGAACTTTTCCATTTGGCTTCAATGGGGAGTTGAAGTTGGGTTCCTCCCTTTGTTGTAAGTTCTTGTGGGTAACAAAAGGAGCTTCTTTAACACGAGGGGTGGGGCGTGAGTATAGTTTCTGTGCACCTGGGTTCTTGGCAGAGTTGAGTGCGTGGCTCCCTGTTGTCCTGCTGGTCAAACCGGGAAAGCTAACAGAGGGGAGTCCTTCCCTTAGGAGAACAAGGCCGGGGTACAATTCTCAGAAGATGGACCCAGTTGTGAAAAAGTCTGAAAGTGTAACTCAACAACATGTACTCAGAGAACTAGAAGCAATGGACTTTGCGTTACCAGAGAGAAAATGATGACAATATGGGTTTTAAGTACAGAGGTGGTATGCATGTCTATTCTCACCCATTTCTAAGAGTTATTGTGATGAACAAATGAAAGAACAGACATAGAGTTACTTTGTAAACCTAAAGAGTGTTGTACAAAGAATTCCCTAAGACGCTTTGCAAGCAGATTGTTTCAAACCAGAGAGAAATGTAAAAATAGAGCCATGTGATAATTTTCCTTCAATCAACATTATGAGAACTGTTTTTGCTTTTATGTTGAGAATTATATATGAGCCCTTTCTTTACATAAATAAAATGAATACATTTTAATACCTACTTTAAAAATATGGTCTATTGCTTGACCATTGCCAATTAGACCCTTGGTTTTTAACTAGGCTAAACAAAAATTATCTGCAAAGCTTTTTAAAATACGAATTTCTAAGCTTATCCCAGGCTAGTCAAATAGAATATCTGTGGTTAGAGCTTGGACATCTCTGAGGTTTTTGTTTGTTGGTTTGCTTGTTGTTTTTTTCCAATTGCACTGGACTGGGAATTGTGTTTGGGGACCACTGAATGACAACACCATAGCCCAGTATGTATTACAGAGCCATTGGCGGGGGAGGGCTTGCTGATGTTTTTTGAAAACATGTTTTTTATAGCTTTTAGACATCTTTTTATCAATATTACATCATACCTCCTCTCTCCTGAAATACTGCCATATCTCTGATTCTACTTTTTTAAAATTTAAATGATCCTTCCCTAACGGTTTATGGTACTAAGCTCTTTTCCTCATTACACCTAATTCACTTTAAAAGACTTGCATTATAAGCAATGTTATGAAATAGTAGCCAAGTAGAAAATAAGAAGTAAAACAATTAGAAAAGAGAAAGTCTGACCTCCATGTTTAATATCATTTTAAGATAGTGTTCTTGCTTACTTTGAAGAAAAAAAAGAATTAATGAAAACTCTGTCTATACTCACAGATAACGTATTTCCTCTAATGTGATCCTGGCCACTGAAATTGGATTTTAGCACTCTCCTATTTTTAAAACTTAGATTATGGGGAGGAGGAAGAAAGTTATTGAAAATAAATATTTTTATCTGACAGGCACTCTGCCAACCACTTCAGACTTGGTGAAATCAGGCCTCAGAGAGGTTAATCAATTTGCCAAGGTCACAGAGCTAGTGAGTGGCAGAGCCATGATTTGAACCCAAGACTGACTGGCTCCAGGGTCACATGGGAAGCAATTAATTACAAAAGCTTGAGTTTGTTAGAAAGTAAATTTTCCATTTTTCAACCATTTTCCTTATTAGTTTTATTTTTAAAATGTGTTATTCCCACCAATAAAATGATTCTTGTAAGGTCCATTAAAAAGATTAACAAAAATAATTTTGTATAAGATTGGACAAATTGTTGTGATGCAATGAAATCCTAACTCTGTTTAAAATTATAACTCAGGTCTATCAATGGATGAATTAATTTTTTAAAATGTGATATGTCTATATATAACATTATAAATATGTATGTATATGTATATATGTACAGTATATATGTACATATATGCCACTATATATACACACATGTCACTATATATACACATATATCACTATATATACATATATATCACTATATATATAATGAAATATTATTCAGCAATGAGAAAGAAGGAAATCCTGCCATTTGCAACAACATGGATGAAACTTGAGTACATTATGCCACGTAAGATAAGTCAGACAAAGACAAATGCTGTATGATCTCACTTACATTTGGAATCTAAAAAGCTGAGCTCCTGGTAACAAAGAGTAGAATCGTGGTTACCAGTGGGGAGAAGGGAAGTTGGAGAAGGGTTGTTTAAGGGCACAAACTTGCAACTAACCAATAAATACTGGAGATCTAATGCAGAGCATAGTGATTATAGTCAACAATACTGTATTATAAACTTCAGAGTTGCTGAGGGACTAGATCTTAATTGTTCTTATCACAAAAAAAGAAATTATAATTATGTGACATGACAGAATTGTTAGCTAACCCTATGGAGGTAATCACACGGCAATACATAAGTGGATCAAACCAACACGTTTTATAAACATATACGAGATGATTGCTGTTCTCCCTGCAAAGAAAAGAGTTGATTTTTTTCTCTGTGCAAATAAAGGAGAAGCAAAGAGCAGCCAAACCAGACAGAGTGGGAGGAGAGAAGAGAAACCAGGACGCTGGGTGACACCGCTGCACAGTGTGATGCCTTCCATAGCCGCCAAACAGTGCTTTTGGAAAAGTACACTCATTTCACTGGATGCTAGTTGAAATGGCTTTTTTAATCAGTTAACATAAAAAATTCTCATTAGCGTTTGATGGGCTATAGCAGAAGCAGCCACCCACAGACAGGAGCTCAGCGAAATGTCCATGAGAAGGCAAGTTGGCCACAGGTCACAGGAGCCGGGATGAGGGCCGCGGCTCAGGGGCTGGGCCCAGCTTCTCTTCGCCAAAGGCAGGGGTGCGCAGCCGACTGCGGGTTACATCTGAACAGATCAGAGGAAGGCTCGCTGGTTGATTGCTGATCAAATCTCAGACAACTGATTCACTTAAAAGAGGCTATAACTTCAATTTCCTTTTTGAGTTAAATTTATTATTGCTTTTATTAAAAAACAAACGTTATAAACTGTCAGGACCGCAGATGATTATCAGTATTCTGCCCGTCTCGGGCAGAGCTGAGGATAGAGGCACAGCTTGGAAAACGATTCGACTTGATAACCTTCAGGAGAACAGGTGCGGGCGTGTGACACGTACGCTGCTGGAATTGGCTGCTGTCACTGTTACTAAGACAGGTCTCACTCACTGGCTGACGCCGAGTTACAGAGCAATGAGGCTTGCAATGAAAGGCAAATATAAGTCTTATTGGTAGAAAGAGAGTAACACCGCAAACTAATGACTTCTGTCCGTTTACATTTTGGTTGGCAAGGATTTGATCCACCGAGGCGATCTCTTTCCAACAGCCCATCAACCTCACCTCAGCTGCCATCAGCGTCAGCATCTTTTCCCACCCTGCCCTTTAGCTGGGCCAGCTCTCTGGAGGCCTTCAACTTGGGGCTAAGCTTTAACTTTGAAATATTCCAAGGTTTACAATGGATTGGAAACTATATTTTCACTGAATTTTGTTTTTTAGGTAAAAGCTTGTGAGATTTTCTCAAAATCTAATAGTGAATGTAAATTCCAGACTGACAAGAGACCCAACACATTAAATTTATACTCAGTATAGCTCCTGTACCCGTCTTCTGCCCTCCGCCAACCAGGCCAGGCACCCTGTTTCTAACCACGAGCTCAGTGGTCACAGGAAGTGCCCACTGGATTAGCTGGATTTCCGTTCTCTTACATTTTCCTGCTGCTTCTCCTAAACTCAGCTTCAAATAGCATTTGTTTCTTAATCCCCTTCATTGGGAGTCCTCTTAGAATGTAGTTCAGCTAAACTACATTGCTGTTAAATATTTTTAAATATTTTTAAACAATATATTCATGGCTAGTGTTGGCATAATATCACCTAACCCTGACACCACATTCACATTTAAAAGAAACCTTCCAAGCTTTGACCCAAATGAGCAAGGAAGTGGGATCTCTGCCTTTGACCGTGTAGGAAAAGAAAAGTCCCACTTATATTAATGTCTGTCCTATGACACCCACCAGCAAGCCCCCAGCTGCCCTCACTGGAATTTCTGAGCGTGCCCAGGTTTGGGTGTCCCGCGTACTCAGCAGAAGTCCCTCTGCCACTCTCTGGCCCTGGCTTTCTCTTTCCGTGACTCACCCCTCGGGAAGGTGCTCCACAGACACAGCCTCGGGGAGGTTTCTGCAGGCAGTGGCCCCGTGAGAATGCCATGCTGGACGCCAAGGGGACCAGCTCCCGGGGCCATGATGCTGGCCTTCCCTGGACCTTTCCTGCATCCCCAGGGCCTGGCCCAGCACCATGCATAACAAGCCCACAGTCACGCAGTCACCCATGAGAAGAATGCCTTCTTCTTTAGGCCCTCAGCTCCCAGTTGCTTAAAAGCAATGGGATGAGGGGGGAGGCAAGGAAAAAACACATACATATTAAAAACAAGCAACAGTTTTCAGACACAGAGCAATCCTAATCCTTATGAGAAAATAAAAACTCTCTGGAGGGAACAAAATAAAAAGAAGCTCAAGGCCCTGGCCAGTGTGGCTCAGTTGGTTGGGCTTCGTCTCATGAACCGAGAGGTCACCGGGTTCAATTCCTAGTCAGGGCACATGCCTGGGGTGTGGGTGATGTTTCTCTCTCTCTCTCTGTCTCTCTCTCTCTCTCTCCCTCTCTCTTCTTTTCTCTCTAGATTCAATAAAAAATTAAAAATTTTAAAAAGTTGCTCAATGTGATAGCCAGGCACCATTTCACACTTATTATACAGAGCAATTCCCTCCTGGGGACAGAGCATTTGGAGAGAAGCCTTCCTGCTGTGGTCACTAGAGGGTATTTGCGTAACTGGAGATCTGGACAGGGTGGTGCTTCCCCCAAAGACAATCTTCAAACTGTATTGGCGCCTTTGCTTCTGGTAAGACAGAACTCTGCATTTTTTTTTATCAGAGTTAAAAATACATATCGGTGTTTCAAAAATGTTAAGAATGTTAAAAAATAAACGGAGTTATTTTAAACAGTAAACATTTTTAAAAGGTTTTTTGAGCAAAAATCAATTCAGATTGGGAAGTGCCAAAAAAGAAATAGTTAGGAGGACCTCACTGATCGGACCTCTGGAAGAGACTTTTATAGAGAAAAGGCAGAAGCAAAGTAAGGAAGTCATTGATTAGCTGTAGCTTGAAGCCTGGTTGGCTGTTTGTAAACGGTTGTCCTTCTTGTTTGGGTTTCATAACTCTGCGGCATTTACAAACTCGTATTTTGGTTTACTTAGGCCATGTCATGAGGGCCACATCAGTCTAATAGTCTCCTTGTTCAATTCATTTAACAAAGCCAAGGGTCAGTCAGGATTCAAGTTCATGCAACTGGGAGTGAATTTCTTTGTTTTTGGCAACATCTGCAAGGAGGAATCAAGCTGCCTAGAAAAGGACACTGAGTTTTGAGAGAACAGCGCAATGCATCGCGTTAAGGGGACTCACTTCATGTTTTCGTGTCTTCCCAACAACTGTGAGAGGCAAATTGTGGACCACAGTTTGCTGATGAGTGCTGAGCAGAGTCAGTTTTACCAACGTGAAAATAGAGGCCCTTTAGAGAAGGTGCAATTCTTTTTCCTCTGCAAGTCCAAGAACAGCCCTAGCACCCCTCTCTCCTTCTACCAGCCTCTCTCTGGCTGTTGCATGGGCTTTGCCAGCTCTCGCAACTCCTTAATACTCTTCGCAGCCAAGACTGCGAGCGCAGTGGTTTGTTCTTGGGAGTCGCACTTGTCACTGCTCCCTGGCCTATGCTCTCCCATGCCCGTGGCGCTTGGTTCAGTTCATCTCAACTCCATATTCTGGTTTAAGGAGAAGCTGATGACCTTTGTTCAAGCACAGGCATAAGGAGAGTATGAACGTCTGTGCATTCACATGGGAACTCTCAAATCAACTAAGATATAGTCACAAGATAATTTAAATGGTCACAAAATAATTTAAATTGCTTGTTGCTCTGTTTTTTCTCTTTGGCCTTTGTTATGCTATCGAGCCCTTTCAAATGAATACATTCATGTATTTTGTCCAGAGGAAAGGTTTTAACTTCTTTATGCTTCTCTTTGTCAGTCTGTTTTCATGCTGCTCAGATGCAGAGGCCGCATTTTACTCAAGGGAGGAGCAGCCAAGACCCTATTGCTTGTGAGACATTTAGCTGTCAGAGGACAGAGCGTTCTATAGGATTCAGTAGCATTAAGCACCTCCTTTTTATTTACCTGTAATGACTAAAGAAACAGAAAGACGAGCCAGGTAAAAGAAAAACAAGCAAATCTACATGTTGTCAACCGAAAGCAGAAGGGTTAGTACATTTCCAAGGGCTTGAAATGTTTCTTTTAATTTAATGTACCTTCTTTCTTCTCCTGGCTCACATTTAACTCTAAAATCAGTGTTTGAATCAGTGTAGACCTAAGTAAATTAGATAATAACTGATGAAAAAAAGAAGTATGGGCTATTTTATTTTTACAAATTCAAGAGCTATATTTTTATGTAAATAGTCTAAATATTAATCATGTTTATTTCCCTTACGGATGTAGAGCAGAGATAAAATTTGTTCTGGTGACAAATGAGTTTCAGTTCCAATTTTCTCTACTCACAACTCATAGCAACAGCGAAATGTTTTCAAATACATTTAAAAAATGAATCACATTTTAAGAATATGAACTTCACTAAAGCTTTCAGTATTGGATCTTTGCTGCAATTAAGGTCAAGCTCCTGGAAAGAACAGTCTGAGATTTTCAAACCAGTAATATGAAAACAAAGGTTTAAACAAATAATGTAAAAAAAAGTCTCATTATTTATTATATGAGTCAAGTCCAATAATAGAAATTGACTTAACACCCAGCACTTACCTTGTTTACAGGAGAAGTTGAATGCCAGCTGGTAAGCGCATAGGAGTGCTGGAACTGGAAAATCACCTAACAATAACAACCATCACAGTAATGATTAGTTCAGGCAAGAAACATCAGTATTTTGATGAAAAGTGGGATATTTGCATGGTCTTATGAATCATGCAAATGTGGTTCATTTGTTAGTTGCATGTAAAATATTATAATTATACAGTGGAGAAATTGTATGACATCTTGACAAAGTGATCAAAAAGAATATCACCAGTGAGGGACAGGGAACATGGTGCATCTCCAGATGTTATGTGGCCAGGAATTCATAACCTGTTTGGGGAATGAAAAAGAGGAAAGATTGGAAAAAGGGAGATGGAATCGGGTAGGTAGGTTTAAAAAATATTGAGAAAAGAAGAGTTTATCTGAGAGGCAGAGAGAAAAAGAGAAAGAAGAAAAAAATCATAAGGAAAGAATTTACTATGCCTTGATTTTGTTGAATTGATTTTTAAGTCATAAACTCTCTAGACTGTCCATTGCAAACAAACAAATAAAAAAGGAAGAAAAACCCTAAAGTTTTGGAAAGAAGTGCTTCTCTGTATAATAGAAGGTGTGTTTTTGGTTTTTTTTTTTCTCATTAAAAAATAATGAACTAGTAAGGCAAGAGTCTGGGCTGCCTCCTGCTCTCTCTGACTGGCCAAAGAGTCATTGCATTTATAAAAGAGCAAGAGGCCGTTCCTAAGTTTCTCCAGTGATGAACTCAGCACACCTATGTGTATTTAGAAATGAAACGTGTACTTCTGGTGAGCTCAAGGTATAAAAATGGTAACTCAAAACCCACAACTCAGAAACCTTGACTTATGAAAAAATAATGTTTTTCCTTAGAAGCTAAGGGTTAAAGATATTGATAAAGAAATGTGAAAAAATATATTTGACAAAAGTTGTATATGTTATTGATTTTGTGATGGACCATTTTACCATGAAGATACTCTAAAGGAGTCAGGTTTAAATGAACTCAAATGTCTTCTTGTGTTGTTTATGTGAGAAGGCTGGGGTCATCTAGTAATTGTCTGATATACAGAAGTTCCTGACCATTGCTGATGGCAAACCTAGGAGTAAGAGATGGGCCTGCTGAACACACGTGGTGTCCAACCTCAGCCTGGGCACTAATTCACTCTCAGTCCCATGGCTTATCATCACTGGTTCTCATTCTTCTGAACAGCTTTCATAAAACTTTAATATTGACTCTTTTCATACCATTGAAATCTCTCTTCTCTAAGAAAATAAACCTGCGCCCTTCTCCACTGAGAAAAATAAGGTCAGTGGGCAAGACCCTCCCCCACTAAGCTTCTTGGGGCTACCCTACTTTCATATCCCCACCTATCTGCAGAGGGGTTCATATTGGTACCCTTTTCTGTCTGGTGTCTCTTCAACCTTGGGAAGCTGCTGGTAGCCATTCCTGTTACACAAAATGACAGAGAAAGTTGATTTACCACTAGGGAGAGAATGGAGCAGAGAAGATAGATGAGGAGAGATGAGAAGAAAAGGGTTCCTCAGCTCCCTCTAACCCTGTTGTCCTCAGTTGCCTTTTGTTCATAATGTCCAGCTCAAGTGTAGGATGGTCTAGAATCCTTCCCTAAATATTTCATCTTTTGCTTCTTTGAGTTTCTGATGCATGACACAAAGTGTCTTAATTAACATAGCTGTTATAAAAATGTCTAATTTTAGGACATGGTATGGGTTAAATTTTGTTCTCCAAAAAGATACACTCAAGTCCTAGTGCCCAGTACCTGTGAATATGATATTATTTGAAAATAAGGTCTTTGAAGATGTTATGATGAGGTTGGGCCCTCATCCAATGGCTGGTGTCATTGTAAGATGAGGGAAATTAAGACATAGACACACAGAGAAGAGAATTCCATCTGAAGACAGGGGCAGAGGTTGCTGTGACACATCTACAAGCCAAGGATGTCAAGCATTGCCAGTCTTTACCAGGAGCTGGGAGAAAGGCCTTTTAGAGCCACCACAAGAAACCAGCAGCATCAACACCTTGACTTTGGACATTGATCCTCCAAACTGTGAGAGAGTGCATTTTTACAGTTTAAGACAACCATTATGTGCAATTTTGTTATAGCAGCTGATGGAGACTAATACAGGAGACAACATTATTCTGAAGTGAGAGCTGAGAATACTGGGGCTAAAAGTGAAAGTGAGTGGCTTAAAGCAAAGTCACATATCTGTCAAGAGAAGGCTATGTTCTGTGATATTTCTTTCATGCCATGCAGCTCTCACAACTGAGAAACTCCAATTGAATGTAATATATCTTATAATAGTCTGCAATTGACCTCCTGCTTCTAACTAGTTTATCTTTATCTTAATCAATCCATTTTATAAAGGAGATAAAACATTATTAAGAGCAAAGGTGTTAAGCAGGAAAGCTATAATGTAAAGTGCTGTCACTGTTACATCTGACATTTTGTGAAATCTCAAGGTAGCACTGGCTATGAAAATATTATATGCACCATTGCCTAAGCTGTCACTTTGTTAAGCCATTTTACAAATATACCAGGCCTCACTGCATCTGTAAGGGTTTTTGCACTCTGGCTTTCTGATAGATTTTAGATTTTATTAAAGAATCAAAGTTTAACTTTTTTATAAGAATACAGGCCCATCAATAGTTATGATTAAAGATATAAAGGGACCGTAATCATTTCTTGAATGCAAGTTATGTACCAAACACTGTGATATAAATTTTTATTATTTCTCTACATCTACTTCAGGTAGTAGTATTATTCCCATTTTTAAAAGAAACTGAGCCTCATAGAGGGTGTATAATTGGCCTTAAGTCACATAGGTCATAAGTGGCAGAGCTGGGCGGGACGTAGGTGACCATTCTTCTGAGCTGACTGGGCACATGCAATCAAGGTGAGAATGTAATACACAGGCTTCTCACCCATGAAGGGAATGAAAGAACCTGCAGGTGTAAGAAGAAAGAAGACATAACAGTGCAGAAAAACAAGAAAGTGTCCTAGGAATAGCTTGGATTTTTTAAAGTTCCAGGAAAATAGCAGATGAGACAAGATTCATGTTTAAAGAAAGGTGAAGCCATTGCACAAAATCAGAGGAAAATGTGGGGTTTCCTCCCATTCTGGAGTAAACAAATGAAAGGTACATAATAGGGATAAGGAGGTGATCACAGGACAAATTAATGAAGAGTTTCCTGAGACAGTTGTCTTTCTTCTCTCTGAAAAAGGAATTGGTGGTAGCCATTGCTTTTGACCTTCAAAAAATGTGACCTTCTCTGTAAAGAAAGTAGGCTACCTGTCCAGGGAGGCCTGTAGTGAACACAGTCGGACCTGAAAAAGAAACAGAGCCTGAGGGAACACTGGTCCTCCCCAGTAGAAAGAGAGGAAAGCAAAAGTGCATCCCCAGAACACAGTCCTCCTTACTCTGTGCCATGGGAGTCCCTGTGCTGTCTGCATGCATTTGTAAAGGACACCACGCTGTGGTGTCCTTTACAATCCCTTCTGGTCTGAAGGACTCATTACCCCTGTGCAGGAAGTGTTACCCAAGAATGAGCTTCAGTTGTCAACACTTTGGGGAAGTCAACTTGAGCTAAAAAAAGCTGTTCACCAAAGTCATGATGGTGATGATGGTGAAGACGGTGATGATGATGATGATGATGGTGATGATGGTGAAGACGGTGATGATGATGATGATGGTGATGATGGTGATGATGATGGTGGTGATGGTGATGATGGTGATAATGATGGTGATGATGATGGTGATGATGATGGTGATGATGGTGATGATGGTGATGATGGTGATGATGATGGTGGTGATGATGGTGATGATGATGGTGATAATGATGGTGGTGATGATGGTGATGATGATGATGATGATGATGATGGTGATGGTGATAATGGTGATGATGATGGTGGTGATAATGGTGATGATGATGATGGTGATGATGATAATGGTGATGATGATGGTGGTGATAATGGTGATGATGATGATGGTGATGATGGCAACAAAACCCAAAGGCAGAAGAGAAGGACAAAGAAGCTTGCAGATGTGTTTAGTTCCTCATCATAGTGGGGAGGTTGAAGGTGGAGAGCTACTGTATAAAGTCAACAAATTAAGAAAGAGATGAGAAGACATAATTGTTTCCACTTACAGTAGTAACGACCATGAAATCTAAAGGCTGCTAACACTGCGGTCTCTGAAGCGTACAATTGGCAGTAAAAGATGATTGCTTTCCATTTTGCTCCCTTTTGTACAGTCTCAGATCATTTTTACCATGTGCATCATTACTTTTAAAATGCAAACATGTTTATTCTATTTCTTCAAAAAAATAACGTGCACCCATTCAGTGGAGCTCTATCCTGCGTCCTGTAGATAACCTGCATGAAATAATGCAGCATGAGCACCAGGGTAACCTTAATATATCGTTAGGAGTGAGTGAAATAAGATGCCTGGTGGTGCATATAAAATGAACCCAACTGCGTAAATAACTTTGTGGAAATAAATGTACATATGTATAAAAGAGAAGTAGACAGGAAGAGAGGAAAGAGAGAGAGGGAGACGGAGAGAATGAGAGATAATTCTTCATGGGGAGATAACCAAAGACGGTATAAGCTCCCAAGAGTGACTAGAGATGGAAACAGCAGGAACAACTACAATGGAGCAGGATTGTCAATAGTCCAAGGTTTCTAGAATAACAACCATTTATGCCCTGGGTTTGAAATTTCCTGGATGTGGGTATTAGTGTCAAATAAGAAAATTGCAAGTTTCTTTATTGAAAATCATAAATTATTTTTCACATGCTGATTAATAGAGTTATTCAAAAACACCATATGTTATGAATCTCAAGGAACTGGCTTGCTGACATTTTCTTCAGGGGAAAAGCTGTATTTAAATGTACACTTTACTTTTAAATGCGATTGTTTGTTTGGGGTTGTATTTGAAATCGCATAAAACAAGATTTTTTAAAACTTCAATTTAAGTGGCCGTATTGCAATTGTGATTCAATTTAAAATTAATCATATCCAAATTTCTTAGCAGAAATACTCATTTTACTCCTTTCGACGCATCTGAATGCAATCTAGTTTCAGTTAGCTAAATTTCTCATCTTTCAATAAAAAAGCAGCAGGCTTAGAATCTGGCAGCTGCGAGTAGATTGTTTGGTTGTTGTTTTGTTTTATTTTGTTTTCTCCCCAGGGAAATTCTGAAAAGATTCGGTGATATTGTTGGTCAAAACAAAATGATAATATCCTGGCCAGTAAACTGAAGCCACACATGCAGTAGATCTAGCTTTATTTTCTCCTTACAAGCAACTAAAGGTCACTGACAAAAAGAAAAAGAAAAAACCCGTGAATGTTGAATAGTGCTTTTTACTCAAGGGATTCAGTGTTTCGGCTGTGAAATAGGCAGGTGTTTCAGCCATCCGGGAAGGCATGCTGGACAAGAACTGGGTGTTCAGTGCACTCAGCGAGCAATTTTGCACCACTTTGCAGAGAATGTCATGAGAGGAACCATCAGCAACCTGCAGGAGCCTGAGGTCATGTAGTCATTTACTACATGCGAATCCTCCATTACGCCAACGTATGTTCACCGGCAGAAGGGGACAAAGCTGTCATCAGCTTGTCATCAGAGGGACACACTGTTGACCAATTCACTGACGGAAGCATGAGGCATGTACCAGATCCGGGCAGTGTGCTCAGGAGATGGACACAATCGGGGGCCAGCGTGGCTGAAGCAGGGTCCCAGCCTGACAGGACACTGGCTGAGGCACGGTGAGCTCTGCTGCAGATGTCCCATCTGTCATTCGGAGCAGTCCCATCGTGGCATTTCTGAGTCACCCTAACATCAGCAGTGGCACACAGTCACCCACAAAGTGGCTCTGGACGCCTGCTCCCCCCTGGTGATGGAATGGTGCTCGGGGAAACGGATCCTGCTCGGCGCCGTGAGAAAAGACACCCCGTCACAGGGAACTGACGCAGATGGGAGACAGAGGCGCTGTCAGGGAGTGGAACATCTGCCATGACAAAGAGAACAAATGGGGACGACACAACAGCCTCGGGAAGGTGCAGTGACAGCCCTGGCTTCGGGCAAACAGAAGAGCAGAAATCAGAGGTGGGGATTGCATAGGAATTTCAGGCCAGTTACTCAGCTCTGGGGTGCAGTGGTCACCAGGTTCTTTACCTATTGAATTAAAGGTAATTGACACCGATCACCAAAGCCGCTCTCCCACTCTTGCTCTCTCTTCAATAAAGAAATTTAAACTTATGTCAATTCGGTGTTTGTCACGCGCTTGCAACATGCCTGCCGACGTGCAGGGGAGCATGGCAATGCAAAATAAGACTGACGTGCTTCCTCCCCGAGGGACGCAAGTAATTTTGGAATGATATGATCCATGAAATGTTGGGCAAAGATGGAAGACAGGGTATAATCAAGTGTCACCACATGTATTAGAGGAAATAAGCGCCGTGGCAGGTCAGGAGAGGGGGAGATCAGATTGTGGACCCGGTGGAAAAAGAGGAGGTGGGACAGGAAGGGCAGCGTGAAGGACAGAAAAGATCTGAAAGAAAGGAAATACGCACAATACGTTCAGCAGGGGCGCATTTTCACAGGGGAGACAGCCAGGGCACTGGGAGGCCCCGGGGACTCCTGTGGGGCAGAAAAGTAGACCCTGCCCCGGCAAGCCTGGTCGCTACGAATGGTGGTTGCGATGCTGACAGCTTGATGGACGTGGACCTGGCCACTGAACGGTGTGCTGATCACCAAGAATATTGCTAATGAATAGCATGTAGAACAGTGTAGAATGTTCTATCCTACAGATGAAAAGGCCGAGACAAAACCCCTGTAAATGGGCTGATGTTGTTTATTTTTCCTCCCAATTTCAGGTACCAAGATTGCTGGTGAGGAATCAGGTGTCTTCCCTTAAATCCAGAATCAAATGTTTTTTGCAACAGTAGAAACCCAAAGAAAGGATGAGGTGTACAAAAGTGAACCCAAACTTTGCAATAAAATAGGGAAGTTTAATCTTGAAAAAAGCATCTCAATTATAAGCTCGGGCTTAAGTAGATGCAAGAAGGGTATACAAGCAAGTAGGACACCTCCTCCTGCCTCAATTACAAGTAAGTGTGCACATCAATATCCACAGCTGGCATAGCGGGAACCCGCTGTGCACCCTAAGATAGGAAAAAACCAAACTCAGTCCCTGACAGCTCTTCCTGTCTAATTTAAAGCAAAAAACACCCCAAACCAACCACCCTATCTAATTCACAAAATCAATGAGGCCGTGGCCATCATTTCTATAAATTACTGACCCTATAAGGAAATGGCTTTATCCTTGGTTTTTGCAATATTGCTACTATTGTGATATTTGCAGATAGGATAATAATGTAAGAAAACTGTTGTTTTTTCCACCATGAATGAACCAGCGATAGTTTAATAACCTTGGCAGGTTTTTTAACCTTTTGCTTAGCTTCCACATTAGCATATAGAAAGCTGAAACAAATATAGCTTCCAACCTTAGATAAACAGCATTTAACAACTTTTCTGGAACCCACCAGAGAACTGGCTCAAAATCCAAGGAGATACAGGTGCCAGTGGGAAGAGATGAAAGGCAGAACTACCTTATGAGGTTAGGACGCAGCCAGTAAGCTCAGCTAAGGTGATGGGCAAAGTGACGGAGGCTGTCCAGACAGAGTGAAGACCCTGGGGGAGTCCACCTCCTCTTACCGAATTTCTTTGCATGAGTCTTGCTGAGCACTCAGGGTAACATTGGCAGAATCCTGAGAAAGTCTCCCCTGTATAGAACTGAGGGAGGAGAACAGCAGCCATGGCAAGAAAAGGGAGCAATTTCACCAAGACCCTTCTCGCCAGTCTCCCTTGTGGAACAAAACCCTTAACCTGGGTATGGGTGGGAGATGGGAGTGGGAGACGAGCAGGATACATGAGCACCCAGGCATATAGCCATGGGAGGAACAGGCCACATTCCCGAGGCCCAGGGGCATTGTGCCTGCCTTAGACTGAGGCTTATTGGAAACAAGAGAAATTGTGCCCATATTACACACACACGCACTCACACACACACAACTCATTGCCAGGCTAGCAAGCATCTGGTAACATACAACTTACAGGCAAGAGACAGACCTGCTCTTGGACATACTCACAGGAAATACCAAAAGCAAAAGGATGCAAAAGACATTGAAAAAAGGCCTTCTGGTAAGGCAGCTCCCACCCTACACACAATATATTTCTATAGGAAGTTTAATCTTGTGGTGCCCTGGTGGTGACCACAGCACAGTAAGCTTCAAACCCAGCTCGATTCTTAATTAGACAAACTCAGCTGTTCACATTAATGGATGACCAGAGGGAAAAGCATGTTCATTGCCACATGTGAAAAAGATCTACCTGAGTTTCTGGAGTCCTAAAGGAGATGTCTAGCTTTCAACAACAAAAATTAGGAAGTATGCAAACAGGCAAGAGAAAACAACACTCTCCCAAGGAAGCAAGCAGTCATCCAAACCAGACTCAGATATGCTCCATGTCTTGAAATACCTGACAGGGATTTAGTAACCATGATAAATATGTTAAAGGCTGTAATGGAAAAAGTATACAGCATGCAAGACCAGATGGTAATGTTAGCAGAGAGAGGAGATCTTTAAGTAAAAGTCAAATGGAAATACTGAAAATGAAAACTAAACAAGAGCTTGGGTCTTCTTTATTTCCATTTTTTTCATGTTTATCTTGCTCTATAAGCCTTATATGAACTGGCCCTTACCTGCTTCTCAGCTGCATTGTCTACCATTGCCCATCTCACTCATTGTGTTCTAGTCACAGGTGTCTGCTGTCTCTTAAACATTCTGAGTTCATTGTTTCTTTAAGGTCTTTACACTTCCAGTTCTTTCTGCCCCAGATGTTTTTCTGTTAGATATTTGTATGGCTTACTCTCTCATTTCACTCAAGACTGTGACAAATATCACCCAATTCAACAAATCCTTATTAGCGACTTTTTCTAAGTTGCTCTTTCCTTCCATCATTCTTGTCCCTTATTCGGCTTTATTGTTCTTTGTAGTATTTCTCACTACCTAACACTACATTTTGCATTCTTTGTTTCTCATCTGACTACTGCAGATGTCATTAGGTCAGAGAGTTTGTCTCCTGTCTTAATCACTACCTCCTCATTGCCTAGAATGGTAGCAGGTGTCATTCTAGAATGACAGGCACTTCATGAAAGTGTTTGAAAGAGTGAAAGATGAATGAATCAGCCTGAACCATATCTATCGGGTTGTGTTCTTCTTTGATCCATCCCTAATTGGCCTAGTTAGCCTATGTCATATCAGAAGAGAAACACTAATTGGGAAATATTCTCTCTTAGCCTTGTTAAAATATCAGTCATTATAGTGTAAATACTCTCTGACTTCACCAACTATAATTATATTGCTCGAATTCTTTACTTCTTAATTGATCTTGCACTAATTTATGTAGGGTCATCTGAAAATGTGCTCTGTTGACATCTTCCATAAAAGATCTTCTAAGACTGATTTGAATGATGTTGAGTAGCTTTCCTTTACTTTAAGGGAAAAGTTATCTTGCTTTGGAAGATTATCCACTACTTTAAAAAATAATAATTTCTGATCATTCATTCTTAAATTCCCTGAACAGCTGGATTAAATTTAGTCTGGGCCCTAGCTGGTTTGGCTCTGTGGTTAGAGTGTCAGCCCATGGACTGAAGGGTCTCCGGTTCATTTCCAATCAAGAGCATGTACCTTGGTTTCAGGCTCAATCCCTGTCAGGGTAGGTACAGGAGGCATCCAATCAGTGTGTCTTTCTCACATCAATGTCTCTCTCTCCCCCTCCTCCACTCTGTCTGAAAAGCAATGGAAAAAAATATTCTCAGGTAAGGATTAAAAAAAAAAATTTAGTCTGGTACCTTGCAATAGAATGCAAATTAACAATAATGTTGCTTTTAACTTATGTTGCTTTTATAACTGCTACATGTAAAAGTTGACTCTATCAGCTCAGTGGAGCTTTAAAAATACCACACACACAAATGCCCAAGCTTCACTTCCAAGGATTCTGATTTCATTCGTGTGGGGAAATTCGGATGTGGCCATTTTTAAAACTCCCATTAATTCTAATGTGTCGCCAAGACTGTGGACCAATGGTCTGGCTCATGGATAAATTAGGACCATGTATCAGGAGGCTGAACTCCAGGAAGATGTGGATCAGGCCTGGCTGCTACTAAGAGGAGAAGGTGAAATGAGGAGAGAGGTTTAAGCAAGACCAGACACAAAACATTTGCCATGGTGGAGAGCACTGACACACTAGTCAATCCTGGAGTTCTTTGGGCTATAGTTCTAAGACTCTGAAAAAACAGATTCTTCTCAGGCTAGAAATAAGCTGACTAGGGGCCTCTATTAAGCCCTGAACCCATCAGCTTCCACCTCTGGTTGCTAACGGCCCACACTCCAATGCCAGCCTTGGTTTCTGTGAGCAGGCTGGCATCCTCGTGCTTTGAAAAGCTCTCCATGGCTATTTCGACATGGAGTTTCAAGTATGTTTATGACTTCAGGGGCCCAACAAGGACCCAAGGGTGTTTCATACTGCACATCTGCTTATTCTCCAAGTGCTTCTGTCTCTAGAGTTGGAGTAGAAGGATGACTCAGGCTTCAGGTCCTGTTTTGGGTTGTCTCAGCCTTAAACCATCTTTATGACTAAATAATTTTAAGCTACCAGTAGAAAAGTATTCTTGTTTACAACCTATGAACTTTTTTTTCTCTTGTATTTCTTCTTTTTATTTAACTATAGTCACTATAACTTTTTATATGAAACTTATATAAAGAATGTGTTGCCTTGGAATGTAATCTCAAAATCAATAACAATGAAAAAATATAAGAGTATTAAAGTGTATATGGCAGAACAAAATATTAAAAGCCCTCTATCAATTACAACACTAAATAAAATTAACACATAATGAGTATCTATGATATTATAAAAATATATCTAATCATTGTCCCCAGTTCCTGGCACAGAGCTTCAATAACTCTTAGAATTTCCTGAGTGATGGGAACCAAGGCTGGCATTGAAGCAACTCATGGCCGGGGTTTGCCTACTCAGCTTCTCCATGGAGGCTTATCTCCAGAAAGACCAACCATGGGAACAGAGGGTTGTAGCTTTGGGCCAACCTGACCTCAGGGGAGGGAAGGTGGGTGGAGATTGAGTCCAAGTACATGAGCAGGTACCAATCATGCCTGGGTAATGAAACCTCTTTTAAACACTCTGAACTCAAGGTTCAGAGGAGCTTCCTGATTGGTGGGCCTACCAATGAACCTGGACAGTGTACACTATGACCCTATAGGGACAGAAGCTCCTGAGCACACACCTTAACATATGCAATTCTTTATCTGGCTATTTATTTGTATCCTTTATAATAACATGGTAATCATAAGTATAGGGGGTAGGCAAAAGTAGGTTTACAGTTGTATGTGAAACAGTTTATTCTTGCATTATTATTTATCAATTATTGTATTATTTAGTTGTATTACAACTATAGACCTACTTATGCCCACCCCTATATGTTGCTTTCCTGAGTACTGAGTCATTTAACAAATTATTGAAACTGAGAGGCTAATAGAAAGCCCCAGATTTGTAGCTGGCTGGGCAGAAGTGCAGGTGGCTTGGGGCCATCCAAGACTGGCAGCTGGCATCTAAAGCGGGGCCAATCTTATGAAAGACTCTGCTCTTAACCAATGGGTCTGTGCTAGGTAGTTACTGTCAGAATGAGTTGTAGGACACCCAGTTGGTGTCAGAGAATTAATGTCAAAATATAGCATACTAATATAAAATTGCCTATAAATATAAGTACTTACATAAATGTTTAGTCTTTTATCCATAACCAATAACGTTAGATTCAATTACTATTACAATGTAGTAAAATATTTCTTTCCAAAAATAAGGACCATATTTAATATATTACAGTAGTAATGGAATCTAAAGTTATTAGCCATGAATGAAAGATTAAATATTTGTGTAAATACTTGTATTTTACAGACAAATTTTTACTAGGATGTTACATTTTGACATTAATTCTCTGACACCATCTGAATGTCATGCAATTCATTTGTTTATTTCTTCCTGATCCAAAAGTAAATTAATGTGTTGCATAGGTTTAAACAAGGGGAAGAGGTAAATCCCTTGAACTGTTATGAATTATTTATCTTTTCTAAAACTTAAGACCATTGGAAAACTTATTTTTAAATGTTTTGCATCTTGACATCTTTTTTGTAACGTTTTCTTTTATTTAAGCAGTTGAAAAAGTGTTAATTTTGTACTCAAATTTTTCACTTTTTATTATGAAATCTTAGGGTAACATCGTACAATAAATAACTGTAACTTTTTAATATAAAATATAAAGAATAATATTTAAAAATTTGAAGAATTAAATGCACTGAACATGAATTCTCATTCTCCTATTCTCCATCTTCCTCTTAAATATTCCTTTTTTTTTTTACCCTGACTCCCACACAAGAAAGATTTTGTACAGATGGAAGGAGACTGTAAAGCCACAGGTTTAAAGAGAAAGGTTGGTAACTCCAGGAGTGAGCAGGCAAAACTCACAATTACCATTTCAAATGGAATCATGATGAACTGGATATTTTTTTTAAAAAAAGGAGCTAACAGCCCATTTTTTAGAAAACCACACATAAAAGTCTGAAATAATGAAGAAGAAACACACAAAGGGTGAAGTCAACAAAAATATTTGTTGATGAATTTGAATTAAGGATTAGAAACATTTTGAAATAGGCTTTTTCCCAGATTACAAATAGGGCTTTTGGAATATTGAGTGGCATCATAGTGTCTAGGCTTCGAAATGTAAGTTTTGAAATCAAACATTTTAAGCATCTTCGCTGTGTGAGTCCGCGCGAGTTAGTTAGCCCACCTGTGAAAAATGGGGACATTGTAAAACTGGCATGAGGGTCACTGACAACGTGAAACACCTAGCTCCTCACTGGCACCTGAGAATGACAGCTAATATGACCCGAATGACTCTAGACCTGGAGTCTGGGGTATAAGTGAGGGTGTGAAAAAAATGTTTAAAGAAAAGAAGCTCGATTTTTACAAAGGTTGCTGTGGACTATGGATTGGATACCTTTCCCCTTTCCAAACATGAAAGCAAAGGATGGAGTTTGTTTAAAATGACTTTTTAGTTGTTGAATTTTTCTTCCTGAACCCCATGCCCCTCTGAGCCTGAACCACGTAGGTTCATGCTTGTCCAGGTTACACAAGAAGATGCTAACAATGCACTCTGCTACCTGATCGCCGTGAGGAAGGGGAGGCCCCTGTCTACTTCTGATCTCCTGGGGGAATCACGTCGAAATGATGTAGGAGAGGTAGGAAAACACCCGTGTCTAATCCACCATTTCTCTGCACATTCCAATCCACACGATAAAGAACACTTAGGCCATTTCATTGGTTCTGTAATAGAAACATGAAATTATCGTCACCCATTCCTGTGGATCAACCATTTCTCATCTACTTGTCTTTGAACAGAGCCACAAGAAACCTGCGTCCCATGATGTAGGTCTATAATGCTAAGTTGAATTTGAATAAGAGTGTTTAAGACAGTATCTTTTGACATTTCTTAAACTGTCCGGTATTATAACCAAAATCAATAAAAGGATCCTTAAAAATGGTCACTAGCCATTCATTTTAGGGGCTATGCTTAGAGAAATAATTAAGGCTACTAATTTAATTTAATTATTAGAATAATCAATTACTTATTGAAATTATTAGTTTCTAAGAAAAACAAAATGCTTGGCTCTTGCTTATAAAGCTAAATTTTTTCATAAACTGACTCCTTGTCAAACATCTCAAAATGTCACCCAACATTTCTTAGGGTGAGTTGTTTTTCCCAACCCTTGAGAGGCTGTTAGTCTAGAAAGGCTGATGTGACTTGGCTTTCATGGCATTCACCAAGTGAAGTGAATCTGAATGTCAAAGTCAGTTAATGACGATTCTGAGAAGCAGGCTGAACAAATCTGGGGTCAGGCCTCCTCTTAATTACTCTGCAGTTCATTCTCTTAGTTGTGTTCAACTAAAAACACCCTAAGCTTTGGCAGCGTAGAGAATGAAACTTCCTTTCCACGACTTAATCTTTCTTACGCTTTTCTAAGGACATGGTGCCACAGTCAGGGGTTCTTGGACAGTCCTCACGGATGAATACAGTGCACCTTCGTGGCTGGGATCTACCTCTTTGCACCTGCATCTAACCTTCTAAGCTACACATCTCTCTCTCTATCTGTAATGAATGGGAGGCGCTGTCACGTTGGAAAGCCACAGCATGAAAAGCATTAGCAATCCAAGCTCATTATGAACTTTAAATTTCAAAGTGCACAAAAATGTTTGATGAGAATTTTAGATTTTCTCAAGAAAAGATTTAAAGAAAAAAGCCTGTGCATGTCTTCTGTTTAAGTTACTTACTTACATAACAGCATGTGTTGACATATCTATGTTAACATGAGTCCAATAAAATCTGTTGGAAAACTGGAATGAATTGTAAGCCCCTTGGATTTTTTTCCTTTAGGTGAGAGAGATTTCATTCTGACTCGATGGCAGAATGCACTAGGAACACTGAGCTAAATTGACATAAATCTTGCTGTAACAACCTTTGCACACCTCGCCGCCCCGCTTCTGGGTTCTTTTTCTTCAATGTTATAATTTTCTGACTTACTGTAAACACGTTACTCGCAATAAAACATGGCAACATAAACCAGGACTAGGAAATGAGACAGGAGAGGCAGGGGGCACATTAATCGCCTGTGAGGAGCAGGGCATGGAGCAGAAAGCGCTCGAGAATCGATTAGCTCTGGGCTCTGCTGTGCATCAGCTGCAAGGCCCCAGGCTACTGGCTTGCGTGAGGTTGTGGTCTCCTGGTCCGCCAGCATGCGGATGTAAATACAGCAATCGGGGTTGCTCTGAAGATTAAACGCGATTTTTAACAATATTCGCTATCATTTGTTTCTATTGTTTGCCTAGGCACTGTTAATTCAATTTTCACAACATCTATGTGAGGTGGGTGTTACTATTACCCCAATTTTACAGATAAAGCATCTGAGCCATAGGGAACTTAAGGAACTAGACCAATACTACTCAGCAACTAAGAAACATGGAATTGGCCACACTGGGAAGCTGGCTTCAGGAAGAGTCTCCTTTTCTCAGGAGGTCTCAGCGGCGTGGAAGGGACTCGACGAGATGGGCAATCCCCTGTGGCTGCCGCAGGGACGGGAGTCAGCGGCCTGAGCCTCTGACTACAGCTCCTCACACGATAATGGCACTTTTCAAGAGACGTGTTCATTTTATTTTCAGATGTTGATTTTGGATAACTTTTGAGTGCACCTCAAACCCAAGCCCAAACTGATACCCCAAACACAGAAACTTCTTAATAGAGAAGCAAGAAATTATACACTCAGCTTTAAAGAAGCAAAAATTGTGAAAAAGTACAAGGACTCCAGAAATGTATTGTTAATTACTTGTGAAACAAGTAACAGAATAGTTAAACATCAGGTGAAAGTGAAAGCTCTCTACTAGCACTGAAGAGCAACCCTACCATTCCTGCAAGGAAACTCAAGACTCGGTCTTTTAAACTGAATTCAAGGTACGTTTGATGCCAAAGGCAAGAGCCCAGCATTGATTTTTAGGACACCTATGTCTAGACAGTCAACACCCATTTGCTCCTCAAAGAATTTGAGCAAAGCAGAAGAAACCCTTCTCTCAGCTAAAAAGGTAGCTTAGAGTGAATTCCTAAACAATCCAAAGGCTGACTTCAGAAAATTTCCTTCTCTATAAAGGATGAACTGTGAAAATAACAAATGTTCAATGCAGTTTCTGTAACTAAAGTTCATCAGAAAAAAAACTTTTAAAAAACAACTATTTATTATTTAAATACATGAAAATGTGGTTCAGCCCAGCCGGGCATGGCTCAGTGGTTGAGCATCGACCTAGGATCCAGGCGATCAGGGTTCGATTCCCGGTCAGGGCACATGCCCGGGTTGCGGGCTGCAGCCAATCAATGACTCTCTCATCATTGATGTTTCTGTCTCTCTCTCCCTCTCCTTTCCTCTCTTTGAAATCAATAAAGATATATTTAAAAAAAGAAAAAAGAAAATGTGGTCTAAGAGCAAAATTTTCATATCATCCTTCGGTGCATTTGGAGAAAATACCTAATTAGAAAGAAGAACTGAAACCCACCTGCCTCACAGTGTGGTTAGGATCAAAATCATATGAAATCTGCTGAAGGACACTTTGGTTGTTTCCATGCCTTGGCTACCATCAATATTGTTGCAATGAACATAGGGGTACACATATCTTTGCAAATAAATGTTTTCAAATTTTCGGGTAGATACCCAGAAGAGGATTTGCTGAGTCATATAATAACTCTAGTCTTAATTTTGTTTTTAAGAACCTGCATTCTGCATTTCATAGTGGCTGAACCACTTTACATTCCCACCAGCAGTGAATGAGGGTTCCTTTGTCTCTACAACCCCTTCAAATGATTGGATAGAGAAGATGTGGTACATATGTGCAATGGAATGCTACTCAGCCATAAGAAAAGATGAAATACTGCTATTGGCAACAATATGGACGGATCCTGAGAGTATCATGCTAAGTGAAATAAGTCAGACAGGAAAAGTCAAGAACCTATATGATTTCACTCATATGTGGATTTAAAACTGAAAGCTACAAATGAACAATCAAGAGAAACAAAGACTCATAGACACACAGACAACAGTGTGGTGGTTACCAGAGGGAAGGGGGTGGGGGTGGTAAAGGGTCAGATATATGGTGACAGAAGATTTGACTATAGGTGGTGGGCACACAATGCAATATACAGATGATGTATCCTAGAATTATATACTTGAAACCTATATGATCTTATTAACCAATGCCACCCCAATAAATTTCATTTTTTAAAAAGCATGAAGTGCCCTTGTAAGTAGTAAAGATATACATGGACACTGGGAAAGAAAACTTAGGCAGTCTGACCGAAGCACCCTACTCCTAGTCACTGCTAAGACTGGTTCTCAAATAGGAATGTTAATGTTCCTGAATCACAACTGATGCAAAATGCTCGTTTTCTTTATTCTTTGATGCTAGAACGTTTCTGTTCGTTGCCATAATTAGTCCTGGGAACTTTGAGAATTAACAGAAGAGCATTACTGTGGCCCCTGCTGTCCCGGACCCAGCTCAGTTCTAACTCCCTCTACTTTCCATCTGAGGTGTTCTCACACTGCCCTAGTGTAGAGTCACTTCTGAAAAAGGGGATTTCATCAACTGACCCCCACTAAATTGTTAAATGAGAGCACTTTCAGGAAAATTTACATGTTAAGGGGACATAGGGATAGGGAAACAATAAGCCTCGGGGAGATAATTACAAATGCTGTTGAAAGTCCCTGTGGATTCTTTTGGAGGAAGCGAGACCTTCTAAGGAGCCTTGAAAGCAAAGCAGCTTGAGTTACGTGGGTGCCCTAGGAGAGCCGCCAGGTAGCTGCGATGCCCGAGGGGCCGGCCTCCTCAACTGCGGCCCCCGGGGCCTTCGGGCCATCGTGTGCGTGTTTGATTTTTAATTTTTATTTATTGACTTTAGAGAGAGAAAGTGGAAGGGGGAAAGAGAGAAAGATGGGGGGGGGGAGACCTGGCCTTCATCTACCTGGCAGGTGACTTGTAAGAAGTATCTTTCTATTCTGTTGTAAATGGAAAATGAAGAATAAAGTGTCAGCCTCTAAATCAATCTTTCTGAAAGTATTACCTGAGGACTAGCTGAAAAATCACTAGGAGGATTTGTTTAAAATTCAAATTTATGGGTCGCATATAAAAACTGTAGTGGCACGGGCTACCTATGATTTACATTTGTAATCGTAACAAGGAAACCTCTTAACAATGCAGCTCTAATATGGAACTACTCTTTACACGTGACTCTGTAGGGGATAGTAGGATTTATTTTTGAAATAAATGCTTTATAAAAATTTACTATAATTATACTTTCATGTTATTTTAGCAAATAAATCACTTTATTTGAAAAATATAACAAAATGCCCTGGGATGTAAAAAGATTAAAAATAAAAGACTATAGATAGACTGTGTTTCAGAAAATAGTCAATGTTTGGACAAGAAAAGAAATCATTTGAGGCAAGTAATTGCTTACAAAATTTGTTTACTGGAAACCTATTTCATTTGGAATACAATTTGTGAAGTTCATTTAGGCAATATAACATGTAAAAATGCATTGTCATCTATAAATTGATGTTTAAAAGCTTTTTTGTCTTGTTTTCTAGAAAAACGTAACAGTATACTGATTTGATCTTATAGGAACAAATAGCATGTTTAACATGCTGTATATTTTTAGTCATATGACTTTATTCATAGTACATATGAATATATGCAGGTATAGGCATGTTATGATAGCATTTAATGATCCAAACCATTTTTAAATAGTGTAATAATGTTTATTTATAGTTCTTTCTGTATAGTGCTCCAATTTTTAGACCTTTTTTTTTTTTAAGTTTATTGAATAATTTCTACTATGGACTAGAAGGATATAAAGTACTCTGGGGGAAAACTGCAAAAGAAAATATTACTCCCCGTAAAATGTGAATACCTGTGTGGCCTCGCAGGTGTAGGAAATATATTTATTATGGATTAGCCTTTTCCCCAAGGGGGTACGGACTATGGAAATAACAGGAGAACTGGAATAACTGGCAGTAACGAAGGATGGCTATTTAATTCTTACGGTAGTTCTAGAAAGTGGCTGCCCCTGCATTTTATAATAAGAGGGCACACTCCAAAAAAGGCTAGTTCCCCTGGCCGGGTGCTCTGGTTTTCTTTACTAATTCCCCCGGTTTAATACTCACAACAAGTACAACGCCAAGGATAGGAACCGACTTTCTCCAAGCCGCTGCTTCAGCTGCAACGCAGACCAAACTCTCCGCGACGCAGGAGCCGGCTTTCCAAGGCCATTACCAGGACTGTGACTCTCTTAGTGCTGCTGAAAATATAATAAGAAGAACATTTATTAAACACGTACAATGCGTGTGACCTTGTTTCCGGAAATTATCTACAAAATGCCACTTAGTCTTCACAATGAACTTGCAAGATAGGTCCATATTATTACCCTTAAATGAAGAAAATAAAAGTCGAAGAGAAAATGCCCTGACATCAAGCATTTAAGCTAATGGGTCATAGTTCAAGCACCCGAGGTAGGTCTGTCTGACTCTAAAGCCCACATTATTCAAAATTATCATTCAAAGTTTTTTTCAAAATTTTGCAAGACTAAATTTTACATCCACGATTATGAACATCTATCAAGGTAGAAGAGTGGCTCATAGACAATCCCCAATATTTTGAAGGTTACGTGTGTTACCTGAATATGTTAGACTGAAAATAGAAGATTACCCAGCTGTTTTGTAAAGAGCAACAGCCTGTGGAACTGAGTAACTTCGGTTCTATCCCTCTCACACCTCTTTTTGCTTTAAAACTTCAAAGGATGGTTAGGAACCCTGACATTATCTTTGGGATCATCGCCTCAGAATTTTGGACTATACAAATACAGAGCAGAATTTGACTAAAAATATCTACCCCCTTCCATTTTATATGGCTTTTTATTTTATCATTATTTTACTTAATTTTAATTGTTTCACATGTGTCTTGATTTATACTATTATACTATCCTTTGTAACCTCAGGTAGATGCTGGTTCAGCCATCAATCTCTATGCAAATAAAACTATTACACTGAGAGAAATTCTCTCCTTTGGTCTAACTTTAGTCAGGTTCCTCCAACCTCAGGCTTCAGTCTCCGTCCTTGTCAAATCCAGTTTTTGTAAGAATCCTGTTAAGTCTATTTAGAGAAAATCCCCACCCTTGATACCTGATCACCCTGAATACCTGACTGAATTCCTCATTCCACACCATCCCCCAGCATGTCTGATGTCTGATCACCCTGGACGGCCTCCAGGAAGAATCTTGTTACCTAAGTTTAGCAAGAAATAGTCTACTTTCTTAGTGCCCCCTCTTTCCATCTACCAATCACCCTCTCCCCTCCTCTCCTTAGCTGTAAATCCTCACTTTTCCTGGTTGTATTTGGAGTTGAACCCAATCTCTCTCTCCTAGTACAAAATCTCATTGTAGTAATCCCTTTGAATAAAATCTTCTTTACTATCTTTAACAAGAATCAGAGTAATTTAGTTTTTTCTTTAACATCAAATTAGCTTTATCACAAACTTACTAGAAAATCAACATAGTCCATGAAAATCCCCTCAGGATTCAGACAGGTGACTAATTAATCTTTTATCTTCTCTAAATTTTACTAGCAACCTGAGTCTTAAGATGAAACAGACAGCAAAAAACGATGATTATGAAACCAAATAAGAACTTGATAGGGAAATCTGCTCTTCCAATTGAATTAACAACAAAAAAGAACTTTCTTTCATTAACAAGCTCATTAATAGACTACTCTCTTTTGAAATCTGCATCAGGCAAAAAAATAACGCTTATTACTTGAAGGGTCCTAAGTTATCAAATGTAATCTGTAGGTTTAGAATCATTGCTAGTGAGGGGGAGAAATTATGGTTGAATTGTCCCGTGTATGTGCAGTGGAAGTTCTAAGAATGGAGAAAGAAAATAGCAGTATTTATAGAGAGAAAGGCCTTGAAACTGATGAAATTCATGACTTAGGGACTTCTAATGAATAAAATAAAGAAAATGGCAGTTGCACCTATAGAGATGAGATCATACAAG
This sequence comes from Miniopterus natalensis, assembly GCF_054644295.1. Classification (NCBI taxonomy): domain Eukaryota; kingdom Metazoa; phylum Chordata; class Mammalia; order Chiroptera; family Miniopteridae; genus Miniopterus; species Miniopterus natalensis. The sequence goes on along the minus strand of NC_142082.1, from coordinate 9,875,577 downwards.
GCTTCCTCTTCATTTCTCCTCTCCCTGGGTTTACCCAGTCAGGGAAAATCCAAATTCTATACGGTGAGGACCCTCAAGCAGGCTTTGTGGAGAGGGTCACATGGCCGGGTAACACACTGGGGCTGAGTTTCTCCCTTGTACAGCCATGTGAGTGAGTCTTCTTGGAAGTGGGTGCCTGGCCTCGGTCAAGCTCTCAGGCAACTGCAGCCTGGGCCCAAGTCTTGATTACAAGTACAAGAGACCCTGAGTCGTAACCACCCAGCTGAGCTACTCTGAATTCCTGACTTATAGAACTGGGAGATAATAAACGTTGGTTATTTTAAGTCATTAAGTTTTGAAGTAATTTTTCACACTGACATATATAACTAATATAGTCATGGAGCCATGTACCTAATCACTGTGTGCAACACTATTAGACTTTATATATCTTATATCTCACCTATAAGTAAATAATTAAAATCAGCTGAAATCATAACCAGAAACTGACAAAAGGGGCAAGGAAAGTGAGTTATAAATCTATGGGAAAGTAGCCATTAATAGAAAATTTTCAAAATGCCATCTAAATACGCTACACACTAATTTTGACCTACAATATTGGCAAATTATTAAAAAGAATAATAACATTCATTGTTAACATGGGTTTAAGAAAGTGTTTATTCATTAAACCATTCTATAAGAAAGCTTTTTGTTTAAAATCTTTAAATAAATATGCTCTTTAATTTAATAAATCTACTTCCAGTAATGCAAAAAATCTAAGGAAATCATTTTACAAAGATATACATATAAGGAAACATTTTCAGTGTTATTTATAATAGCAAAAACATAATTTAAATTTCTAAGGGGAATGGGTAGGTTAAATAAATTGTGATGATCCATAATATTGAGTTCCACATAGCTATCATAAATTATGAAAGGCAAGGTATCTAACAGAAAAAAATATTTTTTTCTTAATAAAACTTCTATTTTTTGTAAATCTTTCAGTTGATTTATAGGCAAAACCAGAAAGCTTCTGGGAGTATCTGATGTAATTCTTCTTTTTTAAGAAAAGGCGACCACAGCGCAAAGGTGAAGTTACCACTCAGTGCCGTAGGGTTTGCTAGTGAGTGAGCTGACCCCGGAACGCAGGGCTCCCGCTGTTAGCATGGAGTTCTTGGCAACATCAAGTAGGTGTAATAGCAAACATTCCAGAACTTTCTCCGTAATGGAAACGGACAGTTCCAGCTGCCAAATTTGAAACTCCTATTTGCTGTATCTTAGGGAAAAAAGGAAATACAATGGACAAGAGCTGTAGGTCACATTATCAGGTAAACCATTGCTCAAATCCCATTTTTGACATTTACTACTTTCGTGGCCTTGATCAAATCCCTTAATCTCCCTGAGGCTGTTTCCTGCACTTGTAAAAGTAAGATAATAGACTCTCCTTAAAACTTGAGGGAGAAATAAAATTATTAATAGGATATTTACAATGACCATTCACTTAGATGATTAATCATTGCTAATTCCATTAATCTTGATCCTGGATAATATTAAACTATTAACAATTCTCCAACTTGCACAACATTCTATTGCTTCATAAATATTGTTGATTGAGAGGTCCCTCCAGGGTAATAATTGCTTACTAGTAGCTGCTTAATAACAGTTATTTAGGGGAGTTTGCCTGTTCTATTCAATTTTGGGCTTCCTCAAGACAGAACATGACTAAAACTTTCTGAATACAAATTTCATTTTAGCTTTTCTATACATGTCAGTTAAAGAGATACTACCTACCGCATTTGATACATTGTTTGAAAAGGTGATAATAGTTGTTAAGATAAAAATTTATTGATAATTTTTAGGGGATATAATAATCATTTTACTTTCAAAATGCAGGGGCCAATCACAGGTCATAAAGTTGTTTCTGGCAACAAATATATCAGCATAATACATGCTTGAAGGGAACTATACACGTAATACCATTTTTTCTCCTGTTCTTCAGGATGTGATTTTTGCAAGTTGCAACAAACCTCTACAGAGCCGAGTTTAGGCAAATGCTATCTGTAATAAATTGAAATGATATGGAATTATATTCAGCTGGTCAAGCCATTTCCAGTACACAAAACAGCATTTCCAACTGGAAAGAAGCAGAAAATGAGCACCTTGCAAATGTTTGTAAACACAATCAGCAACTCATTATGATATCAAGTATCACAAAGTAGACAGGATCAAAAATAGACACAGGAGGTAATTACAGCTTTGAGCTTCGGGTCTGTTAAGTCCAAACTTATCTTCCTGGATGCCAGTCTCCTTCCCGTTGCTTTTCTAAGGGGTAAGTAAAAAGCACCATTCTTTCCTTTCTTCCCGCTCCTCAATGGGATTATCAGTCGCAGGATGTTGTCAAGCCAAAGAGAAAATGTTTGTTTACTTCCATGTCTACATTCTTACATTCCTTTTGTATCTTGAGAAGAGCCAAGAAGGGGAAGGAAACAATTCTAATTCATCATGTGAATACAATTCTGTATCACATTTTACTTATTTTGTAAAATGAGCTTTCTCTGTGTTGATTTTGAATACAAAATCACAATGCACTTGTGCCTACATTGACTTTCTCAATTGGTTTTTGTGTTTTCTGTTTCCTTTTTATGAGGGTTGGAAGGGAGGGGGCTTACATGTGGTCAGATATTTAAAGAGTAATTTTCCTTTCTATGATTCTTCCCTGGGTTTTCAGGAAGTGAGTGGAATCTTTATTCTTGTCTTAGCTTGGTATATTTTCCCCATCATCCTGAGAGTCCACATACTGGTGATTTGGTGCCTTTTGTTGGACTAAGGGCTCTCTTTGCTGGTTTCTCTACTCTGGAAATAATTAAGATATATATATGTATGCCTCTGCCTAAGTTGAAAATGAGAAACGTAGTAAAAAAAATTTACCCATTTACTTAGAAATTTGCAAAGGTTAAAATAAATGACTTTTTTTTTTTTTTGTAAGATGGGGCTTCCTTCCTTATAAAATTATCAACATTATTTAGGGCATCCTTAAATTTGTCCCTAATTATTTCATTTTTTTTTTTATGCTATTTTCATTTCTTTGCTAGTTCATAAAAATATAATTGGTTTTTATAAAGTGACTTTGTATCATATAACTTGCTAAACTCACTTATTAGTTCTGGATAGCTTTTTGTTTTTGTTTTGTTTTTCTAAGGTTCCATAGGTTTTTTTAATCAACTTGATTGCATAGTCTACAAATAAGAGTGACTTTCATCTCTTCCTTTCTGATCTGTAACCATTTTTCTTTTTTGCTTTAATAAAGTGGCTAGAACTTTCAATATAATGTTGAAAGAAATGATAAGACCAAACATACATGCCTTGTTTCTGAACTGCAGGACTTTTGTAGGTTCCCTTTATCACATTAAAAAATGTCCTATTGCTTCACCAGCATGACTCAGAGCTTGATCATTGACCTATGATCCAGGAGGTCATGGTTCGATTCGCAGTCAGGTCACATGCTCGGGTTGCGGGCTCGATCCCCAAGAGGGAGCATGCAAGAGGCAGCCAATCAATGACTCTCTCATCACTGATGTCTCTATCTCTCTCTCCTTCTCCCTTCCTCTCTCTGAAATCAATAAAAACATATTTTAGAAAATAAATAAATATAAATAAATAAATAAATAAATAAATAAATAAATAAAGTCTTATTACTAGTTTGCAGAGAGCTTTTAACACAAAATGGTGTTTAATTTTTTAAATTCCCTTTTCTGTAACTATTAAGAGAGTCCCATGTTTTTGTTCTTTTACATGTTTATTTTTCCCTGAGGACTTTAGAACCAGTATATCTATTCTAGTTCCCATTCTCTCTTCTTCCCCCTCAACTACCCCAAAGCATTAGTGTTTTTATTGAGAAGACTCTGCCATTACAGATTATGTTAAGAACATTTGACACGAAACAGAAATACAGATACATAAACAGGCCCCAGGTATTTTTTCATGGCACTTACTTCCCAGGTCCTATCACACATATCAAAGCACTCAGGGTGCTGGCCACATTTTTTAAATTGTTGACAGTATTACAGATGTCGCTCATTTCACCCCTCTTTGCCCCCCTGGACCTGGCCCCCACCTCACCCTAGGCCTTCCCCTCACTATTATCTGTGTCCATGGGCTGATCATATATGCATATATGTTCTTTGGTTAGTCTCTTCCAGTTCCCTCCACTCCCACATCAATGTTTCTCTCTGTCTCTCTTCATTCTGCTCTCTCTAAAATCAATAAACATATCCTTGGGTGAAGATAAAAATTAATAATAATAATTAAATAAATAAAAAAGAGCCAAGAAGAAATGGGAGAGACCAAGACACTGTAACAGAAATGTAGAATGTCTTTGATCGACCTATCAGTAGACTGGAAGTGGCTGAGGGAAGAATCTCTGAACTCGAGGATGTCTCATTAGAAACCTAAAGAACTGAAAAGGAAACAAAGACTAAAAGAAGCAGGAAAGAATGTAGACTATCCAAGGACTGTGGGACAACTACAAAAGGTGTAACACATGCATAATGAGGCTATCAGAAGAGGAAGACAGGGAGAATGGAACAGAAGACATATTCAAAACCATAACAACTGAGAAAGTCCCAGAAATTAATGTCAGACACCAAACCACAGGTCCAGGAGCTCAGAGAACACCAAGCAAGATAAATGTCAAAACGAAACAAGACAAGCTAACAAAGCAAAAACAACCACATCTAGGCACCTAACTTTCAAACCACAGAAAATCAAAGATAAAGAAAAAGTTCTGAAAAAAGCTAGAGGGGGAAAAAACACGCAAACACCTCACCTATAGAGGAGTAAATATAATAATTACATATGATTTTTCAAGAACCTTGAAAGCAAGAGGAAGTGGAGTAAAATAAAGTGTTGGGAGAAAAAAATCATCAATCTAGAATTCTGCACCCTGTGAAATTATCCTTCAAAAGTCAATGAGAAATAAACACGTTCTTAGCCAAACAAAAACCTTGTAAAAAAATGTTAAAAGAGTTCTTCAGAGAGGAGAAAAATGATATACGTAAGAAACTAAAATCTTCATAAAGAAAACAAGAACATTAATAAAAGAATAAGTGAAGGTACAATACAAAGTATCATTCTTAATTGATCTAACAGATAACATTTTGTTCAAAATAATAAGAGCAACAAATGCATTCAATTGTACATGTATATATTTATACATATGTGTATACTCATGTATACATACAATGAATGGCAGCAACGACACAGGGAACAGGAGGGGGGATTAGGTACATTTTGTCATTATAAGGCTCCTGCAGTACTTGTGAAGTGGTGTAGGATTATTTGAAAGTGAACTTGGATCAGTTATAATATTTATTTCAAATGCTAAGGCAACCCCTAAAAAAGTACAAATAAGAATTTTAATTTATATAGAATTAAGAAAGGAGAAAACATTGAATTATATAAAATGCTCAACTGAAACCATAGAAGGCAGAAAAATAATGGCAGGCAAAAACAGGAACAAAGAACAAGGGCAGCAAGTAGAGAGCAGTGACAAACATGATAGACATTCATCCAGTTATATCAGTAATCACGTTGAATGTTAATAGTCTAAATATACCAATTAAAAGACGGAGGTGCCGGAGTGTGTCATAAAAACAAGGCCCCACTATATGTTGTCGAGAAGGAACCCACTTAATTAAACTTAAAGACACAATAGATGAAAAGTAACAAGATGACTGGAACACTAATCAAAAGAAAGCAAAAGTAGCTATATTAATTTTAGACAGAGCCGACTTCAGAGCAAGGAAAGGTAGACCTAAAGAGGGCCATTACACAAGATAGAGGGGTCAGTTCTCCAAGAAGAAAGGCAATCTTTAATGTCAAGCCCCTAACAAAAGTGGCAAAATATGGGAGGTTAAAATGTGGATAGAACTCTAAGGATAAACATGAATCCACGGTTCTGGGAGGAGACGTCCACACCCCTCGGTGAGAAATGGACGGATCCAGCAGGCATAAAATCAGGGCTTTCTCCTCAAGCTCACAAGGAACGCTCACCCACAGGGACCACACCCTGGGCCAAAAAATACACCTTAACAGGCGCTCAAGAATAGAAGTCCTACAGTGTCTGCTCTCAGACTACGATGGGAACACACTAGAAATCAGTAACAGAAAGATAGCTGGAAAATCTCAAAATACTGAGAGACTAAAAAACACACTTCTAAGTAACGTAGGTTATAGAAGTATCAATGAAATTTAAAAGCCTTTGAACTGAATGAAAAAGAAACTGTAATTTATCAGAGTCAGTGGAATGAAGTGAAAGCAGTTTCATATCTTTTTTCCAGGTTTCTAGGCATTTACTCTCAGAGAGCAATTCCCGTGGTTGTTAATCCTTCGTGGGCAGAAACGGAAGAAGTCCCCACAATGTGTTTATTTGATTACAGTGGAAGCTTATTGAGTTTGTTTGCCTTGGTATTTCTTCTTCACCATCTTTTCAAAATGTGGGAGTCTTTAGCAGAAAATGCAGAACAGAATTTAGATTCAAAGTAGCATTTGGAAATAGTTACCTAAGTTATCCATCTAAATTATTGTAATTGTTTCTCACTTTTCTAGGGGTATATAAGGGTACATATATACCTCTTAAAGATTTGCTGTATGGATTAGAAATAATATTTTTAAGTATTTGGGCTCAATAAATGATAGTTAACAAATTTTAGCCAGCATTATATGTCTGTTTACTCACTGTTGAACATTGTAATAATAAAATAATGTAGCTTCTGCATATACAGGGTGTCTCAAAAATGTATACACACTTTGAACAATTATTCATCCCAATGGGTTAAATATGAAAATAAAGAAGCATCAATTGAGTTATCAGCTGTTAAATGTGTATACATTTTTTAGGACACCCTGTATATATGAGCGTACTTAATAAGCTTATTATAAAAAAGTGATTTCAGGATTCTTAGAGAACACACAGTAGGCCACTAATTATTTTCAGCATTATAATAATAAAAAATCTAATTTATATATAAATATAAAATTTCAAAGGGCAAAACACTAGACTAGGGGAACATAATTGACTGGACATAACGATCTTTTTGCGATTTTAATCAATGAATAAATCTATTGTAACAACCATCATGATGAGACAGTGGTTTTCCTTGAAAGTATTTAGTGTTTTCTTTCTCTCTCTCCTTTCCCCACTGAGGTTGAGATGACAAAGTTACTGAGCAGAATGTGTCAGTGCATTGTGAAATTCAATTGCATTTGTTCCCAAACCTGCTTATGCATCACATTAATTATCATTATATAATAATTATATAAATTAATGAGATGTGAGTGTGAACAGGGATGTTTGTGTTTAAGATTACAATAAGCACCTTGTAAATACTATTAAGGGGAAATAAACATATTTTTTATTGAAGTCTTGTAGGCCAGATTGAGAAATTAGCATAGATGGAAATCATTAAAAAGTCACCTTTTCTTCATCTAAACTGTGCTTTTAAATATTCATTCTTTTTTTAAAAAAACAAACAAACCTGAAATACTTTGGATGACACAGTGTGGCTCTGATTTATGCAATAAAGTCACATATTACCTTTTCCAACAAACCCATACTCAGGAGAAAATTCTTGGCTCTAAAGTAAAAAGTAAAGAATAAGTTTACAATCATATGTCTTCAATTAAAATCAAATATTTAAGTGCTAAATATATATATTTTTTTCACTTTAAGCATTTTTAAGCAATCGCTTGCTGATTCTCACTGCTTTAGATGGATGTTTTATATTGTTTTTTAATGTAATGGCCTTACCGAGACAGCCAGCGTATGTCTCTGCTCCCTCTTCAGTTCTTACCCATTTCCACGTCTTGTTTTTGTATAGGTCTAGTTTCCTTATCTTCACTTCCCTTGGAGGAGAGCAACTCTCTTATTCAACCTACAGACTTCACAGAATTTGCATTTAGAAGATGTTCTATAAGTGATAAGCAAATGATAACCACTTGTAAGGTTTCAGTATCTTGAGTTAATAAAAAAATAATAACTTTTAACACCCATTGTCCAATGCAAGTAGAAGTTCTTGGGTAAGGGGTGTCACAATCAGCGAGCACCCGAGGGCTCTCAAATGATATTCTAAGCATTGAAATAAATGCTAATAGACACAGTAAGCGATTCACATTCTGGAAAGGATATGGGCAAAGAGAGCAATAATTATATTACATAAAATTGGTGGTTGAAAAACATATAATTTGATATGCAAGCTGCATCGGCAGAACCCTTGACTAATTCTAGTGAGAATTCAAGGGAGATTTCCTGACAGAATTAATTCATAACCTTATTTTGGGACAAACAATTGAAAGAAATGGAATATTGGGTAAAGACGTATGAAAAATTGAGAGAGAAACAAAACATGGAAAAAAGAGAGCTGGAGAACAAACACATGTCATAATCAGGAACGTAGAGTAGTTTAGTAAAATTATATTATTGAGGACTTATCAAAATAGCCCCAGAAGCTAGATCATAAATCACACGATCTGGAGTTTTTCAAATTATCTTACAAGTAAAATTCTTCTAAAAGTGTCAATAAAGGAATGAAATGATGCATTTTTTGTTTGAGAAAGATCACTTTATACAGTGATTACAGGCTATGAGATCACAGTGGAGCAAGATCTGGTATGCTACCCATAGAAGCAGCTCTGGTGGTCCTAGTTTAACGCCACTCATTAGGATTTGTGTGTGTGTGTCTGCTTATAATGAAGTCATGAAAGATGTGCTGCATCCTGGCCCACCTGAACATCTTTCCCCCCCAGACTTATAGATTATTCAAAGGAAATCTTTTTGTATGGAAATATTATATTTTGAAGTAAGAAAAGAAGGAATCAGAGAAAAATACAACGAATAGCTTGTTTAATTCATTATGCAACAGATATGGGACATACAGTTAAATGTAAAATGCCAAACGATAAAAAAGATAACATAGAAGACAACCCACATGAACTGGGGCATGGTGATGACTTTTTAGATACAATAACAACGTCATCATCCATAAAAGAAATAATTGATAAGCTGGACTTTATTTAAATTTAAAACTCTGCACTGCAAAAAAAAAAAACGTCAAGAGAATTAAAAGACAAGCCATAGACTGGGAAAAAATATTTGCAAGGCACATCTGATAAATATTTTCAATCTATAAAAAGACAGGGAGGAAACAAATACATATCACGAAGTGAAAGGTGTCAAATCTGAAAAAGCTACATACTGCATGACTTCCAACTAATTGTGGAAAAGGCAAAACTCTGGAGACAGTAAAAATATCAGTAGTTGCCAGGGATTGTGGTGGGAGCATAGAATAGGTGGAACAGTGGATTTTTAGAGCAGTGAAAATACTCTATATAACTCCCTTAATGATGAATACATGTCATTGTACATTTGTGCAAACCCAAGGAATGCACAACACCAGAAGTGACCTCGAATGCAAACTAGAGATTTTGGGTGATAATAATGTGTCCATGTAGGTTCATCAATTGTAACAAGTGTATCAGTCTGGTGGGGGAATGGTGGTTAAGGGGGAAGATACTTTAATTCTACTGTTATAGGTACCCTCAGCAGTCCATCATCATATATTTATGTTGTATTCTGTTCATAGATCATCCAGTCACACTTCTTTTTAGTTTACCTGTTAAGATAACTTTATACTCTTTCTTTTAAAGACAAAATTTTATATTATTAAACATTTTTTAATTAGGTAAAGTTCACTGAAACTGTCAAGATACCACTTTCTTTTTGTTTTTGTTCTTTTACCTTTGGTTATTTTTTATTTCATATGATTTAATTTTCTATTGAAAATATATAAACAAAAATTAAAAATGGAACTGCTGTTTGATCCAGCAATTCCACTTCTGGGAATATATTCTAAGGATCTTGAAACACCAACCAGAAAGAATATAGGCACCCCTATGTTCATAGCAATGTTATTTACAATAGCTAAGATCTGGAAACAGCCCAAGTGCCCATCAGTAGGTGAGTGGATAAAAAAGCTGTGGGACATTCACACCATGGAATACTATGCTGCTATAAAAAAGAAGGAACTCTTTTCTTTTGCGACAGCATGGATGGACCTGGAAAGTATTATGCTAAGTGAAATAACAGTCAGAGAAAGACAAGTACCACATAATCTCACTTATATGTGGAATCACATGAACAAAATAAACTGATGAACCAAATAGATCCAGAGACATAGAAGCATGGAACAGACTGACGAATCTCAGAGGGAAAGGGGGTGGGGGAAGAGATTAACCAAAGAACACATATGCATGTATGCACAACCCATGGACATAGGCGGTGTGGGGAAGGTCTGGCATGGGCAATGGCTTGGTAGAGGGGGTAAAAGGGGGAGGGGGGGTTGGGGGGCACGGGGTATCTGTTTAATGTCAACAATAAATTAATTTTTTTTTAATTTTTAAAAAGATATCTAGGACCTATTCACATTTTCCTGACTCTCAGACAAGTGCTTACTAATATATATTTTTTAATTTTAAAATAATTTCAAATAAAGATTTTTTAAAAAGAAAATATAATATACATATATTCCCAAAGTTAGATATTTGTGTTTGTTTATCTTTATTGTTGAAAGTATTACAGATGCCCCCCCCCCTTGATCCCCTCCGCCCCCCATCTGCCCCACTCCAGGCCTTCCCCCTACTATTGCCTGTGTCCCTGGGTTATGAATTTATCTTATTTGACTCAATGTAGGCCAAGCATTTAATTTCAGCCTGAGGTAAAAAACTTGGGGAATGTGACCCAAGCAAGGCAGTCACTTTTGAGATGCAGATTCTTACCCAGTCTTCTCTTTGTTGGAGTTGGACACCCTTTACGTGCAAAGAAAACAGAGACAACCAGTAGCCAGAAACCTACTCAAATCATCAATATCTAAAAATGAGATTTCCCTCAGCTAATAGAACACCTTTGGTAGAAAATTACGAATCGGTCTCAAAGATAACAGGCGAGTCCCCTAGAATTATCTTTCTTCAATTTTAAAACTGGACTAGAACAGACCTGCGCAGTTATTTCCTCTCAAGGCCTGTGAGCTCGCTGTACCCTGAGGCTAGGCCTCCCCGATTTCCCCTTCTTCTCTCTCATCCTAATCTTATTGCCTCCTACCCTTGTTTTCCCTTAAAACTCTGTTTAATTTATCCAGAATTGCTTCTTTTCTCTCTGTTTTTGGTTATTTTTCTTTTAATAATTTAATTGGACCCTTTCTCTGAACTGTAGCTCACTTTCATCATGTGAATGGAATAATTTAGAATATTTTATCTTGATTCATTCTGATCAGTTTTAGAAAGAAATTATAAAGGCCCTTGGATTCGTTAGTGAATGCACAGATTGCTCTCTTCATGATTTCTGTGTCCCCTAAGCCATAACGGTTGTTTTGTGTGTAGGGTGCCCTGCAAACCTGGTGACGTTTAGGGGATTTCCCCGCTCTGTGGAATTTGGATTAAGCTTTATTTTGACCCCAACTGTCCTTTCATCACAAATCAGATCCAAGGAACGTGACCAGATCATTAAGGCTGTTTATGCCCAGTGAAAACAAACAAAAAACATAAAACACTGGACCCAAAGCACAATTTTTTTCTTCAATTGACATTATTGACTGAATGTATTTTCTGGATTATGAAAATAACTGCTTTGCTATCTTCCTCCCATGTTTCTCACATTAAAAAATATATACCTTATGTAAAAAAAAATTGAAATGAATAAAAATTCTCTGGAAATGGTTTCCTATGTCTAAGATACAGGCATTTCATGAAAAGTGGCTTCCGAGATTAAAGATAAAAGCTATAGCAATAGCCAGAATTTTTATTTGCAAATAAACCTCTGGTTATATTTATGTACTCAGAAGTGAATTTATTTGCAAATGTAACTTGCCTCCTAAAATAGGGTACATAAAATTAAATTTTTGAAATTTTAATTTTATATGTTAATACACCAGCAAGGGGCAAACACAGAAGACAGTAATGTAGTCTAATGGAAGTTCTCCACCTGCAGGGACACTTCCTATTCATAACCTGGGTGCCCGGCCTCGGCAGGTGGCTGGTAAGTCCAGCTGCTGGGGAGTCCAATGGGTCACACATATGTGATCCAAGGGACAAGCGGGAATAAGATTCATCAGGAAACTAACCCTGCTTTATATTTTTCTAATTTTTTTTCATGTTTCTCAAAATATTTGCATTTTATTACTTGTTTGTAAGAAATAAGTTTATAAAAAAAACCTGCTTTATTTTAAAAAAAAGATCACCTTAGACCAGGGTTCTTCAGCCAGTGAGCCACAAGAATGTTTAAAACAGGCAATACCTGACTACTTAGGGGCACTGACCTCTTTTCCCTGAGATTGTCAAATAAAAACATGACAACAGCCAACACAACAATAATTTTTGATGAATCAAAATTATGCTTTATTTTTTTGGCCAGATGGACAAAAAGTATATTTTTTGGTGTGCCGCAGAACTTTAGTAATTAGTTTCTGTGCCATGAGATGAGAACAGTTGAAAACCGCGGCCTCAGACCGGCGTGTTCCACACCGCAGGTCACACACAGCCCCTGATGCTGGGAGAAAACAGGGAGTCGTGGCCAAGAATGAAACGAAATGGAACAGACTGACCGAGAGAGGGGAACATGGAAGCACCTCGGCCGTGGTGTGGCCTGCAGCCCTTTCACTTAAATTGCACAGGCCTGCTCTTCTGCTCTCACGGAGGGCTGTGGCCCAACAGCCTGAGAGCCGCTGCCTGGGACAGCAGGGCGGCCGCCACGGGAACAACTGCGTGCCCGTGAGCCTCCGCTGGTGGCGGGCCGGCTGGCAGCTCCTGGCCTGGTGAGCGACCGAGTGACTGTGATGATCTGTCAGCCTTCGCAAGCTAAGCGTCCCGAGGCACACGAGGCTGTGCCGCCCCAGGGAGCCCGCCTTCAGCCACGGCGACGGCGAACTCTGACCTCGCTGGAATCCCGACAAGTCCTCAATTTAAGAAGCTCACCCGTCTGGTTGGGAAGTTGAGAGACATTTTTACGAGATTCTTTTTCTGTAACATGGGTTTGCCTTTTTCCTCTCACTGACTCAGCAAGAAAACAGTGACCAGTTCACTGTCTTCTTCCTTCATCCAGGTAGAGCTGAGGGCTCCATTTAACCACCTTTCCATCATTTTTTAAAATTTTATTTCATGTCTTCCTTCACCATGTATACCCTGTGTGCTCTCTTCCAGCCCCCACCCGACCCCCAACTACCACCCTGTTTGGTGATCACTGTCTTTTTTGACTTTTCCGTTCTGCTTTTGCAGACCATCCATTTTTCAACAGCATGTTCTCAGAAGATACGTACGAGAGGGGCCTGATGGAAATCTGCTCTCTGCCCCCTTCCCGCCTCCTCATCCCTCAGCAGTGCAGCAATCGCTCATTTAACCACAGCGAACGCAGTGTCTGCCTGCGATCTTTATACGTACAGCTTTCAGCAGTTTAATCATTTCGTCTGTGGTCATGGGTGTTGATCACCAGCAATGATGGGTGCAATGGAAAGTCCTAGGCGAGCCTTCATGTGCATGACAACAGGGCCCCTCCGTTACTCTGGGAGCTGCGAGTAAATTTGCTGAAGTGTGAACGAGGTAATGCTCTCGAGAACTGGGTAGGGGGACCTTTCCCCAGCCTCCTAGCCAACCTCAGGGTCCTCGTGGTCCCACAGGCGGTCCCATCGATGCCCCAGGAAACTGTCACACTGAGCTTATGCCTAATTTTGACTTTTGGATAGGACATTAAGTCACGGTGAGTAGTTCGTCTGGGTGACCAAGTCGACCCAACCCTCTCTCTCCCTTCCCCTTGCATTTTGTCCTGTTCAGTCCTTCCCAAAACTCTTTTCCAGGTGTGATCATTGATGGGATAACAGAGAACTGTGTTTAGATAGGACAGAATGTTTACATTTGGACAAGTGGCTTTTACAGCTACATGGGCCACTCATATCCACGTGTCCCCAACACTTTTTTCTGCTGCTTGGTACCCACAGAGTCTGAAACCCAGTCTCCCAGTTCGAAGATAGTAGAATTTCTAAGGCTAGCATTTCACAGCATGATCCTTTAGTATTAATCATCAAGGGCCGTCCACTCTTAACAACAGGTTCACAAAGCTATCAGTCATTTATTAGTTCTAAAAGTGGCTCTGACTAACATATCATTTTTTATTTTTATGCCTGTTACGCTTTTAATGGAGGGAGGTAAAAACTGCATCAATGTAAAAGACTGTTTTACATACTCATTAGCATAGTGATTACTGTAAATTTAGGAATACACAGAGTGTTAAACCTCAAAACCCACAAAGTTTACTGGAACCTAAGGTCATGGAAAAGCTCCTTACATGTTTACCCGCCACCTTTATTAAAGATCTAAACGGTGTCAGTGGGGGTGGCAGAAGGGGCTAAAATAACAGAGGTTTTTTACATCTGTGGTTCAAGAATTCCAGTGAATGGCAGACGGCACTCATCGGCCTGCGAACTTTCCCCCAAAGAGCTTTCTAGACGACAACACCACACACTTTAAAAGTATTTCCAATACCGTATTCCAAGGCATGTTGAGTGGATTAATAGTTTAAAGGTCTGAAAAGCAGCTATATCAGAGAATTTAAAAACATTATAAATCTCATTTCTCTTCTACAGAGAAACTTTTTAAAGCACGGACCTGACTTTAAGTATATTAAGAAAACATTGGTTTTCATAAAGCTTCAATAAACACCCCGAGGCACAAGTGTTCAGAATGGGCTGTTGACTGAAATGTCACTGAGTATGTTCCTATACACAGGGGTAAGGGTGCACTGTGCTTGCAGTAGGAGGATTTTCATTTATCCCTCGCTAAAGGCATCAGGTGTCAAGCTCAATGTCCATTTACATGGGCGCACCAACAGCCAGCCCTTAGGGTGATTAACCTTTCAAGTACTACATTCGCAACAGGTCTTGCCTTGTGCTCTTTGATTAGTCGGCGCTGGGGCTCTTCTGTCCGCATTTCTTCGGAATATTTTCAAAGAGGTTAGGACTACCCAGGATATCATCTTGAAGCAATTCAGAGAGCTTCTAAAAGAGCTCACTAGGCACTTTAATAACATTTAGAGAAGGAAATAGAGACAGCATTTGCAGCAGCTAAATTTATTCTGAAAGAAAGTAACATAGAAAAAAGCGTGGGCTAAAGTGTTTTGTAATTAATGTCAAAATTTGCCAAGATGCTGGTACACATTTTGGTTTAAAAGAAATCACTATATTCTCAAGGTTAATTATTTGTGTGAAATATGCTATATATTAATTAGACAGAAGAAATAATGATTTCCATCACTAATGGAAGAAAACCCACAACAAAAGAGGCATCCAGAGGAGGGTAATCAAAAGGTTAAGGAAGTTTACTAGCTTTAATCAACTATTTCCTTGTTAAACCTACAGTGTTTTCATGTACTAGTAACAGCCCAATCTAAGGAGCCATGGAGGCTTATGAAAGAAATATCCACCAGGATGCCATGTTTCTAGCAGTGGGTGAGTTAAGTTCATACTTTGAAAAAAGGAACTGAATCACCTCAACATCAACAGGCAGCCTTTTTTACACAGTAACTCATAGTACGATGACTTATTGCTCTTCACTAGTTCAAAATTAGGCAGGGCAGGAATTGGCTGGTCACACCCGGAAACACAACAATTTGGCAGGTTGCAGTCACTCGCTCATGGAAATGTGACAATTTGCAGAAAAGGTGCTTGATGCTAGCACTCCACTCCTTCACATCTGTAGAGGAAGTCAACACAACTGCTTTTCTCCATCAATTTTAAGCTACACACAGGCAAAGGGATCACAAACTGCTGGGAGGCCGTAACAGCCTGGGGGAAAGTTACATGTCTCCTGCAGGGGTGAGTGAAGTGATCCTTGCTTGGCCTTCTTCTGGGGTCCCCGCTTCTCCTGAGGATAACTGGCTGAGGTTTCCTGTCTTCTTTCCTGGCAAAACCTAGTCAACTGTGTTAAAGGGACACGGGAAGTGCCCGGGGGCCTGGAGAGTTTTTGTTTGCCAGCTCTGTCCGGGGTACTAGGCACTTCCTTGGGATGTTCTTCTTTGCACGAGGGGGTGGTGAGCCACTCTGACAAGGGACTGCTCCTTATCACTTTGAAGGAATCAGCAATGCTAGAAGGAGCCATGGGCCTTGGTGTCTTAGCTTGTTCTGTTGCCTCTTTTCTGGAAGGACAGAGCCACATATTCAGGGAATCTGTATGCTTCTCCTGTTTAGGTTTGGTGACCACAGGCACACCATTTCCACCCTTTCCTTCTTTCTCCAGCCGCCACTTACATATTGCACACCTCCAGGACAAGCCAATCCTCAATAACCATGCTGGGAGTGGACAAGGCTTTCTTGGCTTCGATGTGATCATTCAGGCACTTCAGATTGTCCAGGTTTTCAATCTCCACAACTTTGGACTGGTTGTCCTGACAAGTGGTACAGGAAATGGGCTTGAGAAGCCAACCATTCATACCCTAGGACTCCTGGAACACCTGGAACAAGAGCTTAAATTCTCTCTGGTTTCACAGCTGCCATTCCCAGGTTTCTCCAGCTTTGCGGGTTCCTGGGGAGTCACTAGCCAATCAGGAAGATCCAGATCATCTAGATCAAGAAGCTTTAGATCTTCAACCTTTTCAATATCAATGCAGTAAGAACTGGTGGTAGAATAACTGTTACCCTCTTGGTAACTTGGGTTTTCAGAAACTTCTTGTTGCTGACTCTTGTGGAGTCAATTTTCTAAGCCCTTTAGGTTGCCCCAGATATTATTTAAAAAACTGCAAGCTCTGGCATAAGTCTGGCTGTTCTCCAAGGTCTCCTGTAGGGTAAGCCAGCCCTGGAGATTGGTGCTGGGTGTGAAAGGAGCCTGATGACCATTGGCAGGTTTGCTTCCAAGGAGCCATTCACTGAGAGGGTCAGCTGTGGTGCTGGATGCTAACTTCTGCTCTGGCAATGGGATGCAGCCTCTTTTCTCTATGAAGCTCCCAATATCTGATGACCTAGCATGCGCCATCAAGTGCTCTAGAATTTGGATGATCTTGAGGGACCCCAATGTGGTGAAGGCCTGGTACAGAGTAGTTGTGTCTGTTTCAAAGAGTAAGACAGTAGACTTTTCAGGTTTGAGGGTCAAGCTACCTAGTCTCTCCAGGCCCATGGAGATTTGATTGGCTCTCTCTTCATTTTGGGTGCACTCTAGCTGATGAGTAAGACAATTGAACTAGCCCGGTAGCCAGTAGATCTACTGGGCCTAAAGCTGAAGTGTCTTCTCTTTACTCTGATAGATGAGACCTACCTATTTATACAACCACACCTCAGGGCAACATAACACCTCAAAAGGGGTTCTCTATAAGGGGGCCATTCTGGTCTTGTGTGGGACTAATTCTGCTCACTCTTCCAGCTACAAGTGCAACTGCAGGGGATCCGAGGGGACCTTTGGTGGAGAGACACCTCTTGATGCAAGCCAAGGGCCGAAAAAGCTGTCTCCATTTTTTAAAATAAGAAAACATTGAGTATCAAACCTACCCTTTTTTCAGAATTTCTTCACCTTCATGAAAGGATTGAGGAAAGAGCCTACATGCTGGGGCAGATTAAATTGAAAAATAATTTAATTAAAATATATCTGTTCTTGCCAGTCTGCCATAATCTAATCATTTCAGATGATACTCTTCCAGTCTAGAGTGGCCTCTGTTCTTATTTTGGAAATAACACAAATCTAATATTTCACACACATCTTTTATTTTGGGAATCCAATAACTCACCCTCTCAAAGCCACATCTAGTAGAATGTCATAAAAATATTTTGAAAGTGGAAAAGAAAACAGAAGAAAAAATATTATTTCGTAATACTTCCTGATTTTCAGGAAATATTCATGCTCCTTAAAAAGATATACGGCATATATCAATCACAAAATAATATTAGGAGTAAAGTATAAATTATCTTTTAAATCTTCTGTAAAATTAAAAATGCACTTCCCCTTTTATCTTTGACCATAAATAACCTCTTCTGACTCATAAAATTAATCCAACTTATTTTAAAGACAACAGAGCTTTGCGTGCAATGTTCCAGAACATTGCTACGTGGCCCCAGAGTGCCCATCATTTTAGGGATACCCACCAACGGAATGCCAATTAACTTGAGAATCAAAACAATTAGATGAGAAACACACTGTAGGAACTTGGGTCTTGTTCTTTCTCAGATACAGAGAATCTTAGGGTTTGCACTTGCCTTGGAAAACAGGAGAAACTATAAATTTACTCAAAGTGCAGCCTAAGGGGGGTGGGGCAAGGGCGGTATTTTAGGTCCATTAGGGTAATTGGCGACCCACTAATTTAAGCTTTGGGAAGTTATGTGATGACTGTGATCATTGACCAGTCGCCTCCCCACTTGGGATCGCCCCATGTCATCCCACCACCTCCAATTATCCCCAGAATCATAATATAGAAAGATGAGAACCCACTGTTCACTATTTATGATACCCTACATTTTGATCAGTTATGATATTTACTCGAGTCTGTTACTGGCCCATTGCTTTCCTTGTGCACTGCTCCCTGAGGGCGCTCTCATCCATTCTACTGTCCTAGCATGACTCCCATGCAGATGGCTCCTCACTTTTCTTAACTAGCCTGCGCTGCACCCCTGAGCTTCCAAGAAGACATCTCACCAGCACACCCCACAGGCGTGTCCAATTCAATATATTCAAACCAGAGCCCACTGTCTTCTTTCTAACTCTTTCTTCCTTCAGCATTTGCTTTCTCCGTTAGTGGAATGACTCTACCCAGGTGCCCATGCTAGGAAACGGAGGGATCCTCGGCTCTTCCTATTGGACTTTCTAGGTGATTCACCAGGCCTCAGTATTTCTCATGTCTGGCCTTTCATCTTCATCTCTTTCATTTATTCAGCAAATATTTAATACGTGCCTACCATATGCAAGGCACTCTTCTAAAGCTGAGCTTACTTTGAACAACAAGACATTAAAAAAAAAAAAAAAATTCCCTGCCCTTCTGGAGCTTTCATTCTCATTGCAGGAGACAGAAAATAAACAATAAATATAATGCATGAATTATGAGAAGCTGAGATGTGCTACAGACTCAAACAGCACAGGATGATGAGGGTCAGAAATGCAAAGTGGATTAAACGTCATGTGGCCTGATCAGAGTAGGCCTCGCTGATAAAGTCATATTTGAGCAAAGATTTAAAGAATGTGTAAGAGTTAAGAAAAGATGGCAGGAGAGTGTGTGCAGGGTGATGATAGCCAAGGCAGGGTGTGTGTGGTGATGGGAAGAGTGGCAAGACCTGTGAACCTGGAGATCATGGTCTTAGTCAAAAATCAAATTGATTCCTTCTAAATATGCCCCTTCAAGTTGTGTCCCTCTCTGCTCTGTATTCTACCAGCCTTGAAAGTTATTTCTCTACTATTCAAATGGCCTTAATTCTCCCCTTTCTAAACCTTTCAATGACTCCGCACAGACCACAAGGAGCAGTTAAATGAACTGGTATATAAATAGTTCCATGGTCCGCTTTGTGTTTACTTCTACTGGCATATCTCACTCTGCTTACTGTCTGTCTACTTGACGTCAAGCAGTACTCAACGCTTTGTAGTTTCAAGGACACCAGTTTTTGCTACCATAACTCTGTGTCGTGCATTCTTTGTGGACTTCCTATCCATGTTTCATCTGACTACATAATGCTCATCACACTTCTTCCCTTTTCACCCCAATACACATAAAATTCAGTACGTCTCTCTTTCTACCTATGCACGTCTTCAGTATTGCTCTTACTATGTTATAAATGCATTTTTATTAGCCCCTATCTGAGCTCCTTAAAATAAAGAACGTATGCTTTGTGGAGAGTAGATGCCCAGTAAATATTGATTGAATAGATGAATATTATCATGTCTAAATTGCTATACAATGGAGAGATTTCAGTTGAACTTTAAGATGAACTTTCAAATGTTTCCTATTGTTTTAAGATAAAATTCCAGTTTCTTTGCCTCTCTTGGGCCTCAAAATATTAGACCTATTTAGCTTTTCAAATTCTCTGTGTGTATGTGTGTGTGTAAGATCATTCATCTGTTCTGCATTCTTTTCTTTTCTTTTTTTAAGCTGGGTATCTACTATACAAAAGGCATACAGTCTTTGTGCTAAAGAAGTTAAAAGCTCAGTGAAAACATATATAGTGTAGGTGCTTTCCTCTTTTTAACGTAACTTCAGTAAGTCGATTAATTGATACAGTCCTTGTTTTCCCCATAAATCCACTGTTCTCATTCCAGCCTCCAAAACTCTGCTTTAATTTTTCCTCTTTCTCCTGCTTGGAAAACCTGTGTTTCCCCCTCTATACTCCACAGTGTCATCAGAGTGAATATTTGCCCAAGAACTTGGGATGTCTGTTACTGGAATGGGCTAAGGAGGTCTATGGGCTGTTTGTATTTGGAGATGGTTAATTAGAGCATAAACAATTATTTGCCCAAGCCAATTTGGAATTTGCCTTGTATTTCTTATTGAATAGTGAACAAAATACTTTACTGAAGACAATTCTAGTTTCAAGACTCCAGCCAGAATCTTCAAAATAAAAGAGAGTAAATGGACACGTCTTAATGAAGAGGAAAATCAATGAGAAGAAAATGGTCATATGCTTTGTTTGTCTTATCATAGAAGATAACTTCTTTTCTTTTCTGTTTTCCCCATCTGTTCAGCATTCTAAAGTTTGCTTTCTTATGACTAATTGCAATTTCTTAGTATTGATTCAATGTGATGCACACCAAGGAACTACATAGAGATTTAGTCTTGATTTGAAGTTGTTGCATTTATATTCTCTCTTTTCTTTTTTCACCTGACCTTCTCTCTGGCAAGTGGAATACTCTACGTATCCTGATGTGCCATAACTTCCTCAAAAATACCAGAGTCCTTGCATTAACAGTATGTAGAAAAACAATAAATCACTGGAACACTGCCACGCATTTCCCCCAGAGAAACATTATCATGTACGATAAACATGCAGAGAAAGACCCACTGACCTAGAATGCAATTAGCTAGACTGCCACTTCCTGTGTTTGAGAAGCTAGCTCCTCTTTCAAATATTATTAGGGATCTAATTGTTTTAGAAGAAGCTAAGAGGATAATAAGAAGAAAATTCTTTCCTAACAAGGGAACATTGCTAATATCTACCTCATTTTGCAGGAGGAAAACATTACACTCTTATATTTTCGGAAATCAAATGTAAATGGTATGCCCTTTTACCATTTTTCTAATCTTTGTAGAGAGAAGTAATCTTAATGACTACATGTTTTTATTAGTTAGTTAACATACCTTGAAGTGACTTTAAGACAGTATTTTTCTGTCTCTTGTAGTTTTAGGTAGATTACAATCACCCCCTCTCAGTAAATCAGCCTTTGTCACTTAATTGGTTATAGATCTGAATGTCATGCCTAGGATTAGGTTTAGAATTGAGCAGTCACCACATGGTGTGTTTTGGAGCCATCTCTCCACGGAGTATGATTGCCCCCACACAAACAGTAGATACTTGAAAATCTACCAAGGGAGGTAGTGTGACCCTAGAAGAAAAAAGGTATCAGCATACAGGCTCTGGCATTCGTGCCTGGCTTATACTCCTAGTCTCGTGGTTTACTTTTTGCCTGATCCTTCCCATCTGTAAAGGAGAATCATGCTACTTATTCCTTGGGGTTAAAGATTAAATGAAACAACACACGCAACCTACTTATGACTATACCTGGTCAAGAGTACATGCTTTAAACATTTAGTAATTGTTACTAGCATTCATCATTTTTACTCGCTGCGTCTGTACCCTGTCTCTAGTAAAGATGAAGCCTGAAGCTAACACACGGCAAAGTGTTAGTTCCTTACTCAATGAGAGAACATATGGATTACCTTCATAAACTGCAAAGTGCTCTAAGGGCTCTATAAAAACAAAGAAGTGGTCTAATTAGCATTTTAAAGGGCAAAGCGAAAACAAAAATGGTTTGGGTACAAGGCGGATGGCAGAAAAAGCCTGAAAGGAAATTCAGTTATTTCAAATACATTTTCCAAGTGCCTCCTTTATCGTGAATTAGAGAACAAAATTCATCTCTATGTAGTTATTCCGTGAAAGAAGGCCCATGAGAGAGGACTCGTCACACAGATTGAACTGAAGAAGCCCAGGCCAGGGAGCCAGCCATGCACGGGGCAGAGGGAATTGTTAGCCTGGACATATCCTGACCAGCCAGGAGTGTGCCTAGGGGAACATGTATCTCTGTGAGCCAAGGGAGCGGGAACTTTGGAAGTTTTAACATCTGGGAGCAGCTGTTTGCTATAAACAGAATAAAATGAGGTTGGCAACATAGCCCCCCTTTGATTTGCTGCCCGACCACCCACCCTACGTAATGGAGGTCAGGCCTGATGTGGACAATAACAGTTATAAGTACCCAGCTCCCCTGTGAATATATCTAGGCAGTTTTAGAGCTGTTTGCAGGGGGCAGAACTTGGGGTGGGAGGATTGACAGTAATCACGCCCTAATCACTTCTTTTATCCTACTATCTTGCACACAATAAAACACTAAAGTAAAAAGCACATAATAGTGGCTCAATCATTATTTTTAGTGCATAAAAAAATAAAAGAAATCATGCAAAAGGTTGTCTTTGGGATTTCCTGCAGAGATATATATGGGTTGAAATACAACAGAGTGACTTAGAAATGTGGTCACAGCTCAGATTTCACAAAAAATCCCTAGCAAGTCTCTGTTCTACCCTGGCGAGACTGGAACTGGTGGCTTACAAAACAGCATGTTCATTGTGAATCCTCTGGCATCTCTACCTAAATCTGAAAAGATTCCAGATGCTATCGTAAGCCAACATGACTAACTTTCCTTTCCAGGAGAATCAGAATCCACTTAAAAAATACCATAAACCCAGAGTAAGAGAGTTTTCCCGTAAGGAACTACTAAAATATTTTAAATTATAAAATATTTAATAAGATCCCATTTTGTAAAGAATTCCTTTTGTTGCTTGACTGGGCGCAACATATTAAATACCTTAAGCAAACATACTGTGAAAATGTATAATCAGATATATGTAATAAAATTATATTAATCTAAAGTCTTCTCATGCAAACCCTGAAAACTAACTCTTGTAATTATGTACCATAATATATTTAGCTGCATTTTGAGTTCATTTAGCAAAATGAATCATTATAACGCTTTCATATTTATGCACAGCAAATTGCATTATGTTGATAATGTATTTATATGGATAACTGATCTCTCATTGAAATTGAGTCATCTCAAGAGGGAAATTCACTATAAAGTTGGTATCAGTGACACTACACCAATCGTGTTGTGATGTGTTGTTCATAAACAATAAAGCTGAATAAAAAACTTCAACATTTTGTCTTGTAGAAATGTCATCTAAGTATACTTTGCTACTTTGCTAAGGAATAAGAGACAAATGTCTCGTTGCTTATTTTATATCATTTAAAAGCTATTCAGAGAAGCTAGTGATACTTTTAGATTGGGAATCCTGTCAGTCTTAGAATATATGGTTATCCTTAAAGTCTGTTTAGCTTTTCTAAAAATAAAAAGTACTCTTTGATCATTTAAATTATTAAAATTAGAATTTTACCAAAAATGTTATGATCAAATAGAAGTACATACATCCGTCAGCATACCTTTTACTACAAAAACAAAAAAGCAAACAAACAGAAGACACCAGACTTAGATCCAGCCACAGCATCGTGAAGATTTGGATATTTGGTATTTATTTTCCTAATTCACCTCCCACTATCTCTTGAGGGTTTTTTAGGAAATTTGTCGAAATCAAACATTCCGTATTCTCTTCCCATCATAATTACAAATTCACTTTCTGACAGTGGGCAACAAGAAAAAAATTGCCCAGAAATACAATTTGTATTTTACTATGGATTTGAATGGATTTCATTTCTTCCTTACTCTGCCCTAGATAAATATCTGAAATTTAGTGCGTAAACTCCACATGTATTAAATCCCCCTTTCATTGGCATCCAGCTTTTCCTTCCTCTCTTCCTTTCCCATTTCCTTTCTTCCTTTCCTTCCTGTGTTTCTTCCCTTCGTTCTTGTTTTCACATATATTCTAGTGCTTCATTAACTATTTTCAACCCTCAAGCTAGGACCCACAGCTTAACACTTACACCCCTCACTTGACACATGCCTGGCCCTAAAGCAGCCACTTTCTGAGTTGAAAGTTTTATTTGTGACCATCTAAGGCAGTGTTTCCGAAACCAGCAGATCATAAAAATTACCTAGGGATCTAATTAATATGCAGATATCCAGGATCAAAGGAAAAACAGCTTTAAATAAACTCCTTAGAACATTCTTTTGATTAGAAACTTTTGAGAAACACTAATGTAAACCCCCTCCCCCGGTGGATGCTGTTTCTTCTCTGCCATTCTGCATGTGGTCAAATAACACCAGCTACAGAGAGAGAAATACTTATCTAAGAGAAAGACTATTTCACTGCCTGACCACTCTTATTATAGCAAAGGGGTCTTCTCCTATTGTTCTTAATCCTGTTTCCTATTCTGCAAGTTACAGTTTTATCATGGCAACATGCTGCTATCATAAAAAATAGCTGAATTATAGAAAAAAAATCGAAAGTGCTATAATATATATGATTTGACATGAGCAGATTTTGCCAGCAGGAAAGCAATGAAAATGGGATCAAGTCTTACCAGCAAAAGAAATTAACCCACAGGAGCCTGACAATTGCAGGCTTATTTTAAGTGAGTAGTGATATGTTTTGAAGGTTATTAAGATGTAACCTCTTACTCATTTGGAAGATGGAATGTTTCTCCTTGAGAAGAATCTTTAGGAAAGTTACAAATTCTTACCTGGAACAGGTGAGTTGACAGAGTATTGCTACAATAACATGATCTTAGTCAGAAAACTTGGGTTTAAATTCCAACCAAGACACACTAATTTTGCCACCTCGGGTACATGATTTAACCCCTCGGAGAATTAGTTTTTCATGTATGATCTATAATAAGGCAATTCTGACATAATTATAATAAAGGTTAAAGGTGAAATGATCATAAATTGTTTAGTTCTATAAAAATATGAAATGTTAAGAAATTTTACTGAACTGGAGAGTGAAATGTGTCTGGTAGAATTCTATCTCCAATTAGTTGAAAAAATTTCCAAAGCTCAGCAGTTCACTGGCATGCACATATCTAAAATTATATGTCTCTGGAACTCACCTCTAAGGCTCTTGAAATGTCATTTCATCAGCAGCAGATTTCTCTTTTGTTCCTTATTAGGTTTCATTAATAGGGATTCGAGACTAGAGATAAAGAAACCAGAATGAGAAGAGTGTATCTTATAAATGAAGTTAGATATCACTTCATTATACTGACCACAGAAGATGATGAAACTATAGGAAAAATCAATGCTTATGATTTAAAAGACAAGGTGGGAAACTGAGTCAATGAATGAAGCGCCTTAAGCCATCTTAACTAGATCCCACTACAGGGAAAGCATCCATGGCAGCTGTTTTATTATTTCATTGCATTTTTGTGTGTTTTTAGTTTATTGAACAGATCTTTATTTTTAAGGAGAGAAATTAAATGTTCAATTTCCTCTTAACACACAATACAACTGTGTATATATTCAGGTCCATACTTGAGTGTTTAGGTCTTTAATGGAAGGAATAAAATGAGGCCTAGAAAAAACTTAAGCGCTAGGTCTGATGTTATCCAGCTGTTGGTTCCTGATAAAGACAGAACATCCATACTGGAAATATCGGGGGAACGCTTTGTAAAGCATATGATTATCTAACCACTATGCTGTCTACTTGAAATTAATACAAAATACTATTGAAGATCAACTGTAATTGAAAAAAAAATTAAATTTAAGAAAAGGAACATCCAAACATCATTTTGTTTGTCTTAAAATAAGGGACTAGTGTTAATAATCA
Source organism: Miniopterus natalensis (assembly GCF_054644295.1). Classification (NCBI taxonomy): domain Eukaryota; kingdom Metazoa; phylum Chordata; class Mammalia; order Chiroptera; family Miniopteridae; genus Miniopterus; species Miniopterus natalensis. Next base: position 9,849,620 of record NC_142082.1, on the reverse strand, counting down.
CTGAAGGATGCATCTAATTTCAACTTTGAAAGGATTTGTATATGCATTTTTATTTAAGAAAAATATTTTAAAATATAAACAAATAGTTTGAACGCAAACCAAAAACAAACAAAAAAACAAAGGAATGCAGATATGTTTATCACGTTAGGTATTCACCCCCAAAAAATGACAGAAAAAATAGATTAAATGAACTTTCTTATTTAATATTAGAAAATATGATATTAAAATCTTTTAAAATATTATTTCATTACTATTGTTACAGATAAAATACTTTTATTTTCAACCTAATAACATTTTGCATTTAGTAAAACAAGGACAAATTTAATGATGGTTCAAGTCAATTTTGGCTTTTAAAATATTTTTCATATGTATAAAAAAAGTTTAAATTCTAAATTGTGTATCTAATTTATGGCATGTCACTTAATAGCAGTGAAGGGACTGAAAAAATATGAAGAGTGTCAAATTAATTTTCTCACCACTTTCTGTTCACCATGACAGGAAGGATGAAGGGCAATTCAAAATTTAATTATTCAACAAACTCTGAACGAGTTTCTCATACACTCTAAGGAAGAGCGATCCAGGGCAGAATGTCTACGTAAGCGTTGTAAAGGAGATGCGAACAAATTGCTCTGTAAGAAAACAAAATCAGATTAATTCCAAGTATAAATCTCAAGAGAGTGACTTATGAGTGCATTTATCAACAAACACCTGGGTGACTTAACAAAGTCTTACTCATTGAGCATGTAAATGAAGAAAATTAATGAGTTCCTAGGGATATAGATACTTCGATGATGTTTTTCCTTAATTATTTTCAGGAGCTAGATGAATAATATAATTAAAATTTTCCAAATCAACTAGCAATTTCATATGTTTCAAAATAATTTCAAATTTTTGGTTAGAATATAGTATAAATTAAATTTTGGCTAATTAAATTTTGTGACACAGGTACAAATTTTTTTATTTATAAAATTAATAAATTTTTGTATTATTTATGGGTTTGGCTTTTCTGGTTGTTTTTAAATTATCCATGAATACGTTTATAAATTTATAAATATCAAATTTTACTGAATTATGCAATGTCATCAGTAAGCAAAATAGTATATATAACATTCAATGATTTTATAATTCACCCATTATGTTAATTGAAGACATTTTTCAACAAATTTGCTTGTATATTTTGTAAGAATGATCTGGATTTTAAAATATTAAAATATTTGTGCTCATAATGAATTAGTCATTCAAAATGTTCATTCAATGAAATAATTTGAGTGTCATTTTTACCCAAGGTTTGTTCACAGTAATCATTCAGCTACTATAATATACAAAAAGTGGACCAAGATAAGATTTCATTTCTATTTTCTTGTCACTAAACACATATTGATTCATATTTTGACTTTCCTAAATGATTTCTCATACTACCAATCCATAAATAGTTTTGATGATTAAGTATTTTGCCTCGGTTATAAAAATTAGATAGGAAACTTTTCATTTATATTTCAACATATAAGTTGACTGTGTCCATTTCTTTTCTTATATTTCTGAAGCCGTCCCTGGTGACATTTCACTGCTTAAAACACTGAAAGTCTCCGTTTATTTTGTTCTTGACATCATGCTTCACATAGCTCAAGTATGACAACCCTAGATTCCGAAAGCTGATTCCTGAAAGAGGAATTGACTTTATATATTTGATGATTTCAAAATTAAATTTTTCATGAACATTTATTGAGCACTTACTATATGCAATATACTGTTAACATCTTTCATGGTACTTTTCAGAAAATGATAGTCACATTTCTTCTTAAATTATTCTTACTTGTTGCTTAAGTGGCAGGTCATAAAGAATTAATAGGAAATACAGCGAGATGAAAAATATAATGAGTACAGAGAGAAAATGAATTTTTGATGCTTTCTATTTTGAAATTCCGAAGAGGCAGTCTGTTGTTGTGTTCAGTCATTTTTCTCATTCTTTTTCTAAAGTGTCTCTCTGATTTTCCTTTTCTTCTCAATTGTGGCTACTAAGACTGAAGCGTAGGCTTTCCTCACTTGATGCTTGAATACTACAGCAGCTCTTTAATTGCCCCTATTCATTCCTTCTCTAATTCACCCTTTCACTGTAATAATCTGTCTGAAATATCGCTATTACGATGTCACTCTTCTGCTCAGGAAACTCCTATACCCTATAGCCTTCTGCATGAAAACCAAATTCTCCTACCTGGCATTAAAATTCGCTCATAATTTTGTGCCATTCTACTAGTGAGGCTTTATTTCCTATTTTTCACAATACACATGCTCTGTTTCTGTCTGACTGGTCAACTCATTTCCCTCCCAACACACTCTGCTTCTTGCCAAGTATGTTTACAAGTGACTATAACCATTAAAATAGAGGATGGGTCATTAATGCCACTTCTTTTTTTTGTCCAACACAGCTAACAATTTTGCCTCTTTTATGCCTAGTGGTAAATGTCGAATTGAATGCACCATATAGACTGGTGAGCATGGGTTAAGCTAAAATAACTCTAATTCCTCTGAGAAGCAATCTATCTTCAACAGCAACCTTCCTCACAAAGGTTTTCCTGAATCATTTAAGATAGAGTATTTTAGGCAGCAAAGTTTTAATTACATGTATTATTTGCTTTATGAAAATTGACAGCCCATGCTATACATCTCTTTCTGCATCAAGAATATTATATACAAAAGACCATTGTAATAGCTGGAAGGCAAGGAAAGAGAGGAGTCCTGAGCTTTGCATTTAGCTGACCTTTCGCGCTTATCCGATTGGGCCCTCTCCACTGGAAGAAAACCTTTTCTATTTTTCTCCCAATTAATGCTGCCCTCCAAGCCCTTTCTACTTCTTGGTTTTCCAAAGGTACATTTTGGTTTGCACCGATTTCTATGGTATATACAACTAAGTGAATATAGAAGCTACTCATCCCTCCTTCTTTCAACCTCATAGCAAAGTCTAACATTCCTGTTCGGGAAGATTGCAGGGTGTGAGAACAACTCCTGCGCTCCTAGGTCTTTGCAATATATTCAGAAGATCTGACAGATACAGATACAGGCTACATATATACATATATAGGTAGGTAAACAGATAAGGCAATGTAGGCATAGAAATAGATATACACTATTTCATGTTACTTAGACATATCGCTGATATTGACTTAGGACTCCGGATGCCTAACATTTCAGATATTTTCATGGCTATTGGGAATAAAATGAGAGTTCATCTGGCAGAATCCCACGTACTTGATTATTTGTAGAAATATGTTACATACATATATATAATACTCTTTTTAAGTCAGCACATTTACTTAGATATCTCATTCCGCAAACATTCTGGATCAATAAGAGCTTACACTTTTGCTTATTATGTGTCCTCGATCAATATTATTGATTCTGAACTTTGAAATTTTCCTCTATGACAGAACTATCTTACTTTTCACCCTTTCTATACTTTCATTAACAACCAACTTGAAGTTTGTTCTCATTGAACTGTCCTTATATATCTGGTTCATTCACCTCTGTCTGACTTCAGTTTTCTTCCTAACTTAGTGAAACCGTATAAAGCCTCCTTAGTGGTCTTCTCATTAATCCTGGAAAATACCTCGCCTGTTTGCCTTTTCCATCTGTATTCTACTCAACTCTGAGTAGTCCTTAGAATCGTTTCACTGGTTTTAGACAATTTAGCATTGCTGGAGAAAGTAGGTACATGGTGCTAATTTCACTACAGATCCCTATCTCCCAATCCTGCTCATCTCTCACTACTGCTCAGAAATGATATTTGTTTCCTGATTCCATAGTGCATCATCCTGAAAAGAGAGTTCAGCCCTCTCGTTACATTTTAATATATTCCCTTCTTCCCATGTTAAAATCTTCATCCCTGCCTAGCTGCGCTTATCAATGCCACCTCAAATGACCCGTGCAGACTGTTCTCTACGTAAAGACCTCCCATCGATATCTGGCACCTTACCCTTCATTCCTGCCCAAATAAAAGAAGAAAAGAACCATAATTCCTCCATTTTTTAGTGCTAAACCATCTACCTGGACTTTGACAGTAACCTTTTTTCTTCTTTTCATGAAAACTTGCTCCATTAAATAATCAGCATTTTCGGCATTCTTCCCTTTTTTTTCTTACTAATGTGTTTCCATTTTCCCTTCTGCAAAGCCTATCCTCACACTGACAGTCTCTCAAGGCATCACTCTGTCCTGTCCTCTGGCTGCCAAACCTTTTGAAAGAGCAGCTGTAGCATTTTTGCCATAATTCCATCATGTTTTCATTTCTTGCAGAATAACTTTCACTACAAATTCTTGATAACCAGCCTATAAGTCTTTTCCCAGTCTTCACGTTCACTGACTTCTCTTTCATATTTGACCACAGTAATCATCCCTTGTTTCTCAAAACCTACTTGCCCTTGCTTCTGCATATTTTTAACTCTCTGATCATCACACTGATTCTTTCTACAGAGAAAATAAGACCTAGAGTAAATGATACTCAGTTGACTAAGTTTACAAGCTATTTTGGTTTAGATACTTTCATGCGCGCTAACAACCACTATCCCGCTTAGCTCCCAATAGGAACCGTTCTCCAGGGGCCTATAATCACCTCTTGCCTCTTTATCATTGGGAGCTGCCACTAGGTAAGTAGATCTTATTTGTTCACAACCCCAGGGGCCTACCTCTAACCACCAAAATCATATATTCACCTACCACTTGTTCATCACCTTTACTTAAATATTCTAACATGACCAGCATAGCCAAAGCAAACATTACCATTTCTATGGCCCTTGTCTGCAAATGAGTTTCTTCCTCCGACTTTGTTTTTAGTTTTTATTTATGTATAATCATTCTTTATGTAACCACAACTTAAAATCTAAGAGTAGGGAGGAAACAAGCTGGAGGCGTCGGTAGCAGCTGCACCCACCACCTCCCAAAACCACATCAAAATTACAACTAAAATACAGAACCACCATCCTGCAGAGCCTCCTGAAACCTGGCTGAACAGAAGCCCCACAACCAGGGAGCTGAAGCAGCACCGAGACTGGGAGGAGGGGCGGAGACGCGGGTGGATAGGGGTGAATCCGGGAGACATGGCCGCAGGCCCACACCCGGTGCCGCGGGTTAAACCCAGGAGGGAATCTCGGCGGCGGAGGTTTCCTGGAGGAGGGAGGGGTCCCAGCCCCACAGCAGGCCCCCAGCCCAGGGCTCCAGGGCCGGAAAGAGACGTCCCCACACCTTCCAGCTGTAAACCCAGCGGGAACTGTCCCTGAGGGTCGCGGAGGCCGCGGGAGCCCCAGCAGCTCCTCTAAAGGGCCCGCACAGGGACTCACTCGGACGCTCCCTCTGAGCCCAGCGCCGGGAGCAGCCTGAAAGGACCCGGGACACTCGGGGGGAACTAACCTGCCTGAGATCCGGGCGAGAGGCGGAGGGCGGCTTCCTCCCGGGCAGAAGGTCTGGCGGAGGCCATGGCTCCTGTGGCGAGTCCTCCCCGCACACAGCCGGCAGGCAGGCGCCATGTTTGAATCGCCAGCACCTGACTCACGCCGTTGGCCCCGCCCCGTGATTCCCGGAGGCCCCGCCCTCCCCACCTGCAGCTCATCCAGGCCGTTTCCAGGGGCTTTTCTGTGCAGTGGCCTCTCGAGCCTCATGCTTAGGACTTGCCTAAAATCTCTCAAACAAGTAGCAGCGGGCCCCCTACGGCTTAATAAGCCGCCCCAGGCCTGGCACTAGCGGCAGCTGCATTGGCTCATAGCTTGGCCTCTCCTGGGCACCTCCAAGCCCAGCACAAGGAGCAGCCAACTACAGTTTGCTGAGTAGCTCATGCTGGGTGGCCCTGGGCAAGGCACTCGCACAGGCTGACTTTGCACCTCCAGGGAGGCCCCAGAGACAGTGCACGTGGGGGTCAGACTCGACCACGCTGGATTACAACCCTACCACATCCACAAGTGACACATTTAAGGGGTGCACTTGGTGAACACCAAAGCTCCACTGAAGTAAATCCTGCTCCATAGGGGTGTCTCCAGCACAGCAGCTCTTTGGCTGTAGCTGCAACTGGTCCTCACAACCAATTTGCCTGGGGGTCAATTTCTCCCAGTGATGCCAACAGCAACCAAGCTCAACTACAACAGGAGAGTGCACACAGCCCACACAAGGGAGCACCTAGAAGGCCCAGCTCAGGTGACTGGGGAAGCTGAGTCACTGGGCCCTACAGGACACCTACTACACAAAGCCACTCTACCAATTCCAGGAAACATAGCAGCTCTACCTAACACATAGAAACAAACACCTGGAAGCAGCCAAAATGAGGAGGCAAAGAAACATGACACAAAGGAAAGAACAGAAAAAATCTCTAGAAAAGGAACTAAATGAAATTGCATCAAGAAAGCTAACAGATACAGAGTTCAGAATTATGGTTATAAGGATCTCAAGGATATTAGTAAGAGTATGACAAAAATAATTGAGAAAATCGATGACATAATAAAGTACCAATTTTAAATGAAGGCTACATGAACTGCAATGAAGAATAATTTACAATCAGCAATTTGGAACCTAAGGAAACAAAAAACATCCAACCAGAAGAGCAAAAAGAAAAAAGAATCCAGGAATATGAAGATAGTATAAGGAGCCTCTGGAACAACTGCAAGAGGCCCAACATTCATATTATTGGGGTGCCAGAAATGGAAGAAAGAGACCAAGAAATTGAAAACCTATTTGAAAAAATAATTACAGAAAACTTCCCCTACCTGGGGAAAGAAATAAACTTACAAGTCCAAGAAGCACAGAGAATCCCAAACAAGAGGAACCCAAAGAGGCCCACAGCAAGACACATCATCATTAAAATGCCAAAGGTTAAAGACAGAGAATCGTAAAAGCAGCAAGAGAAAAGCAATTAGTTACCTACAAGGGAGCACCCATAGGACTGTCAGTTGATTTCTCAACTAAAACTTTGCAGGCCAGAAGGGAGGGGCAAGAAATATTCAAAGTGATGAAAAACATGGAACTACAACCAAGATTGCTCTACCCAGCAAAGCTATCACTTAGAATTGAAGGTCAGATAAAGAGCTTCACAGATAAGAAGAAGCTAAAGGAGTTCATCGCCACCAGACCAGCACTATAGGAAATGTAGTTGAAGGGTCTTCTTTAAGAAGAAACTAATGAACAAAAGAATCTGATGAACTAAATAGATCCAGAGACATTGATGCAGGCAACAGACGATCATATTTCAGAGAAAAGAGGGTAAGAAGTGAAGGGGATCAACTGGGGGGGGGGGGATAATGGGATACCTGTAGTGCTTTCAACAATAAAGATAAATTTTTTAAAACATACTTTAAATCTACAGCCTGTTACTTATTTTCTTTGACCATACCCCATAAGTTTTTGTGTCCCTGTTTTTTTATGCTATTTTTTTCTTCTGCCTGAAATGCCTTCCTCCAAAACATCTATTTTTCAAAATCTTATGCCCCCTTCAAAATAATTTTATATGCTAGTCTTTCAATGATGCTCAATCTCAGTCAAATCTTCTCTTGTTTCTTTTCTAAATTGAGATATAATTGACATACAACATTGTATAAGTTTAAGATGTACAATTTGCTAATTTAATACATATATGTATTGCAGTATAGTTACCACTGTAGCATTGGGTAGCACCTCTGTCACATAATTATAATTTCCTTTTTGCAGTGATAGCAAGTGAGATCCAGTCTCTTAGGAACTTTGAAATTTATAGGAGTATTGTTGCCTATAATCACTATTCTGTGCATTAAATCTCCAGGACTTATTTATCTACTGGTTGCAAGTTCATCCCCTTATTCAACCTCTCAATTCCCTCATCCCCAGCACCTGGTAACCACCATTCTACTCTCTATTTCTGTGAATTCAGCTTTTGTAGGTTCCACGTACAAGTGAAATCCTGCAGCATTTGTCTCTCCTTCTAACTTATTTCACTTAGAACAATGCCCTCAAAGTCCATTCATGTTGTCTCAAGTGGCAAGATTTCTTTCTTCCTCGTGGCTGAATGATATTCCACTGTGTGTATAAATAATGTTCTCTTTATCCACACATCCATTGATGGACACATAGTTTGTTTCCACAGCTTGGCTATTGCAAACAGTGCTGCAACAAATATGGGAGTCTCTTTAATATTCTATTTTCACTTCCTTTGGATGTAAACTCAGAATTAAAATTGCCAGATCAAATGGTAGCTCTATTTTTAATTTTTTGAGAAAACTTCATTCTGTTTCCCATAGTGGCTGAATTTACATTCTCCTCAACAGTACTCAAGGGTTCCGTTGAATACCTAAGGGACCAGCACACCCTCACCAACACTAGCTATTGCTTGCCGTTTGACGATCGCCATTCTAACAGGTGTGTGGTAATAACTCACTGCGCTTTCGATGCGCATTTCCCTGATAATTAGTGGTAGAGCATCTTTTCATGTAACTGTTGGCCATTTGGATGTCTTCTTTGAAAAAAGATATCTATTTGGTAACTCTGCCCATATTTTAATTAGATTGTTTTGTTGTTATTAAAAAGTTCTACTTTCAACAATAAAGATAAATTAAAAAAAAAAGTTCTCTCTTTTTTTCTGTAAACATCTAGGTTAGAGTTTCTGTAATCTCCCTTTTAAAGATGCTTGTTTTATACAGGTCTTAACTACTCTATCTTAAGATTAAAAAAAAATAGTTCAAGCTTTTGAAAATTGTTTTAAATAACCTTATTGTAATATATTCAAAGGCTCCTTTGTTTCACCTTATTGGGTGATTCTTTTCAAGAATCATTTAATAAAAAACAAATGAACAAGCAAAAAACCCATAAACACATGAGGCAATGGGCATGTTAATTAACTAGACGGGGAAATCCTTTTATAATGTATATGTATATCAAAGCACCATGAAATACACTTTAGATGTTTTATGCCTGTTATAGGTCAACTAAGTTGAATTTTTTTTAAAAAGATAATCATAAATATTCCATGCTCCCATCCCATTACATCTTTATATTTATGTATAATTTTACAATTGCATTTGCATCTTTTCCAAGGAGAACTATTTGTAAGGCTCTAAGACTTCTGAAGTTTCTTTGATTCAGTTACATTGCTTATGTGTCCTAAGGCCTCCATGCTATTTGATTCCAAAATATGCAGTGCCTTCTAGGTGAGTTTTCATAAAAAATTCAGGAAGCTGCCTTCCTGTTTTCCTCTTTGTAATGTAACTTTTTCAGATATTTTCCTTTTACTCAAGAGAAACTCTGTAGTATAACTCTTAATTTAAATAAAAATAATAAATATATACAGAAAAAGGTAGATAACATTGTCATTTTCTTCCTCAGGAAATATACAGGTGTGAAGAATTAAACATGAATCTCAGCAGAACAATAGACCTCCCCATTCAGCTTGTGCATAACATGAATCCCCATACTCTTACTGCACACTGTGTCCCCAAATGAGGGTAAATTACCACTTGCGAAAGACTACCACATATCTCCTGTTAAATAATTTTCCTGAGCCTCAAGCCCTGGTGTGGGCCTCATTCAGTCTCTTTTGTCTTCTTTCTTATTTCAAGGAAGTCTATTCACAAGGAGACTGGAAGCCAAAATATTTAGTTTCTACCTGCACAGTCCTGCAGGTATGTGATGAACTGAAGCTGACCTTCAAGCACAGCACACTCTTAATGAAACTATCTGCTTCTGCTCGGCATCAAGGACTGGTTGAAAGGTTTCTGGGCTAATAGACTAAATTACTCTTTAAGGCCAAAGGGCTGTGGTGTGAGATTAAACCTGAAGAAAGGAAGAAATAAATTATTAAGATGATATTAAGGTAATAAATCGTCCTTCACAAGTAACACATGAAGTGCTATTTTATTGCTGAAAGCAAAATATTAATATCAAGTTTCCTTTTTCTTTTTTCTTTTGTTTTCTTAATATATCTTTATTGATTGCAGAAAGGAAGGGAGAGGGAGAGAGAGAGAGAGACAGAAACACCAATGATGAGAGAATCATTGATTGGCTGCCCCCTGCATGCCCCCTACTGGGGATCAAGCCCACAACCCGGGCTTGTGCCCAGACCCGAAACTGAACCATGATCTCCTAGATGCTGGGTCGATGCTCAACCGCTGAGCCACACTGGCTGGGCAAGATCACATTTTCTTGAAGGGATCACTGCACCTAACCCAGAAGTCTCTATAATGCTAGAAATGTGACAATTAATTTCATTGGTTCAATATTGTGCATTTAGGTGAAATATTTCTTATAGTGCAACTCTTGGTGTTTTTTATCAGGTACTTAATAACTTTATGAGCATAAAAATAATTACATAGAGTCAATTGTTTTAAAGGCTGTTCTGTAGAGTATCTAACTTCATGAAAACTGCAGAATCTTAAAATAGCTCTTTTATAGAGCTTAGCTTGATGTTGGAGAAAAAAATGAAGTCTATGGGATTCCCAAGAGGAAGAACTTGGCCTTGTTGATTATGGTATCTCTGGCCCCCTGCTGGAATATAGTAGATATGACTAGAGGTTTATTGAGAATATCAAGCTAGAAAAATCAATTCACAGTCAACTTTCAAGTATTATAAGTTGGATATGCGAGATATTACTGCAATGTTTCCTAAACATTGTGTAAACTCAGGTTAAGCTTTCATTAAAAGGCATAGATCTGTGTTCCTTTGATAAAGTTGTGAATATACTTTCTTGAGTATCTACTTTTCCAGTGGAATCACAAGAGATTTAATTTGTTTAAGGCATAAAGAATGTTTTGCGGCAACATACTTTCCACTCTCCACTTTATTTAATTGATGAATCATTCTTTTCTTTATCTGTGGTTTCTTTTTTTATACATTAGTCTGTCTTTAAGGCAGTGGACAAGTTAAGTAAGGCCAGTTAGAAATAGCATTATTATTCCATCATTTACAAAGCAACAGAACAACATTAAATTGTCAGTATTTTTAGATGTACTGAAAATTAAAGTAATTCCACTTTCTTAAGAAAGTAATTGTTTAAAAGTATTGTGAAATATGTTTGTATTTATCCTAATTGTGACATTTTGATATTTCAGGATCAATTTATATATTTGTGTGTAAGGACTTGAACAATTTTAAAGATTTTTTGGTCTAGAATCAAAATACCAAGTGAATTAAAGTTCATTGTAGAATATCCACAGCACCATCTTTTCTGCTCTGAGACTCTCATAAAATGAGACCTACAAGCCTTTCTTCATGATGGTTTCAGTGCAAAGACATTCAGGGAGAAGTTCTAAAGTCTGGACAATAGTGTTAATCAAAAAACTCTAGATGTCATTAAATATGTGCCAAAGAACCAGTAATTCCCCAATGCCAATCTAAGGACTGGTTACTTCCACATTACCTGAGAAGGTTTAAAAACACTAGTTCATGGCCACCACATTCTGAAACTGACCAGTGTAGGACCCAAGAATCTGTGTTTTTAAAAGCTATACAAGATAATTCTTGTGCACTGCTAAGGTTTGAAATCCATGTTATATTTTCTAACTTGACAGGAATCAGTTGTAATAAATGTAGGGATGTAAAAAATACAAACCACCGACTGCTGTTCACCATCCCATGGCCCCATCATTCACACTTGCTTCTTGGTAATCAGTTCCCCAGCTGACATCTCTGAAACATTCACTATTCTCATTTCTCATTGTATAACAGAAGCAGAGGCCTGGCCCCTGGATGAGCTCCATGAAAATGCACATAGCAAGTATATTAGAAAGAATCTAATTTCCGTAAATCAATACCCCAGAGTGGTTTAATATTGTAGGATTCCTGGCAAAGGGACGTTTTACCTTCTTCTGTTCCATTTGTACAGTTTAGTCTCAGATTGAAAGCTGTTCCTAACTGTATAGGTTAATAAAATGTGCATTTCAATAGATGGAGGCCGGTACTGACCAGCCTGGTTGACAGAGTTAGAGCTTTCTCGGTGATGGAATCCGGGGAAGAGGGTCTGGGTGCATGAGAAATGCTTGGGGGCAGGGGTGAGGGGGAGAAAGAAGCAGGAGCCTAACGGTCATACTATTGTGCGACGAGCCAAAGGTCCGTACGGGCTCTGAGGGAATTTTGCTCTGCATCAGGAATCTATTTTCTCTATTATTACAAAGAAAGAGGTTTATCATGTAACATTTATTTGAAAATGCAACTTGACCGTAGTTTATTGAATAGGTAGTTACAGGAGAAAGGCAAGTAATTAAAATACCAGGAAGGGTGTAATTTTTAAAAGGCTGCAATTCTGATGTGTGCAATTGAAGATTGTAGGTAGGAGGAAGCATCTGAGCTGAATGGGTGGAATTTTGACAGTTTAAATTTAAGAGAAGGGCAACAAGCAGAGAAGTGGAAAAGTGGAGTATCTTTTAAGACAAAGATAAGTTGTTTTGTATGCCAAAAATGAATCATGGTTTGGTAGAATCATGCTGTTAAAAATAAGACCAGAAAGAGAGAATCATGGGTCCAGCTAAAAGTTTGCATTTCATTCTATAGGCCATGTCGAACCACGTGAAATGTTTAGTGAGAATATGCCATAATCAGACGTGTGTTTTAGGAAAAACTAAGAGAGAATCATGGTTAAAACATCCTTTCAAAATCAAATGCAGCTGTCTGCATAAGACAGCTTACGGCTAATCAACTAGAGTCAACCAAGAAGCATGTTAGTCTGTATGTGTTAGTACCGGACAAAGAGCTGAATGAGGCTTGAACTAAAACAGAGACAATGAAGAGAAAAAATGGAACAGGTTTGAAAGGCATTGCAGAGATAGAGAAAAGAACAGTGAATCCATAGCTACCTTAATCTACCTTGCTTTAGCAAAAAAAGTTCCTATCACCTTTCTTATTTATTTCTTATTAAATTGATTGGGGTGACATTAGTTCGTAGGGTCATATAGGTTTCAGGTGTATATTTTTATGATATATGATCTGTGTATTGCATGAGTGCCCACTACCCAAAGTCAAATCATCTTTCATCACCGGATATCTGGCCCCCTTTACCTTTTAGGACCCCCTGCTCTCTTCCCTCTGGTAACCACCATACTATTACCTGTGTCTGTGAGTTTCAGTTTTATATCCCACATGTGATGAAATCATATAGCTTTTTTTCACTTGTCTTTTTAAAGCAGCTTTATTGAGATAATTTACATATTATAAAGTTAACCCACTTAAACAGTGCAATTCGATGGTTTTTAGTATATATACAGAGTTGTGCATCCATTACCATAATCTAATTTTAGAACACTCGTATTGTCCCAAAAAGAAATCTTGTAGCTATTAGTAGTCACTCCACATCCCTCCTCTCCTTCTCCCAGGATAAGCAGCCACTAACCTACCCATCATCTGCTGGGCTATATTCCCTATTGAACTCCAAGCTACTAGGGGAAATACTCAGTTTTTAATTAATACATAACATCTACATACCCCCCAACACACACAGAGCACATGTATTTCCAGGGCATTAGATTCTTACCTTTTACTTCTGTTGTTCTTGTGCAGACCAGAAAGCCCCAGGTCCCTCTACAGAGGCCAGTAGAAGCAAACAATCCATGCTTGTAGGAACAAAGTGATGCCAGAGGCAGAAAAGTTCCTCTGACTTTTTCCATTTCTCTCCTCTGGGGAGTTGAGCCTTGAGTTGTGTAAGGGATCAGTGTAACTCTACCTACCTGTGGCCAGTGCTGGCTCTGGAGGCCCTGGGTCCACACCAGCCTGTGAGACACTAGAATGAGGTCTAGATAGATGACTCAGTCCAGACTAAGCTATGCCTGAATAAAGTGGAAGTCTGCCTTCAGATAGGCTTTTTATAAAACTCTGCCAAAATTCCCGGTTGAAATTGATTATCCAAAAGGTTCATGCTAATCTTTCTCTCTTCTCAAGAAGTTACAAGTTCTCAGGGGCTTCCTGACTCTTCCCAGCTATTGCTTGATCCTAAGATTTTTATGGAGCAAAATAAATCTGAAAACATCTGTACGTATTTTATGATCATGATGATGGTGAGACAGCAAGGATGGTATTATAGACACTACTTTACGAATGAGGAAATTCCTTAAGTAAGTCACACAGCAGGTTAGCAGTATTTTCCTACCATCTTCCATATGAATTTATCAGGTGACTTAAACTTTTCTCAGTCCCCAAAGACTATATTTTCAGGTTCGTTTTGAGGATTAAAAAGGACAATGAGTGGGGACATGATTTATAAATGATAAAGTGGTACATAGTGGAAATTAGTACTTCTGCATTAACTAGTCCAGATTGCCTTGGACTGGCAGGAGAATTCATATTTAGTTCTTTGCATTTTCCTAGACTCTGTGAAACTTTCTAACACACCGAGCATTACACATCTGACTGGGCCGTTGGGAGTCTGTCAACCCTGGATGGTTCCTTCTGAGTCACACCACCAGCACATTATAGTCCCTACAGTCATTTGAAGCTTGATTCCAGATGTTCTCCAGATGAACAAGGCCATGGAACCCCAACGCTGCTCACCCTTCCTGTTCTCTGCACACGCAGTGAGCTTTCATTCAGGAAATCCCTGCGTGTGGACATTCCTCTTATCTGTCTCACAGTAGAAGGGCTTTGAAGAAGAGGAATTTATATTTCTTTGCTTTATTATCTGATTTCTAACAGGCATCAGAAGTAAACAATTTAGTATTCGCCCATCATTTATAATTATTAGTTGGTTAAAACACCTCTTTCGATGTTAGTTTGCTTGGCAGGGGGCACTCAACTATGGCAACTCCTGAATTTAGTAATTTCAAGCCCCCCCAAAAAATGTTTATCCAATTGTCTAATTGGTTTAACTTTTTCCCACTGTTTTGAAGCTGTGCTACCAAGAAAATTTAGTCATATCCTCAACTGAGTAACCTATTTGCAGAGCTCCAGGTTTCTAAAGAATATTATATTTCATTTTGTAAAATAGCTTTTGGTTTTTGTTTTTTTAAAAAATAAGCCGGAAACTGTGCAAACTCTGTGAATTTTCTTCAGAGGTGATGAAATTAAGTAATTTCTTTTATGGTAATAGAATTCATTATATACAGAAAAAAACATAATTAAAAGCTTTTATATATTTTATATATAAAGAAAAAAAAGCATTGATTATACTGTAAACACAAATACTTGATTTTAAGCCTACTTAAAGTCTCCAGTAATATTAAAAATTAAACAGTTGACTTACTGTAATTAATATTTACATAAAGGTCTCTGAAGGAAATTTTTTAAAAAGTAGTAAAATATAGCACCATAGGATTAAAGTAGCAGGGAAAAATAATTTTTTTAATATTTGAATACATATCCAAATTGTGGTCATTTTAAAATAATTAATCATTATCAAAAGAGAGCCTATACACATATTTTACAAAGCCTGTCTACCAGTTATATTCAACATAGAATTAAGCTGCTTAGAGTCAACACTTACAGGTCATAAATATTCAAGTTATAGCCTGATCTAATGTAGTTTCTGTTTTTCCCAATAAATCTGCGCTCTATCTAGTGTGGATTCTACAACAATTCTGGGCTTTGGCTACCATTTCCACTTCGTCTCATTAAGCCTGAGGAAGCATTTTGTCCCTGAGCATCAGGCGCAGGCAACGGGAATCCCGCAGGCACGAAGCCAACAAGCCTCTGGCTAAGTGACCTCCGTGGCGGTCGGGCCGCCGGGCGGAGCCGTTAGTCAAGGGCAGTCCTGCACACGGAGGGGTTTTCCGAGGCTGCTTCCCAGTAACTCCCTCTGACGACTTCAGGTGAGAGTTGGGGCGGCAGGTAAACTTGAAGCAAGCTTACTGATAGCCCCGGAGGCCCCCAGCGGTTCCAGAGTAAAATAAGTAAAGTCTTGTTTTCACATCGTCACCTCATTGGGAATCCGAATGCTTTCTCTCCGTCTGCAATGCTGTGTTGCCCAAAGTCTATATTTTATAAAACAATTCATATATCTTTGAAATCAGGTGCATTAATAATATTTCTTGCCCGGCCAGGCGTGGCTCAGCAGTTGAGCTTCGACCTAGGACCCAGGCGATGGGGGTTCGATTCCCGGGCAGGGCACAGGCCCGGGTTGCGGGCTCGATCCCCAGTTGGGGGCGACAGGAGGCAGCCGAGCAATGACTCTCTCATTGTTGATGTTTCTCTCTCTCTCTCCCTCTCCTTTCCTCTCTCTGAAATCAATAAAGATATATTTAAAATAATAATAATAATAATATTTCTTATTGGGTCTGCGTTTTGCAAATGTGTTATCATATGATACTGTCTTGTGTTTTGTTAGGCTTGATTAACCTTTTATGCCCTGTTAGTGTTGTACACCTAGTGTCTTTGAAACATTTCTATGACTCCTTCTTTAACTGATTTGTTTCTTGCTTGCCTCCTCTATATGGCTTCTTTGCAAAGCAATATGTGTTTCCTATGTATTTCTTGTGAATTTATTCACCTATTTCTTTGTTACCGGAAAGTCCCTTTCCATTTACCTTGTCCATACAAATCTGCTCTCTCCCAGGTTTACATTAAGATGCATAAGAGAAGTTCCCAGCTGATTAACCATATGCCAAATTCAAAATGTTGCTTTGCTTTGGAGCTCTCTTTAAGAAATCAGAATTTAGAGATCAAGAGATTTGAACTTGTGTGTGATAAACCAGAACAGTGCTGCTGTAATCATGTGTCTCAAAATTTAACTAAAATAGCAAGGCTTTTATTTTCGAAAGTTGACCAAAGAGAAATACTAAAAGAAATGGTAGTCACATTTTTAATATTTGTATTTACATTTTAAGTAACTTTTTTTAAGAACTAGAGAATAAAATTTACTAATTAGCAAGGGGTAATATATGCAAGCTATTCATCTTGTAGTAAACAAGCACAAATTTATTCCAAATTTAATCTTTAGTTTAGTTTACTCACAAAATGGAAGCTCCAGTTTAGTAGGATGTGTTTAGGATTAAACCAATCACCAGGGGAATATCCAAAAGAAAGAGACATTACCTGCACTGCCCCCAGATTAAGGGAAGTGTTTGTTCTCTATTTCTAATCCTATTGATCTGGCCAACTTTTATTTTGAAGAAAAGATTGAAATAGTACCTGAAATAAAAAGAAATAAGAAACATATTAATGCATTTGTTGAAACGCTAAAATTGTCAAAATTCAGTAATGATGACTTCCCAGGGACAAAGAGTCTGTTTGCCAATAAAATAAGGATATTATCTAGATGACAAGTTTTCTGAAAGTCATATTTTATACTCACTCACCAATAATTCACAACAACAGAGCATGTGCTCACTTACTTCAAAATGCAGTTTTTTCACGCATCCATGACTCTTATTGAAAATAAAAACACCTTTGGTGTCTTTTAGCCCTTCTATGCATAAGCTCCTGTCACATACACACACACACACACACACACACACACACTGAGCAAGGCACAACTGTCATCCTCCAAAGATTTGCAGCTAAGTTGGAATATCCATATAAATATAAGTATGCATTCTGCTTTGACTCACTTTGCCCAAAACTCATAGATAATTGTTAGTCATGAAATAAAATCACAAATATTTTTTAATACATTGTTTAAAAAGTACACTAACAATGCTTTTCCTTCCTGTTTTAACATATTACAAAGGCGTAAGAATTCATTTTTCGGCTTCTTGGGATTTCCTAATCTCTTTTTACAAAGTCTTAAACTTATTATAATTCTCAAAAATATTTATCGAAGAATCGCTGTCAACCTGGCAGAGAGATGCACAGAGGGTCTGTCCTTGACCATGTCTGGTTGAAGGTCTGTGTTAATGGTTTAGGTAAAGATAGAAATGGCAGGCTTGGGGCATTTGCAGTTGACAGAAATACAGAAGTGTTGAGAAATATCACAGATGATAGAATCAGTATTCAAAAGATTCCCAGACTTAACAACACGTCAGATCTAACTAGAAAGAAAATATAACAGGGGTAAAATATGTTGGCATGGTTCTTGGATCCAAAACATCAAGTTCAAGAGTTCGGCGTACAGGAATCCAGGCTCAGCAAAAAGCTCTCTACAAAGTGTTTTGGTTGTATAGAAGCCCAGTGTGAGTGCATATTGCCACGTGGCTTTCCTAAAATACTGAGAGAGTAAAAAGGGGAGAAAACTACTTGTTTAGTGTTCACTCTATGGGCATCAAGAAATTTTAAAAATTTAGGGGTAGCTTCGATGATGGAAAGATGACTTGAAATGCATTCATGAAGTAATTTATAGTATTTAGCTTTGCAGAGAAGTAACTAAAGAATAAAATGAATATTGTCTTAAAACATTTTATAGATCTGTCAGGTAGAATAGTAATAATTCCAGTGGGAATTTTAGATCAGGAGGAAGAAATCTCAGGAGAATTTATTTTAATTTGAAATGGAGAGGGTGGGGGGAATTCTGAGCTGTGAAATTATGAAATAGACAAGCTTGAAAGGTATAATTTCACAGAAACTGGAGGAGTTTATGCAGAAGCTGATGTCCTCTGATAAGGAGTGGTCAGAAAAAATACAAGCATTATATAGTGCTGAACTAGATAAAATGTGAAATCCCACCTA
Source organism: Miniopterus natalensis (assembly GCF_054644295.1). Classification (NCBI taxonomy): domain Eukaryota; kingdom Metazoa; phylum Chordata; class Mammalia; order Chiroptera; family Miniopteridae; genus Miniopterus; species Miniopterus natalensis. The sequence continues at coordinate 9,831,103 of NC_142082.1, read as the reverse complement.
ACACTGAAATTTTATGGTGTAACAAATCTATTTCATGGGTAGGAGATTTGTCTTTTTTCTCTTTGAAATTCCAATAAAGGGAGCCTAGTACGTATCCATTATAATAGAATATCAAAAGGTCTGTAATGGATACATGTCTAACTTGCTAAATAAGAAAATAACATAATACCTATATTATTAGGAAATACATTGGTAAGTACCAGAAACAGAAATAAAGTGAAAGTGGCTGCCATTGAGCAATTGGTATTAGGGTAGGAGGGAGGTGAGGGTACTATTAAATAACATGAATTTAGCCCCATCTATTTAAATTTTTTTACATTACCATAATCACATTTTAATAAAAGGAAAAATAATTGTTGAAAATGTCAATTGAGAAAAAATAAACATTTTACTTCTAGATTTTTTCCCAAGCCTTTCAGCTTATTTTAAATCATGCTATCTGGTACTTCTTAGATTTTGTTGATTTTTTTTTCACTTGTTCAACTGTAACTTCAAACAAATCTATAGTGTTTCATGTAGATTCAGAAGTAGGCCATGCAGAATGCGTTACCTCTATCTGTTTCCAGAACTTGCAGTACAGGGCTAGTGAAGTAGGGAATGCAAAGAACTAAGCAGTTCACCTTCAGATTGATTTTGAAAATTCATTTTTAAAATTTTATCCTGACTTCTAACAGAGATCAGACATGTATTGCAAAGTAACAAGCGGGATAGGAAACTGGCTTCTGTGTAGTTAAAATAATGTCATAAATAAAGAAAATTTACTAACCTAGTCATTTCTAGTCTATTATACTTTCTGCACAGTAATACTATATTTTTTCTCAACCAATGACATGACTTCTACCCCACTTTTCTATTGTCCTCAGTAAACTATAATATTGTTTCTCCTCTGGCATTAATATTATATCTATTTAGAATGGGTGGTAAATTGATGGGTGATAAGTAGGTAATTATGATAGACAAGGTTAGACACACAAACATATGGACATAACGTACTCTAATTGGAACCTACCTATCAGTTAGAGATGTCTTACTTCTACCATTAGAAAATTATTTTGTGCTTTGAACAGGTTTCTGTATTTGGGAGCAATCAATGAAAATTTAAATATCTTTGGGGGCTGCTAAGCACCTTAAACTATTATAAATTTAAACCCCAGGAAATATTATGAAGTCAGTAAAATCAATGACTCTCAGGCAACAGATAAAACATTGGTTGTGAGAAGAGGGTGGGCTTCACTTCAAGACACCATGATGTGTGGAGAGCCTGGGCAAGTGGCGGCTACCAGGCATGCATCTTACTAGGGCATTTTGGTTCTTTACCATCAAGTTTAATTAAAATGATGTCATCATTTAGTGAGCCAGCATGGTGCCCTGCTTAATATCCACACAACCACGGTCTCTACAGGTCAGATTTAGTGAGGACAGGATAGTTAGCCAAGCCCAGGAGCAAGACAGTGAAGTTATACTTCTGACTTAATCATATAAAGGCAATTTAACTTTCAACTTTTTTGTTGATGTGAATTAATCCTTCACTTTTCAATTTTCTGCTTCCCACCTAAGAAATGTCCTTCACTTCTTTTGCCACCTTCATGATTTTCTGTCCCTAAGCTCATCTTCACTCCCAAATATATTTCCTTCTTTTAATTTTATATTAAAACTTATGAAATCCAGAGTTCAAGTCATTAAAAGCAAAACTTGTTTTGCTCTATCTTTTTTCCTTGAGAGAAAGAAAACATTAATCTTAAAACACTGCAAGGAGTTTTTCTAATGTAGCGAAGAAAATAAAGAAAAAATTACAAATTTCCATATTATACATACTGAATATTCACATCCTGTCACTGTTGTTTAGCTATTTTCTTTAAGGAAGAAAAAAATGTATAGATTAGGACTGTTCTAGGCTTTTTACTTAGCCTGGATTTGGTTTAGAGCTATTTCACAAACTTTATAATAGCAAGTTAAGTTACATAGTATCCCTGTTGAGTTATTACCAAAATAAATGTGATATATATGGAAATCATATATCACATGGTAATATTCCATAAATTAAGCCTTTCATCCACTTACGTATTTGTTCCTATATATTAGAACTAATTCAAAGTCATGCCGCTGTATATTTTTAAAATAAAAAATATTATTTTTAGGGGGAAAAGGACTCATTTAATTCTTAGTTAACCATGCAAGCTGTAAAGTTTAATACTTTTAATCTAAAACAGAGTCATAGTCCACAATTCCTACAAATAGCACAAAAGAAACATATCCAGTGAATGAGACTCCTAGGATATCATCATACAGAGTGTATCTGTCACAATCAAAGAACAAAAATAAAAAATGGAAACCCTTTACTCTTTTTGAAACAAGGAGACTTTTTCACCCATCGTCATTTATCCTCTCTATGCCCCCTTCCACCTCCACCCACCCACCTCCAAAAACACCACACTGTTTTTCATGTCCATGAGTTCTCTGTCTTTTTTTTCTTTTTTGCTCAATTCCTTCACCTCCCCCCCCCCACTAGAGCCGCCTGCCTGCTTTCTGAGCCTGTCTCTATTTTGCCTGGTAGTTCAGTTTGTTCATTAAATTCTACATATGAGTGAAATCATATGGTACTTGTCTTTTTACCTGGAGAACATTACGCTAAGTGAAAGAAAGAGAATTTAATCCTGGGAAATGGATGCAAGGAATCTTATGGAAGAGCTGAGAAGCCAAGCCAGTGAGCATAAGGAGACCCAGGGTTCAGGAGCAGCAGTAAGGCAGTCTTTTCCCCAGGCTGGAGTCTCAAAAAGAAGAGGTGTTTTCCAGTCTTGGGACAGGGATCATCTGGTAAAAATTGAAACCATGGTAGATCTTTCTAGAGGGAGCCCCAGAAAAATGTAGCCACTGTCTGAGCCTCCCTTTGAGGAAAGAGGAGAGAGAAGGGGTGTCCCTTAGCTTCTTCCTTCCTTCCCAATCCACAGTGGGAACCAGATTTGAAACCAGCTGGCATGATAACCTGGATGGACAATGTGGCCTGCAGGGAGTGGCATGAGAGTACACATGCTCCCAACAACAATCGACAAATTCACATTAAGTGACAATTATAGAGAGAGTAGGTAAGTGGATGATGGATTTGGGAATGTTCAAATGTGGAGACAGTGAATATGTGGACCTAAAATCAAGTAATAGATCCCTGGGATTAAAGCTGAGGCCATGGGGCAGTTGATGTTTTAGCTTGCTTACGTTTATGCTATGATTTGTTTTCCCAGAAATAAATACGAACATTCTTGACACTGCACCATGTCGTAAATCACAAAGAAAAGTAAATCATTCATTTTATATTTGAAGGTTAGTATCTAAAGCACTAAAAAACAAACAAAAGCCTTTATTAACCACTTTATAAACTGGAAATCAAGTCTAAGAAAGTGGTTTGGAAACATTTGCTGTCATGAATGGCCGTTGGAATAGATAGCATGAGTGCATTTTACTTCATACATACAGACAACAAATACATCACACATGTACACATATAATAATTGAGATCATTAATGATGTTTTATATTAAAAGTGAAAGCTAAAACCAGAGTAGATACAGGGTATTTTTTAATGCTAGAGCATCTTTTTTAGGGCTTTTTCTACTCCTTGGAGAGACCAGTGCTTTTCCTTTCCCAGATAGTGATAGATTACAGCAGCACCTTTACACTGTGTAAAGTATTTATAGGCACTAACTGAATCCCACTAAAATAATAAACTCTCAGCAGGATTTGCTGCAACAAAGACACTAACTATGCAGCAAGGGTTCACACTTTGTGCTACCGTAGCTTCAACCTTTAAAAGTGATTGACTGGAAAGAAAACTCTTGCAAGGACAACGTACAAAAGTAAGTTATTAGGAATAACTCTAGGGCCCAGATAACTTCGTTGGATCATCCCACATCTTAAGGATTTCTCAAGTATACTCTCAAATTTTCAGCTACATAAATGGCTAATTATTACATTTTCTTAGTGGCCAAATAAATGTTTACACTAATGCTTAAAATCAGGAACATTCATTTTTCTTTTGACAGATATTTATTGAGCTCATAATAAAAGCCAAGTAAAGTGCTAAGGATTTCAAAATTTCCCACTCTAGACTTTTTTATGGGAGAAAGGATAACAAAAGACTGCAATACAAAAAGGAAATAATAATGATAGGTAACATCGCATTTAGGGGGCAGCATTATATTTGGGAAAAATTTAATTGATATTTTACATTAAAATATTTCCGCTAAAACCCATAAAAATACTATGGATTAGCCTTATATGTCCTCATTTACTGATGATGAACCTGAAAGGCAAGACTGTCTTAACTTGTATAAAACACACAGCTGGTAAGCAGAAAAGCCCAGTCTCGAGCAACACACACACACACACACACACACACACGCACGCACGCGCGCACACACACACACACACTGCCGCACTTCGACGTGTGTGTGGCTTCTGCATTGCACAGCAACACCTCCGGCACCATGACATGGTACAGATAAATTCAGTGTAAGTTCAGATGACAGGATATATCTCAGCTCTCAAATGTATCAGATGTTTTTCTGATATAAAAAAATCAAACCATAAAAAATGTTCACACCGTGAAAAAGGAAAGAAGAGGGGATTTTCTTTATATTAGAACATTACCAGAAATCTTAAAAAAAAATACTTTGTTATCAGTGATGCCCTAGTTATATTGGCCTCATTTTTTCTCATATTAAGTATTGAAAATATCAATAATGACCACAACAAGTTAAAAATTTATAAAAGCCAAAACTAGAAAATAGGAAGTAAATGGGAGGGAAATCCATGGGCTTGAATGTGAAGAGCGATGCCTGACAAAACATTTGTGTCAAATAACAGCTTTATTCATAATCACCAAAATCCGCAGCAACCAAGAGGCTCTTCAGTAGGTAAATAAACGAGCAAACCATGGGACATCCAGATCATGAAATAGTGTTCAGTGCTGAACAGCAACACCTACTCGAAAAAATAAAGTCTATTTAAAAAGCAGAGACACACAAAAGCCAATGGCGGGCTTTCCAGATCCCTTTTCTACCCCTTAGCACCTCATCTGGTGAACCTCACCCCGCCCCTGAGGCACCAGCAGCTCCCCTGGGCTCTGATGAGAGACGAGTGTCTAGGGTCAGAGATCTGCAGCTGCGTCTCCACCACTCACACTGCCTCTCTTTCTAAGGAAATGCGCTTTCTGGGAGCATTTTGATTGACACAAAGGAAGCAGAAGTCCAGTGTGGCTTTTGGAAATCAAGGTCGTGCGGGTGCTAGGCTCTGGTTGCTGGCGGTTGTTCCTTCATGCTCCTGCCGCCTGGAGGTATCAGCACTTTCCCTCCATCGGAAGACCAGGGGCCCCTGCCAGCTGCTTTTTGTGACTGGGCCGGACGAGCCTCGGCCCCCATCCTTCCTACAGGTCTGTCTCCCCAAGAGGACACTGCTCTTGCTTCTGCTCATGAACGTGTGAACCTTCCACATTCGCCTACCAAAAGGACGAGAGCAATAAGGTAGGCCGATGTTCATTTTACTGAGTACTAAGTTGTTTTTCCTGGGCCCTAAAGGATGAAAGATAATTAACTGTCTTTAAATTTAACACTTGAAAAGTGCTTAGGGAAAAGAAAAACATTTAGGTTCTACAAAAACTAATCCTTCTAATCTAGGTTCTTGTCTTCTAATTGAACTGGCCAGGTCAATTTACATTTTCAGAAGGCTTGGGACTTGAGTCTAAATAGTAAAGTTTAGACAGAGGGCTGTGACCCTCTCTGCTTGTTTCCATGCAATCTGCCTGGGCGATCGGATTATAACCTTAGGAAAAAAATCTACAGGGAAAATAGCTGCAATGCAGAGCAAATGCAAAGGGCAAAGTAAAATTGCTTAAAAAATGCACCATTATTATAAAATTACCTAGTCCCTATCTATATCTAGTTGAAAAATTATAATAAACTAATTTTGCTTTTTCTAAATTGAATCATATAATTTAATTTTAATAAATACTTATTAATATAAATGCTTCCACTCTTTTATTTACCTACAGTAAATTATACATATGCTATACATATATTACATTATTTATTAGTTATGTACCTAGTAGAGTTAGGATTATATTATGATTTATATTGTTTTATTCACTGATAAATTTTATTTTATATAAAGTTAATTTTTCCTGAGTTTTAAGTTTTAAGGAATACTCTACAGACATACTCACATACATATCAATGTTTGTATTTGTGTACATATATATATTTATATATATACACACACACATATATATACATGAATATATATATTTAAACATACATACACATAAATATGTATCTGTTAATGTTTCCTTAAGAACAAGTATACTCTCATACCATGATCATTTATTGCTACTGAGCCAAACAATAATTAACATAAGTAGGATTTTCCCTTTTGGACAATATCTTTTTAGATACTGCCATGAAAAAAAGACAAGGCAAAGAAAAGTTAGCAAGTATTCAAGAAATTGCATGTCCTTGAAAATATTACTCTATTTTATAAATGTATATTTTATGGTTATATTACACGTACTTATTTTATATTTTGTGGATATTTTCTGTATTCTGAATGTTTTATTTTGGATGAATATTTTATTTTAAATGATCCGCTTCTCCCATGACCTGCATTTCATCTATCAGTGGAAATGGAGGAGAACAGACTTGGGTCAATCATGACAAATTCTCTTACCATTGTATTGTTTCTCTCATTACTTAATGGTGACACGAAGCATAATGATAAATTTGGTATGGTGTAGGCTGAATTTGTTCCCCTCAAAAGGATATTTTGGAGCCTGACCCTTAGTGCTTCAGAATGTAACCTTAGTTAGAGATGGGCTCTTCACAGCAAGAATCAAGTTAAAAAGAGGACGCTGAAGTGGGCCTTAATCAAATATATTTTGTGTCCTTACAAAAGGGGGAAATTTAGACACAGAGGCAGACACTCCTAGAGAAAGGTTAATGTCAAAAGACCCAGGAGAAGACGGTTGTCTATAAACCAAAAAGAAAGACCTGGAACAGACCCTTCCCTCATGACACTGAAAGGAACCAAAACCACTGCCATCTTGATCCTGACTTCCAGCCTTCAGGGCTGTGGGCCAGTACGTTTCTGTATCAGAAAGAGAAATTAAGGAAACAATCCCATTTAAAATTTTATCCAAAGGGATAAAATACCCAGGAACAAATTTAACCAAGTGGGTAAAAGATCTGTACTCTGAAAGCTAAAAGACATAAATGAGAGAACTTGAAGAAGAAACATACAAATAAAAGGACAGACTGTGCTCATCGATTGGAAGGATTAGCATTGTTAGAATGTCCACACTGCCCCCCAAAATCTACAGATTTATTTCAACCCCTATCAAAATACCACTGGCGTTTTTCACAGAACTAGAACAAATAATCTCAAAATATATATCAAACCCCCAAAGACACCAAATGGCTCAAGCAATTTCTGCACACCTATGTGTGGCAACGTGATAGTCTTAGAAGGTGAGTCTAAAAAGATGATATTCTGAGACATAATAACCAAGGCCTAGTAAACATAAACCATCTCTATAAAAGTGTGGGGAGAAATTGTTTTAAACAGAGTAAATAGTAACTTCAAAAGCTGGAGAGGGGGAACCATTCTACTTGGTCAAGGAGGGTACAGTAGAGGAGGAAATGAGGGGTGAGGGACAGCGTCACGTTAGGCTTCTAAGGCAAGAACAGTAAAGTTTATGGACATTAATCTAACTGCAATTGGCGCTTCCCTCCTGAATGTTCCAAAGGCACATCAAATTTAGCATATTTAAAACCAAATTAATCACCTTTCTTCCACAGCATGTTTCTGCTTCTACGTTGTCTGTCAACTTAATGAAATCATCTCTCAGTCGCCCAAACTAAAGACACTCCCACCGTGTCCTGTAATTTTTCCATGACTTCCAAATTCAGTCCGTTACCACATCTTACTGAGTGTCGCCCATGATGGCTCTCACCGGGCACCCCTTTCCGCATCACTGCCACTGCTCCGGTTGCCCACCTCGACACTTTCCACTGGGACTTCACCTCGCTTTCCTCCTTAGAAACTCACTGCCTCTGCTTTTATTCCCTGGAGTTAGGATCTTTGTAAATAATGATCTGCTTCATCCCTCCTAGGTGAAAGCCTCCTAATGGTTTGCCGCTAAATAGGAAAATCTACACCCTTAGGCACGGAATTCAAGACCCTTCAGGTCTGGCTCTTACCTACAATTCCAATCTCCAACCTGTCACACAAATTAATTCTGCAACCAAACCAAACCACTTCCAGTTTCCTTTACGTTCCCACTGTTTCAAACCTCTATTCTTTGCACGTGCTGTTTCCGACACGTGGAATGACTCATCCCATTACATCCCCTACTGCGTCCCTGCAAAACTCATCCTTAAAAAACTCATGTTAGTGTCAGTATTCTTTTGGTAATACTGCTCTTGAGCACTCAAACTTTCTTTCCCCACCACGCACCACTCCCACCGTTTGACCTCTCATTGCCTCCGTGTTTCTGCTGCGTTTTCCACATCATTTTAGAGCTATGGTTTCCCCCCGTTGATATCCTTTATAACAATTTTATGTCTGAGCCCCAAGCAATGTGCACGAGGAGCCTGTAGAGTTTGTGTCTGAACCATGTAACTACCAATCATAATAATAAAATATTAGACACACAGGGAATTTAAAGATCATTAAGGCGATCCCTTCATATTACAAAAGAAGAAACTCGTAACCATAAAGGGTAAGCAGCCAGGAACGCCATAACTAGGTTTTCCAGAGCCCACAACAACCTCAGATCTCCTGTGAAGAGCTCTGGCACCATTGAGCACTGTTCCCTTCATTGCCCGTATTTACTCTCAGGGCTGATAGCGTCAATCAATAGCTGATAGGGAGCTATGGAGTCATTTATTTTATTTATATTAAGCACTCTATCAATATTTGTGAATGAATGAGACAATATATTGGAGTTTGTATTTATCTTATCAAAACTGTCAACAACTGAGTGTTACTAGACATTTCATTCTCTTACTGACTCAGTCATTACTTCTTCTGTCAAACAATTATTGACCTGTAAGACGCCAAATACCATACTCTGTGTTGAGAATGAAAAGACAGAGAATAGGGTATTTAAACTCCAGAAAATCACGGGGAAATAAAACACAGAATCAGAATATTAAAGCAAAGTTAGAAAAGCTACACTAAAAGTGTGAAGAAGCCAAGAAGTGCATGATTTTGCTACAGAAGAACCACCAAGTTTTTCACAGAAAATTTCATTTGAACTATTCATTCATTCATTTATTCTTTCATTGCCAAGCACTAAGCTTGTTAAGAATTTTAAAAAGAAGACGAAAAATAAGTAATTAATTACTCAATCTGTGTGTTTTTTAGCAACAGCTTGAATTAATCTCATTGATGATACTATTTTGTTTATCACACTATGAAAACCAGGCTGAAGATATCGATATTCTGATGCCCTTAAAGTTTAGAAGTACTTTAATTTTTAAAACTTTATGTTGCATTAGTTTAGTCCTGAGTGTTTCCACTTTAAAGTTCAATTGAAATTTTCTTCCTGTGGCCCTGAAACTGTAATAACTCAGGAACTCACTTCGGCTCCCCCTCTGTGGACGTGAGCTGCACGCTGATTGTGCTTGTGGAGGAAGGTTGCTGCGAAGAGGGGCTACCAAGAACGCTTTGCACATTAAAATACAAATTCTCTTCTGCTCTTATCATGGGACTGTTTCCTATTTTACAGTTTAGCAAACCTTGACAAACTTCTATTTCATTTAGCTTCTCATGTTTTTTGGTCTGCGCCCAAAGGTAAATGTGTGCCTGTGAAAACCCACTCTCACTATACATCTTACTGGTTCAAACCCATGAATTTCTGGAAGTCTAAAAAAGAAATAATTATTAAATGTTGTCAGTGTGATGTCCGACTATAAAAGTTCATAGTATTTTACATATATATCTCAAAGCTCTAGCTATGCATTTTATTTTTTAATGTTTGCATCACTGTTTATTTAAAAAAAACTTTTTTCACCATCATTTATCCCGTCTATGCCTTCTTCCACCTCCACCCGCCCCCAGAAATCACCACACTGCTGTCCACGTCCATGAGTTCTCTCTCTTTTTTCTTTCTTTTCTCTTTTCTCAGTCTCTAGGTATGCATTTTAATTTATTTTGTTTATGGTGAGGATTTCCCAATTACTTTTCAATATTTGTCAATGGCCATTTTAAAATTTTGAACAAATATTTCTCTTGTTATTTTTCCTGGAAGGAAAGATCCCATGGGATTTTTCTTTCTTTGATTTGAGGGCTATTTTAAAAAATTATAAAACGTTATCAAATTTAACAAACTTTTCATAAGTACATGCTTACATACGTTCAATATGGAAATAGGAAAGCATAACCATCATTAGTTACACAAATAACCCATATCTATGTACCTATATATGTGAATTTTATAAACATTTCTCATAACGTTTAAAATACTATATCATGGGCTTGATTTATTATTTTCATTAGTATTGAATGCATGCCTCATTATACCCTCAAAAATCAGTTATTTGTATGAGGACACTGAAACTAAATGACTTACCCAAGGTCACAGAGCTAGATCACTTACTAAACTGGGTTGTAATAACACAACAGTTAAGCTATATTACAGATTGTTTTTATATATGCAAATTTACTCCTTAGTCTTGATCTTTTATTTTGTGATTAAATTTCCAAAGGGCATATTTGACATTTACATTAGCTTAGTTCAAGTGGAAATTAATTTTCTCTTGACAAGTGTTGTGAGTTTCAAAATATCCCCTGTGCACACACTTGCTGAAAAGGTTATTTGTATTACAAATGCTCGTGACAGAGATATCGAAGCTTTTAGTATGCATGCATATCTTCGTATATATAGCACTCATTAGAAGCTAATGAAATCAGTTTTCTGCAGCGACTTTTGGAAACTAGTCTACAACTTTATTATGCTGTATGTTTCACAGCTTATTTAAATATTATATTAGCCTTTAACTTTTAACCTTGTTAATTTCATCACTGTGCTATACGGTTTCATCTGAATAACCATGGAAAATAAAATCAGAGCTATTGAACTCTAAACCCATGTAACTAAAAGGAGTTTTTTTCCAGACTTTGTCATTATGAGCAGTATTTTAAAGCTGAAGCCAAGGTTTCTGATCAGCGGAGATCCTGTGGACAGGAGCTGCGCACGATGCCACAGCTGGAGAAAACCATCAGAGTGCAGGACGCAGCACTTTGCAGAAGGAACTTCTTC